>NC_070608.1:80416152-81019152 GCF_027172205.1 Podarcis raffonei | reverse complement strand
TATAGATTCCGTACAGCTACAAGGTTGAAGGCAAGGTGAGGCTCAAGACAAGCTTTTTATTCAGTCTGGGGAAACCAGACAATAGATGAAACTTGGAATGCATCTCCAAGGATGTCACAATAATGCGTTTTTTGGATGGGTGAGGTCAGAATTGGAGCTCACAACAACACTTTAGTTCTATTACTGCTTCTGGTACGACAGTTTTTTTAAAAAAAAAAGAAAATTGGAGCATATTCCTTAACTAGAGTCCTAGAAGACTTATAGTGGAAAAATAAGACGTGGAGGATTTTGTCTGTGTTTATCTTAAAGGAAAAAACCATACAAGGAACGAGAGAAATCCTCTATTTGTTTGTTGGAAAAGGAAATGGGATTGATGTCTAATTTTCTTTTTCTCTCCTCCTCATGAAAACGATTATTCTTCTTTGGCGATCATTCGTAGCCAAGAAAGATTGTCTTCCATAAACACGGTTTTAACAATGAGTCCGTAAGTGACTGTGGAGGCCAATTCTGGGTCCACGTGAACGGGGGACTTGACTGAATATTGGAAAAGTGATGTATTGGACACGTTGTGCTGCCTGCTTCTATGACCACAGAGCTTTTTGCTGCTGTTTGTGTGTCTCCAAGATCAGTTCTTCAGTCTCACTTGAAACCGTGTGGAAGAGAAGGGAGGAAGCAATCAGGGAAATCTTTCTATCTCTCACTATTCTTAGATAACAGAAGCACCATGAGAGGAACAAGATAATAGAAAACCTACTTCAGACAAGAATCTAGTAGAAGCACTTTCTGTTCAGTCTCTACAATGGGAAGGACAAGCATGAGTTTGAAAAAGCAACAACAGTTTGCACTTTATTTGTTAAAGCACCCATTTTGCAAAACCGGTTCATTTCAGAAAAAGGGGGGAAATAAATTATCATTAAACCATGTGTTTCTATAGAAAGATGTTAATTTTACTTTGTGAAATTGCACTGTAAATGCAAAGCTCTAGATGCAAACAATTATTTATCTGTTTACTACCTTCAGGCTACCGTAGCAGTTGCTATTTCTTTTATGTTGGGGGGGGGGAAATCTGTGTAAAATTTAAACACAGGGGACTAATTAGCAATTTGTCCAAAAGAATCATAGAAGACTGAATTCACAACAAATGAGGTATCTGGATATCTTTCAGTATTATAAGGATTTTACACGCCTTAAAAATAAATAAATATGTGTATCCATTTTGCAGCTTACTTGGACAAGGAATTGCCATACTGAATCAAATTTGAGGATAAAACTAGTTTTGCTTTTACAATTTGTCATAACTGCTTTTCTACCTACTGTGCTTGTCAATAACCCTGGAAAATTGGCGGTGGGGGAAGGCAGTTTTCCATTTATCTTCTCATTCCTGCCCTCCCCCACATAAAATCTGTGTATTGATTTCCATTCTTAAATGAAACAAGTGAATGGGGATTGGCTCTGCCAGCAGAGAAATCAAAGGACTCTCTCATTTTATAGAGAAATGGAATATCCTTAGAGTTTGATTGACTAGATTACTGCATAAATGATACATCCTGCCAGCACAGAAACTATCCTCCCACCCTCACAAGCTTGATCTGGTCATTCTTTGTAACTCAAAACACACCAATTCTTAAAATGGATTAACTCTTTATGTACTGCCCACAGCTCTTTAGGGGAACAGCGGTATACAAATGAAATGAATACACAGATAAATGTCTGAAGTAAGTCTCATAAAAATCAATAGGGTTTCCCAGTGCTTTTTTTCTTAAATAAAATGTTTAAAAAGGTAAAGGGAGCCCTGACCATGAGGTCCAGTCGTGACCGACTCTGGGGTTGTGGCACTCATCTCGCTTTATTGGCCGAGGGAGCCGGCGTACAGCTTCCGGGTCATGTGGCCAGCATGACTAAGCCGCTTCTGGCGAACCAGAGCAGCACACGGAAATGCCGTTTACCTTCCCGCCGGAGCTGTACCTATTTATCTACTTGCACTTTGACGTGCTTTCAAACTGCTAGGTGGGCAGGAGCAGGGACCGAGCAATGGGAGCTCACCCCGTTGCGGGGATTCGAACCACCGACCTTCTGATCGGCAAGTCCTAGGCTCTGTGGTTTAACCCACAGAGCCACCCACATCCTCAAAAATGTTTAGGGGTACTCTAATTTTCCTACTCATATTGAAATACTGTCCCTCAATGAGGCCAAACTTAGATTCACAAAATCTACCCCTAGATTCACAGGGGTATGCGAAAAAAAGCACTGGGGTTTCCCCACCAGTAAATGTGCTTAGAAATCAGATCCTCCCTTAAAGAGGGCACGCATTGCGGTGAGACCTGGAAACCAACACCCTGTGTTGTGGTTGGGTACGATTGGTCAGCCACAACACCCAATTGCGGGTGCTGGGTGCAATCTGGCCAATGGGATGCAGTCCAAATGGTTCGAGGGACCTATTTATGCCCATGCACGTGACCCAGAGCTTCCTCTTTTGGCTCTTGCATTCAGAACATCCGCCCACCTCTCCCTACTTTTAGGGTTTTGTGCTTGACCTTGCTATGCCGTCATGTGTCGTCTGCCGTTGGGACAGGGGCACGGCAGGAATTTTCCCCACTTGGCTGACTGGCTGTTGCCATTTGGGTTTTGCCTGCTGCGTAGCAAATCGTCACAACTTGTAAGGTTGTGGATAGGCTCTGGTTCAGGTGATAGGGATGGCTCTCACCATCCTTATGTGAAGGGTATTCTGTTAAAGGAATCCAGGGACTCGACGGTTTGGTCAACCCCTGAGAGGGGGTAGTGCCCGTACCTGAGTCCAGGGGGACATTTGGGTGGCGGAGATAGCCTATTCCTGGCTTTCCGCTTATCCAGGTGTTCACCCTTGGCTGACCTATGCTAGAACCCTGGGTCAGCGCTACCTGCATGGCAGGGAGCTAGTCGAACCAGAGCCTATGCAATCAATCACTTTCTGTAATCAATAAAGTTGTGGCCTAAATTCTGCCAAAAACCAAAACCAAAATTTGAGTCAAGTGTGAATTTATTTAGGGGGGAGGTTTCTAGGTCTGAACATGCAAATGGAGCTTCAGTATTTTGCCGTAACTTGAGGCACTTAATATCTCAAACTAAGCCAGTATATTAGACAGAATGCTATTTTTTGTTTGCTTTTCATTTTCTGTTTTTCTAATGCCATCTCACTTTTGTGTAATAGCTTTGCCTTAGGTGTTCAAAAACTCTTGCCAAATACCCACTAAGCCTCCAGCTGCCTGAAACTAAATTACTCTTGATACAGTGCAAAGAAGAGATAAACGGTACAAGTGAAAATCAACCCAAGTTAAATAAGAAAGGTGTGTACAGACACGTATCTGCTTTACTCTTGATGGCTGTTATCATGGGTTACTGTTTTACAGTTGCTACTGCTAAACAGTGCCTAGTAACTACAGCATAAAGGTAAAGGTACCCCTGACCAGTCCAGTTGTGGACGACTGGGGTTGCGTGCTCATCTCGCTCTATAGGCCGAGGGAGCCAGTGTTTGTCCGCAGACAGCTTCCAGGTCATGTGGCCAGCATAACTAAGCCACTTCTGGCGAACAAGAGCAGCACATGGAAACGCTGTTTACCTTCCTGCCAGAGCAGTACCTATTTATCTACTTGCACTTTGATGTGCTTTCGAACTGCTAGGTAGGCAGGAGCTGGGACCGAACAACGGGAGCTCACTCAGTCGCGGGGATTTGAACCGCCAACTTTCTGATCAGCTAGCCCTAGGCTCTGTGGTTTAGACCACAGCGCCACCTGCATCCTAACTACAGTATAAAAAGGTAAAGGTAAAGGGACCCCTGACCATTAGGTCCAGTCGTGACCGACTCGCTTTATTGGCCGAGGGAGCCGGCGTACAGCTTCCAGGTTATGTGGCCGGCATGACTAAGCCACTTCTGGTGAACCAGAGCAGCACACAGAAACACAGTTTACCTTCCCGCCAGAGTGGTACCTATTTATCTACTTGCACTTTGACGTGCTTTCGAACTGCTAGGTTGGCAGGAGCAGGGACTGATCAATAGGAGCTCACTCCGTTGCGGGGATTCGAACCGCCAACCTTCTGATCGGCAAGTCCTAGGCTCTGTGGTTTAGACCACAGCACCACCTGCGACCTAACTACAGTACAGGTAACTTTAAAATAGGAATGAGAAGAACAAACCCCATCTGTCTGGGTTGAAGGAACTAGATAATGATAGCTAGGCTGAGTTTGGTGCCACTGTTTGACACTTGTTTTTTCATGCTAGACGTTGGCAATGAATAATTCTGAGAGCAAATGTGGAGGAAAACCAGTCCCCAGAACCAACACACCTATCACATGACAAGGCTGCCTGTATGGAGGTAATATAGCACTTCAAACTCCATCTAGCTCTTTCTTCCCTCATTTGCTGTTTATGGAATGTTCTCCCTAGGGAAGCTCACCTGAGATCTTGAGGTGCCAGCCAAAAACATTCCTCTTTGGCTAATTTTTGTTTTTGGTTGTTATTATGATATGCATTTTTGTGTGTTTTTATATTGTACAGCTGCCCTGTGGTCTTCAGATGAAGATCACATTGACATTTAATAAACAATACATTGAAATTTAACATTGACAGTTAATAAATAATAATTATAACGATGCAGAAAAATAGCTGTATATTTATTTGCATCTATTAGGATATTGGGTCATATACATTACTCCGGGAAACGCCCCCCTCAAAAGTGAAAATCACATTTGACTCGAAAAGTTTGCAGACTATTCAACGCTGTGGGAAGAAAACCTACGAGATACCTATCTTATTATAGCTTCACACATTTCACACCAACACAGCCTTTTGTCTTAGGACTAGAAGTACAGAAAGCTAAATTTATCAGAACCAGTTCATACAATGCTTTTCCCTATTATTCAAGCCCTCTTGCATGTGAGCTTGAATGTTGGGCTCATACAAGCTCACATTGCAGGGACAGGTGGAAGGGTTCACACAAACTGCATAAAGTCTCCTTTGAACTCCTGACTCAAAGCACTGGCATAATGAGATCCATGCTCTGACTTAGAATAAAGGTAAAGGGACCCCTGACCATTAGGTCCAGTCGTGGCCGACTCTGGGGTTGCAGCGCTCATCTCGCTTTATTGGCCGAGGGAGCCAGTGTACAGCTTCCGGGTCATGTGACCAGCATGATTAAGCCGCTTCTGGCGAACCAGAGCAGTGCATGGAAACACCGTTTACCCTTCTGCCGGAGTGGTACCTATTTATCTACTTGCACTTTGACGTGCTTTTGAACGGCTAGATTGGCAGGAGCAGGGACCGAGCAACGGGCGCTCACCCTGTCACGGGGATTCGAACCGCCGACCTTCTGATTGGCAAGTCCTAGGCTCTGTGGTTTAACCCACAGCACCACCCGCGTCCCTTCCAACTTAGAATAGGAAAGCAATATGGAAATTGTACAGAGTTCTTGCTAATATGTCCAGGTGTCAGGAATAGAAAGGGTTAAAACAAAAATCACAACCTCAGACTCTGTTCTGAGAGAAGAGGCATAGGGCAGCCTGACCTTGCCTCCGCACTCTTTCCCAACTCTTCTCACTAACCTCTTGACCCAATCAGAACAAGCCTTTCAACAATGCTATTTGTGTCTGATTATGCACCTGCTTTGCGGGATAATCCTTGTTCATAGCCTGACCCTTGGAAAGCCAAGACCTATTCATGTGAACCTGAGCTTGGCTGCCCCCTCACACCCAAGTATCTTCTAACCAACCTAGTACAGAAAAATCTCATCTGAACAACAGAGGAAGACTGCTTTGGTTGCACTCATGCCTTCCTTGTGATCATGTTGTTGGTCAGTGTGGGACACAGGATACTGGACTAGGTAGGACTTTGGTTTGATCCAACAGTGCTTCTCTTGTGTGATTCCACCTCCCATATTCTGAAGTGAGATGATCCTGAAGTGACAACGCTTGAAGTGACTTCTGCCACTTTGAGCCAGCACCCGCTGAAATGCTTCTTTGAAATACAAGTATCTCAGCTCGCCACCGCATGCAAAAGCATGCAACTTTCGCAGCCAACTTTCTAGTACAAGAATTTGAGCAGATCTTACCTCAGAAAATCTTTGTATGTCTTGGGTCAGGGTCCCCACCCTTTTCCACTTGTAGTGTTTGAGCAACTTTAGAATTGCAGGGTTCACAGCGTTATCGGATGGCACTGTCCGGAAGAAATAAGGATACTTTTTCTTATCAGCTAACTCTGGTGTCGTTGCTGCGAAGGAAAGCTGAAAAACAAAAACCATTTTTCAAAATATCAGCTTAATCTAATAGTCTGCAATATGTGTGTGTGTGTTATGAAAGATTAAAACGAAAAACCAATTACATATATGCCTGTTAGCCACATTATACATATGCCTCCCCCAAAACATGGCAATAGCTGTAAGTAATGCCAGTAGGATGATTCCTGATAAAAATAGCTGCTCCAGGGGTTAGGTCCCGCTTTGAAGGGGGGTGGAAGTTCAAAAGTTTGGGGGTGGGAAGACATCTTCCTATTGATGGGCACAGGGCTCTCATGTGACAGTGAAAATATGTGAAAAACGCTGATCTACACTTGCTTTCCCATGCAACCAATTTACCACATGCAAAACATATGCACACTGATTGGTCCCAAGTTGCCTCCTCATAGATTCTCAAGTCCGTACAGAAGGTCATCCTTGAAGCCAATGGATCAACTGGCCTCATAATATGAATTATGCATCAATTAATGTACATAGATATGATACTAGATTTTTATCTAATATCTAGTTAACAGATAGGAACACCAGGTTGCATTTATTTGCATGAAATTAATTCAGCGGCGATTTAGCTACAGTTTCTGTAACGATTTCAGTGGTTTAGACCAGATGAAAGCTCCCACTGGTGGTAGCTTCCTGTGAGATGAGTTCTGCTAATGAGAATCCCTGCAATTCCGTAGCCCCTTAAAAATCTGTTTCAGGGGCTGTGAGGGAGGCCGGGAATTCCACACACAAAAAGCTGCTCTGCCCCGTCCTCTAGCAACGGCCTTCAATCCTGGATAGCAGAAGGAGTCCCACCTCATTACTGTTCCCCATTCATAGAGGGCTAGTGAGGATGCAAGCTATTCATAATACTGTTGCTTGTTTCACCCACAGGAGCAGCCTTGTATTCAACCAGAAATTAAACACTGCTCCCAAACATTGCTCTGACTCACCCTCCAGCTTGCTGATTTTCTTCTAGGTCACATCACTGCTACCTCCAAACTCTGGCTTTTTTCTGTTGAGGGAGGGGGCCCCACCCATTTGCCATCTTGCACCAAGCCCCTTAATGGCTCGTCATCCAGGCTATCACCTCACCAGGAGGGTAGCCTGGCTATTCCAAGAATTAGAAGCCTGGATTAAATTCTAACACTTGCTGGATCCAGAGTTTAGAGGGGTCTGGCGCACATCTTAACACCCCAAACTCCTAACAATATAATTCTTGTTAAAAGTATATATACACAAAATAAATATCTCTTGGCACTTATAACAATTCTACATACAGTGGTTACAAACACTTCGGGTTACAAGCACTTTGGGTTACAAACTCCGTTAACCCGGAAGTAGTCCCTCGGGTTGCAAACTTTGCCCCAGGATGAGAACGGAAATTGCGCGCTGGCAGCGGGAGGCCCCATTAGCGAAAGCGTGCCTCAGGTTAAGAACGGTTTCGGGTTAACAACAGACCTCCGGAACGAATTAAGTTCGTAACCCGAGGTACCACTGTATTGAGTACTGACAATTGAATCAATCCACTGCTAGCAACAATGAATACCACTAGAATTTCTAAATCCCAATCTTGTTATTCAAACATACATAAAACCTTATTACTGATATATTTTAATAGATATATAGTTTTAATTCTATCGATGTTTAATTGTTTTTAAATAATTTTCAAATGTTTTTAGCGGTTCTTATTTTTATCTGTAAGCTGCTGGGTTCCCCTTCAGGTGGGGTATAAATGAAATAACAACAACAACATATCCCATTAAAACACATATTTTATTTTATTTTTTAAATCGTTTTTATTTGATTTTTCAAATATAGAGTTAAAACAATACCAAAAACCTATCCATATATAGAGATTCCTCTGAATCTTGAAGTGAGACTTCCCACCATCCCCTCCATGTTGTCAACATTTTCAACTGCATATTATTTTGTAATCCATATTTTGAATCTGTCCATATTGTCCATAGGGTTTGTTACAAGTGTTATAAAAATCCTGCTAATTAAAGTACATATTTTAAATACATATTAAATATCAGTGATAATTTAAATTCTCCAATACCAACACCAGCAAACATCATAAAATTTCTAAATGCTAATAGCATTTTAAGACTTCTTCTTTTTCTAAAGAATCACATGTAATATATAATTTGGTATCTGAAGAAGTGTGCATGCACACGAAAGCTCATACCAATGACAAACTTAGTTGGTCTCTAAGGTGCTACTAGAAGGATTTTTTTTATTTTATATAATTTCAGTTTGCAATAAGCAAATGACTTATGAACTGGGGTGCACTTAATTTGGTTAGGAGGTGAGAAGAGCTGCAAACCTTCCAAAGTTTCCTATTAAAGGTATTGGAACTTTGTCCTAATGCCAAATATTTGCACTAGCTAGCAGTTCCAATTCAAGATGCATCTAGACTACATTGTTCAGACAGTGGAGATTAGCAGTCAGCACTTCCTTCACTCCCCTGTATTCTACCCATTATCCATCCTGCCGCTTGCAGTATTTCCGAGCCACTAAACATTTCATAATTAGAGGATTCCAACAGGCAGAATCCTCTAATTATAGCTCTCTATAATTTGAAACTTTCCCATTGCTATTCTAAATACATCAGAATTATAGGGTCACAGGCATGCCTCTGTGTTAAGAGTGAGTTGGCCAAATCACATTCTGCCATTATTATGAGAAATTGTGAGGGCCAGGAGGTTTTATGGCTTCTGGTTAGAAAATGGTTCAGTGGACTGAGACGATACTTGGCAGAGTGTGAAAAGTAAGTTTGAGGTTGGTCCTTGATGAATTTGGAGTAGAAAGGATAAGAAATTGCTTGTTTCCAAGGAGGTAGAGACGTCTGTTGAACAATTAAGGGTTTACAGACTGAACTAGACAGCCAATGTTCTACTGTCAGAACACCAGCTGCTAGGATTTGTGTAGGGTTTATTCCTTGCCCTCTTCTTCTCCCAATGATAACCCACAATGAAGGGACGTGGGTGGCGCTGTGGGTTAAACCACAGAGCCTAGGACTTGCCGATCAGAAGGTCGGAGGTTCGAATCCCCGTGACGGGGTGAGCTCCCGTTGCTCGGTCCCTGCTCCTGCCAACCTAGCAGTTCCAAAGCACGTCAAAGTGCAAGTAGATAAATAGGTAAACGGCGGGAAGGTAAACGGCGTTTCCGTGCGCTGCTCTGGTTCACCAGAAGTGGCTTTGTCATGCTGCCCACATGACCCGGAAGCTGTACGCCGGCTCCCTAGGCCAATAAAGCGAGATGAGCGCCGCAACCCCAGAGTCGGTCATGACTGGACCTAATGGTCAGGGGTCCCTTTACCTTTATTCCTTGCCCTCTTCTTCTCCCAGTGATAACCCACAAGGTAGCAGATATTTCCTCTTGGATGAGCTGCCTTCCCAGGTTAGTGAGCCCCATCTGCCCCTCACTTACCTGTACAGCACATGCAAAAACTGCCTTCTTTACCATTGGACCCCCTTTTGGTCTCATCCGCTCAATCCACCGGAGCCCCTAACTCACCAAGGGTTTGAGACCCAATGTCTGCCCTCACCTGGTTTAGCCACCTAGTCGTTCCAGGGTGTGGCCATTGTCGCATGCTGACAGCTTCTAGGAACCGCAGGTGAGAGCAGAGTGCTGGGTGGGGACCAAAGGTGGACAAACAATCCCAGAAGGATCATGGCATGTTCCGCACCAGAGGTACGAATATTCCTTTTTTAAAAACCTCTTTGAGATGTTTTGTCAAAACAAAAAAGCAGCTCAGAAATAAAATATTGGAGAAAACATTCCAGATTGTGTTTTTAATATTTTATGATCAAATGTGTGTCTCAGTGAAAAATGCAATGTAATTAGTTGAAACCAATCCTTTGTCACACTGTTAACAAATTAGCAACTTATTCAAGCGAGCTTTTAAAATTATTTCATTTCATTTACAGACAAGAAAAAAAACTGAACAAAAAACATGGTTACTTCCTAACTTCCATTCTTCCCTAAGACAAAAGTTCCATGATGTGAAATTACCCAGCTTTAGACATGAGTGACAAGTATTTCTTACCAAATATCCTAAGCTGTCAGGAGAAGAGCTGAAGGCTCTATATGGGAAAGGGATTTTGCAATCTTCTGTTTCTACTTCATTTTCAGTATTTTTAAAATCTTATATACACTTCCACTGACACTAGTGAAAATCCCAAACCATCCATTCACTAATTAGCCGAAATTTACTCCATAATCTTTATGTTACACCTATGCTTTTCGGCCCATACCAATGAATGTTATTAATAAATCACACTAGTCTGGAATGATCCTTCAGCCAGGATCAAAAAGCAAAAGAAAGGAAAAAGAATAACAATGCTGAAGCAAAAATATATGGAAAATTGCTCGTCCAAAGGGCATGTGGGGGACTTGGCAACACGTAAAGAGTTACCGGGGGCAATTTGAAGTGGCTTGTTTGGGTGGCAGAGGTGGTAAACAAACCTTGGCAAAGCTCTTTGTGAAGGAAACAGAAAGCAAATTTCCCTCTGCTTTTCATGACAAGTTGCACCTCTCAATACTCAGACATGTTCTACATAACTATTAAAAAAGGACGGGGAATCCCCAGCCAATCGGCCAGATATAGCCAGCAGGTGAATTTACATCAATCTTCTGGGTTCTTTCCTGCCCATCAGCTGTTCAGTGACAAGAGATGATGGTTGTGCAAAGCATGCAAACCAACTCCTTCCTCTGCAATAAGAACTGCTGGAAGAAGACCAAAGCAGAGTCTTAACAGGCAGGAAGACTTGTGCTCTGTGCATTCTGAATACAGTATATGGTTCAAAGGTCCACAAGCAGAGACCTAGGAATAAGCAAAGCCATTATCCTGACATGCTCCTCCTGCTCCACCTTTGAAGAGCGGGAAGGAGCCTGTCATTCATGCATTTCTCATCCTAATGCCATGGATTGGCTGGAGACAGAGGAGTGGTGGGAGGCACCAGCTGGGGAACCCCCAAGAGAAGAAGGCTCAGAGGGAGGTCAGAGGGGAAAGAGGCAAATTATGTAAAAATTTAATGGTTAACAAAAAAGGTCATATATATATATCTTAAAAGAGGCTTCTTCAACCTTGGCCCTCCAGATGTTTTTGGCCTACAACTCCCATGATCCCTAGCTAGCAGGACCAGTGGTTAGGGATGATGGGAATTGTAGTCTCAAAACATCTGGAGGGCTGAGGTTGAGGAAGCCTGTCTTAAAAGGTGAACAAGCACATGTACTGATTGACACATCTCCTTGGGGCAACCATTGGAAGAACCCTGATCTGTTCATTGGAAAGGTTTGAAGTCTTTCCTGCCAAATCTCATTCAGGGGAGGCCTCAAAAGTGGAAAGGCTGCTATTTACATTACAATATTCATGTTCAATGTACTCATGCAACAAATATAACATCTAGTATAACTGCCTGGTTCAGGCCCAAACTGTGAGCTTTATTAGAGTTCAGCACACGCACATTGAAATGAGCTCAGAGATTTGCCAAGGAAGCATGTTTTAACTGCAGTACTTTGTTCAGTATAAGGGCATCTACTGAGCACATCTCTGTGCAGGTGATACAAGCAGAAAGTTTAATTACCCTTAAATCCGCTTTTTAACTCTCAGTTTTTCTTAACACTTGCACTTAAATGTTACACATGGCTATCAGCTGATGTCTTTAGAGCTGAGAGATTGCATGTGTGAAAACAGCTGTGACAGTAACTGCTTTGTAATCACAACAATCGGGGTGTCATGTCAGTTTTTCTACCTCTAATTTGTCTTAAGAGAGCATGGAGCACAGCTAACAAAAGATCACGTTAAAAAAAAGAGTAATCAACACAGGATTGCAATATTTCATCAAACAATAAACGAAAATGATATTTCTGAAAATGTGATGTGTATTCAGTTTCTTTGTCATATCATTATTAAGAGCACCCTGCTTCGGATAAACTTGAAGATTTCTCTGTATAGAATCTATTATATTTTGTTATTGTTACAGCGATGTGTAGGCAGTGCTGTTCATGATCACTTTACAGAAGGAAAGGCAAGCGTATGATAGCAAACCTGCTAGAACTGTCAGTAGCAGCAATGCTGCATAATGGAGCGGTGCATCCATTTCATTGTGTTCCATTTCTATGCAGGAGGGGAAAGCTAACTGGAGGGTAAAGGCTTGGCAAGTCATGCAGGGGTTAAGCAGAAACCCACTCGCTGGATCATCACCTTGTTGTGGTGAGTGGGCTTGCATGTTGCTATGACCCTTGTGAGCAAAGCCTTCGGGAATCTCGTACTCCAAGCAGGTTCACCCAAGGCGGTAAAGTCAAAGGGAAGGAGCTAGACAAAGAATGATCCAAGAAGTCCTCAACGGCAGAACAGGCGGATGATAACAAGCGGTATGTTACAACGGCTTTGAAGGCGGATGAAGGCTGCAGCAGATAGGAATCTACTGGTTTGTTGTGACTACTTCATGACTACTTCATGCCCTACTGCGAAGACTGTACATTGGTCAGCGTGCACTGATCTACACACATAAAACAAATTCATGCACAGGCGTCTTCCAAAAACCCAACCCAAAACCCAAAAGTCCCATGGTGATTGACAAATGGTAACAGGGGCAGGATCGTGAAATCTGGAAGCCCCTAGTCATGAACCGGCACATGGGCAGTGGATACAGGTTCAGTCGTTCTGACTCAAGGAACAAGGCAGTTGAGCAGATCGGCAGCTGTATCCATGACTGAGCAGCCCTTTTTAGGATCCACTCTGCTCACCCCAAAAAGGGGAGGGGCTAGCAAAGGTGCCCTAAACATACTCTGCCTCCCTTTTTCCCTGACTGGATAACCGCACCCAGTGGGGTCACCACCTAGCGGTCGTAAAAGACAATTGAACTTTGGAACATGGAATATACGGACTTTGTCAGATAACACAGACAGCGAGCATCCTGAACGCAGAACTGCCATCATTGCAAGAGAGCTGTGATGTTTTAACATTGATATTGAAGCGCTTCAAGACACTTGAAGAGCAGGCGAGGGACAAATGAAGGAAGAAAATGGAGGCTACACATTCAGATAGAAAGGTCTATCTGAACAAGAACATCAAATACATGGGGTAGGCTTCGCTATCCAAAATGAACTTGTGAAGCTCCTGTCAGAAGTCCCTACCAGCATTAAAGAGTGACTCTCAACCCTGCAAATAAAGCTCACCAAAAACCAACAGGCTACTATTATAAGCGCTTATTCACCAACACTGGATGCCGATGAAGACATTAAAGAAAAATTTTACTCTCAGCTGGATACCGTCCTATCAGATGCCTATAGAAGATAAAATTATCCTCCTTGGGTGATTTTAATGCAAGAGTTGGGCGAGATTTCGATCTGTGGCCTGGGACTATTGGGAAAGAAACGAGTTGGCAACAGCAACCAGAACGGAATCTTACTTTTGACGATATGTGCAGTGCATAACCTTGTTATTACCAACACACTCTTTCGACAGAAAAATAAATTTAAAACTTCATGGAGGCATCATCAGTCTCAGACCACTGGCACCTCTTAGACTATGTTATTGTCCGTGCTAAAGATTGCCATGATGTGCTCCTTACCAGAGCTATGACAAGCACCGATGACTGCTGGACAGATCTCCAACTAATACACTCCACGATGGCTATCAGGAAACCAAGGCGCAAAATGAACACTCAAGCCCTTCAAGATCCCATTAACCGGGATTGTTTCCAAACAACTCTTAAGGACCATCTGCTATCAGAATTCCCTGGTAACATTGAGGTACACTGGACAAAGCTAAAAACATCCATTATTGCAGCCTGTGAACAAACAATTGGACACCAAACCAAGAAACACCAGGAGTGGTTTGATGAGAATGATGACAGTGAGATTGAACGCATGATTGACAAGAAAAGGAAGGCTTTTCAGATCTGGCAAAGAGACAGAAACTGTGTCACTAAGAAAAAAACCTATGCCAACGCTAAGGCTGAGGTTCAAAGAAGAACCAGAGAACTAAAAAACACCTAGTAGATAAAAAAGCTCAAGAGATCCAGCACTTAGCCAACACTCATAATAAACAGAGTTTCTTTAAAGCCACAAAGACCATCTACGGGCCAATAAATCATGGCATATGCCCCCTACACTCAGCAGACGGTATCACACTTCTAAAAGATAAAGAAGCTATTGCACAGTGCTAGAAAGAACATTACCAACATCTCCTTAACTGCAACTCCCCCGTAGCTGCTGAGGACCTCTCACAAATTCCGCAAAAACAAATTAGAGATGAGCTTGCAGTATCTTCAAATCTGGGAGAGTTGTGTACAGCTATTAACCAAATGAAAAACAACAAAGCCAGTGGACCTGATGGGATAGCTGCTGAAATCTTCAAAGTAGGCGGAATTGAACTTACACAACAACTTCACAAGCTCATCGAAAAAATCTGGGAAAGAGAAGAAATCCCAGCAGACTTTAGAGATGCCAAAATTATCAATCTCTTTAAAAATGGTGACAGAACTGATTGTGAAAACTATTGAGGCATCTCTCTATTAGCTGCGGCCAGCAAAATTCTTGCAAGGATCTTAGCAAACCATCTCGTAACAATATCCAAGGTGACCCTTCCTGAATCCCAAAATGGTTTTTGGCCTTCTAGGGGGACAGTGGACATGATTTTCACTGCTCAACAACTTCAAGAAAAATGCAGAGTGCAAACCCAACCCCTGTAAATGGTGTTTATTGACCTGACTAAGGCTTTCAATACTGTAAATCGTAATGCCCTGTGGACTGTCCTTCTGAAAATTGGCTGCCCAGATAAATTTGTAAACATCATTTGGCTCCTCCATGATAATATGACAACAACAATTGCAGATAACAATGGCTCTCAAAGTGAACCATTCACAGTGGGATCAGGTATTAAACAGGGTTGTGTTATTGCCCCAACTCTATTCATTATTTTCATTACCATCATCCTACACTTTGTTGAAGGGAAACTCCCCACCGGAGTAGAAATCATATATCAAACAGATGGAAAGCTCTTCAATCTGAGCAGGCTGAAAGCAAAGAGTAAGGTTACTGTAACTTGTCATAGAGCTTCAGTATGCTGATGACAACGTAGTGTGCGCACGCTCAGAGGATGACCTCCACACCATCCTAAATATCTTTGCAGCAGCTTACAAAAAGCTTTGCCTATCACTCAACATCCAAAAAACAAAAGTATTGCACCAACAAGTACAAAATAAACCCTCTGCAGCACCCCAAATCCAACTCAATGGTGTAACATTGGAAAATGTTGATCACTTCTACTTAGGCAGTTATCTTTCCACAAGGGCCAACATTGATGCTGAAATCCAGCATCGCCTGAGCTCTGCGAGTGCAGCTTTCTCCTGATTGAAGTGCAGAGTCTTTGAGGACCGGGACATTCACAGAGAAACCAAAGTGCTTGTTTACAAAGCTATTGTATTACCAACCTTACAATATGCTTGTGAAACATGGACCACTTATAAACACCATCTCCAACTCCTCGAAAGATTCCATCAACAGTGTCTCCAAAATTTTTTACACATCTCTTGGGAAGACAGGCAAACTAATATCAGTGTACTGGAAGAAGCAAAGATCACCAGTGTTGAAGCAATGATTCTTCAACATCAACTTCGTTGGACTGGTCATGTTGTGCAGTTGCCTGATTATCGACTTCCAAAGCAACTACTCTATTCCGAACTTAAAAATGGAAAGCGTAATGCTGGTGGTCAATAAAAGAGGTTTAAAGACTGTCTCAAGGGAAATCTGAAAAAATGTAGTATAAACACTGACAACTGGGAAATACTGGTCTGCGAGCACTCCAGTTGGAGAACAGCCTTTACCAAAGGTGTCATGGGCTTTGAAGACACTCAAACTCAGGATGCAAGGGAAAACATGCTAGGAGGAAGGCACGCTTGGCAAATCCACACCGTGATCAACTCCCACCCGGAAACTAATGTCCCCACTGAGGAAGGACGTGTGGATCCAGAATTGGCCTCCACAGTCACTTACGGACTCATTGTTAAAACCGTGTTTACGGAAGACAATCTTACTCAGCTCCAAGTGATGGCCAAAGAAGAGAAGAAGAAGCAGAAACAGCCAGGGAAAAAGAATTTGCAACATAGGAACAGATTCTTAGCCAGCAGTTTCATTGGACCCAGAAGTCAAGAGAATATATTGGTGGCGACTGATTCTTGTATTCAGTCCCTCCCCCCCACAGGGAAAAGGGACAGGTTTGCTATTAGTGCATAAGCTGCAGTAAGCCACTCGAGGTTCCCCTTAAGGCAGTATGGAGGCCTGCAGATGCTGCAGCCAATCCCATGCATGGCTCAGCTTGCCCATCTTGTAGCCGTGAAAAACTAGTGACCCTCAAAACTACAAGACTGCAAGCACTGGATTTAAGATGGTGCAGGCAGCTCCCCAACATAGGGTGCCAAGATGATGAGGCACAAAATAATAATTAATAAATAATAATAATAGTACAGTGGTACCTCGGTTTTTGAATGTAATGTGTTCTGGAAGACCGTTCGGGTTCTGAAACGTTCGAAAACCGAGGACTCAACAGCTGACAGCTAGGCCTCAGGATCCTGCACTCAGCGGAAACCGCATGGCATGTTCGACTTCTGAGGCATGTTCGAAAACTGAAGCATTTATGGTGTTCAAAAACTGAAATGTTCTTCAACAGAAAAGTTCGAAAACCAAGGTACCACTGTACTTATATAGGTACCTACCAAGAAGAGCCATTTGAAAAGCAACTGTACCAAAAGGAATTATTGTGGAAAATAAGGGGGGGTGAATTGAGGGGGGGTGTCCTTGCTCAGGGTATAATATTGCCAAAGTCTGCTCCTGCTCCTACAGAGCACCTTAATCCCCCTTATTAGCTCATCAGCCAGGGTATCACCTCCCCAGGGAGCTAGCCTGACTATTCCCAAAATAATAAGCCTTTATTAAATTCTAACACTTGCTGGATCCAGGGTCACACCCCAAACTCATAACAGTATGTCCCAGACATGATGTACTGTTTTTTTGTGAATACTGCTCACCACAAAGAGAGCAGCGAAGTCTTACTGAGCAAACATCCATACAGCGTTCATAACAACGCAAAACAGAACCCAGGAATGTAATTTGAATGAGCTGAAGACAATATTATTCTGAAGGACTGTAGGGTACTAATGTCTTCTAGCCACACCACTGTGGTTTCCAAACTCCCATTTCAACAGCACGTTTGCAAGGTGGGAGTATACCCCTTTGACTGAGTGGTAGACTGTTTTCCTTCAAATCTAACATCTTAATGAGGAGCAGGAAACAAAAACTGCTGGCCTTTGGCTTAGCTCTGTTCATTAACCAAGTGAAGATGACTACAGAAGTAGAAGCAGCCATCAATCGTTGCTTTGAAGCTTCTCCAGCAGCCTAATCAGCACCTCTCTGACTTTTGTTCCTGGGTCTGCCAATTCAAATGCAGCCGGTTAACCAGTCTACTTAAAAGGTACAGTTTCAAGCTTATTTCCATCTGCATGGTGCTTCCATCCCAGAACATACACAGCATAGTCAACCGGTCTGGATTAAATGCACATCTCCACGTGCCACACCAGCAAAGAACAATGCTATCAGTATGACTAAGGGCTCACCCGACAATTAATTCCGCCAGGTCTGAGAGCTTTTCTCATTGTTCCATGGCTTTTCCTTGCAAAAATTGGATCTTATCAGGTGAACAGAAAAAATGAAGAGAGATTCTGCTTAGCCAAACTTCATTTCAGAGGGTAAGAGCAGATTTCGCAAGGTAACGCCATGGAACAAAAAGGAAGGTTTCTCAAGCCCAAGGGGAATAATCATTACACAGTATGAGTCAAGCAGAAGTGTGGATGAGCTCTAGGTCTAAAGGACATCCAAGAGGGCACCTGGAACACCTGAATGTCAAAATCAAAATCACTAATCTCTTCTTCTACTGTTTCTTGGGGTAAGAAGATGATTTCTAGTTACTACTTTCTCAGCTGGCAGTGATGAGAATCACCTCCAAATGACCTAAAAGGAAAGTTCTGCAAAAGGCGCTCTCATTTTCTACAGAAAGCCTCCAAATAAAGCATTTTCACATGGTTGTGTTGGGCCCAATCTGGTCCTGGTCACTTTGTCAGCTTCAGGCTTCCCCCACTCTACCCCGGCTAGCAAAGCCACTTGATAAAGCTCTGCTAGGCATCATTCAGGATTAGGATTGCATTCTAAATGTCAATAAATATGTAAACAGGCTGATGTCAGGGACTGGTTGGACAAAGACTGGTGGGAGGCACCAGCTGGGGAATCCCAGAGGAGGAAGGCTCAGAGCCAGGGGATGGGTGGTGTGACACTGAGGAGAGGTCAGAGCGAGGAGTTTGGGAGGAGGGCCTGGATGCTGAGAGGGCAACAGGGTTTAGTGAGCAGGAAGAGCCTGTGACAGGGAGCAGTTCAGACTCCAAGGCTGAAGCAGAGAAGGGGGAGGGGGTCAAGAAGCTGTTGAAGAATCCAGGAAGTATCCCTCTCCTGCTGCAACAAGCTCCTCTCCACCCTGGTCTCCAAGAACGTGCAAAATGAGGAGAGCAGAACAAAAGCCAGAGGTCCCCAGATGCAGTTTGAGACTGCTTGGTAAACATCTGGGGGGAGCCTTAGAAAGTGTGGAAGGCAGGGACCTTCGGTCCAGGCAGCTGCTGAGTTCTATGTTAACTCCACTGACAACAGAGCCCTGTGTCTTTGGTGCTGACCTGTGTCTGACTCCAGCCTTGGCTAGATGGTGCTTTTAGTGGGCTATTAGATGTTCCTTTGATGTCTTGGAGCCCAAGAAAGTAGATGGTGACAGCAGCCACGAAATTAAAAGACGCCTGCTTCTTGGGAGAAGGGCAATGACAGGCCTAGATAGCATCTTGAGAAGTAGAGACGTCACCTTGACAACAAAGGTCCATATAGTTAAAGCCATGGTTTTCCCAGTAGTGATGTATGGAAGTGAGAGCTGGACCATCAAGAAGGCTGATCGCCGAAGAATTGATGCTTTTGAATTATGGTGCTGGAGGAGACTCTTGAGAGTCCCATGGACTGCAAGAAGATCAAACGCATCCATTCTTAAGGAAATCAGCCCTGAGTGCTCACTGGAAGGACAGATCGTGAAGCTGAGGCTCCAGTACTTTGGCCACCTCATGAGAAGAGAAGACTCCCTGGAGAAGACACTGATGCTGGGAAAGATGGAGGGCACAAGGAGAAGGGGGCGACAGAGGACGAGATGGTTGGATAGTGTTTTCGAGGTTACCAGCATGAGTTTGACCAAACTGCGGGAGGTAGTGGAGGACAGAGGTGCCTGGCGTGCTCTGGTCCATGGGGTCACGAAGAGTCGGACACGACTAAACGACTAAAGAACGACAGCAACAATTGATGTCTTGGTGCAACAGTAGTGGAAAGCTGAATGTCCTTCAGTGGGCTTGCAGAAGGGGTTCCTATCCCCTGGTCTCATGAATAGCTGAGAATCTGACCAGATAAGGGGTGCTGCCAGATTTAATGATTAATAAATTTCTGGAGACTTGGTCCATCTGGGAACTTCGTCTCTACTCCTGGTGGGGGGGGGGACCCTACAGCAGGGGTGCAATCCAGATATTGTTGTACAGTGGTACCTCGGGTTACATACGCTTCAGGTTACAGACTCTGCTAACCCAGAAATAGTGCTTCAGGTTAAGTACTTTGCTTCAGGATGAGAACAAAAATCAGGCTCCGGTGGTGTGGCAGCAGCAGGAGGCCCCATTAGCTAAAGTGGTGCTTCAGGTTAAGAACAGTTTCAGGTTAAGTACGGACCTCCGGAATGAATTAAGTACTTAACCCGAGGTCCCACTGTACTACAGTATTCTATGACCCATGACCATTGACCATGTTGGCTGCAGCCGATGGGAACTATACACAGTAATTTACATATTTGTTCAAAAATCCACATGAAAAACGCATATGTGCTTTATCACAAAGTGCCCCTCCAAATAGTTTTTATTCATTTTAAAAATATGGATAGAACAATAAACATAGCATAGGACAAGAACAACAGTGAATGCAACGCAACTACATTCACAGGAAAATTAGAATAAAGAGAAAAGAGGAGAGGGGGACATTAAAACAAAAGAACAAAAGTTATTCAGATGCATATTTTATCTCAATGTATGCATTTCTGAATGTATTATATTATCAAATCTGCATTTTGGTACTTTTTTGAGCCGAGACCTGTGTTGCAAAATTTGGAGAACTGCAAAATCTGAAGGATAATTACCTCCCAATATACTCATTAGTGCGAAAGGTGTTGATCAGGTCAATTTACAGTGGTACCTCAGGTTACATACACTTCAGGTTAAAGACTCCGCTAACCCAGAAATAGTGCTTCAGGTTAAGAACTTTGCTTCAGGATGAGAACAGAAATCGGGCTCCGGTGGCGCAGCAGCAGCAGCAGGAGACCCCATTAGCTAAAGTGGTGCTTCAGGTTAAGAACAGTTTCAGGTTAAGAACGGACCTCCGGAACGAATTAAGTACTTAACCTGAGGTACCACTGTACGTTGAAAGAGAAATCAAATTCCTCAAATGTCCATGTCTGAGCTCATTACATGCACAACTATAGAACACACCTGGACTGCTGGTCAGAGTTTGTGGATTTCTCTTTTTAAAGGCTGCATTCACTATGGTCCTTACTCAACGTAGGGGAATAGGGGATCACTGTTATTTTTCTTCTCAGCATGCGAGCAAGGTCAAGAGCATAACAGGGGAAGTTTAATCCCTTTTGAAGAGGTAATGTAGAGGGTACTGAAGTTAATGGGGGAAGGGGAAGAACTGCTGTTTGAAAAAGAAGGTGAAAATGAAGAGGTTTCACACTGTGGGTGCAACGACTATTCCTCCTTTTAAAAAGAAGAGAACCCTTTCAATAGATCGACACCTTTGTTAACTGTTCCAGCTAGAAGGAGCAAGGGAAGCATTTATTTTAGAACACCCTTATGGGAATGTGAAGGGAAAGATTTTGAAACAAGATTAATAGCAGAAGCACCCTGTTTGATAACTCCGCAGTGAATGTCTTCAGGGTCTTTGGAACCTAATGGTCTTAAAATCAAGGAGTAATGCAAACTGTGAATCTTCACCAGGGATTTTAATAAATTAAATATAAAAAGGGATGGTGGTGCAACTATTATGCGTATCTCCCAGGATTTTATAGACAGGGTCAACCAAAGCTTCTGCATGTTAGAGGAAATAATCTGGAGCAATGGTACAGGAATACTAGACAAATTGTACCTTGATAAAGCAGTTTGTGCTTTTTCTAAGACCTGTGAAGTGCTGGTAGCAATGACCCTGGCACTGGTACTAGGTGCTTTTGTTATTTAGTTTATGTCCCTCCCCTCCTTCTCTAGGAAGTTGCTGGGCTCAGTCCATTTGAGCAGTAAACGAATCTCAAAAATGGGCTGATTTATTTCATGGAAGAAAAACAAGCCTACCTGTGAACAGACTAAGGACAGTAATTGGTAAATTCCCTATTCCCCCTAATGAGCAGTCCTGTTGTATTGTTGTCTGTGCTTTTAACTTTATTTCAGAATAAAATGCCATGTTAAAGGAAAAGACAGCTAATTAGGTCTTTTTCTCTATTCACTAGCTACAGGCTCCTAGAGGAGCTGGCATACGCAATGTGAAACATAGCCTACATTCTCCCATGCCAGCTCCAAAACACCATCTCTATTTCATTGGCACCGAGATAATAAAAAGTCTACAGAACATGTAGCTTATGGATGTTGTTTCCCATCTTGTTTCAAGAGGATTATATCAAGTTATAGTGTTTCTTTGATGCTCTCTACCTGGTAGCAATACCAAAGGATGCCTTGAGGACATGTGACACTATAAAGCCATAGGAAGTGGTATGTGTTGCTTCTTGTGTTGACAGGGAAGCCAAAGGACTGCACTTCTGCAATGTGATTTAGGCCCAGAAGTGTACTGATTTAAAAGAACTCCTCACACCAGCCATAAACTTACTAGGTTTCTTCAGGCAATCACGCCCTCACCAGAAGAATTTAATACTCTTTGCCCTACTGCAACTGAGAGGATGTATGTGAACGGCTTTGAACAGCCTAAAGCAAGTGTTAACTCCTAGGAGCCCAATATCTACTTATATTTACTTTGAAATAAGTTGGCATTAAGGGACACGGGTGGAGCTGTAGGTTGAACCACAGAGCCTAGGGCTTGCTGATCAGAAGGTCGGCGGTTCGAATCCTCATGACGGGGTGAGCTCCCGTTGCTCGGTCCCAGCTCCTGACAACCTAGCAGTTCAAAAGCACGTCAAAGTGCAAGTAGGTAAATAGGTACCGCTCAGGCGGGAAGGTAAATGGCGTTTCCGTGCGCTGCTCTGGTTTGCCAGAAGCGGCTTAGTCATGCTGGCCACATGACCTGGAAGCTGTACGCCGGCTCCCTTGGCCAATAAAGCGAGATGAGCGCCGCAACCCCAGAGTCGGCCACGACTGGACCTAATGGTCAGGGGTCCCTTTACCTTTACCTTTAAGTTGGCATTTGGTAGCACAAGAAAATAGGCCTTGTTTTTTATTAGCAAGATAATATTCTAAACACAATAACAGTTCTAGAATTTGATTACAGTGTGGATGTTTATAACATTATGCATACTTGAGGATATTGAGGTAAAAGTAACCATACCTTAAAATGAAAAATATATTTACGAATATATTTACGCCACCCGCGTCCCTCTAATTATTATTGTTCTGTAAAATCAAACCTCTCCATTCTTAAGGAAATCAGCCCTGAGTGCTCACTAGAAGGACAGATCCTGAAGCTGAGGCTCCAATACTTTGGCCACCTCATGAGAAGAGAAGACTCCCTGGAAAAGACCCTGATGTTGGGAAAGATGGAGGGCACAAGGAGAAGGGGACGACAGAGGACGAGATGGTTGGATAGTGTTCTCGAAGCTACCGACATGAGTTTGACCAAACTGTGGGAGGCAGTGGAAGACAGGAGTGCCTGGCGTGCTCTGGTCCATGGGATCATGAAGAGTCGGAAACGACTAAACGACTAAACAACGACAACCGTCCCCGTGGTTCTGACGTCTTTTCTCAGACCACCAAAAGCCTGACTTTTTCTTCAGAAGAAAAGGAGTAGCACGATCTCCACGGGTATAAATGCCCTTGGGAGCCTTTCATCTTTTTAAAAGGCCAAGTGATGTTGTGGGTGACATATGAGGCAGATGAACCAATCACAGCTCAGCACACAGTAGAAGGAATTCATCGTAGCTCTAAGGAGATTGCTCTGAAAGTGCAAGCATTTCTGCTTGTCGATGGAACAATGTCCCCTCTCTCCACCCTTCACTGTTGGGGGGTGCATGGGGGGGAGAGGAGAGAAAGCCCCATTGCATAAATCCTTGCATGGCTATTAGTTGAAACCAGCCCATTCGCGTTAACATTTGCAGTGCTTGTCATTTTAACATCCTGATTATGTATTTTTAATTGATCGTAAGTACTAAACTGCCTCCCCTGCATTTTTATTATTATAAATATATTTTATTGTGCTTTGTTACAATCTAAATGGTAAAGAGCAGCAATAAAACAAAACAAACACCAGCGGCTCTTGCAATTTGTTCCATAAACAAATACTTACATTGGGAAGACTGAAAACAAAGTTACAGGGTTCCAAGTTAGTCAGGAACTCAGGTCTGAGGGACAATTATGGTGGGAAAACCGAGCCAATTCCTCAGGCCATGTCGTGTAGAGACATGCAGATCTTACTCCTCACTTACATCTATGTTTATGCATTTCCATGATGGTAAATAACCAATAAAGCCGTCTCCCATTTCTAAATCAAGTTTGAATTCCGCCTACTTATTACAATTCTGTAACAGAGCTTTGCTTGCAGATTGACATGGTGAAGTCAGGAACCCTGTCTACTTCTGTGATCTGGGAATCCTAAAGCCAACTATTTGTGCTATGAAATCATAATAATCTTCTTTGAAACGAAGAAGATCAAGGGCAAAGAGTCTACATTTGACCAAGAAAAATATAGACCTGCCAGACAACATGAAGATAACAGGTTCTCCAAACACATTGTTACAATAGGGGATTTATTTCAAATACTGTATATGAGACAAATAATCAGAATGACAACATGTTTCCCACAAGTCATTCGCTAACAACTGGCTGCTAATTCGTCTGAAATCATGCCATTTGTATATATTTGCTTATCAGGTTGTCAATATACAGATTACACAGTGGGGCGGGGAGGGTGGTTTACTTGTTCTCAGCTGTTGGCAATTAGAATGAGCCTGCACCAGTCGTGAACATCATCCGTCCTTTGCTTCAGAAAGACACATTAAATTTCTATGCTGCACATTTCTATCAAGCAGTTCATAAATATGCTGCAGCAAAACATGCTGAGAAATTTCCTCCCATCCTCCTATACCACCAAAGTTTGCTTGCAGCCAGCTTCCCCCCATCAAGAATGAATTAAAAGACTTACAGTGTGTAGAGTTCATCTTACAACCAAGGGGGGAAAGACATAGGTGACTAAAGTGTAGGCTTCCAAACTAGGTCAACTGAAACAAATATGTAGTCTCTGAGACTTAGGACACCAAGATGCTCTGGGGCAGCCACAAATTCTCTCCATCTCCCTGACAAAGAAGGCACATGCAAGGCCTTTCAAGATTATCAGCTGCAGATGGGGGGGCGGGATGCAGTCAAGGTACCTAGAAATCATGAATCAAATTCTCATTAATAATAAGCTCTGAAAATTGACCAGCAAATAGGCTTAAGAAAGAAGTATTGCAGTGGGAGGGGAGATGAATTAGATTTATTCCATGATGACTGAGAGTAGCATCTCAAAATGATGTTGGGAGAGACTGCATTTAAATGTTACGGTGAAGCGGGAACAGCAAAGTTTTGGCATGCTACATATTGTTAGACACCAACTTCCATAAAACTCAGTGAGCACAGCCAATTGTTGAGGATTATGGGAACTGTAGTGGAGCTGTGGGTAAAACCTCAGTGCCTAGGACTTGCTGATCGTAAGGTCGGCGGTTCGAATCCCCGCAGCGGGGTGAGCTCCCGTCGTTCGGTCCCAGCTCCTGCCCACCTAGCAGTTCAAAAGCACCCCTAAGTGCAAGTAGATAAATAGGTACCGCTTTATAGCGGGAAGGTAAACGGCGTTTCCGTGTGCGGCACTGGTGCTGGCTCACCAGTGCAGCTTCGTCACGCTGGCCACGTGACCCGGAAGTGTCTTCGCACGGCGCCGGCTCCCGGCCTCTTAAGTGAGATGAGTGCACAACCCTAGAGTCGGTCACGACTGGCCCGTACGGGCAGGAGTACCTTTACCTTTACCTTTTTAGTCCAACCATATTTGGAATGCCACAGGTTTGCAGCCCTCTGTTTATGATAGTTTAGTGCCATGGAAAAGAGCTTAGGTGACTCTTGAGCTCATGTACTGCCTTTCCCTTCTCCTCTAGCATGGCCATAAGGAGATAGAAAACTTTGGCTTCCAATTTCATTTAACCACAATTAAATTCATCTTAATTAAATTTTAACTAAGACTGTTGGACCAGTACCCGATCTATGGTTTGAAATTAGCTCGGTTCAGACAAACCATAGTTAAGATTAACCACCATTGGTTTTTTGGCTTCAAATGAGACAGCAAACTCTGGTTAAGCAAAAAGTGAAACAAAAACTTCAAAACTCGACTTCACGGCCACACTGGAGAAGAAGTTGGGAATGTGGAAACTCAGAGGTTCTCTATGTTACTTCTTGGTTTTGTGTGACATCCAAAATGGGCCATCTGGATAATGAGAGCACAAGAACCACAAGTTATATGAATTGCTTACTGTTCAAGAAGCACATTCTTGGTGTGTTTCAAATAAGGATACTGTGAATGTCCATTATTTTCCACTGCCAATGTGAAGTCAACATATTCACCGTCGCAAATTCATGTCCCAAACAGACAACAAATTCTGGAATATAGTTACAGCTGTACAAAAGAGGAAGGGAGGCTACTGTACGTTAAAGTCAATGCACAATTAAGTCAACTACAGACAATAATATGCATGTGACACACGAGAATGATATGGACTGAGAAAACAATATATCCGCTTTTGCAGATCAATGTCCTGAATGTGTGATCCCAGCAGATGGAAATATGAGAATATCTGAATAAAAAGGTTCTGCACATCCCTCATTTGAGGCAAGGCTCTTTCTCAGGGGCAGAAATCTATACTCTCATTCTCAGAAAATGAATGTGTCTAAACTCTGTTACAGACAGCTTCTTCAGTCATTGTACAAGGATGATAATATGGATTCTACACGGACAAAAGCTTTGCTTGAAAGCTGCGGGGCACTTGCTGGTTTATTCAATATGAATGACTAAACCGTTCATATTACCTGCAGCCTTTTTGCAGAGTTTTATGTCAGTATTTCTTGTGTGCTGCGAGAACAGGCCCTTCTAGGCTTTTGTTGTTTCATTTTGTGCCTTAAGAGAATGAGGTACAAAGAAACATGGGAGTTAGACATCCCAGCCTGCAAGAGCAGAAAACAGTGGTGAAACTTCAAGTTGGCAGGGGAGAGGGCAAGTCAGGAACATTCTTCCTTAGCAGCCCATAGATGACATACTAACCCAACCGCAATACATATACTAGAAATCGCTTCCTAAGGCAGCTCTAATAATAATAATAATAATAATAATAATAATATCTTTATTGTCATTGCCCCCTCTCGGGGACAACGAAATTACTTGACTGCTCCATAAAAACACTAATTAAAACAATACAGTATAGTATAGCAAGGAAGATTAGATGACTTTCAAAGTCTAGGCTTCCCATTCAGGGCCACCAAGTATAGATTAGGGCAGCTTCTTACATTATGAAAGCATCTTCCTTGCTTCTCCCCACTTGCGTCGATTCTATCATACTCTGATTCAAGTGCGAATGCAGAAATCATGTGAAAGGAAGGAATCACATGGAAAGAACCAAGGGAGAGGTCTCTACCTGAGATTCTTTAATGCACAGACTGAATGTGGGACCTTCCGCATGCACAGCGTGGTCCTACCATTAGGCATCCTTCTCCTTCAATACATGCTTGTGGTGGCGGCTCTAGCTATTCAGAATGAATTTGCTCTGATGAAGAGGAACAAAAGACCATTTCAGTGTGGAAACTGCATTCCCAGCCAGCAGAAAGAGAAATTGCCACAGAGTTTTCAGTTACTTCTATTGCCAGCAGTTTGCCTGCAATGACGTTCATTATGACACATCTATTGTTCCTGTGCTGACTGACAACCTCCCCTTTTTCAGGCTGCATCTCCCTTCAGGGACTTCACAAGACTTTGCAGAAATCAGCAAGGTGGAGTTGCTGTTCCTGGTTCCAGGAGAGCAACACAGAAGGGCTCAGTAGAGGTGGAACTGTACTGCACAAAGCTATCTGCCAATTAATTTAAAAATAATGTCGCACTGTACAATGGGACAAGGCAAACAGTAGTTCAAACATACACATATTACTATGTGCAGTGTAAGTTCTGCAAGCTTTACAGGGGAATCCTATGTACTTTTACTCAGAAGTAAGCCTCCCTAGCTTTCATGGAGTTTACTTCAGTCTTTGTCTTAAACAGGGGCATGCATTGATCAAAAAATCAATTTGCTCCTTCAAAAAACAGCCCAACTCAGTTCAAAGTGCTCCAGAGGTTTCCTGATTGGGTTTGAGTCCAAATCCAAATCCTGAAATTCAGGAAAACAAAGCTTTGCATCTCCCCTATTTACTATTATGGAGGAATTTTAAAAAACGATTATAAAGTTTTTGTTTTCATTTTGAGAGAACTGGATGGTATTCTCAAGCACAGTAGCCCCTTGTGAGTGGATAAATACTACAAAATTACAAATAGGCCCAGTGATTTTTGTGCTGGGTACCTTTAAATTAACTTTTTGGTTTTGGTTTTTAAGGAACCATTTACAATTTTTTTTAAAAAAACCCAAAATTATTTGGCAGAAGTGGAAATTTAGATTTCTTCGCTTCTTTTGGAGAGTCCGATAGTGCTAAATTTCAAAACTTTAGCAGTAGCTTTCCAGCAGGAAAAGCCTTTCCAACTTCGGAGTGATTTAAAAAATGATTCACTTAATATGCCCCCTATCTGCCTATAAAGAAGAAACCAGCAAAAGTGCAGAGAAATAAGTCCAGATGGGGTTTGTGTTAGGAACTTTTAAAGTTGATTTTGAGGTGAAGAACTAAATAGGGCTTTGCTTCCCTCATGGTAGTTTTGCAGGCAGCAATATTATTATAATGCCATATACTGTAAAGGGATGGGAGCAAGGGCTATGGTGTTATTTAACAAAATAAATCAGGTTTGTGTTCTGCTCAGTTGGAACCAAAGCCCACAGAAACTATGTACAAAGCCAACTTGACAGGGGTGTGTGTGTGTGTGTGTGTGTGTGTGACAGCGCAACTGGCACAGCTGCATAAAAACTCGAATGTCCTGCATTTTCCTAGCTGACTCTCAGACACACACACAGACACACACACACACACACACACACACACACAGCCATCTCCTACAAGACCACAGTAGCCAGGCAGGAACTTCAGAGACACACCTGTAGTGACCAGCTACCTGCACGTGACGAGGGAAGCGATTCTGCTTAGATCAGGGTCAGATCTACACGCATGGTTTTTAACATTAAGGAAGAGTTAAGGGTTTTGCTGACACATGATGTCCTACTTTTAATGTTCATAATGTGTTACTAAAATGTGACACCAGAGGGCACAGCAGAGCAACCAGCAGCAGAGACAGTATTTTGACAAAAAAGGTTAAAAAAAACCAGTTTAATTTACAAGTATGTCCTGTGATGTTTTAGAACGACGTATCTAATATCATTCTAATAACGTTAAACAGGTCAGTGTAGATCCAGCCCAGGTCCTGACTGAAAGACAGAAAGAGGTGTAGCATCCAGCTTCTATACAAGCTCCTAGTCCAAGCTGCTCCATTGCTGAAGCAACAGCTCTCTTCCCAGCTCCAAGATTCAGCCAGCCTGACATGGGGAAATGAATACTTGAATTTTAATAAGATCCCCTGTCAATCTTGGTGCCATCTACTGGGGCATTCTTCTGCCGAAGTGCCACGGAAAAAAACAGGAACTACTCTGCCACTTAAGATGCCTGGAGACCAGCCACTAATATAATCACATAGTTTTTTTCACTTGTAGGGGGCTTGCACAAGAGAACAGATTGTACAGTCTGCAAGCCTGTCCCTGCATTTTCATTTCATGGCATGCAACCACACTACCCTTGACCTCCTTTCCATTTATGCCCATCAAAACCACAGAACAGCAAACAAGTGGTTTTCATGTACTTATCCCTCATAATGTTACTAATGATTCTGTGTGAGCACTGTTTTAGTTCAATTGCAATTTAGGAACCCTACACAGCACACAAGCAATACTGTTAGAGAACAATGAGTAATAGACTCTTTAGATAGTTCCTCTCCTGAAAGCAATAAAGAGAAATTGAATGCAGCCCTATCCAAAATTACTACTCTAGGAGCTAAAGAGGCAGAGAAAAGTATGCTGTTGTCAGCAGTGAGAGAGAAAGCAGACAGGCAGTATTCATTGAGACATTGTCATGCTCTCTTGTCACTGAATTAGGATTCTCTTTGCAGAACTGCCTCCTCTGCAAGAAGATGAAACTCAGGCAAAAGCTTAATCAAAGTGATGAACCCAGGCAATCCAAATACGTCACTGAGCAAAGTTGAATTATACACTATGGCTAAATGATGCAAACTGAGCAAATTTTGATTAATTTTTGCTCAATTTATTCTGGTTTTGCTATCCATAGGGAAGGAGCTATACAGAGCACTCAACACCTCTCCCCACAAATCCTTCTCCCTCTGAGATTTCAGCAAGCAATTCGCACACATCCGCAAACTTATCGCTAAGTTATAGAAACTTGTTTTTATTTTAAATGTGACTCTATCCCAGGAAGCTAATTCCTGCACCCAGCAGGCCATTCCACTGTGGCTTCTTCACCTCTCCTGACACAGCATAGGGTGGTACCTTGGTTTACAACCATAATCCGTTCCGGAGGTCCATTTGTAAACAAAAACAGGTTGTAACCCAAGGCGTGCCAATGGGGCCTCCAAAAAACATTTCTTCGTAATAAAAAAAATTGGGTTGTAATCCAAAAAAAGGTTGCAAACCGGGACACGCACTTCCGGGTTACCGGGTTACCAGACGTCCTTGTTTCCCGGGGACCGCCCCTGGATTTACAAATCATTCCCCATACAAAATCCATTGAAGTTAAAAAATGTCCCCGGATTCATTGAGAAAAATCTGGTGACCTTAGGTTTGACGTGTTTATAATCCAAAACGTAGGCAAACCAAGACATATGCAAACCAAGGTACCACTGTAGACATTAACACAAGATGTAGCAGAAGGCCATTTCAACAAATCTTTCCTTTGTTGATTTACGCTGAAAATGGAGATCTCAACACTCTTGCAAACATAAAAAAACAGCAAACATCAGCTCAGAAAAACAGGGTCCTAGGACAAGGATGGGTAACATGGGGTATCTGTGACATTTACCGTATTTTTTGCACCATAACACTCACTTTTTTCCTCCTAGAAAGTAAGGGGAAATGTCTGTGTGTGTTATGGAGGAAATGCCTACGAGTGGCATGCCTACGGATTTTCCTCCTCTAAAAACTACGTGCGTGTTATGGTCGGGTGCGTGTTATAGAGCGAAAAATACGTAATTCAGTTACTATAGAGCAACTTTGTTAAGAATTTTCAGGTACTTAGAAATGAGGACGTCACACACTCACATTTCATTTTCAGATTTAAAATGTTGGGGAATGAGACCTACTTGACCTCAGTTCCCATCCGTAAGTTTTTAAAGACAGCTGGAAGATTGTTCTAGCTCCTTTCACAGTATTCCATTTCTTTTGCAGGAGAATATTCATTGCTTTTAACAGTAAGTCAAGTTCTGAATCAGTCTGGCCAGAAACATTCAGACTTCCTTCCATAATCCCAGCTGCCAGGAAACTCAACTGACCCTTCAGTACATCCTTTTTTTAAAATGGCTCTTGTTCAGGGTGGATTGATTTGAATTAACACAATTTAAATCTCTCTCTTTCTCTGTTTTACACACACACAATCTAAACCATTTATTTCCATCAAATGACCCATTTTGAAATTCATATAGTTCCTGAAACGCAAGCACACTAACAGCTTGCTAGAACAATCAAAGAATATTAGCTTGCACCAAAGCCACTTGGAGACATTTGAGCTAGTTTAAACTGGTTAGTCAACACACCAGGATTATAAACATGGTTCGATCTCAGCTGTTTAAACAGGAGTTCCTCAACTTCAGATGTAGTCCAAAGTGGGGCAATATGTTTGATGGATGCAGATTACTCAGTTTTAAGAGAATACAAGGACAGATTTTAACATGTTTGTGTTCAATTCAGAGTTCATTTCAAAGATGGACACTGTAACTTAAGTTGCCTCACACTATTTCCTTGTCTAGTTCCTGATCCCAGGGCAGAATGACTCCTAAAAGCCATCTGATTTTGTTTGGAGATACAGTGGTACGTCGGGATAAGAACTTAATTCGTTCTGGAGGTCCGTTATTAACCTGAAACTGTTCTTAACCTGAGGTACCACTTTAGCTAATGGGGCCTCCCGCTGCCGCCGTGCGATTTCTGTTCTCATCCTGAAGCAAAGTTCTCAACCCGAGGTACTATTTCTGGGTTAGCGGAGTCTGTAACCTGAAGCGTCTGAAACCCGAGGTACCACTGTACCAGGAAAGCACTTCCTCTCAGGGCCCCTGCTCCTAACAGGTGAAATCTGCAGGTTATTGGAAGGCCTTCCACTTCCAGGGCCAGCCTGGACCACAGCATTTCTGTCTCTCTCCCCCTCTCTCTCCAGTTCTTAGGACTCCCCGACTCACCTTCTTCATCACTCCCTACCCCTCCTTTCCCACCCCACTTGGAAGAAAAGCCTGGTATTTAATTCCTGTTGCTGTGGATCCCACCCTATTAAGCCATGAGCTTACTGTTTGCCCCTTACCCTAGTTACCTGAGCTTTCCTTTTTGTTTCCTCTCCTCCACCACCTAGGGCTTGCTCTGGCCTCTGCTCTGTCCTAATTCCCAGTTCACAGGATAGATCACCATGCATCTTTGTCAATCAGCTACAGGTGCCATTTCACACAGCAGTAGGAGATTAGGCCTTAACTAATTACTCTCTGTGCAAATGGTCTGTGCTTTCATGCTCCTGCAGCAACCTGGCACAAAAGCTATCAGTATTGTTGATGGTTATAAGAACCCCTGACAGAAAGAGGAAGCATGTCTTAAGACGGCTGTGAGGAGGCGAGGACTTTTAGACAACTGATTTTCATGGAGTAAGACCACCAGGAACGAGCTTCTCTGCTCATTGGGCCTGACACTCAAAAAGAGTCTGTGAAGGTGGTACCTTCCTCACCAACCAAAACGTCACACAACAGTTTGCACGCTTTCAGGTTCACCACATCATCAGGCTAGCTGGTAAACAAAGTGGACGGGAGGGGGCTAATGGTAAAGCCATGAAGTCTATATCTGGCCAATCTCAAACTGGAGTGTTGGGAGGAGTTTGCAGACTTGCAAATGAGCCTCTGTGAGGAGATAGGCAGGTTTCAGGTTACATCAATGGTGGCCCCACCATTTGAGGAATATAAAATATAGCTAATACATAGATCTGTCTCCATCCTTAGACAAAACAGTCATGGCAGGTGGACAACAGGAATAGAGAGAAATAGGCCATTTGTGAATCCCTGCTTAAGTATGAAATCTTTACTGTTAGCTAATGCTATATTGAATATTTCTTCTCCTATTTGCAAGGGGCCAGTTTGCGAGACAAAACCTTCTTCTTTGGCGATCACTCGTAGCCGAGTAAGATTGTCTTCCATAAACACGGTTTTAACAATGAGTCCGTAAGTGACTGTGGAGGCCAATTCTGGATCCACACGTCCTTCCACAGTGGGGACATTGGTTTCTGGGCGGGAGTTGATCTCGGTGTGGATTTGCCAAACGTGCCTTCCTCTTAGCATGTTTCTCCCTTGTGTCCTGAGTTTGAGTGTCTTCAAAGCCCATGACACCTTTGGTAAAGGCTGTTCTCCAATTGGAGCACTCGCAGGCCAGTATTTCCCAGTTGACAGTGTTTATACTACATTTTTTTTAGATTTCCCTTGAGACAGTCTTTAAACCTAAATAAAGCCTCATGCACCCAGACCACTGCCCAGGGAACAGAATGCTCCTCTCATAGTGAAGCTGAAATTCGTGATCTAAGTGGACAAAGCCATTGGAAAGGAGGCACCTAGAGAACGCCATTCCTTTTGATGCAAACTATATTGCTTTTCAGGGACGCAGGTGGTGCTGTGGGTTAAACCACAGAGCCTAGGACTTGCCGATCAGAAGGTCGGCGGTTCGAATCCCCACGATGGGGTGAGCTCCTGTTGCTCGGTCCCTGCTCCTGCCAACCTAGCAGTTCGAAAGCACGTCAAAGTGCAAGTAGATAAATAGGCACCGCTCTGGCGGGAAGGTAAACGGCGTTTCTGTGCGCTGCTCTGGTTCGCCAGAAGCGGCTTAGTCATGCTGGCCACATGACCCAGAAGCTGTACACTGGCTCCCTCGGCCAATAAAGCGAGATGAGTGCCGCAACTCCAGAGTCGGTCACGACTGGACCTAATGGTCAGGGGTCCCTTTACTTTACTTATATTGCTTTTCAGCTCCTTGGTGAGAGAAGGAGAAGCCCATGTTGGAGAATGTCCTAGGCGAGAGTTAGGAGGCAAGGCAGCCCAGGTGAGAGATGAGCTGTTGTCAGTTATTTGTATTCATGCACTGTCTTGGCATGGAGGTTTCAGGGACTGAAGATGCCAGCTCATTTTCTATTGCTGTTATGCTGATTGAGATTAGAGCACTTGTACTCTGCTGTTTTACTGCATTACTTTAATAGACTTTGATTAATTTAATTGGCTTAAACTGCAACGTATTTTTATATTAATGTATTTTTCTGTTGCTGATATTTAAGCGATAGGGATTAGTTAGTGAAAGGTTTGCTAAATGTGTTGATTATTCTCATTTATGGGAGGAATTGTGTTTGATGTTTAGGGGAATTTAAGTGATGGAATGCTACTTTTGTTAACCAGCTAATATGAATCAATTTTTTTAAGGAAATTAATAATAATATTTTTTAAAATTTATATCCTGCCCATCTTGCTGGGTTTCCCAGCCACTCTGGGTGGCTTGCAACATGTATGAAAACACAACAAAGCATCAAACATTTTTAAAAAACCAAAATATCCTGTACGAGCAACGAACAAACCAATAAATCAATAGACACCAGTAACAACAACAACAACCACAACAACCACAACCAGTTTACAGTTATACCCAAATTAAAATAATCGCCAACCCCAACTAAACATTAATGGAGGGGAGAGAGACTTTCTGCAGGCAATGGCTTTTCCACCTGTCTTGCTCCAACCCCCAACCCTTTCCCAGACCATGACTTTGAGAACAGCAGAAATAGCTGGGAAGAGAGGAATTCAGGGATAGTTTTAAATAATTTTATAAGTTGTGCATCCTTGTTTCACAATATTCCTAAAGAACATGAAGTACTGGAAAATTGTGGGGGGGGGTTGCAGGGAGAATCCTATTACATGGAAATAATCAATATGTGACGGAGGGCAGGTAGTTTTTGTTTTTCATGTACAGTAAAACCTTCTAGTCTCAGGGAAATATATTTGCAGCCCAGTTAGCTGCTGGAGAGTTTTGAGGGCATATATTCATTTTGACATTTCTCTCCCTCCCCCCCCCCCCGCCGCAATTTTTACTTTTTTTATGTGGCATAAATAATAATAATAAATTTCATTATTTATACCCCGCCCATCTGGCTGGGTTTCCCCAGTCACTCTGAAGTGTTACATCGCCACAGCCTTCCATCAGGCTACAGGAGAAGGGTCCACAGTTCCTCTGTTGAAAGGGTAGCAACATTTGACTGCTCTCCTTGAAATCTTTCCATTTCAGCTAGTCATTTTTAAAACACTGTAATCAAGGAACAGTGTTTGGCTTTTATTTTCTTCCCCCAACCCTCTTCCCTCCCAATACCCTTTTCCTTTTGTGTTGCGTCTTAGATTGTAAACTTGAGGGCTCGGAATAACTTCTGATGCTTGTAAGCTACTCTGACAGCTTTCTTTGACCAAGGAGTAAGATAAAAATGCTTCACATAAATAAATTCAGTTTTATTGCACGCTTATATGGTCTGCAGACCAACTAAATAAATAAATTTTAACTCCTTTGCAGTGTAATCCTATACCTGACCCCTCAGATGCCAGTCACATTGTTTAAAATGGGACATACTCCTAGATAAGTGTGTATAGGATTGCAGGCTGGTGTCAAAATGACACACAGGTGGACAAGACTCACTTGGGCACCGACCTCCAAGGAGATTTTCACCTGTTTAAACAACAGCCTAATCCATTATACAAATTACGACTTTAGATTTTTCATAGTCTAGTTGCAACAAAACACATTTTCACTTAACAGTTACATATTTACAGGCAATTACACAAATACGACGCAAAACACAACCCTAAATTATTACTAGACTTGAACTATTTTCGGATTTTAAAGCCTAGAGCCACAATTTTGAAATTCAGTTACCCAATAAGGCTTACCCTTTTACAGCTTATTAGACTACAGAACACTATTTTGGCTCAGCCTCCACAAACACACAGGAAATTGGAATCTAAGGTTGGTGCTTTAACAGACATGCCCCGGGATCAGAAATGATGTTGTGTAATGTCACAAGCTGCGGTTCCTTACAACCTATCCCCCAGGCATTCACATTTTTTCTTGGTCTTTCAGGCAATTCTCCAGATGATGAGGACGGTTCTGTATTGATGTATGAAACACCTGAGCCGTAGTGTGCTGCATGGGGAATCTTTGGGAAACTTGACCCATGTCTGTTTAGAATTTTAGGCTTATAATGGTGGAACCATGTTTTTGCTACTTGCCACAACTATAGGAGCACTCCCGTGTTCCTAAAACAGCCTTGTTATTCTCATTTCATTGACATAACTTTGTCAACAGAATGCCATCCTCACTAAACAATGCTGGATTCCCTCCTGACCAGCCTACATCTTCCTCCATCAAACAAACAAACAAACCCAACAATCTGTTTCTCTTGCATTCACTGTGCCTGCAGAGGATCCTGAACCAGGTGGAAGCTCTACCTACACGTAGGTAGGTACCAAGCTCTGGCCATAGGAGGAAGCTATAGGGACCCCAGGCAAGACAGTCATCTCTTAACAACAGTACATCAGAGCATGTGAATTAGTACTGCCTTACTGGTACCAAAGGCTCCAGCTCAGATCTTCTCACTCATCTGACCACCACGTAGATTTTGGTGTTATGATAACCATTTGCTTCATTTTTGCCTTACTCTTCAGTTTGACACAAGGTGGACCTGATACTATGGCACTTGTATTACTTCCCATTACATCACACACCTCACTCGCTCACCTTGTTGTGGTGAATGGGCTTGCATGTTCCTATGACCCTTGTGAGTGAAGCCGCCGGGAGTATCCCAGCAGGGTCACCCAAGGCAGTAAGGTCAAAGGGGAGGAGCTAGACAAAGAATGATCCAAGAAGTCCTCAACAGCAGAATAGGCGGAAGATAACAAGTGGCAAGTTACAACAGCTCTGAAGGTGGATGGAGGCAGCAGCAGATAAGAATGTACCAGTCGTCATGATACTCATGCCATCGGAATAGAGCCTTACTGTGAAGACTGTGCATTGGTCAGCGTGCACTGATCTACACACATAAAACAAATCCACGTGCAGGCATCTTCCAAAAACCCATCCCAAACCCAAAAAAGTCTCATGGCGATCGGCAGATAGTAACGGGGGCAGGACCGTGAAATCTGGAAGCCCCTAGTCCTAAACCAGCACATGGCCGCTGGATACAGATTCAGTCGTTCTGACTCAAGGAATGAGGCAGTTGAGCAGCTTGGCAGCTGTATCCATGACTGAACAGTCCTATTTAGGATCCACTCTGCTCACCCCGTAAAGGAGGAGAGGCTAGAAAAGGTGCCCTAGGAAGGCACGTCACCGTGATCAACTCCCACCCAGAAACCTATGACCCCACTGCGGAAGGGCATGTGAATTCAGAATTGGATTCCACAGTCACTTACAGACTCACTGTTAAGATTATGTTCACGGAAGACAATCTTACTCAGCTATGAGTGATTGCCAAAGAAGACAACAACATCCACACATTTGCTTATTTACAAGCCACAGCACCCAGGCAGAGAGTAAGGGGACTGATAAGGCATATCAAGCAGATAAAACTTCACAACTAAAGGTCAACACTGCCCATTTCACTACCACATCATGCTGCTCACAGCTGATGGGGAGGAATATGCCTGCCATTAATACCTGGAGTGCACACTCAATAGTGAGTGTTTACCCTCACAGTACAGTGGTACCTCGGGTTACAGACGCTTCAGGTTACAGACTCCGCTAACCCAGAAATAGTACCTCAGGTTAAGAACTTTGCTTCAGGATGAGAACAGAAATCACACGGCGGTGGTGCGGCAGCAGCGGGAGACCCCAATAGCTAAAGTGGTACCTCAGGTTAAGAACAGTTTCAGGTTAAGAACGGACCTCCAGAACGAATTAAGTTCTTAACCCGAGGTACCACTGTACTAACGAAGCCCTGATATTGGTCGTCTGACCTTCATCCCCTCAAAGGCTAACATTCCGGATTTAAGGGGGGGCTCAAGCTATGAACCTTGCACTTGCTCCCTCATTTCCTTGAGTCAATAGCTGAAGACTCAACCCATTACCTTTCCAAATAATCCACCAATGTCGCTTTGAGTTCAAGCTACAGTTCATCGGCAGTGGTACAGACAGTAGGCACAAAAGAACAGACATTTTATTTTTATCAGAACTTAGTCTTTGTGACAAATACAACCATGTGTCAACGTTACTTCCAATGCCTAATGAATTACTACAGGCAGACGGCAGGCACATTTTGTCACCGAGTTAACAGCTGTTTTTAAGCGACAGCAAAGGCTATATAACTGCTAACTTTCTAAAGATATGGAAGGCTAGCACGATGGCAGGCAGAGAAATAGCACTGTTACCTTGTCAACTTTAGCAACTTCTGTGAAGGATCTCTATTAACACCAAGGGCCATGATGTTGCAGAAATGAACACACTTTGTGAATGCTTCCCAGCAGCCCTTCTGTACATCTGTACATCAGTCAGGTTAGAACTCCCAGTGGGTTTGCACAGTACTGCTATGCTGAAGCCATAAGGTAACCTATTTAACAGGGGCATAGACCCTGTCAAAGGAACCAAGCAGCTCTGAGGTCTCCCTCCTTCAAATTACTGTTGCCAGAGATCTGTTCTTGAAAAGGGGAAAGGGGGGGGGGGGAAGCTGCAAAGCATAGATTCACCCCCTCCTTTCCTTCCTAGCTGTGTTTTATAGGCAGCAAATGATCCCTCCTAGCTTAGATTTGCTTATATAACTTATATAGCTTAGATTTGATTATAAACTGTTTTTTTTTAAAAAAAGGGGGTATCATAAACCAAAGAACCAGCAACCATTTCAGACATTTATGGAAGTACTAGCCAGGAGTCCAAGAATTGCACAACTTGTTCTGCATGCCCAAGGGAGCTATGGGCTTATATTTCTCAAAACCGTAGCCCCACAATGTCACATATCAAGCCACTACTTATTACTAAGCATTTATTAAGCTGTATCCCAACCGGCACCAGCCTAGTTTCTCAGCATTAACTGCAAAATAACAATAGTTGGCTATGGGTATTTCTAGCCGACTTTCCAGATGAATAGGTATGGCCCAGATTGGTCTAGAAGGGAAGTGGTTTTCTGTTGTCAAATATACAACAAGCTCCCCAGCTCATCTCACCTCTCTTTCTTAATGTGACATGGAGACACAAGCTTTTTCTCACACATGCCTGAATGTGAAAACTCATGGGCCGTTGACGTTCATAGTTTCTACCACATCTGCATTCGTGGAAGCACTGGCCAAGATTCAAATAGGATAAAAGTTAATTTGACGTAGTAAATAATTTTAGCTTTTTAAGTAATTTCAAAATGCACTGTTATTTAACAAAAAAATGTGAATGATATCCCAGTGCCTTTGTGCTTATTCACCACAATATTGGAAGTCAAGAGCAGACTTATTTCTTGGAAGTAACTGAGCAGAATACTGTCTGCGTATTTTCATCTTGAATGCCCATCAGTAAGAGAAAAGAGACTTTAAAAAGAATCTAACATTCAGGGAACAGCCTGGAATATCCCTGAGGAGTTAAGTCCCTGCACTGCAAAATAAAAATAAAACCACCTCTCTCATTGCTACAATCCTACTACTGTATAGCACTTCCAAATGAAGAGGCTAGGTAAAGACCACAATTCAAAGCTGCATGCATTTCAGCAATTTAATGCTAGAGGTAGCTTAACCAGCGATTTCCCTACTCTTTCTTCAACTTTTCAGTATCATGTTATCAATGCACTTCAAAAACATCCTTTGTTACATCCCCATTGCCTTCTTTTAGCTCTTTTCCTGCCGATCAGGGTCCACACACACACCCCCGCCAGCAAGATCACTATGTTGTATCTGTCGTATCTGGATGCCGTCATCGCGTGCTAAAATCTGCCAGTATGCTGCAATATCAGTTTTCAAGAAGATGCAGCCTCGTGAGTATGCAGGATTTGTCCTTCGTCTGTTCTTGATACATAATTGTGCAATTAAGGCTGCATTGCTATGGCAATATCACCATCACGTCACATCGTCTGTCAAATTTATATATTCGTTGATGCCGCATCAGTCACAAAGGTTTAAGAACTCCCAGCTCTGATGTCTTTTGTAGTCATTCATAACGTTGGACTGACAGTATAATTTCTAACAGGTAACAGACATTTGCCAGGTAATAATTTAACTTCTAGGGCACTATGCTAAGGTACCAGTAACTATGGCTTCCTACATACTGGGACCCTAAAATAAATTGAAGGTAGTCAAGGCCTACTTATGCAAGCTCACAGCAAGAATCACAGACTTACAGTACCATATACCCTCTGAATTGTGAATATCTAGGACACGGGCATTTTAATGCACCTCCATTTTCCACAAGATACAAACTGGCCATAGTTATAAGAAGGCTTCTGTTTAGCAATGCCAAATGGCAGTGATAGCAGAGGTAACTGTTGGTTCAAGGAAAAAACAGGTACTGTGTATAGAAAGGAAAATTCCCTGGATGCCATGGAATTATTATTATTGGCAACCCTGTATAAGGATTTTTAAAAAATGTTTCTTATTATATATTTTTATATGCTGGAAGCTGCCCAGAGTAGCTGGGGCAACCCAATCAGATGGGCAGGGTACAAATAATAAAATTATTATTAAAAATGGTTAAGATCCAATTAGGGGCAAATACTCTTTGGTGACAGAACCTCCCAGCACAGATTTAAAATCACAAAATATTCAGCAAAGGAAAGCATGGAAATATGGGCTGTTAGACCTTTAAAATATGCCCTTCTGAGTTCCAAATCTTTCCTCAGGATAGGAAAAGACCACACAATTAGACAAAGGTCAAATATTTAGGAGTGTGGATAAAGCCCAAGCATATTAATGCTTTTAAGGACAATAATGAAAAAGTATGGAAAGAGATTCAGAGAAACACTTCCAACACTTCCAAGTTGGGGAAGGATGAATTTGGGAAGAATATCAGCCATAAAGATGAATGCGCTACCAAAAATGTTATTTTTATTTCAAAGAAGTCCAATGATCGGCAACACAGGATGTTTCAAGGAATGGCAAAGAGATACTATGAGATTTATCTGGCAGGGAAAGAAACCAGGAATAAAATATAAATTACTAGTGGATTTGAAGGAAAGAGGTGGCTTCTCCCTGCCAGACTTAAGATTATATTATGAGGCATCCTGTCTTTGCTGGTTAAAGGAATGGTTGACATTGAATAATACACAGGTTTTGATTTTAGAAGGACTTTTAAAAGCTAAGATACACAAAAGTTTTACAAATCATACTACTAAGAGAAATTTGTACAAGGTATGGGAGAAAAACAAAAATTTGTTAGAAAGAAATACACCATGGTGGCTTTCCCCACTCGAAGCGATATCAATGAAAAATGGGAATGTGGGGGGTGGGGGGACTGGGCGACATACAGGGATTTATCAACAGAAAAGTACTGGGAAATAGCATTAAAGAGGTTTGAAGAATTAGATTGACAAGTAATTGATTGTTTACAATATTTTCACCTCAATGACGCTTTCAAGGTGGATAAAAGGATTTGTTTTTTTAATCAAACCTCGCAAATTGAAAGAGAGTTACTAAGGAATAATGATAAAAAAAAATCCAAAATGTACAAACTATTATTAGAATAGGAGACAAAAGACGAGCAGGTGAAATTGGTCATGATTCACTGGGCTAGAGATATATGTCATAATATTGATATGGCTACATGGGAGAAGTTATGGAATGTAGATCTGAAGTTTACACTAAAAGAAAACTACATGATAATGATGTAGAATCTTTATTTGCTTAAGCCACTAGCCATAGCAATAGAATAAAATAAAATATACTGAAAATAGAGGTAAAAACTTAACTATCAAGAATACATTTTGGAAGTTTACATCAATAATCAAATAACAGATGATAATGATGTGTAGATGGTATTTAGCTCCTAGCAAATTGGCAAAAAATGTATAAATCAAAATCAAACGCATGATGGCAATATAAAGAAAAAGAAGTTATTTTTTACCATATGTGGTGGTCTTGTAAAGGTTTTCTGGGAAATGATTTATAACGAACTGAAGAAAATGTTTAAGATAATTGTTAATAAAAAAAACAACCTTTTCTTCTAGGGATTGTAGGTACTGAGATTCCAAAAGACAAAAAATAAATTTAAAAATTCTGCTTCTTCATGCCCAGCCCTGCAGCTCCGTCAGAGAGAGGAGGGTGGGTAGCAAGGCTGCCGCCCACTCTCCTGGACTGCGGCGCATGAGTGCACCCTCTGTGCCATCTTGCAAGGCGAGCGGCAGGGGGCTCCCTCGGTACCCTGCTCCCCTCGGTGGTACGCTGCATGTGGCGTTTCCTTATACTCCGCCACTGGGGAGTGATAGGCAACATTATGACGTAGTCTTCATGTTGTGGGTTTAAAAACATACACACACAAAGAAGTCCCCTTTTCAGAATTTATTAAAATAGTCCAGGGTGTCTTGGGCTACAAGCTGAAAACTGATAGCTTACCTGTTGTGAAGGTGCCTTAATTATTATTTCCGTGCATTTTGAGTCAGCAACTAAGCGAGTCCCATAGTTTGATAGGCATTTTGCATTACTGAACTTTTAGTAGAAGCCCCACTGTAAAAGTCCTTCGTTCCCCCAGCCTACTTTTAACTTCTAAGGTTCCATTATGTGCACAATTGGAGTAGGTGCCTTTGAAGTCTTCTGAGCAAGCATGCATAGGATCAGGCCATTCGTCTGGTTTTCTTACTGATGTGATGTGATAAGCAAGCCTATGCATATTCACTTGCCCAGTGAAATATACAAAAAATGCCGTATATTAAATGACTGCCATTGTGCTTATCTCTCTGCTTTAGTGCCCACTACCTATAGTTGCTTTTGTCCCTCTCTGCTGACCAGTTTGGGAGTTTGGAGGTTGATGCTAGAATTCTTGATCTGTAATAGATGTACATTTGTACTTTTAGATGCGGGCCATTTCAGTATATGGTTCATAGTAACCTGTAGGCAACTGGTTCCTTGAGCCACCATTTAGATTCTGACTCCATCCCAGTCACTGTTTCCTGTCAGTAGACCTTTAGGTTCTCATGAAAAGCAGCTCATACAAGCCTAAAGACTGCTCAACCCAGTGCAGAACTATTAATAATAAAAATATCTACATAGTTTTCCAAAGAGCAACCTAACATTTTAAAGGTATCAATCAACATATCTATAAGGTGTTGTTCTTACCTGTACCAAATTCCATCCTATTAGGGATTCAGCAATGATGGATGTTACGGTTGTACATACTCCACCAAAAACCATTAGGTGTGTAGGTCCATATTTTATTGCATCGTAGAAGGCTTTAAGTCCCTTTGCATTGTCACACTGAAGGGGAGAAACAAAAATAGCTTAATCACTAAATGCAATTTAGTATTGGCAACATTAATATTTGATCAAAGTTAAGTATTTAGCATAACAAACCACAAAGATGCAGCACAATACTCAACAAACAACAAACTTTAAAGTGTTCCTATTGGTCACTTTGAAAGCTACTGATGCAAATGGCAGTAGCTTGCCCTTCCACGTACTAAAACTGAAATCTCAACTTCACAACTAAAGGTCAACACTGCCCATTTCACTACCACATCATACCTTGGGGGGTACTGTTTTTATTTGTTACTAGTTTCGCATTTTTTTGTTACTAGTTATGCATTTTTGTATTGTAAACTACCCTGCGATCCTCGGATTAAGGGTGTCATAGGAATTTGATGAGTAAATAAATTAAACAAAGGAACAGGCAGAGAATAGGCACGTAAAAAGCCAAGTTCTATACGATCAATTTAATTGTGTAACCAGAATCCATCAAAATAAGCCACATCCAGCCCCCCAAGTTTTCCTCCACTGCTGGTTTCCATAGCATTTCAATGTTGCTTCAGGCTGAAGGACACTCTCTTCAGACTTTTGCTGTAACAGTTCTTATGTCATATCTGTAGCTGGGTGAGGTGTTTGGGCATAAAATGCAAAATAATGCCCCAGGCGCCTTTGGGGCATCATCTCACCATCAACGGAGAAGAATGACCAAACTGCAAGTGGACAGAGACACGGGAGCCATCACCAATATGGCCACAACTCCTTCCTGCACAGACTTTACCTTCGTCCATAGCCCAAACAAGGAGAAGAAAAGCGCAACCCTCTGCCCTCAAAACCCTTAACCCAAACGTTACAGCTGAGCTACATCTCAGGCAAAAGATCTTGAAGTTAGGAAGCTGCAGGTAGCTCGCTGAAAATTTAAAATGTCATCATTTTAACAGAATACAGAAAACTTTCTTTAGGCCAGGTGCAAATAGGATTCCAAAAAGACTGTACTCCTTTACAGTGCAGACTGCACTAATTTCAGCATTGACAAAGTTAAGCACCATTATTCTGGTTCTGATATGAGCTCAGGACAATTTATATCCACCTGACAGTGTCAGAAGCTGACAGATCTGGTGCAGCCACTCATTGAAAAATGCACTTAATGCAGAAGGATTATCCAACCATGCTTTAATGACTGCAAGAGCCACTACTTCATGTTCCGTGCTACCAATATATGAGTTTCTTCACACATTGCTTCTCCTGAATCATATTCCAGAGATTTAACCACACACTAAAAACATAAAGATGATCAACAAGTGCTGGAAAACAATGTGACTCATTCATGCACATATATCAGAGAGCTAAGACTGGCTGCAGTTCTCTTTTGTTTGTCGGCTCAGCAATAAATCTGTAAAGTGTGGAATAGCCCCACATGGAACAAAAAATTAAAAATACACAACCTAAAACAGTTATAGTCATAGCAATGCTCGCATCCATGTAGCTCGATGTTGCATAAACACAAGGGGATGGAAAACAGTGGTACCTTGGTTTACAACCATAAGCTGTTCCAGAGGTCCGTTTGTAAACCAAAACAGGTTGTAACCCAAGGTGTGCTTTCGCCAATGGCGCCTCAAAAAAAAAATTGTTCGTAATCCAAAAAAAACGGGTTGTAATCCAAAAAAAGGTTGCAGACCGGGACACGCACTTCCGGGTTTGACATGTTTGTAATCCAAAATGTATGCAAACCAAGAAGTATGCAAACCAAGATACCACTGTACAGTGGTACCTCTGGTTGCAAACGAGATCTGTTCTGGAGCCCCGTTCGCATCATGAGCAGAACACAACCCGCGTCTGTGCGTGCCGCGATTCGCCGCTTCTGCACATGTGCGTGACATCATCCTATGCATCTGCGCATGCGCGAGCGGCAAAACCCAGAAGTAACCTGTTACTTCCATGTCGCCGCAGGACGCAACCTGAAAAGACATAACCTGAACCGAACGTAACAAGAGGTATGACTGTATTACATTTTCAAAGTGTATGTGAAGAAGTTTGTAAACAAGTGTTTCCATACTGTTTCCAAAATTTGTTGCAGAATTTGCAATTCTGGATACACTTCCATGAAAGAAAGCCCCACTTATCACAGTATGTTACTGAAACAGTGCACTAAACTGTTTCATGCTTTCAGCTGCATGCTTTAATGTTTTCTGACAATTTATGGAAGAATGGCAGATGAAACTGATTGACTGTATGGGATTGGCAGAAATGACTGGCAGAATCCGTGACCAGGGAGAAGAGTCGGCAGAAGAAGATTGGAAAAAATTTAAGGACTACTTACAGAAATATTGTAAAATTAAGGAATGTTGAAAGATGCTGGATTGAAATTGAGTGGTTTCTAGCTGTAATGGTATAAAGGAATACCAAAAAAATGGTTCTTTATAAGTAAAAATTTAAGGTTATAATAACTTAAGATGTTGGATAGAAAATAAGGTGTTTTTATAAGCTGTAATGCTTTGAGTTAAGGATTTGCTGAACAAATAATTTGAATTGGAATACAAGAAGGGGAGGTATGAGGAGGTCAGAGAAATGTGTTATTGAAAATTAAGTATTATGAACTATATGTCTTTTTAATTTTTTTGTTTGTTTTTTCTTTGCATAAAAATTGAAAACTTTAATAAATATCTTTTAAAAAAAATAAAATGTTTTCTGACAATTTAGTTTTAGTTTAGCTTTTGACCGGCACTATGTATTGCGCACCACCCTCATCACCAGGGAAAGATCTCCAGGGCACCATGATGTCCACAGGCACCATGTTGGCGACCCCTGCCTTTGGTCCTGGGTGAAAGGATAGGATATATATGTAATAAACTGAGACATACACTCTTATGAATATTCAATATATGAAGCATCTATGCCCCATCACATATCCAATATTGTCAGCTCTGTGCAGCTCTTTGGAGGTCTCGCATGTGGAGGTTGTCCAAAGCTTGGTTACCTGCAACCCTTTCAACGGTAAATGCTCAGGAATGAACCTGGGGTCTTCTGTATCCAAAGTCTGCATTCTGCTTCACCATATTAGCAGCATAATCCAGGCCTCTCCATCCAGACTTTGGGAGTTCAAGAAAGACACTGAGAAACTGGAACGTGTCCAGAGGAGGGCAACCAAAATGGTCAAAGGCCTGGAAACGATGCCTTATGAGGAACGGCTAAGGGAGCTGGGCATGTTTAGCCTGGAGAAGAGGAGGCTAAGGGGTGATATGATAGCCATGTTCAAATATATAAAAGGATGTCACATAGAGGAGGGAGAAAGGTTATTTTCTGCTGCTCCAGAGAAGCGGACACGGAGCAATGGATCCAAAGTACAAGAAAGAAGATTCCACCTAAACATTAGGAAGAACTTCCCGACAGTAAGAGCTGTTCGACAGTGGAATTTGCTGCCAAGGAGTGTGGTGGAGTCTCCTTCTTTGGAGGTCTTTAAGCAGAGGCTTGACAACCATATGTCAGGAGTGCTCTGATGGTGTTTCCTGCTTGGCAGGGGGTTGGACTCGATGGCCCTTGTGGTCTCTTCCAACTCTATGATTCTATGAGTCTCCCTAGGCCAGGGGTAGGCAACCTAAGGCCTGGGGGCCGGATGCGGCCCAATCACCTTCTCAATCCAGCTTGCGGACGTTCCAGGAATCAGTGTGTTTTTACATGAGTAGAATGTGTCCTTTTATTTAAAATGCATCTCTGGGTTATTTGTGGGGCATAGGAATTCATTCATTTCCCCCCCAAAAAATATAGTCCAGCCCACCACATGGTCTGAGGGTCAGTGGACTGAAAATGGTTGCTGACCCCTACCCTAGGCCATGCCTCTCCACAGGCCAAACCCCTCCTTTTTTATTTTCGATATATAACAACAATTACACAAAAAAAGGAAAAAGGATACAAAAACAAAATCCCAACTTACACCTCCCCACTCCAGGAAGGGTCGGGTCTGTTCAAGTTTGCCAAAGTTCAAAATTAAATGGGATATCAGCTCTGCCCAAGGAATGACAGATTAACAACAACAACCGGGGAAAAGAAAAACATAACATCTTACAAGGACGGGGAAAAACACCACCGACAGAATTAATGGCCACACACAGGAACAAGGATATAGCTGGAGTTCCTCACTTGTGGTTTTAATGTGTCAACACAAACAAAAGATATTAATATAGCAGTTGTTGTATATGGGATTATTATGATGACCGGAATGTAATGGAAATTAATAAGATTTTTGTAAAGCAGAAATAAAGAAAATAATCAAATCAGGTGGTTGCCATTCTTCAGGGTTATCAGTATTTTATAAAAGGATGCTCTATTTCAACAAAATAATCTATTTCAACAAAACAAAATGCATGCAATCTCTTTTTTAATTTTGTGATACAGCGATGGACCACACATGCTCCAACCCCTTCCAAGTTGTGATTCACAAAATAATATGTTCAGATTTGTCTCTGTCTCTCTCTCCCCACCCCACCCCCCACAGACCATTTACCTCTGTGCCATTGGTAGGCGTGCTGCTACTAAAATAAAAGCAATCAATTCTTTATAACAAAGGTAAAAATTTTCCTTCTTTAAAAACCCAAACTTGGGGTACATTCCACATGTTGACCTGTAATATAGCTTATTCCTGTAAATATCCTCCAACACAAGGGCTTTATATGCACAAGACATCCACCACACGCAGATATACTATGGCAGTCTCTACAGCACAATAGTGGGGTGGTTTTCTTAATATGGCTACTTAATATGGAGGATTCCCTGGAAAAGACCCTGATGTTGGGAAAGCTTGAGGGCACAAGGAGAAGGGGCCAGCAGAGGACAAGATGGTTGGACAGTGTTCTCGAAGCTACCAGCATGAGTTTGACCGAACTGTGGGAGGCAGTGGAAGACAGGAGTGCCTGGCGTGCTCTGGTCCATGGGGTCATGAAGAGTCAGACAGGACTAAACGACTAAACAACAACAAATATGGAGGATGGAGAGCAGGTGATGTAGAAGAAACAGCTGGCTTTAGCACGGCTGGAATGTAGTCTACAAATGTAAGAGACACACCTAGTGTTCTGCTCACTTTTCACCCACCACAGGCACACAGGTCATGGAAGGTTAAAGAGGTGACTCTCTCCTTAACCAGAGCCCAAAACAAGTATCAAATAAACCAAGCATCATCTTCCAGCTCATTCAAAATATTCCTTACCACTCTATATTATTTGGTAATATAGTGAACAAGTAATAAAAAAATTAATTTAATGTGCTTAATTAAATCAGTCATCTCACTTTAGTAGTCCAATCTCCATTAGTTTTAGGTTGTCCTGGCGCAAGAGGACAGGATTCTTGCGCCTTTAACATCTGTGCAGATGAGGGGATTTCAGAAAGTGCAGCTAGCATGTCAAGCTATAACTGCTGAAATTCTTCTGTACAACTATTAAATGTGCAGGAATCCTGTCCTCTTTTTCAGGCCAGCCTAATTACAACCTGCGATGTCAAAAGGAACCACATTGTTGTGATTCACAAAATAATATGTTCAGATTTGTCTCTGTCTCTCTCTCCCCACCCCACCCCCCACAGACCATTTACCTCAGGAGAGGCCAGCTGGCCAGGGAGATCAGATGTTTCATATTCAGCAATTACACTAATGCTCTTGCTTAAGCCATATCCATTCACAGAAAAGAGGACAACGTGAATATGTCAGATTATTCAGATTAAATAGGCAAATAAGTAGGGACTTCTCTTTGAATTTAAAACAGTGCTATTTCCCACATTAGATACTGTGACAACCATATTAACAAGTTCAAAGCAGACACATTAGCAAGGGAAAAGTGTTTTCCCTGTATCTCTTGTGAAAGTGTTTGAAGTAAATTAACACATATTTGCATCTTACCATTCTTAATTAAGCCAGTGCTTCAACTATCTTTACCAACACCTTAGGGGTGGTCTCTACATCAGCACAGCAGTATTTCTCCCTGACAAGACAACTAAAGTGGGGGGAAACAAGTCCCTCAACTCCTCATACTTCCATAGACTGGTGCAGATGCAACATAAATAATTCCTTAACCATGGTTAAGGAATCAGAAATACTAGGGAGGATTGCAGGCTCCATTCACCTGCCCCATCCTAAAGAAATTATGCCACCAGCCTTAGCCGCATTTAAGAGGATTGTGTCAACAGTAAAATGAGTGCTGTGTAGTGTTCATTCTTAACTATGCTGGCACAACTAGGATTAAGAGGGGTGTGTCAACCCTTGGTTAGTACTATGTAGACTTCACTCTTAACTATGTTTTAACCAGCATCAAGTCTTACTTTCAAAGTAACCCTGGTTAGCATTTACCAAGCTTGATGTCAAAGCTAACATAAACCTGAGGCTGGAGGGAGGGGATGATACATGAAAGACAGGAGACAAACTGGGAAAATCGTTGAGTTCACCATGCTTGTTCCCAGTCCCTTTACCTGTGGTTTTAAGATGAACCATGTTAAATCTGCACTGGCCATATGACAATTCATTTACTCCAAAACAGGACAGGAACTACTCTTCCTTCTTCCAATACAACATTCCTAGCTATGTCCACTCCAGAAGCAGCCTAGTTCCTGGACATGAGGTCACATTACAGTTTAGAATACAGTTCTGCTGATGTGCTGTTCCAGACTGTAGCAAGAAATTGTTGGCAGTGGAACCCAATACAGTGGTACCTCTGGATACGAATGGGATCCGTTCCGGAGCCCCATTCGCATCCTGAAGTAAACATAAGGTGCGACTGCGCGTGCCGGCTTTCACCGCTTCTGCGAATGATGTCATTTTGAGCGTCTGCGAGATGCATGAGCGGCGAAACCCGGAAGTAACACACTCCGTTACTTCCGGGTCACCACAGAGTGCAACCCGAAAATATTCATCCCGAAGCTACTTCAACCCAAGGTATGACTGTAATATAATGGGGCTCCCCTGCAAAGATACTTACTTAGATATGGCCTCATTATTATTTAAGTCATAAAACAATGCCTCTCTGCCAGAGGCAAATTGGGGTGGGGTGGGGACATATTTCTCAAAAACAAAGAGCAAGAATCCACAGCTCTTATCATTTCACCAAGGCCCCTTGCTGTCCCATAAACTTTCAGGACATAAGACAGAGGACATACCTAAGGGCTGCCAATCACTGTTAAATGCAAGCCTTAAAAGTCTGCCTCTGCACCTTGATATCTGTGCTGTTTCTTAGCTTTGCAGATTAATTGCTTAAATGAAAAATAGGAATATCTGTTTCTCATTTAGATATTGTTCTTCCCTGGATTTCTACAACTCCCAGCTCAACACTTTCTTTTTTCCCCAAACCTAATTCTAAATTTCAATTTCTACCTTCAGTCTCACAGTAATGATAATGGGACTACTGATTGCTATCACTGAGCGCCGGGAGCCCTCAAAAGGAAAATATTTGGCCTCTGTGAATAGTGGATCTTGATAAGGATTGTTGAAAGCAAATAAGTGTCTTCTTGTTCCGTTACTTATTTTAGTGACAATAACTATTTAATTGTCAACGAGAGACACCATAAACATAAGAAATCTGATCTAGAAGCTACTGAAGTGAACAAATATAGTCTGCCTGTGGGGTTTTGCCATAGAAGTGTTCTAATATGTACAAATCATTGGTGGAGATGGCCCAAACCAGAGGCTCTGAATTAAGTCCTCAAAGCAGGGTTGGTCAAACGGCCAACCCACAACCCAGTGGCCCTACAAAATCTATGTTTTCACACTAAACCAACAACAACTCCAAAACACCTTGTCTATTCTGCAACTTAGCTAATATTGTACAATCGGGTGGACACTGTGAGAACATAATCAAGGAGAGATCAAAGCATGAATGAATAAAGCCACTGTAAAAAGCATCAAAACTTTACAACCATCCCAAGCATACGCATCGCCAGCCTAAATAGGGAGGCCTAGCAGCCTCCCGATTGGTGGATGGTGAATCTCTGGCTTGGCAGGTTATCCCGCCCACCTTTGCAGCTGGTTGTGGGAAATCCCCAGTCACTGGCCACAAAATGAAGAGGCCTTTCTTCTGTGAGGGAGGGGGTCTGGCGTGACGGGCCGCAACCACAGCCCAACCTTATACTGGGTAAGCGGCCATTATAGTCCTGCAGCAAGTAAATTTCAGTACGATTCACATTATGCCTTAGTACCCTACAAAAGGCCCCAAGTTGTTGTTGTTTTAAACATTCTCAAATAGGGTATAGCCAATATGAACATAGTTGGTCTATTCTACCAATGTTTATATGTATCGCTTCTTGCTAAGTTTTTCTTTTGGAGAAAGTCCCCATTTAGAAGCAATGTTTATATGTATCGCTTCTTGCTAAGTTTTTCTTTTGGAGAAAGTCCCCATTTAGAAGCTACTAATTGACTGTTGCCAATTTATGTTTCAGTGAGTGAGTGTGTTTTCGATTTTTTAAATGCCATGGGGGGGGGGCTTTTAACCTCCACCATTATAGTCCTACAGCACATTCTAAATACAACAACCAACGCCCCCCCAAAAACACAGATCTTCCCCAATTCATTTATATCCTCACCCTAAGATGAATTCTAGAGGGACGCGGGTGGCGCTGTGGGTAAAAGCCTCAGCGCCTAGGGCTTGCCGATCGAAAGGTCGGCGGTTCGAATCCCCGCGGCGGGGTGCGCTCCCGTTGCTCGGTCCCAGCGCCTGCCAACCTAGCAGTTCGAAAGCACCCCTGGGTGCAAGTAGATAAATAGGGACCGCTTTATAGCGGGAAGGTAAATGGCGTTCCGTGTGCTGCGCTGGTGCAGGCTCGCCAGAGCAGCTTCGTCACGCTGGCCACGTGACCCGGAAGTGTCTCCGGACAGCGCTGGCCCCCGGCCTCTTGAGTGAGATGGGCGCACAACCCTAGAGTCTGTCAAGACTGGCCCGTACGGGCAGGGGTACCTTTACCTTTACCTTTTTAAGATGAATTCTAATTCTGACAAAGCTCATACAGTGGTACTTAACCTGAAACTGTTCTTAACCTGAAGCACCACTATAGCTAATGGGGCCTCCTGCAGCTGCCGCGCCGCCAGAGCCCGATTTCTGTTCTCATCCTGAAGCAAAGTTCTTAACCTGAAGCACTATTTATGGGTTAGCGGAGTCTGTAACCTGAAGCGTATGTAACCAGAAGCGTATGTAACCCGAGGTACCACTATATTTTTTTCCTTCACATATTGAACAGTGAAGAAAACCACAAGAACCAACATATTTCATTTAATCCGTAAGATATGAATGCTGCTCAGTATGTAAAGCCAGGATGTGTGTGCAATTTTCATCTTGACTGACTGGAATTTGTGATGCTTAATCCACCCAAAAAATAAAACCCCCAAAAATCTCCTAGAATATGACCATAATCCAAGAACTGTTGCACTACAGTTGCATCCCTATTACGTTGCATCCCTTTCCCTGTGGGGGATACATTTTGTTATTAAATTTTTTGAGGTAAATTTCATTTTAAAGGAATGTATAAAGGAATTCATACTATTGAATGTCATGAGTTAACCACATATAAACCGTTTGTCTTTTATATACAAAATATCAACAAGAGACTGGCAGGTGGCTGAATGAATGGCTAACTGTCAAACTGCATTATTTCCAAAGAAGAGCAGAGCTGGGAGCAAGGTACTTTATTTATATACAGACACAGGAGATTCAGAACTGGTGGGATCTGATCGGCCACGTCAGCGGACATTCTACTTCACCCCACTAGACCAGAACAGTGGTCTGATAAGGATGAAGAAGTCCACCCAAAGTTTAAGTGACTATCTGCAGAGAGCCCAACTGGAAATAAAAGGGCAGCCTCAATCCAAAATCAAGGCCAGAGGGTGGAACAACCAAAAGAAACCAGCCAGTGTGTTGAAAAGAGGGCAGAAGCAACAGCTGTGCTGGAAGTTTGAGCCAGGCAAAGGATATCTAGGCTTGAGGAGCCTAAGAGAAGCCAAAAGTTGGAACCACTGGCTGGAGCTGACGTGGTATGTGGAGGAAAGCAACCAAACACAAAACAAAGAACTACCCCCTTCGCATCTAAAATGGTTAGAAATAGCAACAGTCCATTTAGGTTTGGAATCTTAATGCATACGTTTTTTTCAGGCATCACAGACTCTTATCGAGGTGGCACAGAACAACCTGGAACGCATCCTGCTGGTATTTAGTTCATAATAATTTACACTGGGGGACTCGGGTGGCCGCTGCGGACTTGCCGATCAGAAGGTCGGCAGTTCGAATCCCCACAACGGGTTGAGCTCCCGTTGCACGGTCCCTGCTCCTACCAACCTAGCAGTTCGAAAGCACATCAAAAGTGCAAGTAGATAAATAGGTACCACTCCGGCGGGAAGGTAAACGGCATTTCCGTGCGCTGCTCTGGTTCACCAGAAACAGCTTGGTCATGCTGGCCACATGACCCAGAAGCTGTATGCTGGCTCCTTCGGCCAATAATGCGAGATGAGCGCCACAACCCCAGAGTCAGCCACGACTGGACCTAACAGTCAGGGGTCCCTTTACCTTTTAATTTACACTGGATACAATACTTGGAATTAGGGACCCTAACCTAAAGCAAATTCATTCTGATAGTATAATTGGCACAGGTCAATGCTCACCATGTGATATGGTCCAGTTTGCTCCTCTGATATAAAGATTCAGAAAAATGTCTGTCTTGTACATTGTTATCTGAGGGATCAGTGGAACTGAGCTTTAATCATAGAAATTTTCTTACAGGCATCTTCCATTTAAAATGCATTTGATTGTGATTTGTAGAATGTAAAATGGTATTCCTACTAGCACACTCAACAAAAACTGATTAATATGTATGATTTAAATGTACACAGCACTATGCTGTCCCAGAAGGCATAGAAAATAGAAACAGAAGCAGAGTAAGAAGGAAATTTAACATGGTAATGTACAGGATTAATCTCAGGGGAGAAATATTGGTAAGTTTTCAATATTCCCAAATGCCAGAAAAATATCATCAATTATAATTAAAACATAGGATAACGTCATCATAAAATAAATTATAGACATTTAAAATGCTCCTCCAAAACAGTAATAACATATTGGCCAAATTAGGAACAAAGAGGCTGTCTATAGCAGCTCTCTTAAAACTGATTACTAAAGCAAGTATTTTTTCAAAATTATGTGAAACATCAGTACAAAACAAATGAGTGGGTGAAAATGGATTTTCATGTAAACCCACATAATGCTGCAACTCAGAATGAGGTGATCATGGGGAATCTTGATAGAGAGAAACAACATCTAATGAGATCAATACCAAATGCTCATCAATTACTTGGCCTTCTCTCTAAGAAATAACTTAAGTTTTGGGGCTACTTTATGCTGAACGGAAACAATATTATGCATTAAATCCCTTTTTCTATCTCACTACTTTACAAACTTGTGGAGTACTAAAGGGCACAATAAATTAAATGGAACAAACTCTCAAGCAAGTGTTCTTAAAGCTTGTTGCTGCTGAACAAAGAATGAGGCCATATATATCTCAAAAGACATAGGAAGGGGATAAAATATGGGCTGGGCTTGGAGGAGACTCTCCTACCTCCAGGCTGAGATAGAGAGGAAAAAGAAAGCATTTTACCTGTCTTCTCGCTTTTGAAAAGGATCACCCTTGCCTTTGGTGCTTTGGCTATGATGCCATTGCCAGGAAGTCGTCCTTTTCAAAGGTGAGGCGAGAGAGAGACTTTCTGTTCTTCATCAGGCAATGTTGTTTTCACCTGCTGTGCCCCACCCTCCAGCCCTGAAAGCCTTTCCCAGACCAAGACATTAAGAGCAGCAGAAGCAGCTGGGAACAGAGGAGTTCAGGGGGTGGGTGGGTGGATAGATGATAGATAGATAGATAGATAGATAGATAGATGATAGATAGATAGATATTTGTGTGTCCTTGTTTCTCAGTTTGATCCTTTTTATATGGTTTTGCATGTGTTGTGGTATTTTATGCATTGTGGTTTGTTGTTATTTTTATCAATTATAGACTGGTAATTCTTGTGGTTGAAAAGTGCAAACTGTTTAATTATTATTTGCTGATGTTTTAATTTTACTGTTTAACTATTAGATTCCAATGGATTATTGAATATTGCTCTATTTGTATAAGTTGTTTATTTTAAAGTTATTGTGACTTTTTTATATTGGATCAGATTGTTGCCATTGATGTTTGATGTTTTATTGTGATTTTATATGTGCCGGAAGCCACCCAGAGTGGCTGGGGCAACCCATGCGGGGTATAAATAAAAAAAACCTTACTATTATTATTGTTATTAAAGAGACATCCAATATGGGAAGAGGGTGGTTGTACGCTAAAAACAGCTTCCTGCCTGAGTGCCTTGGACTTTTTATTCTTGCTTGAGCTCCAATTTTACTGTGAGGGTTGTTCTACAGAGCATAGTATCCAACCACCCCTGCCTGTGATATTTATTTCTTGAAGCAACGTACTTTTCAGTTCAAACAGGAGTCAGTAATAGACAGGAGATGGTCTGTTTTTTCATCAACTTGATTTCATAACTACACCTTCAATTTAGTCTAATCTTTTGGGAGGGAACAGTAGAAAATCATATAATGTTAACATAATTACACAAAGTGACTCCAACATAACTACATTAAGCCATTTCTGTCAAAGTGTTTTTCCTGCTTTGATTATTTGCATACTTTTGCATTAACAGAATTGCAAAACACAAGTTCTGGGACCTTATTTTGCACTTACAGACGAGACATTAGAAGAGGCTTGGGAAATAATGAAATCTTTTTAGTGTTTACTTGGAAGTACTTCCCATTGAGATCACTCATTACATTCAAATCTGGCCAGCATTTGATAAAAAGCAGTAAAATGTGATGGTCCCAGTTGGAAGGGACACCAAGTGTCATCTAGTCCAACCCTCTACACAGTGCAAGAATCACAGCTGAAGAAACCCTGACAGATGGCCACCCAACCCCTGATTTGACTGTTTATCCTCAAGACTCGAGGCCTAATCACACTTAACTGGGAGAAAGCCCAATTGAACTAAATGGGTCTTACCAGTTCATACCCAGGTCTACTGATACGTAGGCCCTATTGAATACAATGATGCTTACTCCCAGGTAAGTGGGGTTAATGTAGCAGGGTTATGCACTGGGTCCACGTACTATATTATAACAATAGCAAGTTGGTTAAGTTACCTGCTAGAAGTTTATCATGTACAGTGGTACCTTGGTTTACGAACTTAATCTGTTCCTGAAGTCCATTGTTAAACCAAATCTGTTCTTAAACCAAGGCACTCTTTCCCCAATGAGGCCTCCTGCTGCCAGTACCCTTCCACCATTTGGCTTCCATTTGTAGACCGAGGTAAAGTTCGCAAATCAGAACACTACTTCCAGTTTTGTAGAGTTTGTAAACCGAATAGTTCATTAACAGGGCTGTTCGTAAACCAAGGTACCACCAGAAGTCAATAAAATAAATAAAAGGCAGCTATTATGAGCCCATGGTATTCATCAATAGAAAAGGCTTCCTGGAGCACCTCTGTGGAACTAACTTACTTGCCTTCTTTCAGTTACTTAATTATGCTATATCTTTCCACTGTGTGACTAGACTATTTACTGTGCGATCCTATGCATGCCTAATCAGAAGCAAGCCCCATTGAGTTGCATGGAGCTTAATTTCAGGCAAGTGTGCATAGGACTGCAGGCTCAGTCTCTCCTGCTTTACTGCTGGTATACAATGGTCTTTCCAGCATCCCATTCAGTAGGTTTGTTCAAAAGAGTAAATTGCGCGGACACACAGGGAGTAGTAGGCAGGCTTCTTTGAGGGTGGGTAGCAATCCTTACCTCTTCACACTCTGAAAGAACTTTTCGGGTACAAGAATGGTGCGTCCTGTTTTGATTCGAGGAAAAAATGCCTCAGAAAACAATATTTGGGCAGCACTCTGACACTGGAAAGACGACCACATGAAAACCACAGTTCCCTGTTTCACAGTGTTGAACTAACTTTAAATGGGCCTTTGACAATTAGCAGGAATATACACATTTATTTCACACACACACACACAAAATGTGGTTGCTCCATGAATGATACTTTATCGTTGCAACTCTGTTCCTTCCTCAGTTCAGGCAAGAACACATTAAGCTAATAATCCTCTGTCATACTTACAGTGGGAACTTAATGTCAGAATGTACTAACCTAACTGTAAATATATTTTGTGATGCAAATAATGATGAAGTGAGGGGGCGGGGAGAGACCCAGCTGGCAAGTTACTTTTTATGCACAGTTCAGAAAAACAGAAAAACGTTGCACTGAAAAGTCGGGCTTTAAACTGATTTGCCCCATGACCTATTTGAATAAGCTTCTAATTGCTTTATTCTCAATTTAATTCGATAACTGATTGCTAAGACCAAAGATGCTTGCTATTTCCTCAACAATTCTGATTAAGTTTTATGCCTTTCACACTCTACGTAGATGAAAAAGATGAAATAAAAGAGTTTTCTTAATTTTTAAAAAACAATGTGAACGAAAGAAACAGAAACACACAAAAACACACAACTGATTCTGTGCCCTGATGCAGCTAGTGCAGGACGTATACTATGAGAATTAGGAGCTGAAGGCTGATTCTGACATCTCTGAGGGGTATCTCCTGGCTTGGATTGCCAACTCAGAGCAATGAGGTAGGGGCGGGTGACTGGAGGTCTTTAGGCAACAGCAGCTGTGGGTTTGGGGTTTGCATGCAGTTCACTGCGAAGAATGGAAAACACACACAGCCAAAACACACACACACTTCCTTAGTGATCATCTAGTAAAAGCAGCTGTAGATCAGTGGAAACGAATCAAGTCTGGGGAACCTAAAGCATGAGCAAAATACCCTTAGCTGTGGAACTGAGAGTTGGTACACACACGCTTGCCACTAAGGGCCACGGGTAATCAGCAGTACCAGCAGTGTAAAAAGAAGCAGGTGTCATCCAGGACAAGGCCGGTCTTGGCATTTTGAGAACCATCCTAAGACCCTCTAGCATACACAACTGCAGCTTTCCATGGGCTAAGATAAATATGGGGTGGAACTCGGCTCCCAAGGCTTGCCAACTCCTTAAATAGCCCTGCTCCTGTGCTATTAGCAGCATGGCACACATAAATAGATGGAATTCTCCTACCAAATGAGGTGCTATGAAGAGCTACTTCCTCTTGCTTAATTTCTGCCTGTGTCAATGCAGGCTATTCTTAAAAACAAAGAAGGGCCATTAAAAAAAAAAGTGTCCTTGCTACTCTGCAGTGCAAGCATCAACTTATAAAACATAGTCAGTGGCCTTGAAGAAACCAAAGCCTAGTTTTTAATGAGGTGGTGCAACCAATGGCTGACTGGCAGCATTTCATATTGCAGGTGGGGGCTCACAGAATGGAATGCTCCTTGATAGAAAAGAATAATTCAGGCACATAGAAAATTAGCATGTTGGGGGGGGGGAAGAGCCCAGTCTAGTTTTCTATGTGCAGGTTATAATGTATCTGTATACGTTCGAAAGCACGTCAAAGTGCAAGTAGATAAATAGGTACCACTCCGGTGGGAAGGTAAACGGCATTTACGTGCACTGCACTGGTTCGCCAGAAGCGGCTTAGTCATGCTGGCCACATGACCCGGAAGCTGTCTGTAGACAAACGCCAGCTCCCTTGGCCTATAGAGCAAGATGAGCGCCGCAACCCCAGAGTTGTCCATGACTGGACTTAACGGTCAGGTGTCCCTTTACCTTTTTATACATAATAATAATATTATAATAATAATTTATTATTTATACCCCGCCCATCTGGCTGGGCCTCCCCAGCCACTCTGGGCGGCTTCCATAGAAACCAAAAATACAGTAAAATATCACACGTTAAAAACTTCCCTGAACAGGGCTGCCTTAAGATGTCTTCTGAATGTCAGGTAGTTGTTTATCGCTTTGACATCTGCTGGAAGGGCGTTCCACAGGGCGGGCGCCACTACCGAGAAGGCCCTCTGCCTGGTTCCCTGTAGCTTTGCTTCTCGCAATGAGGGAAACGCCAGAAGGCCCTCGGCGCTGGACCTCAGCGTCCGGGCAGAATGATGGGGGTGGAGACGCTCCTTCAGGTATACTGGACCGAGGCCGTTTAGGGCTTTAAAGGTCAGCACCAACACTTTGAATTGTGCTCGGAAACGTACTGGGAGCCAATGTAGGTCTTTCAAGACCGGTGTTATATGGTCTTGGCGGCCGCCCCCAGTCACCAGACCAGCTGCCGCATTCTGGATTAGTTGTAGTTTCCGAGTCACCTTCAAAGGTAGCCCCACGTAGAGTGCATTGCAGTAGTCCAAGCGGGAGATAACCAGAGCATGCACCACTCTGGCGAGACAGTCCGCAGGCAGATAGGGTCTCAGCCTACGTACCAGATGGAGCTGGTAAACAGCTGCCCTGGACACAGATTTGACCTGTGCCTCCATGGACAGCTGTGAGTCCAAAATGACTCCCAGGCTGCGCACCTGGTCCTTCAGGGGCACAGTTACCCCATTCAGGACCAGGGAATCCTCCACACCTGCCCGCCTCCTGTCCCCCAAAAACAGTACTTCTGTCTTGTCAGGATTCAACCTCAATCTGTTAGCCGCCATCCATCCTCCAACCGCCTCCAGACACTCACACAGGACCTTCACCGCCTTCACTGGTTCTGATTTAAAAGAGAGGTAGAGCTGGGTATCATCCGCATACTGATGAACACCCAGCCCAAACCTCCTGATGATCTCTCCCAGCGACTGCATGTAAATGTTGAAAAGCATGGGGGAGAGGACAGAACTCTGAGGCACCCCACAAGTGAGAGCCCAGGGGTCTGAACACTCATCCCCCACCACCACTTTCTGAACACGGCCCAGGAGGAAGGAGCGGACCACTGTATGACAGTGCCCCCAGCTCCCAGCCCCTCAAGATGGTCCAGAAGGATGTTATGGTCGATGGTATCAAACGCCGCTGAGAGATCCAGCAGAACTAGGAAACAGCTCTCACCTTTGTCCCTAGCCCGCCGGAGATCATCAACCAGTGCGACCAAGGCAGTTTCAGTCCCATGATGAGGCCTGAATCCCGACTGGAAGGGATCCAAATGGAAGGGATCCAAATACATAAAAATAAGCTAGGCTTCTTCCTGACATGGTAGTTTTCTATGTGCAGGGAATCCCTTTTATGTATAGAAGAATTCAATCAGGTAAACCCTCACCTTCATCCTCAAGTAGCACAGCCCAAACACAGGGCTCAGTTCAGTAGAGAAAGAAGGTAAGGTAAAAAGCAAGCAGGCATCACAATTTTGTCACATGTTAATAAATGAGCAAAACACAACTGGCAGCACTATCCAGCTAATTAACTATTTATAAAGCTTATTAATTGCTATTCCATTCTATTAAAGCACACAAAGCAATTTTCAATTAAATACACATAAGAACAAATAATGAAAACACCTGAAAGCTAGCCATAAAAAATGCTGAGGAAATATCGCTGCTCAGAGCACAAGCCCTACAATGCATTCCTTAATAAGGCAGGGGGCAGGGGGCTGTCAGAAAAACAGGAAAACAGCAGAGAAAGGCCAGCCATGCTTCCCCGGGAAAAGGAAATCCAATGGGTAGGGGCTGCCACTGTAAAGACTCTGCTTCACATTCTGACCAGAAAATAAAGGAAAAGGGAGCAAGCCTCTGTAGGATGAGCTGATAAGGAAGAATACTTGGGAGCAGATGCTCACTAATGTAAGAAGCAGAGTATTAGATTGGCCTTGGAAGTTAACAGGAAGCCAAGGCAATTATGACCATAATCCTATACACTCTTACTTAAGCATAATGCAGCAGCCCTGGCTGATCCACAGCATGCAGCCAGTCAACTTTATGGCGCTGGTCCGTATGATAATATAACAGCCCAGGCGACACTGACACCTTTGCACTTCAGTCGCACCGCGAACTGTGTGCAACGTGCCTTTCGGAAAGTCCCTGCCTCAGGGCAACCACTGAGCTCCTTTGTTAATATTAAGCAACAGCATTCGGAGCCCTAACATCAATTTATAGATAGGTTGAAAGAATCAGTCACTAGGCAGGTTGATAACACTACAGCCCAAAATGAATTGATGAAAAAATTGGCTTTTGAAAATGCAAACACCGACTGCAAAAAGGCATTGCAGTCAGTTATACATCGCCCTAAATATGGCCGATATGATTCAAACTTGTGCAGAAATTGGAAGCCAGAGTCATGCGATGTCCTTGCTTGCCGGTGCCATCCAAGCTGGCAATAAGCCAACAGGCAATTGCTTCAACTGCAAGCGCCCAGGTCATTTTGCCAAACAACGCAGAGCCCCTGGCGGAGGAGCAAATAGGAATGGTGATGGCAATAAGGCTAAACCTTCCAAAAAATGCCCAAAATGTGGTAAAGGCTATCATTGGGCAAATCAGTGCCGGAGTTCGGGAAACTCCATGGTGGCCCCACTCTCGGGCCACGAGAAATAGAGAGCAAAACAGAAATAGAGAGCCCTTTGCCGTCAGTTTCCGCTATTGAAAATTTTCCTAAGGAAACACCTTCTGATTTCACCATTGATTTAATTAATCAGGAAACCAAAGACGCTGTTTTACCTGGTGAAATCATGCTCATGCCCACCCAATTGGCAGGCCCACTACCTCCTAAGGTCGCAGGCTTGATTTTACCCAAATTCTCTGCAGCCAAAGAAGGAATCGTGGTTATTCCGGGAGTCCTAGATCCTGCCTATGTGGGCACAATCATGGTTCAACTTTGGAGCCATCTGCCCATGCAGTTAAAAAAGGGTGAGTCTTGGGCACATTTGGTAGTGCTCCCTTCTCATCCTACTGCTTCTATTATGGATAGTAATTTGCACCAGCTCTCTCCTCTCTCTCCACAGCTATTAACTGTAATCCAGAGAATCGGTGAACAGAAACTTCTTCTACAAAATCAATGGCAAAGTTCTGGAAGGCTTGATTGACACAGGCGCAGACATTTCTGTCATATCTAGTACTTGCTGGGACCCCACGTGGCCCCTTGAGTCTGCCTCTGCAGTTTGGGGTGTGGGTGGACCTCAAACCTCTTCTAAAAGCGTACAGTGGCTGCCTGTTTCTCTGCCTGATAGCTCTGAAACCATTGCATATATCCAGCCCTGTGTGCTGAAAATCCACCTCAATCTGTGGGGCAGAGACCTGCTGCAACAACTACCATTCAATTTAATGAGTAAGCTTGCATTTCCCCTTACCTGGAAATCTGCTACCCATGTATGGGTAGAACAATGGCCCATAACAGGGGAAAAGCTACTTGCTTTAAAACAATTGGTTAATGAGCAATTAGTGGCAGATCATATTGAGCCCTCTGTTAGCCCCTATAATACTCCCATCTTTGTCATAAAAAAGAAAAGTGGAAAATGGAGATTTCTCCAAGATTTAAGGAAAATTAATGAAATCCTTGAACCCATGGGGCCCTTGCAGTGTGGTCTGCCTAATCCAAATGTAATCCCCCATTCCTACCAATTGGCTATCATAGATTTGCAAGATTGCTTTTTTTTCCATTCCTTTACGGGAAAAGGATCGCAAATTCTTTGCCTTTACTGTTCCTGTGTTAAATAACAGCCAGCCCACAGAACGATATCAGTGGGAAGTTTTACCGCAGGGAATGTTGAATTCCCCCACCATGTGCCAACATTATGTGAATCAAGCCCTCCAGCCTTTCTGCCTTCAGTATCCACACCTTCAAATTTATCATTACATGGATGATATATTATTGACGGCCCCCCACCTCCCCCCCAATGGAAACAGGATATGGTAGCCTTCAATCTCCTGGTGAGCAAATTACTTTGACCTCTTCTCAACAGAAAACTGTTGCCCAGTTAAAGGAAATTATGCGTGTCCACTGGGTTGACCGAGCGCTTGTTAATGTTTTGCCAGATGTAGTTACAGAAAGGTAGCCGTGTTGGTCTGCCATAGTCAAAACAAAAAATTTTTTTCCTTCCAGTAGCACCTTAAAGACCAACTAAGTTAGTTCTTGGTATGAGCTTTCGTGTGCATGCACACTGTGTATCTGAAGAAGTGTGCATGCACACGAAAGCTCATACCAAGAACTAACTTAGTAGGTCTTTAAGGTGCTACTGGAAGGAAAAATTTTTTTTGTTTTGCCAGATGTAGTCATAATGACAGATTCTGTCCAACCTTTTGCTGCCCTTATTCAGTTAGGCCCATCAAAAGTTCACGTAATTGAATGGCTGTATTTACATCACGTGACCTGGAAGTGTCTGCAGACAGCGCTGGCTCCCGGCCTATAGAGTGAGATGAGCGCACAACCCTAGAGTCTGTCAAGACTGGCCCGTACGGGCAGGGGTACCTTTACCTTGACCTTTATTTACATCACACGCCAAAGAACACGGTGACTCCTTTAGTGGATCTCCTTGCTCAGCTCATTAGCAAGGGTCGCCGCCGATGCAAAAGCCTCTTTGGCATCGATTGCCGCCAAATTATTGTGCCCATGCCCTTAGAACAATGGGAAACTGTTTTTTCCACTAGCATGGATTTGCAGTGCGCTTTAGCAGATTTTGTTGGCCAGGTGGGATGTCATGTTCCCGCCGACCCTCGCCTGCAGATGGGCAAACAATTTTCCTTGTCTTTTTCTTCTATACTGTCTCCTGCCCCTTTGGATGCCCCTACTGTCTTTACTGACGAAGCCCCTACTGTCTTTACTGACGTCAAGTTTTGCACCCTTACGTTGCTACATAAAACTAGTGCTTACTTACCTTGTCCTCCCTATTTTTTCGTAATTTTTATTACATGCCCCACACTTCACACCTTTTAAATTAGACAACAGTTCCAATTAAGCCTGTGCAAATATATACTGGGGAACATACAAGCTCCTTGGAAAATGCTAACCTTTTAAAAATGTGCTTGGTATAAACATGACACCTGAAAAGCTTCTTTTGACATTCTAGTAAGGTAGTAATATGCCTCCGACAACTGCCACCCCACAAATAAGATTAACTGTTAACGCCGATAACAAAGGAATGCCCTAAATACTATTTAAATAGTCTTCTAAATAGGCATCTTGTCTGTGGAAGCAGTTATGCTTCAAAGTTCTTGAAACTGCTCCATATAATCAGTGCAAAATTGATGGGGAAATAGTCCACATTTTGTACAAAAGAAATATTGCTGGATAGAAAGCAAATCTCTCAGCTCACTGTTCAAAGGTACCAGAGAGTTTTCGCTCAACAATCACATGCTTCTGTCTTATTTTCAGGTGGTCTTTGGAATCTCAGTAGTTTGTGCTTCTTTCCCTCACTATCAACCAGGTTGCATCTATCTGTGGTGGGTCTGTCTAAGATCAGGTACTCCCTAAAAGTGTGTTTTTCCCCGTTTTGTTTCATTTCGTTGCAAATGCTACTACACAATAAAGGTCCGTGGGAGTTAATGAATCCTCTCCCCAAGTGGTAAATGAAAAAATTTGAAAAGTTTGCAAAGAGGATTAGGCATGTCACCTGTTGTCCAGGAGCTAATGCCCAGGCACTGTCCTGACTTCCACCCAAAACAAGATATCAGAGGCTCTTACTTGCATGTATCAGAATCACATTCTTCCATCTGCGTAAATGTTTCAGTTTGACTATCGGGACGTTCTCCCCTCTCCTCCCCCTGTGTGATGTTCTGGGGGTTCTCCAGATCCCCCATAGCATAGGAGTGCACAGGGGAAGAGAGGGGAGAAGTCCCATTGCACTAGCTGGACAGGCTCCTGCTAGCACACCTACTTAGATGAATTTGCTCCTTTGTGTTCATGGCAGGCATTTTGCGACTGGCACCCTTAGCACTCCTTCAAAATTCAAAATGTGCCCACATGCCCAAAGAGGCTGGAAATGACTATGTTAAGGATAGCAAAGCATATATTTCATGGTGAATCCTTATATAAGTGTGTGGTGGTGGTGTCATGATATTTTAGTTGTGTCCCCTATAATCATATGTAGCAGCTCAGCACAAGAGAATACAACAACCATGGACTGCCAGGGGCAAGATGAACTGCAGGAAACAGCGCTGGTCAGCAGAAAGACAGGCAGGTTTAGGAAGGAATATGGCCGGGACAACTGAGACTAGACAGATGGGGAGCAGGCTTGGGAAAGGATCTAAATGAAGGCTGAGGACAGGGTAAAGGAGGCCAAACAAACAGTCCAGTATTGGCAGTCCAGCAACTGTCAACACAAGCTGCTGACTAACCTTACCAGCTGCATGTTCCTGCTTCCTTTTATATGTGCTGCTGATAGACTTTGCCCCTTCCTCAAAAATAAAATAAAAAATAGGGATCTTCCAGTGCCCTTAGATGAGCCTGCATCATGAACACACTTCAAAAGCATTTCCTGATCATATTCTCGGGGGGGGGGCCTGTAATTAAGAGTTGGCTTTCTTCCTACTTCAATATTCAGAGAATGACACCTCCAGCAGATTCTGCGCCATTAAACCCGATGGAATTTTATCATTCGCTCCAAAGCGTTCAGGTCAAATCTGTGGGCGGAGGATTTGACATAGGGTTTCTCAAAGAGCAGAACATTTAACTTCTCTGTAAGTAAAATCCCTGGTTTTTAATCAGAAAAATTAGTCATGGCACCTATTTACCTCACAGCAAGAAAATGTTAACATTTGCTTATTAATGCTTTTGAAGCGTGTTCAGGGTATAAGAAAACACTTTAAATGCTAATGTTTGGTCTGTTGCTGCACTGAACTGTTGCCAGTGTGGAACTGTACATTCTTGCTTAAGCAGTTTTTAGAAATCAAAGAACCAGATGATTTGTTTTATTTATAATTTATATACTGTTTTTCTTCCCAACAAGGGTTTCCATGCGTGCTCTGTATAAGCCTCCTGTTAAAAATAACATTAAAATGGGGGAAGAGTATGACACAGTTAATAACTGTAAGGCACCACTCCACAAGACTGGCAAGCTTAAGTGCACGTAATGAGTCCAGAACCATCATCTTTAAACGAGGTCAATTGTGACAGCAAAAAAAAGGCCACCATCCATGCTTCATTCAAAGAAGCCTTTGCACATGTCAGCAAAGTAAACTGGCGAATTGCCTCCACCCCTTACTCATCTGCTCTCTCACATCAGCCATGACAACCAAGGTTTTGAATTCTAATGGCGATTTCATTTGGCAGTGAGGGCCAATTCACATTTTAGATAGAAAGTATTTTTGCTGCATATGCATCAGCATTCACAGTGACAGACATCAGCAAAGCACAACATTGAGTGTGGTGCAGTGGACAAAATGTTGGAAGACCTAAGTTCCAACTTCACTTGCACACTTCACTGGGAGAACTTGGACCAGTTACTGTCTTTTAGCCTGAACTACCTCACAGGCTAAGGGACGCAGGTGGCGCTGTGGGTTAAACCACAGAGCCTAGGGCTTGCCAATCAGAAGGTCGGCGGTTCGAATCCCTGCGACGGGGTGAGCTCCCGTTGCTCGGTCCCTGCTCCTGCCAACCTAGCATTTCGAAAGCACATCGAAGTGCAAGTAGATAAATAGGTAACGCTCAGCCAGGAAGGTAAACGGCGTTTCCGTGCGCTGCTCTGGTTTGCCAGAAGCGGCTTAGTCATGCTCGCCACATGACCCGGAAGCTGTACGCTGGCTCCCTTGGCCAATAAAGCGAGATGAGCGCCGCAACCCCAGAGTTGGTCACGACTGGACCTAATGGTCAGGGGTCCCTTTACCTTTATCTCACAGGCTTGGTGTGAGGATGAAATTTTTTGGCACTGGGTGCATGGAGAAAAGACAGGATTCCAAATCCAATGGAAAATAAAATAAAACAGACATGGGGAACACACACTGGGATTCCCAAACCAACTGGAGGCTCTCCACTGTGTGTTTACGGACACCCAGCTACATTTTACACTCTGCTGTCTACATCAGTATATACATAGCAACCACCCATAGTTGTAGTATAAACTTCATATGCTCCAATATGAAAATCCTTTGGCAACGGCAGAGTAGGGTAGGTGGGACTTAGCAACTGGAATGTCATTTGCATATATGTGAGGGTCATTGTTCATACCTGATGCCTATCTCCTCTTGACCTGATGAGTCTGTGCCTGTCCTTGCCCAGGGGACTCACACCAGAGCTTTGTTGTGGGGGGGGAGGGGCCGAGTGTTTTTGGGCAAGTGGAGCAGGAAGGTGACTTTTGGACAGCGTGTTGAGTTGGGTGTTGATGCCGCTGGTCCCAGTGCCATCAAGACATTTCTTGTAGATGACAGGGAATCTAGGAAAGCAGCGAGTAACATGGATATCAGTCTGATTGGCAGGCTGGGATTCCTTCGCTTTCTCCCCACCTCCCCTTGTGTTAATGCATTGCAGGGCACACGTCTATTCTAGGCACACTGAATAGCCTTAGTAATGGATATGTTTAACTCGCATGAACTCAGGCTGAGCTGAACAGCTTGTTGAGTCTGTACAGCTGAGAGATCACATCTTTTGAAGGATAGAGGTGTGCTTTATCCCTTAACGGTCTTACACACTGACCAGCTAAGTGTTAGTACTGAATAAGGTGGGGGAGGAGAGATTTGAAAAGAAATGTGCTGTTTAAAATATGTATTTATGGCATACGGTGGTCCATGTACCTGAACTTCTAACTTATAGCACTTCGTATCACAACTTGAGAGACACAATGGTTTGATCATCTAGTGTGTTGTACTACTGACTATGTAGATCTGTTGTGCCATTTTGTCATGGAATAATACATGTGACAATGCTCTTGGTTCCTTTTTCCCATCAGGATTTTGGAAAATCCTAAAATGTTTGTACAGTATATGGAATATAGCTAATAGTTCTGCAGCATCTTAAATACTTAACAAATTTATTGCAGCAGTCGTTTTTGTGGATCAGAGCTCACTTCATCAGAATATAATGGTCAAGTTCACAGTAGGACGGTTCAGCTGCAGTTAACATAACTCTGGGGAAATATTGGAATTTTCTAAAAATTAGTGGTATCAGGAGAAAGGCTGACCTTCCAACAGCCTGGAAGGCTGCTTCCACACAAGATGTTTAGTGCAGAGTTGTCATGCTTCAGTCATTCACATTTTATGGGGCATCCAATTATCATCATCCAGCATTATCCCTGTGGTTCTTGTGTCTTTTCTCAGACTGCAGGAAGCCTGACTTTTTTTCCAGAAAAATGGAAGGGTAGCAGTCTCCATAGGTGTAAATGCCTCTAGCACTACTCTGACATATTTTTAAAATGTCACGAGTTTCCATGTAGGCAGTGACATATCAGGACAGTTAACTTATTACAGCTTACCACACATTCATTATAATTTTTGTCATGGGTGCCATTTTATTATTCTAAAATGCACCAAAACAGTCTTTTGTCCATATACATATTTAAAATTAAAATAAAATGCCTCATAATACTATGACATAAATATTTTTTAAAAAATAATAATAAGTATGATCACTTCCCAAAACCATGATTGGAAAGTGTTTTTATTTTAGCCATATTGATCACTAAAAAAAATAATACTTTAACATTACAGCATTATAGCACTATCTTCATCTTTTATTTAAAACAAATGCATTCCAAGTCAAATATAGTTCAGTTTCCAGTGATGTGGTATGATTCTATGCATGTTTACTCCTATGCTCTGACTTCATTTGGATTAACTCCCAAGCAAGCACAGGATTGCAGACTTACGTCTTCTATTATACAAAAGGACTGTTCTTATTCACTTAATTTATATCCCGCCTTTCTGATCCAAAGAGTCAGCAAAGTAGATTTCGAAGTTCTAAAACTTAGCTGACAATATTGCTGCTTCATCCTACTGATATGTTTAGCTTTCAAGAGATGCGCTAACGTTGTGTTGTATATTCACATTTTCTTTATTGCTGCCACGGTGGTTTTCCCATGAAAGAACATTAACGCTGTCCGTAATTTTGCATACCTATTATAGGTCCTCTCAACTGTCTTTTCACTAACCAAAAAGTCACAAATATTTCAGCCTTTGCTTATGGAATGAACATTAACCAGCTTCATATATATATTTTTCACATTTAATATGAGCATTAAAAAAAATAAATCTCAGCATCATTCTGTCCAGTATTCAGAGGGAAGATTAGGGAAACCTATAGCAGTGTTATACTTCATAATCAAATAAAGACTCTGATTATGAAAGAGGTTAACAATTGTTCATTAACCTTAAATCAAAACCAGGTAAGCCGCTCCCAGTGGAATTCTAATCACCAAGAGGCATGAATACAACAATTTTACATAGCACAACAAAGTCTTGGCTATCATAGCAAATCATGTTTGGTTACTTGACCAGTTCTCCATTTGAATTTCACAGTGAAAAGGAGAGGGAATCCCTGCTGCTAGCTAACGTCATGTGAATGTACTGATAGAAACAGAGAGAAATTTCAAATATCTCTGATGTTCCTTTCTGAGTAGACTAATACAGGGAGACTTAAGAAATATCACTCATAAAGCTCTTAAGAACCTGTGTCTTAAGTGACAAGTACCCAATAAGCTCAGAAGCCAGAGACTAGTCAACACGTAAGCAAAGGAGAGATTGTGTTTACTGTAAAGCAAATGTGTCTGTCTTCTGGGTACAGCTTCTCCTGAGGACAAGAACCCCTTGCATGTCTGCCACAGAAAGCTACAGATTTTTTCAAACTGTGTTCCGGGGAACCTGCAGAACTCGGAAGCTCATCACTGGTTCCTCAATTAGGTGAACAATGCCGAACCAAAGCTTGCCCCGCACAGCAGATCTTCCATGCGATGCGCAGCCACGAGGGAGGGAGCATTTGGGTATGTTTGAGATTGCACTCTTGAGTTCATGCAAGGTAACAGGGAGACCCATCAGACCTGGCCAGTGCCATATGTAAATTGAGGGTGAACTCAAGAAAGCACCCCAGAATCATCCACAACAAACACGAATTCCACTGCAAACATGCCGATGTGAAAAAGGCCTCCCTCTCGTGACTGAAAGCCTCAAAAACTCTTGTCGAATGAAAGACACATTTTCCCACATGTATTTAAGCCACTTAGATACTATTTCTTCAGAGGGTGAGCTGCATACAGACATACTGGGGACCAAAATACAGGCAGAAGCGGAGTTAGTGTGAGATGATGAACCTGCGTAGTATCCAGGAAAATCCTGCTATTATTATTTTTTTTAAATCCCACCTCCCAAAAAACCTTTGCATGCATGTTGCCCTCAAGATACTAACAAAGAATAGTAATAGAGACATCTTATCAACAAGAGCGCTCACCCCCTGGAGCTAGAAGTTTATCAGAACAGAAGCAAACACCTTTCTGCTCCCCGCTCCCCACTTGATGGCTGAGATCTAAAGGTGAAGGCAGCATTATTGGGGACTCCAGGGGTCACATACCAGCAGTGACCTTTGCCAAAATGAAAGTAGCCATGGTCAAAATGGCCCCCCAGGCCTCCTCTACTATCAAAAGTCCTTTCCCTCAATCTACCATAAAAAGCCATTCAGGTACAGCCGTGCCTCGCAGAATACATTTTGTCAGCGTTCTAGCACCTGACAGTTACGTTGTGCAATGTAATTAGAATGAGATATTTAGTATCACGCTGCTCCAGCACCGACTAATAATCTGTTGTGGTTTTAAACATACGAATTTATCATTTCATAGCACTTTCCCATCAATTGCCTGCTGAAAATAAAAATGAGCTGCAAGCAAAGTTTCCAAAGTGAGCTTTAATGCATACCTCCTGAAAACCAATTCAGGGCCTATACAATCATCAACCTGATAAGATTTGCCAGTAAAAACAACAGATGCAAAAGAGGGCAGTGTTCCTGCATATTTCTCAATACGTGGAGAAAAGAAACATTCAACAAGCGCAGCTTCATCATGACACGTTGAACCCACCAAAATTCACTTTTCTATACAAGCATGAAAAGACAGACTAGCCCTGTCTGTCACTGCATCCTGGTCACTTCTACTTCCGAAAAGCTACAGAGACAGTTGTGGATCAGATTTAAAAAGCAATGCTTAATTCAGTCTATAACTACCACTGTATATTATTATTATTATTATTATTATTATTATTTTGTTTATGTTGGATACATATGAAGCTGCTGTGCACTGACTCAGATCACAGACCCATCTAATCCAAAGTCTTTTCCTGGTCCTTTTTTTAACCTGAGAGCTTTCAAAGTTTAATTAGAGGAGTTAGAGACTGAATCTGGGACATTCTACATATTTTCCCATACCACATTTGCTTTTTGTTCCATGGGCTGATTCCTAAGTAAATGTGCACATAACTTCAACCTTAATGTATTAATGTCTTCCTCATTAAGGGTGCCCTTTTAGGAGGCAATCATCCCCCACCCACATGGTTCAAACCCCATCAATAAAAGGGGGAAAGTTTGTGTTCATCATGTACTCATCACATTGCTTTTAAATACCATTATTTTTGCTATTTTTTTAACACATCCAAGAAACAGACCTTCAAAACATGCTGTAGATCTTGCGTCCACCAGTCTCATTGCTCTGCTTTCCCACAAATGAGGCAATGCACATAAATGATTTTTAAGGCACACTTGAGACATTGAGACATACAAACTTGTACTTCATTGAACAGAAACTGTGCAGTGGTGCCATTTGGGTAAAGTACCTCACCTTGTCCTTTGATATGACATTTATATACCACTAGGACGGAAAGATACTATAGATGAAAAGGGCCCCTCTGCTTTCAGCTGCATGAAACAGAGAATTCCACACAGCGCAAATGCTTCATATATAGAAAGTCTCAGGTTCACTCAGTAGCATCTCTACATAAAGGTATCTCAGGTAACAGTGCTGAGGGGTGGGTTGGGGGCAGGCCCTTTGAGGAGCTGCTCCCTGGGGGTAGATAATTCTAGATTAGATGGATCAATAGTCTGATTTAAAAATATGAAATGTCATATATTAGGAGACAGACAGGATAGCTGTGGCTGTACAAGAACCCTGCCCTGCTTTGCATTTGATCATCCTAGATGCTATTTAAAAGTATCTCAGGTTCAGACACCACTGTAATCCACAACAGAAAGTATCAGAGAGAAAATTAAGGACTCTAGAACTAATTTGCCTTGTCGCACAATCCCCTTGTATATGAGGGAACTGTGGGGGAGAGGGACAGTAACAAACTCTAAAGGGTTTCGAAACAACACACAACCAAAATGTTTTTAACAAGTGCATTAGAATTTACCTGAGTGTCCTTTAATGTTACTTGGAGTTCATAGTTCTTCAGAATCCAGTGCCTGTGTAAATGCTGCAAGGCTATATGAATTGCAGGTAACACACCTGCTGTTAGGTTACCATGCCCTGTAAAATGACTGACAGGTAAAAGCCCAAGAATGGATATGAGAGTGCGAGGTCGAGCAGTAGGTCGCTCCTCTGAACATCTGATCATTAGCAGCGCGCAAATTACCAGAAGGCCCGTCCTCCATTTCCAAGTAAACATATTCCTCAGACTTCCTCTCTGACTTCCTTCCTCCCTTTAGAGCTTTCATCTCTAGAGCAAACAGGCCCCAGCTTGTCTGTCAGTCTGACATTTTGAAGTTGCTACTTCCTTGGGCTGCTGTGTCTCTCTAAGAACAGAGCTAATTGTTATTAAAGGATAAACTGCTCTCCAAGGCTGGATTTTCCAATTTGGACAGTAATCCTGCTCACAGCAGTGCTGCTGTGAATCAGTTCCTCACAAGAATAATTCTTGAGGCAAACTGTTCTGCCAAGTCTAATTTTAAATATTTGTCATTTTGGACATTTCGCTAGCACAATTCATCACCCCCTAGTTGACAAATTTATAAACATATTAGAATAATAATTCTTCAGGATACAGATCTGTCTGTTCATGGGAATTTTCATATTTTAAAATATCATTTTTGATGTTTCTGCACATCAGCAGGCGTGCAATATTGTACGAAAATGTGTGCATACCACCTGCTGACTTCTTCACATCAAGCTGCTGCTAATATTTCTCTAGCTCCAATGGGAAGAGCTCCGCACCAAACATGGCAGTCTCAAGCCTTTATCTTCCCTCTTGTAGCTGCCAGCAAGCACTGCAGCTCATCTGTGCAGGCTGTTTAATGGCTCAAGCTTCCAGCTTGCTAACAGGAGAATCTTATTTCCCACATGGTCACCATTTACTTTGGCCTGTCGTTTCCTGCTTACAAAAAAAAGTATAAGGAAAGGGGTTGTTGGTTTGTTTTTAAATGCCTTGGTAAGAGAGCCTGAAATCTGCACTTGCTTGTGTGGCCATACGCTGCTTCGCTCTTCTTCACAGGGATTATGAAACATTCCCTGGTTACATGACTACATACTATTTTTCCCATCAGGATACTTGCCTCAACAGAGAGGAGAATTAAAGTTGCCTGGGAAACCACACATTTAGGACATACAGGTTTCAAGCTGGCTGGTTTTACAAACTCAATTATCTTCTCTTAGTATTTAAGGCAACTGCACTCCTATACACACTTACCTGGGAGTCCATCCCAGTGAACTCCAAGGGGCTTTCTTCTGAGGCTGTGCACACCCTACTCTGAAGCACATTCTTTCCCCCGAAAGAATTCTGGGTACAGGAGTTTGTTAAGGGCTGCTGGGAACTGTAACTCTGTGAGTACTGAACTACAGTGTCCAGAACACTATGAGAGAAAGATGCGCTTCACAGGTGCTTTAAAGGTGTACTGAGTACACTGTGGACAACTGAGACCTGATGAAAGGCATGCAGAATAAAGTCACCGGCACTGGATTCCACATAACTAAATTCACACAGTATTGGTATGCAAGCCATCCATGGCCCTGGAGCACTTTGCACAGACTTGCTAACGCAGCAAATGTAAGAACCAACAGCCTGACTTATACATGATGCCAGTCAGAGAGAATCCCACATGGATAAGGGTTTTGTTAAGTTTCTCTCTTTCTCTCACACTACCACACACAAAATCACTTATAAACTGTGCAATGATGTGGCATGGAAGATTTTCTGTTTAGACATGCATAGGCTCATAAAATTAATTAGAAACATAATGAATAGATACACTACCAGTCAAGTTGGGCACTGGGGATTTCTTTTAGCTGTCAGATTTCAGTATCAGGGTCATAACTGCATTCAATTACATGTTCAATGGGCAATGTTGTCATAACTATAAAAGTTTTCAAGCAAATGTAATTTGAAGTTTGCCAAGCAAGATAGGATTGTGACATCACAGCTTCTCTTTCAATGCAGGCATTAGTAGAAATTGTGAGGTGCTATCTGGCATGGATGTATAGAAGAGACCAAATAACTATTTCTTCCTATATACATAAAAATGCAAGGCAGTCATCATGCAGCCTCCATTGGAGGATTTGTAGTGCCTCATCAAAATCCTAGAGTTACATGAACACAGGACAGGCAGGGTTGGCGAGAAATGTGAGCAGCTGCAATAGCCTACCATAAATTTACCTAGTCTGCCATACATCTGCAATAAAAGAGTATGAAAAGTATCCACACTCTTTACCCATACAGTGGTACCTCGGGTTACAGATGCTTCAGGTTACAGACGCTTCAGGTTACAAACTCCGCTAACCCAGAAATAGTACCTCTGGTTAAGAACTTTGCTTCAGGATGAGAACAGAAATCGTGCGGCGGTGGCGGGAGGCCCCATTAGCTAAAGTGGTGTCTCAGGTTAAGAACAGTTTCAGGTTAAGAACGGACCTCTGGAACGAATTAAGTTCTTAACCCGAGGTATCACTGTATTCCTGATTGCATGGATGGCAGTTCCCCCGACCCTCCACTGATATTCTGTGCCTTTAGCAACTGGATACCAAGTTCCTACCTGGGTTTTGCCATACCCTCAGGGAATACCTTGGGCAGGCTACAGCCTTCCCAACTGTAACATGGGGATAGTAATTATAGATTCACTGAATAATGTGCATAAAGCAATGGAGCACTGGGGAGGGAAAATGTACAATTGTTAAAAGCAGCATATCTTATGGGGAAAGGACTGCAAACTTCTTATCCTCAAAAGGCCTGTTATGTCAAGACAAGATCTTTGTGGCCTTCAGAAAATGGCAGGTTGACCAGAACAGGCAGGAGAGAGAAAGTCCAGTTCAGAAACGAATAGAGTCCCTATCTTCCTCATACCTAATACTTCAGGTTGCTCACCTTAATGAACTAACAGGTGACAACAGAGCTAACCAAAAGGCAGAAAACAGAACAGAATAAACTGCAAGTGGATCAACAATGGCCACAGGATCAAAATCATGGTGCCAGGAAAAAATGTTTCAGTCTTTCCTAATCTGGGAGCCTCCACATGTTTTGGACTACAACTCTCAACAGCCCCAGTCACCAAGCTAGGCTTTACTGATCTGCAGCCATTATTCTTTTTAGTACAGATACTGATTGGATGACTGTTGGCAACATATTTGATTCTGAAATTAAAGAGGAAACCCTGTTAGATTGATCAAAAATACAGTCAAATCAAAACTGGATTTCTTTTGTTCAATGTCAGTCAGGCCATATTGGGATGCAGCCCTGAACTTCATTTTAGAACCCTATCTACGGACCCAACTACATTTATTTATTTTACCTTATTTCATTTATAGCCCACCTTTTCTCCAATGAGCTCAGGGCATCCCCACTCCCAATTTTATCCTCACAACAGCTTTGTAGCCAAGTGGAGTTTGAACTTGAGTCTCCTGCTTGCTAAGATAGTTTTTCTCCAGTTAAGAGAGAAAAAGTGCAACCAGGCATGTGCTTCATTAACCACAGGTTTCTCCCAAACAGCCAGCACCAGGCTTCATGGGTTCTAGGCAGGAATGAGCCAGAGCACCCCTTTATAGATACTGTACTAATTCCTCCCCAAAATGCATGAATTTTTGCGCATAAGCAAAAACAGTGCTAATATATGCAACACCATGCCCCTGATTCTAAATATGTACGGGTTTCTGTAACTGTGCCATAAACATGAGACCAAATCCTCAATTTACTTTTCTCTCCAAATGGTGTACAGAATTTTCATAAGGCCTTAATCATGCTTTACAGAGAAATTAAAGCAACTGCAATAGATTAGGTCCTGATTTAGAAACATGGCCGTATTGTTTTAACTTTCTTTTCAGTGCTATTGATTAGTAGAAATACAATTATTTGTAAGTGCATGCTAAACTTATTTGCTTGCAAGATGAAAAATGCTGCATTCTGTTCCTCGTGTGCTGCTAAATTTAATCTCTTTCATTAACACATTTTTTACTTCATTAATTCATTCAGACTTGTAGCCCACCCCACCCCAAAACCTTAGGATGGATAACTTTTTTTAAAAAAAATTCTCTGTACCTCTTTAGCCTTGCTACCAAACAGGACCCTGAACAAAAATGGTGTATAATGCTTTTGAATAAAAAAATTCATTAAGCCAATTTAAATATTGGGTTTAATTCACTGAAATGGAACAACTTCAGATTCAGGCACCGTACTGAAAATGACAGCATGTCACAAATCATTTTTAAGATAAATTTATTTCACATTCAATGTTTTCTGCACAGTGTTTAAAAGATCCTTGCCACAACCCTGCACACATTCAGTGTGTTTAAATCCCAGTAATTAAGAGCTAAGCAGTCTGTATGCGGATTTCAGCCTTTGAGTTCAACAGCCCAGTATTAGAGCACATTAAAGGTAAAGGGACCCCTGACCATTAGGTCCAGTCGTGGCCGACTCCGGGGTTGTGGTGCTCATCTCGCTTTATTGGCTGAGGGAGCCGGCGTACAGCTTCCAGGTCATGTGGCCAGCATGACTAAGCTGCTTCTGGTGAACCAGAGCAGCGCATGGAACCGCCGTTTACCTTCCCGCCAGAGCTGTACCTATTTATAATAATAATAATAATAAATTTTATTTATATCCCGCCCTCCCCAGCCGAAGCCGGGCTCAGGGCCGCTAACAACAATAAAACAATACAAAAGTACAACACAAACAACACTCTAAAATCATTCATTATAAAATTAATTAAATTCAAGCCACTGGCCACCATTGGGCCAGAGCTCCGCGAAGATTGCCGAGGGAGGGAGTCAGGCTGTGCCCTGGCCAAAGGCCTGGCGGAACAGCTCTATCTTGCAGGCCCTGCGGAAAGATGTCAAGTCCCGCAGTGCCCTAGTGTTCCACCAGGTCGCAGCCACAGCCGAAAAAGCCCTGGCTCTAGTTGAGGCCAGCCTAACTTCTCTGTGGCCTGGGACCTTCAAGATGTTTTTATTTGAAGACCGTAAGTTTCTCTGTGGGGCATACCAGGAGAGGCGGTCCCGTAGGTACGAGGGTCCTAGGGTCCTTTGACGTGCTTTCGAACTGCTAGGTTGGCAGGAGCAGGGACCGAGCAATGGGAGCTCACCCCGTCACTGGGATTCGAACCGCCGACCTTCTGATCAGCAAGTCCTAGGCTCTGTGGTTTAACCCACAGCGCCACCCACGTCCCATATTAGAGCACATTACTTCAGAGGAAAGAGAGCTGGTGCGTCTCTTTTCTCTTTCCCCTCTCCAAGTGTCCTCCTGAACTTTCCTGGAAGGAAGATGATCCAGCCACCACTTCTCCTGAGCAATGAGCTGTCATTTCCAGTGCCCACCCATTGCTTGTCCCATTGGCCTCAACCTATTGAGCAGGGCAATGCAACACTGTACTTTCCTGCTGAAGTTCCCGCGGGGGTAGCCTTATGCTCTGTGAGAAGATACATGTGAATTACTACCAAAGTCCTAAGTTCAAAGCCTAACTTTTTGTTCCCTATTGTGTTAGTACACAGAAACTGTCACGTGATGTCCTGACAAAATTGGACCTGATAACTCATAAGCCAGTAATAGATCATTCTGGCTATCAACCACACTTTCAAATAATAAGACCAATGTTCTCAAAACTATGGAATGTAAGCCAAAATTTGTCAGGCAACAAGTAGGGCCACCGTAAGATCTTGTTATCATCCCAGGAATGGAGGAGAGAGTGCTTGTGCCGATGCCTCAACAGAAAAACAAAATCACCTTTTAAAAACAATTTTTATTCGGTATTTAAGAAATAATCCGTACAATTTTTCACTCACAGTACAAGGCACCAAACACACCCACCCATTACAACTCAGTTCAGGTAAGCACAGCATATCACTTCTTCATTCAATCCTTATGTAATGGAGAAACTAAGAAATGGACGATATTAACCTTTCTGCACATAAAAACCTCTGACAAACTTCTGTTAACAGCAATCACTATATATCGAGCAATTTATAATGTTTAATAAATGAACCCTAATGCAATAAAGCAAGAATATATTAGCAGTATGTGATTTTTACACTGCTGGGCAACTCCACTTTGCAGGCACAGGCCTCAAGAGATCTAGCACCACGGACAGCTCCACGGCCATTAATTTTTTTTGTATTTGCATCTTATTTCCTATATGTATATCATTTTTTGCCTTGTATAGAAGAAGAGGGCAGGATTCAACTAAGTTGTTGCATGAGCAGAATGAGGTATGCTCATGCAATGGGGCTTTCCCCCTTCTCTTCCCTCTGCACCCCCTAAATCTGTTCTGTAAGGCTGGTGAAAATCCATTATGGGTTTGGGGGCACACATAGGAAGAGAGTGGGGGAAAGTCCCATTACGGAGTTGATCTTGTTCCGCTCATGCATACCCACTTAGCATTACACTGAAACCCACCCATGGTGTCAGATGTTTTAGCCACAAGATCTGCCTTTAACCCTAGCCAGCAGCAATAGGACCCACATTTTCTGTTAGGGGGCATCATTTGGTATTCCTACATTTCAGGGGGTTGGACTAGATGACCCTTGTTGTCCCTTCCAGCTCTACAATTCTAGGGCAAACAAATTCATTGGGGAGGAAATAAAGGATACAGTCTTGTTCTTGGCAGTACTCAAGATTAGACTGTAAAATACAATGTGAACTTTGAGAGCAATTGTTCTGAAAATAAATCTATACATTACCTATATCGACCCAGGTCAAAAAGTCACAGCGTTTGGTTGTTTTATATCAGGGGTGGCCAACTCTCAAGAGACTGTGATCTACTTTCAGAATTAAAAACAGGCAGTGATCTACCCCCGTTTTCGGGGTGTTCAGCTCAAGGTTGTTGAGCTTTTTTTTTAGGAAGGAGTCCCGTTTTTTAGGGGTTTAAAAAAGCTTTTTGGGGGGTACTTCTATTTTCAGGGGGGTTAAAGGGGTAAGGTCACTCACAATAAGATTGCTATGGATGAAAACAGCAGCACATAGAAAGCTCCATCTTCCCTTCCAGAGATCAAACAACAATGGAGGGTGGGCGGAGGGGGTGGGGCAGGAGTCAGTTTTAGTGACGCTAAGAAAAGGGAGCCAGAGATTGACCGCGATCTACCAAAACCTCACGGGGATCTAACAGTAGATCGCGATCGACCTGCTGGACATCCCTGTTTTATATAAATGGGATTGTGCCCTTGGCATAGATAGGTTCATCTGATAAACCTGTTTAATAGGTATCCACGGGTGGTGCTGTGGGTAAAAGCCTCAGCGCCTAGGGCTTGCCGATCGAAAGGTCGGTGGTTCGAATCCCCACGGCGGGGTGCGCTCCCGCTGCTCGGTCCCAGCGCCTGCCAACCTAGCAGTTCGAAAGCACCCCCGGGTGCAAGTAGATAAATAGGGACTGCTTACTGGCGGGAAGGTAAACGGTGTTTCCGTGTGCTGCGCTGGCTTGCCAGATGCAGCTTTGTCACGCTGGCCACGTGACCCGGAAGTGTCTCCGGACAGCGCTGGCCCCCGGTCTCTTGAGTGAGATGGGCGCACAACCCCAGAGTCTGTCAAGACTGGCCCGTACGGGCAGGGGTACCTTTACCTTTACCTTTATGCCAAGGGCACAAATCCATTCAGAGTGAAGTACAAGTCAGTTAGCAAGCAACAGTGCATTCCTGGGAAGTAATTGGTGGAAAGTAAATACAAGGGAAAGCAATGCCCCACCCATGTCATCCATTCATATACACAAGCTCTTTTATGTTAGAAAAAGGTTTTACCAAAAGGAAAACATGAGACATGCAGTGCTGGGTGTCACTGGCTTGTGCTAACACCCCACCAGTTGAAGACCAATGGTGTAAGATTGTGCATGCTCCCCTACAAGGCCACCAATCACGGTAAGCCATTTATACGTGGAGAGACTCGCACTCATGCGCTTGTCACATGTGACATGGCTCTCAGAAACTATACAGTTCAGTTTCCTACATCATAACTACCTTCTTATAGTAAAAAATTCAGGTGGCCAATACTGAAAAAGACAAGATAGCTACATCTCTTCATAAATGCAAAACCTGCTTAATGCCTAGAACACACGCTTCCTTCCTTTTCCATATTTCCATTAGCTCAACTTGTACGTTTTTTACTATTAATAATATCTGTTTAACATCAGTAAATGATGTAACAAGCATGAGACTACTCAGAAGATCAAAGTCTGCCTTGGTATTTTACAGGATTTCTTCCCTGGAGTACAAAAAAAAAGGTGCTTTTTTTTTTAAAAAAGGATGTTACTAAACCTTCATGCTCCACTTGGAAAAAGGAGATCCAAACACAGAAGCATCTTCCATGCATGGATCTCTGTCAGTGGATTGGGAACCTATGGCTGAACATGAACATTCATTCAGATGCAGATGTCGCCTCACTGCATTTAGCAATACACGCATTCAGATGTGCAACCCATCCACATTCTACAGCAACTAGAATCAGAATTGCAGAGTTGGAAGGCAACACAAGGGTCATTTAATCACATAACTACCTGTATACACAACTAGAACTGGAATGGGAGATCAACAACAAAAAATGCATTTTCCTTAATATTGAAACATGACAGAAAGATTATATATACTTAAAGTTCTCAAAGATCACAAGTAGCTCCATTCCAACAGTAATCATTATCTGTTCATTAGATTCTATGAATCTATGAATTAATGCAACCTAAATTAATGACTGGAATCTGAATGTGTGACCCACTCCAGGGACAGCCTCATCTGAGGTTGATGTCGATGAGATATTTAAGTTCTGCCTGTGGTGTTCTGTCTGTGATGGTACATTCACACGTGCACACTCTCAGCTGATGCTACTGTTATCAACCAAGGAATGCAGTCTTGGGTCTCACTTTTCCAAAACTCCACATTTTGCAGATTGTTTAATAGTGGGAACCTATGCATGACTGCTCAAAAGTAAGCACTATTAAATTCAATTGGATTTACTACCAGGGAAGCAGGTCCAGGATTGCAACCTATATCTTCTCATATATGCTTACAAATGTAACCTTATAGAAACGTATTCCTCCTTATTTGAATTTTAGATTGTAATGAATGTTTTCAAAATCCCAAATGCTTTTCAAGTAAATTTGACTTTTCTTCATCTGACGTATGAAGAAATAAGCATTGCCTGCCTACTTGTTACCATTACAATCTCATTTTCAAGCCATCCATTCAAATAATTCACACCAAAGGTGATAATTTATAGGCAAATATTTATATTTGTACAAAAATAAATATCATAATCACCCTGCTTTCAGTTTTCTACAGATAAGGAAATACAGTCTTGCTATGACCACAGCTGTACCCTTGCTCAACACATAAATTCCACATAAGATGGTTATTTTAAATGCTACTGTCCCTTGATTTCCTTTCTAAGCAAATGTGGAAAGGGCATTACATTGAACGATGCAGAAAATATTTAAATAAATCCAGTGATTTAAAGACCAAAACGTGCAATGAAGTATATGACAGCGAAGCATGTTCGTTTGCTCCTGATTTGTATTTCTACCAAATACCAAGTGCAAAATGGAAGAAGCCTACATGGTGTCACCTTAAGACAAATTTTGGACGAGGACAGTTAACCTTTCTTCTCAGTAGTCACTCTTTACAGCAGGGTTATCTTGGCAGTGATCGTCAGGCATAAGTATTACATAAGAAACTGCTGCCACCTTCAGGAAAGGTCCAACATTGAATCAGCATTTATTTGCCGCAAACACGTTTGCTTGAATTGTGACCAAAAAAATCCAAGCACAAAACAATAAGCCTCCAACGTGTCCGCAACAAAGCCCCTCGATAACTTCGTGTGAATGATCAGGAAATGAAAACTGAGCAGCTTAAGGAATTAAGGAATGCTGAGCGCTCTGCAACGGTCCCTTGCCCTTGGCCCACCCAGCCTAAGTGCACAAGATGTGTTACCCAGCGTTTACAGGAAGAATTATGCATGGCAGACAAACGACGACGACGAGGAGGGGGGAACTGCAAAATTAACTCTTTCTGAGCACTGGCTGATTGGTTTTGCACAACCGACTGATGAAAGAATGCCAGCCAAATCCTCGCGCACTTTTCCTCTCCATCCCTTCCCCGCTTCCCAACAAGCCTCTGTGTCTTGTGTGCCACCGTACCTGCCAACCAGCTAGCGCGAACTGAGACAAGAGAGGAGAGTGCGCCAAGAGGAGCGCAAAGGAGAGGACGCTCCAAAGGGGGCAGCGTGTCCACGGATCACAGCAGCTGCTCCTGAAAGACGGAGGCGCCGGCATCCTCCTCTCTTTGCCCCCTCGCATCGCTAAAGGGGGGAGGGCAAGCCACCCCACCCGCCGCATCCCTCTCCTGCCTGCCTTCCCCTTCCCCGCTAAGCGCTAGAAATCCGACTGGCCTCCCGCTCGCCCTTCAGGAGTTCACCGAGAGCATCAAGTGGCGCTCCAAGTACGCAAACGCTGCAGCTCAGCTCAAGCTCAGCTATGCGGGTGGCCAGGCGCCTGCTCGCAGCTCGCCAACCACAAATCCCTGACGTGCATCTGTTGCTTAAATAACGGGCGGCGCTTTCTCGGCACGCCAAGGGCTGCAGGTTTGAGCCCAGGCTGCTGGGCCAGGAAGCAGCTGCCCGCGGGAAACCAGCTGCAAATTCGCTAAACACCAGCCTCTGGTGGCGTGGTGGAAGCCAGGCCACTGAGCATGTCAAAAGGGGTGGGGGCAGCGCGAATCAGATCCGAAGTGATTCCGTTCCAAACAGCTGGAGTCTCTTCGAAATGCCTTTTTTCCGCCTCGCACCGTTTCCATCCAAGGCCAGCCTCTGCTGCAGACTGGCAGCGGAGGAAAGGGCTCTGGAGAGGTACACAAACACGGATCGGAGTGATTCCCTTTGAAACAGCTGGAGTCCCTTCAAACGTGATTTCCTCTTTCCCTTTTGGACTCGCACAGCTTCTGCCCAAGGCCAGGCGCTGCTTCTTGCAGCATAGCATCTAAATGATATATGTATTTAAGGCACCAAGGAGGAACCCAAACAGGAACTCGAGTGACTCCATCTAAAAGGGGGGCCTCCCCTTGGAAGCTCTCATCCTGCCATCCCATGCCAAACAGCTGGCTGCAGGTCGGCATCCAAGGCTCTGGCAACGGCAGGTCCCACCTTCTGCCCCATCCATCAGGCGTGAAGGCAACGGGACTGTGCCGCCCTCCCGCCACCGAAAGGTGCCCGGCGCTGGCCACGCCGAGAGAGCCCCCTCCCGCCCCACTCACCTCGGTGTCGTAGTAGCGCAGGTCCAGCGAGTAAGGGTCGAGCAAGGACTCGTTGAGGATCTGCTCCATGGCCAGTTGCATGGCCGGCAGGACCCCCCGGCCGATCCTGCCCTTCTCCACCGAGTCGCTGAGCGGCATCAAGCCCATGATGGCGATGGGGGTCGTGGCGGCGGCGTTGGGCAGCGACCCCGCCGGCGCCCGGGAGTTGCTTCGCGACCAAGCCGAGGAGACCAGCGGCGGCGGCGGCTGCAGGAGCAGCAGCAGCAGGAGGAGCAAGGCAGAGGTGGTGGCCGCGCTGGGCCGCCGGGGCAAGGCAGGCATCCTGCGGGAGAGGTCAGGGGGGCACAAGCACGAGGGCGCCCGCTGCCCTCTGCCAGGCAATGGCCCCGGCAGGGAGGAAGGGGCGCGCACGCTGCGGCCCCCCCGGCTCTAATCCTCCTGGCAATGGCGCCGGCTCCTTCCTCGGGGCGGCCAAATGGAACCACTAAGCAGCAGCCGTGGCGACGGAGCCGCTGCCCGCCACCCCCGTTTCCCACCCACCCCACCCCCAAGTCCACAAGCGGCGGGCGAGGGCGCCTCCTCAGCCCCTCACTCAGCCGCAGCCAGGCTGGGCGAGGGCGCGCGCTTGCCTCCCTGCTCCCGTGCAGGTTCCGGAGGCGACGCGTAAACGCGACGAGGGCTGCGGGGGAAACAATTGGGGCGGGAGGGGGGTTCTCGGCTCTTCCACAAGGCTGGGGACGCTAGTGCCGCATTCCCCCGGAGCCCTCCCGCCGCTGCCGTGCTTCTCCGTTGCCGCCGCCGCCGCCGCCGCTGCAAGCAGACACCACGCCGCGCCACACAGCGCGCGCAGAGTGGCGCGCACAAACCGGCCAAAAGGGGGGAAACGGCGGCGGCGGCGGCTGGATGCAGTAAGCGAGAGCCCCTCCGTGCGCCCGCCCAAATCCTTCTGCCACCTCTCGGCTGGGCTTCTTCGCTCGCTCGCTCGCTCGCCCGGCTCCTGCCCTGCCTTCCTCCCCGGCGGCGGGAGAGGGCTGGTCGGCTGCCGCTGGGGGACGCAGGCTCTTCTGCTGAGGAGACGACGCACACCAACGCGAGACGCAGGAGGAGATGCAGGGTTTGGGCACGTCCAGCAGCCCATTGGAAGGCGGGCTGGGGCGGGTGGGAGAGGAAAGAGGGCCGCTGGGGAAGGCGGGAAAGGGACGGCTTGGCGCGAGGCAGGGGGCGCAGCGGCCTCTGCCCCTTTCCTCGAGGCGGTGGCGGGCTGAGGTGCCCCTCTCTTGCCTCTTACACACACACGTGACGCACGGATTATCATTGTTATTATTATCATTTCTTGGTTTTTGTTTTTCAAAGTTGGCTGGGCACAAGCCGAGGGGCGCTTGGGAAAGACTTGAGGCGTTTGGCTGGGGCACTGGCTTCACGTTCAGAGTTCCACCGCCTATTCTTTCGTTTCCCTCAGGAACAATGCACTTTTTCCATTAACTTCCTCTGAACATGCAGAGGTGAACCTGTGCGGCTGTCTCACTCTCATTTATTCCCATGTCTTGTTCCTAGTCTCCTGGCCTAGCCCTCATCTGTCTCCTCCAGGCCTGCTCAAGGCATGGCTTGCTAAGCCAAAGGCAGCCCATCAGCCATGTTTTGAGGCCTGGCAGCACCTCCCTCCTTTCTTGCTTTCTCTCTCTTCCCGCATCTGAGGAAAGTAGCAAAAACAGGAGGCAAATCAAACCCTGGCAAGGCGCCACACATACTCGGGGGGCTTGTTTGGATTTGTTCTGGTTTGGGCAGCAGCACCTCCTCAAGTTCTGTCACCTGAGAGACTTAAATGAATGAAAGATAGCCGGGACTGAGCCTGAAACCATTTTTCCATGCCAGACATGTGCTCTCAGCCTCTGAACCAATGTCCCTCCCACATGTCAAGTGTCCTTGGCAATGTGTCTTTGCCTACACCAAGCACAGCATCACTGCACACCATCTGTGTGCCGAGGAAAGCCAGTCAGCTCTTCTTTTTGGAAGCAAAACTAGAAGGTTTTTTTTGTAGCCTCTGAAAAGCCGCCAGATACAAGCTGGTGGGCTGATCTCAGGTTGTTGGGTCAGAAGTCCCCATTTACTGGGCCCTTTCTGCCTTCCCAGTGCTGGGTTTTATAATTCAATGCATTATACCCAAAATGCTAATGAATCCTGTACTTTGCTATTAAGATTCCACAGTTTGAAGCACTGCTTCTCAAACCAGCTTCCCACCAGCTGGAGCCCTTAAACCATTCGCAAACAGAAGCAAATATGACACTGATGAAGCCGTGCTGACGTGAACAGCTGCCTGGAAGGGAAGGAGAGCTGTGAAACGCACCAGGAAAAAGCAGCAACTTCGCTGTGTTATTAAATCATAGAATTGCAGAGTTGGAAATGACCCCGAGGGTCATCTAGTCCAACCTCTTACAATACAGGAATCTCAACTAAATAATACATGAGAGATGGCCACCCAACCTCTGCTTAAAAACCTCCAAGGAAGGAGAGTCCATCACCTCCTGAGGGAGTCCATCCCACTGTTGAACGTTTCTTACCATCAGAAAGTTCTTTCTGAGGTTTTATTGCAACTTGAAGTCCTACCCTCCAGAGCAAGAGAAAACAAGCTTCATCCTGGATGTGGCAGCCTGGTAGAGATTTGAAGATGGCTATCATATCTCCTCTCGGTCTCCTTTTTACCAGCGGTACCTTTACTTTACTAAGGCAGTGATGTGAACATACCCCGGTCACTGGTGACATTTTGCCATGTTGAGAAGGGGCTTGTGCACACTTTAGCCCCTCTATTCACACAGTAGTTGTACGTCCCCACCTCAAAAACACTGATTGGTCTCCAACCAACAATGTACCATGAAGACGCAAACCGCCCTGCAAAACCGATCTGTCCTGTAAGTTCTGTGTAGAGCTCTATGCACATTGCTTGGTGACAATAAATAATTAGCCTGTGGAATTCAGTGCCATAGGTAAAGGTAAAGGTACCCCTGACCATTAGGTCCAGTCGCAGACAACTCTGGGTTTGCACACTAATCTCGCTCTATAGGCCGAGAGAGCTGGTGTTTGTCTGCAGACAGCTCCCGGGTCATGTGGCCAGCATGACAAAGCCGCTTCTGGCGAACCAGAGCAGCACACGGAAATGCCGTTTACCTTCCCACCGGAGTGGTACCTATTTATCTACTTGCACTTTTACGTGCTTTCGAACGTAGCAGGGACCGAGCAACGGGAGCTCACCCCGTCACGGGGATTAAAACTGCTGACCTTCTGATCGGCAAGCCCTAGGCTCTCTCTGTGGTTTAGACCACAGCGCCACCCGCGTCCCTCATTCAGTGCCATAGCATGTGGCAATTGCCACTGTTTGTTTTTGCTTCTAAGAGAAATTCACAGAGCATCTAGGGAGTTGGAGTGGGGGAATAGCAAAAACGGGTGGCAAATCAAGTCATGATAGCTAAATGGATACATGTCCATAGAAAATAATGCAGGAGGCATTTCCTCTGTACATGACTGTTTCATTCTTCCTGTCTACCATGGCAAAAAGCAAAGAGAATTGTTTTCCTGGATCAGATCAAAGTCTGACTGAAGTCTAGCATGCTGTTTGCAACAGTGGCCAAATAGGTATCTCTGGAAGTTCACATGCAACATATAAAAGCAATGGCCACTCCACTGTCTGTCTTCTGCAACAGCATCTCTTTGCAAACAGAATGCTGTACTGATGCTGTTGTTGATCTGATCCAGCAAGGCAATCCTTAAGTACAGTGGTACCTCGGGTTACATACGCTTCAGGTTACATACGCTTCGGGTTACACACTCCGCTAACCCAGAAATAGTGCTTCAGGTTAAGAACTTTGCTTCAGGATGAGAACAGAAATCATGCTCCGGTGGCACAGCAGCAGCAGGAGGCCCCATTAGCTAAAGTGGTGCTTCAGGTTAAGAACAGTTTCAGGTTAAGAACGGACCTCCGGAACGAATTAAGTACTTAACTCGAGGTACCACTGTATTTAATAAGTAAATATGTTTCTTACAAATGCAGAATGAGTATCTGTAGCACTGCCAGTTCCACAGCCAGTTCTGTTGCCCTCAAGACCCTTCCACTTAACACATGTCCTACATTTTAAAAAAAATATGAAAACATTCCTGCATACACTAATTCACACATCTGTGCACAAAATTAAAGATTGCCTAGATCCCATTATCTCACAGGTCTACTGTTTTCTACTTTTCAAGCTGACTGAATGCACCCTTTTTGATAAAGACAATATATTTCACAAACAGCCTGGCTTGTTTACAATTTGATATTTTTAAAAGATTTAATTTCATTTTCTCCCTACGACGTATGCAATCAGACAAAGCAAACATGCAGGGAAAAAATGTTAATAGAACATGGCAGAAGGTAAAAAGGTAGACCAAAGAGTTGTAAACTATGTCAGTTGTAGTACAACTGCCTTGACATCAGACTTCGTTCTAATAAGGAATTCAAATTAGAAAAGACAGAAAAATATAATTAATGCCATAAAATATAGCTCTGTGAAAAACAGAATGCGTCAAGAACTCGGGTTTTTTAAATATAAAAAGTATAAATTGATTGGTAAATTAATGTGGCAGAGTTAATTTGTAGAAAAACCATTTTGTTTCTATTTGGATTTCTTATGAGTTAAGTTCTTTTTTTTTTTTAAAGCTTTTTATTAAAATTTCAAAAATTATATAAAAACATAACAAAACAAAAATACAAAAATACAAAAATAAAAACAGACAAAAATAGAGTCAAAAACACAAAAATAAAACAGGTATACTTTCTATCCCTTATTTTCTTATAACTTACTTCCCCGACTTCCTCATACCTCCCCTTTCTGTATTCCAATTTCCAATTTGTTAATTCAGCAAATCCTTTCCCTAAGTTTCAATTAATTTTTTAGCTTTCTTTTCTTTTTACTTATCCGTTACAGCTGAAAACCACATAAGTACTAAACCAACGTCATACTAACATTCATTAATTTTGCAATGTTTCTTAAGATAGTCCTTAAATTTCTTCCAATCTTCCTCCGCTGTCTCTCTCCCCTGGTCTCGGATTCTGCCAGTCATTTCTGCCAGTCCCATGTAGTCAATCACCTTCATCTGCCATTCTTCCAAGGTGGGTAGGTCTTGTGTCTTCCAATACTTCGCGATGAGTATTCTTGCTGCTGTTGTGGCGTACATAAAGAAAGTTCTATCCTTCTTTGACACCAATTGGCCGACAATACCCAAGAGAAAGGCCTCTGGTTTCTTCAGGAAGGTATATTTAAATACCTTTTTCAGTTCATTATATATCATTTCCCAGAACGCCTTAATCTTCGGGCACGTCCACCAAAGGTGAAAGAATGTACCTTCAATTATGAGTTAAGTTCTAATGGATGTTGATAAATTAAAAATGATTGAAGGTAGAATAGGACTGTCAGTTCAACTATACCAAAAGAGTTTGAAATGAAAATAAAGGCAGTATTTTCTGCTTTTATTAGTATTAACAAGAGATAAGGAAGGGTTCGGTTTTAGCTAGGAAGAATGTGAAAGAGGGGGTTAAAATCCTAACAATTAAAAAGAACAGAAAGGTTAAAACACCAAAACATTTGTTATGGCATAAGTTTTCATGGGCTAGAGTTCACTTCACCACAGTGGCGTAGCGTGGGGGGTGCAGGGGGGGCCGGCCACACAGGGCGCAACATCTGGGGGTTAGGGTTAGGGGGCGCAAATCCACGGGTTAGGGGGCGCAAATTACTTGCCTTGCCCCGGGTGCTGACAACCCACGCTACGCCACTGCTTCACCAGAAGCATGTTTAAGCACAACAAGTAAATCCTTATAGAACTGTGTCCTTATAAAGTTGAAATGGATGCTGCATTGTCTAAGTTTGATTATTTTGTGGAAACGTTCCTTGTTCAGGCTCTGTGTGGCAGAACATAGCTACTCCTTAATCTGGCATTATCCCCAGCAATAAGGCTTCACTATTGGGTCATAACTAATAGGCCTCATCCTTTATTTATAGTAGTACCACTATGTGAATGTATGCTGACTCATTATTTTTGCTTCATTTCCGGACATCTTCAACACGATAGAATGGATGCATTCTTGTTGCAGTACTATGTCATCATTCTGTTGACAGTTTGGGAAATGCCCATACACTGGGACCAAGAAGGGTGCTGAAGATAAGTAATGAGAATTAATTTTTAAAAGCATTCAAGAAATATTAGTAAATAATATTTTAATGAAAATATCTGGTCTTGGGGCAGCAGTGGAACAGTAAAAGGAGATAAAAAACAAGGCGGGAGAAGGGTAGAGACATTGTGCTCATGAACACGTGGCAAAACACCAGAATGCATCCAGAATATTTAGCCAGGAAATTAAGTGGTGCTGAATGTAATAATTGCACAAGTGGACATAACAAGAAGGAAGGGAATGAGGAAGAAGTGTAGGTGTCTGTGGTCTGCATATTGATTGTGGGCTTTTAACAGGAGAGAAACCAGATCTGTCATGACTTCACCAATTCTGCTGAATTGGTGGGAAGCAAAAAGAAAAGAGGGGTAAGTAACAGAGGGAGGCAGAATCAGGTTATTCTGTAGGTCTCTGAGATTAAGACGATAGTATCAAGATGCCAGCAAAATAATTTATAGCTGTTGTCCTTTGCTTCAGGAATGCGTGTCCAGCTCCTTTTTGTTTAGATTTACATGCTGCTTTCAGTCAATTTTGAAGGTGGCTTACATTGCAATCATACAATATCCCTCCCTACTGTGCCTACTCAAACACTTTGATCTTGCTTGATATTAATCGGTGAGGAGGTCCAAAACACAGGTCTTGTCACACTGAGAGTTTGACTCCTCGTGAATATGGAGTGAACAGCATATGGTATTTGTGCTTTGGACCTCCTCACCTGTTAATATCAAGGAGAAACCCATATTATATTATGGGAGTGGGGAATTGGATATGGTCAGAAGGCCATATCTTTATATCCCAATTGGATCAACCAGCTGTCAATCAGCAGCTGTCATAATGCAGTGAATGATGCCTCTCAAAGTTCAAAGACGATAACTTTAACCACTGATCAGCTGATTGGGAGTTGCAGCAACCCACACGGAAGACATTATTTCAGCACCAGTCAGGTGGCTGGTGCTGAAAGCACACTTTCAAAGGAGCTCCCTATAACCTTCAGTCAGCTGCAAGACTCTGCACAGGGGAAAACTGAGTGTTTTCTTCTTCCCAAATGAAGCAGCTTGGATTTAAATCCTTAGAGGAAACGCATGGGAAGCTTTCTCTGAAGAATTATCCATTTTTAGGAGCACTTCTGCCTCTACAGAAAAAGCAGTTTGAATCCAAACCATTTCCTCCACACCAATGGTAAACTCCTTAGTGGAGCCAATCCCACCTGATTCTTGGGCTGTGCTTTGGTGGCTGGTTGATTGTCAGTTGCGCAGGCCTCTTTGCAAGCACCAACAATGAGCTGATTGTTGACATTTGCAGATTGTTAATGTTTGCACTGTGCTCCGAAGGCCCAACAATCAGCTGAAAGTCAGGTCAGGAGTACAGTGGTACCTCTGGATACGTATGGGATCCGTTCCAGAGCCCCGTTCGCATCCTAAAGTAAACGTAAGACACGACTGTGCATCGGTGCGTGCACGGGTCATCTTTCGCTGCTTCCGCGCATGCGTGTGATGTCATTTTGAGTGTCTGTGCATGCACAAGCGGTGAAACCCGAAGTAACGCGCTCTGTTACTTCCAGGTCGCCGCGGAGCTCAACCCGAAAATATTCATCCCGAAGCTACTTCAGCCCAAGGTATGACTGTTTAAACTGCCTTGCAAAAGTGTTTGCAGGTGCCGCTGACCATATTTCTATGCCACGTGCTAAGAAAAAAATGTAAAGAAACAAGTCTTCTTCTTTTTTATTCATACAATTTCAACATTTAAAAAATATTGTTTTTGAAAATATATATTTTAAAGTTAGATATTTCATTATGAAACCAGCCTTATTGAACATAAATCCATTAGAATTTATTCTCCACTGCATCAGCAAAACACATGCAGGGACACACAGAGACCGACCCCCCAAGCATTGTTCTTTAGCAAGTTGTTAATGCCAAATCAAATGTGCAAAGATTTCATTTCAGATAACTCTACAAAATGTTAGCTCTCTGACTATATTCTGCTGGAGTGTTTTATCAAATTACAGAGAAGTCTGCTCAAGGGAATTGGCTGAAACCTCATCACATTTATTTTAAATCGGCAAAGGAAAAGAGGGCATGAAATTTGAATCACGGCCTATCCATCTCTTACAGTTTGCACAGAAATAAAATTCTTGTCACTTCATCATTCACTCAATGAATCTGTAAGGCTATAATATAAAGGTTATTAGAAGTGCAACAGATCCTATATTATTAATGGAGTCTTTCAATTAAAACACCAGGAACTTCCAAATAAATATATTTGGGAACAGGATACCAGTGATTTTAGGTTATCTGAGTTTTTAAGAAAGTTACACATATGCATACAAACATATATAATTTATGAAAACATAGGAACAGTGTTTTGAATTGCTCTTGGAGTTGTGCCAATTTCCCCCCAGAGATAACTAAGATATTCACTATTAGATGACTGCAACCTCAAGTAATGGGCCACAACTGTGTCCTGATCAAAATAACATTTATCACATAGAGATAAATCAGACATATATAACTAAGGTAATGAGCCTTCTGGTAAATGTGCTCACCATATTACAAAGTGGAAGACAGACTGTCTTCTCTTTTGACTTGACCTTCATTTTCGCAACGAAAGCCAGCCATGCAAGGTGCTGACTGCCTGACTCTTGTGAGGTTGCAACACACACACACACAATACGCATTCACACTTTCCTGGAACAATTTTTCAGCTTATAAAAAAGTGTGGCTTTCCCCCATCCATAAATGAAGCGCCAAACAAACTTTTGAGTCAGTGAGCATACATGCTACACTTCAAATGGATGCTCCACTGGAAAAGCTGCCTACAAATATTCAAAATAAAGAAGTGTGAACTGCGACAAAACATTACAGCGTAGGATGCTCCAATTAAGAATGCTCGAGTCAGCTGCCCATCCTGTCTTCCACAACATTCTATTCTATTCCTCGTACCTATGGGACCGCCTCTCCTGGTATGCCCCACAGAGAAACTTACAGTCTTCAAATAAAAACATCTTGAAGGTCCCAGGCCACAGAGAAGTTAGGCTGGCCTCAACTAGAGCCAGGGCTTTTTCAGCTGTGGCTCCGACCTGGTGGAACACTCTGTCACAAGAGACTAGGGCCCTGTGGGACTTGACATCTTTCCGCAGGCCTGCAAGACAGAGCTGTTCCGCCAGGCCTTTGGCCAGGGCACAGCCTGACTCCCTCCCTCGGCAATCTTCGCGGAGCTCTGGCCCAATGGTGGCCAGTGGCTTGAATTTAATTAATTTTATAATGAATGATTTTAGAGTGTTGTTTGTGTTGTACTTTTGTATTGTTTTATTGTTGTTAGCCGCCCTGAGCCCGGCTTCGGCTGGGGAGGGCGGGATATAAATAAAATTTATTATTATTATTATTATTATTATTATTATTATTATTATTCCGTTCCTCACCTCAATGGACATCATTCCATGGCTAATGAGCATGCTCAGCCTCCATTGGATTGTTTCAGGTTTTTCCTATCTTTGGGGGAGTTGGGGAGGGATCTAAATAAATGTGTACTTCTACAAACCTTAAGGGTTCCCCAAGCCTACAGATACCTCTCTCGTGCATTGGTGGTACTGTTTCGGCTGCATAAGGATTGGCTCTCAAAGAAGTGAGTTTGCTATTTATATCTGCAAGTGGGTACTGTATGTGCAGTGTTCCTTTCCACTGCCCTCTTGAATACTTCATTCCATTCTCCCTTCACCTGGTTTTCTGCTCCACAACCCAACAGTTGGCCACTAAGTGTGCTTTGCCCATACTGGGTGGGATTGGGTTTCCTCAACACCACTAGTTCAGGGACAGGGATAGTCAAGTCCCCAGCTAGCAGGGAGAATGGTTGGGGATGATGGAGTCGGAAAACATCTGGAGGGCCACAGGGCTGTCATTCCTGCACTACTCACTCTACAGAAACAGTCTTGCTGTTTCTTTGAACCTTCGAGATACAAAACCATGTGGAAACACAATTTAAAATACACAATTTACACATGACCAAGCTTCTGATATGCAAACCCTTCCATGGCAATCTCAGCATTACAAACTCTCATATGTGCGTTTCAGATATGGATGTATTTTTTGGGGACCAAACTATTATTCTCCAGCTGGTTAATTTTCCCAGCTCCACGGCCTGTTGCTCTGTATTAAGAGCACTGGCACTGAGAAGCTCTGGCAAAGCCTGCTGCTAGGGAGCAGGTGCCTTGATAAATGCTAGCCTCCTTATGTTCCCAGAGGATGGAGAGATGCACCTGCTTGTTGCAACTACACCAAACAGGCATTTGTAACAGATATTGTATGGTGAATGCTTTAGAGCTAGCTATTTTCACCTCTACAGTTCTCCATACCCGTGGTTTTTATAGCCTTATGGCTCAGTTTTGCCGGGCTTCTGAAATCTCTGGTTTTCCACCAAGAGCTCCCCAGAGAACTTCTTTCCAAGCAGTGTTACTCAGACAGGCCATAGGTAACTGCTTGTGTTTCAGGTAACAACAATGCTTCCTTGCTGGACTAGTAGTTTCAGTGTTTCTGACTTGGGATACTGGAGCAATGAATGCTGCTCTGTTTCAGCCTAATTACCCTTCTCCTGATGAAGTGTGTGACATTATGCTTACTTTTGAGGCCACAATGTACCTAGGTTGCCTTCAGTTGGCAGTCATCCAAGGAATGTTTAGGTTATTAGTTACTAAAGAGTTGACTACACTGAGGCCCTTTGTGTGCCTGCTCCACAAGAGGTCCAGAGGGTGGCAACACAAGAATAGGCCTTTTCTGTGGTGGCTCCCTGCTTGTGGAATGCTCTCGCAAGGAAGGCTTGCCTGGCGCCTTCATTACATATCTTTAGGTGCCGGGCAAAAACATTCCCCAGGCCTTTGGCTTATCAAACAATCTATGGCCTTGTAAATGTGGGCGTATTGTTTTTATTTGATACTATCGTATGTATTTTTGTGTTTTTATATTGTAAACTGCCCTGTGATTCTCAGATGAAAGGCGATATAGAAGGTTAAGATAAACAAACAAACAAACAAAAATAATAGAAGGGTGCAATGTTACACCTAGAGATAATCTAACATACAAAGCCATCAAATGACAAAGATACAATGTTAAAAAGTGGCATACATATATTAATATTGGGGAGAGGAATCATCCTGAAATCTGTCAGACCCCAAAAGAGATTATGTACACTCTATAAATATTGATATATGTTCCAGCATTTCACCAATAAAAAGACACAGAATGAGGATAAAATGTGTAAGGCTAAGCAGATGAGCTGGTTTGGTTCTCAGTGGTTCACTTTAAATTGCATGGGTCAAAACGATGAATATAACTTAAGTTAAAAAGACGCAAAAGCTCCTATCTGTCCCAGATAATGGAGTAATCCAATAAATTTAGCTGCAACTCTTATGGCATATGAGTGCACTCTTTTACTTTCTGCCACTTAATCGTATGTGAGGAAAAATAAAGTGCTGCACTTAGGGGACAAAATGACTGTCGCAGCAGAGTCATTTCTACTACCATTGAGATTGAATTGCCTGGGCTACACCATCAAGGTTATCTGTGCACACAAAAGAAGCACTACAACCTGCAAGGGGTCTCTGCAGGTTACAAGCATTCCCCCAGATGTATCTGACCTACCATCATAGCAGGTGTTTTTACAATGTATTTTGTAAAAAATGCCTTTATGAGATTACTGGGTTCCAGGGTAGTGAGCAAATTATCAAAATAATAAAAATAGCAGAAAGTCAAAAGCATAAAGAGTGCACACAAACATGCAAGAGCATCATTTTTTTAAAAAGTCCAAAATAATAAAAAAAAATAGGACAGACTTTGCTGGGCAAAGCAATGACAGCAATGAAGTTCCACAATTAAGGTGCAACCACAGAAAAGGCTCTGTCTCTAGTAGCTACCTGTCTAATCTCTGCTTTAAGTAGCTAAGTGGAAAATATACAATCAGGAAATAATGTTCAGTTGTTTCTATTGCTCTATTACCAATACTGACATTCCAGGGTTTTTTTTGTGTGTGTATATTCGTAACAAAACTCTTATCCTATGACCAAAACATTTTAAATGGCATCAAAAGTGCCTATTTACCCTTCGCACTGCAATGACCTCTCATGTCTGTCTTAAAGACTCCTTAGATTTCATGGGTCAAAATCCAGCAGTTATCTAAATGCAAATGTTGTAGAATAAAAAAAAAAGAGGTATTTTGCGAGGTAGTGCAATTAATGTCAGTATTAGATTCAAAAAAATCTTCATAGTCTTTCAGAAAAGACTATACTTTCAGGAAAAAGGAAACTGGCAGGCAACATATTTCTTGTTTTACCTGCCTGCTTCTGGCAGATAAGGCCTTTAGGAGATTAAAAAAAATGGTTAAAAGGAAAAGTTGAAGGACAAATCAACAAATATTTTATTGGCTTTTGTACTCGCTACATTAATTGAACACAGAACTTTATACAGTCTTAGACAAACCTCCCACCTATGCTCACATTCCTAGGAAAAAGTTGGATATCTAACCATTATAAAACAGTCTCACTATCATTTATAAAGTTACTAAACAACATTTATCATACTTTTAAACAGTTTCAACAGCCATGTGATAACACGAATCAAAGTATAAGGTGAAGAAACATCCCGGTATATCCAACAGAATAAGACTGCTTAATTGTTAAGGCACTTAGGAAGAAGCAGCCTCCAAGAACTGTGTAATTTCATAGCACATGATGCATGTCAACTGTGTCTGATATGGATCAGAATTATAGACCACTTTGAAAAGCAACAACAAAAATCATGCAATTTTGGTGCTGCAAGAAAAATACCATCAGTGAATCTAGATGCTACTGCTTCACCCCAAGTTTGCAGCATTGTTTCAGATGGCATCTCCCCTTTGCTTTCATGTTATCCTGCTTCCCATATATTTCTTCTTCTTCTTCTCCTCTGATATACCCAGCAAACACCAGAGGCAGAGATTAATGGTGGAAAATGGTACTCCTGAAGCATATTTCCCAGGGAGCATAGTGTATACCTGATGAAATAACAGACAATCCAGGCAGGTGTTGCTTTGGGCTATCCTTCATAAGACACTGATGAAGTTGACGAACCTCAACTGAAGTACAAAGAGGTATGAGATGATGAAGCTTGATCTGTGGAAACTGGCAATGTATCAATTGTTGTTGCCTGAAAAATTCCAAGACTGGTGATTCAACACTGACTAAGAATTGTTTCTGATTAAGCTACAATCCTCCACACTCTCTCAAAGTAAGTTTCACTTGCTCTGTTGAGAAATATTTCAAGTGAGGAAGCTGCAAGAAAAGTATCCCCATCTTCTGTTTAAGCACACAAACAGAAGTATAGGAACTATCTAGGGGGGGAAAAGAAAGTATAGATGCTGTGCAGGATTCCTCACACCGATATCACACCTCATCTTTTCTATCACACAGATAAGTGGAGTTATCAGGTCAAGTGGGATTTTGGCACTGTATGGCTTGAAGATTGGTTATGCCCTAAGTAGAGCAGCCAAAAATTTGGTACATGAATGGCTCAAGGCAGAAAAATCCCTTTGTGTTGAAGTGCCAACCACTACAGTTAGTTTTTCTTCTCCATAGTGGAGAACCAGTGATGAAAGCTGGCTACTGAAATTTAGTATTAACATAGTATCAATTGCCTAATCTGGTATACTTAACTTTATGTTAGTAAACTGGTACCCTCTGGTATAATGCAATATTTGCTTTACTGAAGTTGGCTGCTACGTGCTAGCAGAGCATGGGGACATTTCCTATCATGTTTTTCAAAAGGAAAATCCTCACATTTAAAAGTACCATAAGATTAAAGCCCAGTTCAAAATTTGTGGTCTGAGGTAGTTTTGTTGGTTCTTTAAAACCCAAGACTCTGGGTGATATTCAACTAAGTCATACTCAAAGCAAACCCATTAATAGCAATATTTCACTTATTTAGGTTCACTGCTTTGCATGGGTCTATTCTGAGTATAACTTGAATGTACGAAGTACAGAAAAAGTTTTAAGTTATTTTAAAAGCTTTAAAACTGAATGCTATCCTTGGTTGCCTTAATTAGCAGGGGCAAACTACCCATTACGTCACAAACATATGAAACAAACCCAATATCTCCTTCTCCATTGCAAAGCACCTTCCAGAGGTGGAGATCTGCATTAGAAAAAGGCCAGGAGGAAATGAGACGCTTAACCCTTCCCTTTGCAGCAACTCTCCTCCTAGAACATCCCACCCCTACAGCTGCCTTTGTACCTAGAGGGCTCCAGGCCTATTTGTGAGATAAATGCAGGTTCTGAATACTAAAAGCACATTGGAAGGGGAAGCTTCAGAGGACGGCAAGAAAAGGGTTGACTGTTCGCCTTTCCTCAACTGATGCAAACTGCCCCTACCTGAATGTGTTTTGCCACATAGATGGGGCTGCCAGCGCTTTGTGACACATGGCTGCAGTGCAACACATAGTTTACCCCTTAGTAAATCTGCTCCTGCAAATTCTTTTCCCCTTCACTAATTTTTCTGTATGCCAGAAATAGGCCCCCAGTACATCTAGTTCACCATTTTTTTGCCGAAATAAAGCTTACGATGGGTGCTTTATTTTAAAAGGCTAATTTCAATCACTAAACAATTAGTAATTTTAACCTAGTATGCCATGACACAGCATGATTGTTTGATATTTCATATTATGATTGCCTATGGTCGAATTTCCAGTATGTACTATCTGTATGGTTCTCCAGTGTTTGAGCAAATGTACTAGCCCTAAAGCAGGGATAGCCAACAGAGTAGCCTCCAGAGACTGTTGGACTACAACACCCATCATCCATGACTATAGGCCATTCAGGCTGAGGCTGATGGGAGCTAGATCCAACATCAACTGAAGGCCACCATGTTTGCTATACTAAGATGTCAGGTATACACAGAAAATAAATCTACTTGAAATCTGTAATCACACATTTCACAGCAAAATTTGGCCCATTTTAATATCTCTTAGAGAGGCACAACTGCAGAAAATCTTGCTAAAAAAATAAATATTTATGTTGTCAAATGTTAGTGCAATCGTTTGCATTTCATTACCATACCTAACAGGTTTATATAAATACATGGCCTTTTGGCAGGGGCAGGGGGCGGGGATTAGGACACTTTTGGAGAAGTCATATAGCTGCCAAGTAAGGTACGGATTTCTTTTGTGGGAAAATCTGTACCAATTTAATATATACATTACAATGCCTGCTAGTATTCTAGGAAAGTAGAAAAGGAAAAGTGCAGCCCTTCTGCATAAAAAAAATAAAGGTTTTCTTTCTTCCATTTCAATTATTTTCTTGCACAAAATAGTGGAGTTCCACATCAGCTCCTTTCTTCGAAAAACCACTTCTGGTATTCTGAATTGGAACACGGCCGTAATAAAGGTGCTGAATTGCCATCATAAGCATTAGATTCTGCTTGTATGCACTTCTGGGTCTGCACATGGAGTAACGTTCCATCCTACAAAAGATGGTACAGAACACTTTATACTTTACAGTAAAGACAGTATAATAATATTTGAGAGTCCAGCTGATAATGCACTTATCAACATTGCTTTTTAGCTTTTTATTAGTCTAACTGAAAGAAGGAAGACTAACAGAAAAGCAAAGAGGCGTGGGATTCTGACAATATTTTTTGTGTGCAGATTCAGAATCTGAAGATTAGCAACTGCAGTCACTCTTAGTAAGCAACTGACTCTCTGTCAAGACAATGGTAATTAAGGATAACTCTTTTTCTTGAAACCCTCCAAAGGCAGCCTTCGCTGATCAGTGTAGAAATTAACTTTAACATGAGTTCTGGCAAAACTATTTCATACTTAAATGCTGTTTATAAACATTAGGAACAGACTCCCACGAGGGGTAGTGCACTCTCCTTCCTTAAAGGTTTTTAAGCAGAGGTTGGATGGCCATCTGTCATGGATGCTGTAGCTGAGATTCCTGCTTTGCAGGGGGTTGGACTAGATGACCCCTGGGTCCCTTCCACCTCTAAGATTCTATGATCTAGTTGAGATTCTTGCATTGCAGGAAGTTGGACTAAATGACCCTCAGGGTCCCTTTCAAATCAACAATTCTCTGGAAGTTCTGACAAAGTTGTTGGTAGCAATTATCACAATGTAGCTGAAGCAGTCTATGTAGTAAAGGAGCAACAATTTAAACACACCTACTGAATAAAGTGAAATAAAAAAAGGATTTTAATCTGATATGAAGTTTACAATTTGAGGGTACGCCCTCCTTTTCCTTAGTCAATCAAAAATACTTTGGTGAAGAGCTGCAATGGCCTGGATCTGCAAATCACCAACTGTATACAGCAGTTTCAGATAGCATATCTGCCTAAAAAGAGGAAGGCATATTATCATTCTTTGCAGTCCAGTATCAACTGGGGTTAAGGGACGCGGGTAGCACTGTGGGTTAAACCACAGAGCCTAGGACTTGCCAATCAGAAGGTCGGCGGTTCGAATCCCCGTGACGGGGTGAGCTCCCGTTACTCAGTCCCTGCTCCTACCAACCTAGCAGTTCAAAAGCACATCAAAGTGCAAGTAGATAAATAGGTACCGCTCTGGCGGGAAGGTAAACGGCATTTCCGTGTGCTGCTCTGGTTCGCCAGAAGTGGCTTAGTCATGCTGGCCACATGACCCGGAAGCTGTACGCCGGCTCCCTCGGCCAATAAAGCGAGATGAGCACCGCAACCCCAGAGTCAGCCACGACTGGACCTAATGGTCAGGGGTCCCTTTACCTTTACCTATCAACTGGGGTTGCACCAATCAAGTGGTGCTGCAATCTGCAATGGACGCTTATCCAGGAAATCCACTCAACACTCTGTTGTAAATATATTTCCTGATCTTTCAGGTGCAGATGGGGGGGGCACAGATGGGCAACAGCTTTCAGACCCCTGACCCTCACATTGTACTGAAACCAAGCTTCTTCTTAAGCATGAATACATTTGAAGTAGTTTCAGTGAGTGAAGGGAAACAAGCAATGAACTGCCACCCCACTAGAGCGCAATTCTATTTGAAGCTTCTTTCGGGGACTGATCCCTAACTCATTGCTAATGGCTGCTGGCTATACAATGCAAGCAAAAAGATTGTGCTGCATCCTTACCTCTCTGAAGAAAATTTTCTGATTTTCAGGAATGTTCTGGATACCTTCTTGGCACAAATACATTTTCAAATAATCAGATCCCGGATCAACCGCTGCACAGACTTCAGGTTGCCGTGTGTTGTAACGTATTTCATTGTGGGAGGTGTATTCAAAAAACTGCAAACCCCAAACGGAAATAAAATCTCTACTAAAACTTTAGGTATGTATGTGTGACATTCAGACAGACAGCCTTCTATAGAGCTTAAATGCAAAAAAGTCACCTTTTTTGGAGGGGTCCTCCAGACCAGAAACTAAATTAACATATCCAGTAGCAACAACTGTAACCTTTCTGAATTGCAGCCCCGACAGATTGTTTTTGGTAATTTGTTCATCAGTGTCAAGGTTGATTGGTGGGTGCTAGTAGAGATAAGAGTCCGGGCCTCCAGCCAGTTTTACAGGTTTATTAAGTCCATTTTCCTATTTACACACAGAGCACTCAGAGCATGTCCTGCTCATTCGGTATCAGATGCAGCGACTGAAGTTTCCTTTCGTTTTCTCCAGCATAGCTACTTCTGGAGCCCTCCCCTTCTCCTTCCTCTTTTACGTGAAGAGCTGAGCCCCGGAAATTGCTCCCCCCTCCCTGATTCGTTGCTTCCTGACATCCCTTCTTCATCCTCACCCTCTGAGGCTTGTCTCTGTATTTTCCCATCATCTCCTCCTTCTCAGCCCCCAGTTCCCTGACAATCAGGCACTAACTACTGCCAATATAGTAACAGTAGTTAGTGGTAATGAATATAAAGGAACACACACAAAAATACCCAAGAAAATGACAGGGAAATGGATAGAAAGAGGATTAATGAAGGACCAGTCAGGGGCAAGTAGTTAGTGGTATTTTGGCAGCTTACAGTGGAAACCTATGCATGTTTGCTAACTGTGTTCAATACAGCTTCATCCCAAGCAGTAGGGTATATAGGGATGCAGCATTTTATATTTAAAAAAAAATACTTGTCAGAGGCTCAGGAGCAGAAGAGCAGGGGAGAGAGCAGATAGAGAGCGGAGGAGAGGAATCAGAGGGGAGCGTAGGGGAATATGACAGTGGACCGAGAGATTCCATGAGCTTCTCCAGCGAATCAGAAGATTCCCAGGAGAGGGCGCCTATGGTAAGGGCGAGGCGAATCCCAGAGGGGACGATCCATAAACAAGGAACCAGAGGGGAGTCCCAAAGGAGTAGCGGAGGAGTAGGGCCAGTTTCCCCACCAGAGCACAGTGGGGGGGAAGAGTCACGTGAGTCAGGACCATCTTCTCCTCCATCGGGGAGTGGGGAGAAGGAGGGAAGGCCAGGTCCAGCTAGCCTCCCCGAAAGGGGGAGCAGTGACACAAGTGTAACGGTCAGAAGGAAAGTGGGAGGCTGCGCGCGCGCGCCAAGTTCAAATGTGGAGGAGCGCGGGACAGCAGAAAACCCGGATTGGGAGCCAGGTCCTAAAGCCCGAAAGAGGGGGGGGGAGGAGTCAGGAGAATCAGCGTCAGAAGAATCTCGGAGGGCAGAGACTCCGACTAGCAGAAGGACCCAGAGAAAGAAGGAACAGAGGAAAAGGTGGAGTAAAGCTAGAATCTTAAGCTGGTGTCAGGGGGGCGGAGATTCAGATGGGACTTCTGCGGTCTGACGGATAGATGTAGCGTTGCGCGCTGCACGTCTGGAAATGAGACTGAACTTCAATAAAGACTTTTAAACTTGAGCAAGAAGCAGCGTTGGTCTTGTGTGAGCTGGGACCTTGGGCAGCGCTGACAATACTATACCCTGCCTTTCTACCAGGTCTTTAAGGTGGCTTACAATCCAAGACAAAATATAAAATTCACACAAGTTTGAAACACAAACAAATCAGTAACAGAAACTAGCAGCAGGAAATTGGCACACAGCAAACGACAAAAGGATTGTGCTTTTACTTACCAAAAGCCCAAGGGAAGAGAATAATTTTAACTCTGCACCTAAAAGATAGGATGGTAGGTGCCAAACAAGAATCTCTGGGGAGGGTATTTCATAATCAGCTAGGACCATGAGAAGAAAGAGGAGGGAAAGAAGGGATTGTGGGAATTGGGGCAGGACAGGAGGTTTACAGCGTTAATAAAGGTTTGCTGGTTCGATCCACAGAGTACCGAGCCAAGAGAAAGCAGCTGAAAAGGCAAAAACCTTCCTCCTCCATTTAGCCCTGAGTGAGTTGGAGGACCTCAAATGTGAGAGCAGCTGTTACAGCAGAAGAAGCTGTGGGGCTAAGAGCTTCAAACAAAGCCTGCTGCAGGCTCTGCAACAGCAGTGAAGAGACATGCAGCCAGCTGGGAAAGGCGAAGTGCACACCAATAGACTCACTCTGGCTATGCCAGGATCCAGCCCAGGAGATGAATGCCACCAGAATTTAGATCCTAGACCATAAAAACAAAGCCTCCTGCGGTTGCAATCAGCGAAGTGGGTTTTGCAGGGGGGGAAATTCTAGTCGAAAAAGTTGCATGCAAATTTGAGTAATCTGCATCACCCTAGAGAGCGATCCAAATTAGCACTTTGAAACAACTTTAGACTTTGAAACAACTTATTTTACCAGTTTGCATGTCACTTTAAAACCACAGTTAGGCTTAACTGTGGTTTAAAGGTGTACACGAGGCATAGGCAAACTCAGCCCTCCAGATGTTTTGGGACTACAATTCCCATCATCCCTGACCACTGGTCCTGTTAGCTAGGGATCATGGGAGTTGAAGTCCCAAAACATCTGGCGGGCCGAGTTTGCCTGTGCCTGGTGTACACAGCTTTCTGGTGCATAGTGCTAAAACTACAACTGCTTTGCTCCCCCACACCCCCTGCTGCTGGGAACATGCTTCATATAATATCTGTATGAAGCCGCTGGGTGAAGTTTAGAGTTGGGTGCCATTAGCACCCAATCCATATCTACCAAGTTAGGGGAAGTTGTGGAGTGCTGGATCGGTGTCTGCATATGAACTAATAAACAGACTGGGTCCCAACAAGACAGAGGCCTTGTGGGTTGGTGGTTTTTGTGTATGGGAATTAAGCAAACAACATGGAAGCGTTTTGACACACAAGACACCCTGCCCCAAAGGAGAAGGTGTATGGCTTGGAGTCTGTTTGGCCAACTTCAGTTTGATCTACCAGCTACAGTCGTTCTTGATCAGGGATAGCATCTCCACAGTAATTCATGCTCTGGTAGTCCCCAGTTCAGTGACTGTAATGCACTCTATATGGGGCTGTTCCTGATGAAGACATTGAAGTTTCAGTTAGTGTAAAATGTGGCAACTAGGCTGCTAAGTGGAACTACATATTGAAGCCAGAGTTAAGATGCATTGCACTGATTGCAAATACACTTCTGGGCCTATTTCATAAATTTAGAGTCATAAAACCCTAAAGAAATGGGAACTTAGGTATTTGAAGTAGCATCTCTCTCCACTATGGTGTTAAATGGTTGAATTTATAAACAAACAAACAAACTGCCTGAACACTGAGATCGGCTCATTAAGATACCATCTTTAGGAGATGCCCATTATGTCGAGATGCAGAAAATAGACCTGATGGAATAGGTTATGGAGTGCCCTCCTTTCTGAGGTCTACCTGGAACAACTTCGGCTTTGTTTTGGTGCCAGGTTAAAAACTAGTTATTTACTCAGGCATTTGTGCACTGTCAAAATTTGCTGCCTGGTACTACAATTCACCAAGCAGAAGGCTGGCGGTTTGAATCCCCGCAACGGGGTGAGCTCCCGTTGCTCAGTCCCTGCTCCTGCCAACCTATCAGTTCAAAAGCATGTCAAAGTGCAAGCAGATAAATAGGTACCGCTCTGGCGGGAAGGTAAACGGCATTTCCGTGCGCTGCTCTGGTTCACCAGAAGCAGATTAATCATGCTAGCCACATGACCCGGAAGCTGTACGCCGGCTCTCTTGGCCAATAAAGCGAGATGAGCGCCGCAACCCCAGAATCAGCCACGACTGGACTTAATGGTCAGGGGTCCCTTTACCTTTACTACAATTTGCTTTGTGCTTTAAGATTAGTGTTCATTGTTTATTGTTTTGTGTGCGTTAATTCATTAATACAACACTTCAATATACAAAGTAGGTGTCCTGCCTGAGATCAAGCAGGATAGAGTGGGTTGTAAATATTTTATTATCAAAAAACATGGACAAAGAAAAGGCAACTACATTTTGACCCTCTAATGGAAGTAAAAGGAAAATCTTACCTGATTTTGTCCCATGCCATGACAAGGATATAATATGACTACACGTCCTGTTATATCATGGTCATCAAGAGGATTATAATCAAAACAATAATTTGCCATCCCTCTGTTCTTCAGCTGAAAGGCAGCAAAAGGCAGTTAAGAGATACCAGCCCACAATCCAAACATTCCATCAGTCGCTGCACTTTTAAAACTATTAATTTATCAGCTTATAATTCAGTATCACATCAGATGCAGCGATAAGAATATTTTTTTAATGAGAAACCATCACAACTAAATAGTAGGAACCAATGATCTTAATTTAGTCCTGACTACTAACATAAGCCTACTGATTTCAGGGGCTCTACTGTGAATATGACTTAGTCAGGTACCACACATAGAATACAATTATATTTTGGGGGGGGGGGGGTTTCCTCTCCAGATTGTGTTGGTAACTGCCTGAAAATATATGCCCTGGAGCTTTTTAAAACACGCTGACTGTTCTTTGCGCCAGGGAGGACTCCCACGTTCTATAATTGGTCCTGAAATGTCAAATACGAGCTGGTGATGAAGACCAATGGTCAAAATTCACTCAGCTGGTATATGGACTATTTTTATAATCTAACTTTATATTCACTTTTTTATGCAGAATGAGGTAGCAAATGAGAATTTGCTGTTGAGAAGTGTCATGCTGTTGAGAAGTGTCATGAATAATAATAATAATTTCAATATGAATTACTATTGACCCTGGCTCCAAATTTCTTTAGGCCAGGTCGAATATAATGTGACTGAATCTACATTGGAAGGACTTTCAGGTCTTCTGTGTACTAATTTGCTGGGAAGCTGTATGTGTCGAAAAACATAGTTCTCCCCAGTGAAAACAAGCATGGAATGAACTGATTCTTTCTTTATTTGCATTGAACTCAAAATGTCAGACCCAAGAGCTACATAAAAAGAAGAATAATTTTCCCTTCAAGGAAATTCACAGCAGTATCACCCAAAAAAAAAAGAAAAAAGGATTTCATAAAGAAAGGATCTGCCAAGAACTAATAAAACCAGTAGAGGGGAGGAAATATAACATAAAGCAAGCATGACTGGTATGTTTTCAGCTATGGGGAAGACAGCCAAGACAATACTGGATAGGTATCCTCTTGGTAGGCAGCAAAAAGGAAGCCACTGGAGGAACATTTGTTAGCCAGTCACCTGATATATTACATAATACACTTACATATGACATATGGTGAATGTTAACATATTGTGGTAGCAGCACACATGTCAAGGGGTATTCCCAGAAAAAAGCATGGCTCCTTTATAGTGGCATTATACCATGGGTAGGCAAACTAAGGCCCGGGGGCCGGATGCGGTCCAGTCGCCTTTAAATCCAGCCAGTGGACAGTCTGCGAATCAGCATGTTTTTACATGAGTAGAATGTGTCCTTTTATTTAAAATGCATCTCTGGGTTATTTGTGGGGCATAGCAATTTGTTCATTCCCCCCCCCCCCAAAATATAGTCCGGCCTCCCAACTGCTGAAAAAGTTTGCTGACCCCTGCATTATACCATCCCTATCATGGAATCTAATTAGTGGGAAGCATCTAGCTGATTACAGTGGTACCCCGGGTTACATACGCTTCAGGCTGCATACACTTCAAGTTACACACTCCGCTAACCCAGAAACAGTACCTCGGGTTAAGAACTTTGCTTCAGGATAAGAACAGAAATCAGGCTCCGGCGGCGCGGCGGCAGCAGGAGGCCCCATTAGCTAAAGTGGTGCTTCAGGTTAAGAACAGCTTCAGGTTAAGAACGGACCTCCGGAACGAATTAAGTACTTAACCTGAGGTACCACTGTATTGCTGCAAATACAATTCTGGACCCTTGATGAGCTCCAGAAGAACCTAGTTATACAGTGGTACCTTGGTTCTCAAACGCCTTGGTTCTTAAACGCCGAAAACCCAGAAGTAAGTGTTCTGGTTTTCAAACTTTTTTGGAAGCCGATTGTCCGATACATTGCACATTATCAGTACTTCTTACAATAACTCTGTACAAGGTAGATGGTATTATTATTGACACGGTTTCCAGTGCTGAGAGACAGTGGATTACCTATGGCTACCTAGTGAATTCATGGCTAGGTTGAGATTTGAACTTATTACATTTTCTGCTGATTTCTGCCTTGCCAAACTATCCTGAAGGAGAGATGTCAGTCTTACGAAAAACCCACCTTAAAAAAAACATTTTACTTACCATCCCAAAAAAGCCAGGCCTGTCCTCTGGCACATGGAGTTCTGGGTAAATATTATCCAAGTACCACTTGAAATCCTTGCATTTCAATTTCTCTCGAAGAAATCTTCTTTCTGTCACATCTCCATAAGGCTCCTAAAAAGAAAACCAAAAGTAAATTAAAATTTCAACATAAGGAAAGCTACAGCACAAACTTTGAAATGTCAGGAGGGAAATGGAGTCCATCTGCATGGAATATTTGTCAGGTTTGTACAACCTGTGACCTACCAAGCTGAATTCAGCCCACCAGTCATATAGTCATAACATTCTGCTACTGGGTTGAAATGGCAAAAATGGGGTTGGGATAGGGGAAGCTATTAGATTCTGGTAGGCCACAAAACATGGCTGGTACACCATGGTTTTTTCCCCCTGGCTAGTCACAATTTGTGCAGGCCTGAAAGTAGAAACAGATAAAATGTAAGGCTAAGTATATAAATCCCCTCCTCCTCCAGCCTTTTAAAGTATGGTCAAAATAGGACATCAACATACTAACATCATTAAGTTAATATTCTATATGCTTTTTCTACTTGGATGTTCTGATTTCACATCCAAACTTTAGTTTTGCTACTGCAATAAAACTGATGCACGTGTTTACAGCTAGTCACTGACCTTCAAACACTGTTTCCTAATACTATCCTGATAGAGCAAAGACCATATTTAGTATGACCCAGGGATGCCAGATTGAATTAAATACTGGGGGGATGTAAGCCCTGCCTTACATAATCAATCACATGACATGGCCCCCACACACCATTTGAATGGCAATGCACCTCAACTTTGGGAGGGGCTGATCCCCTCAAATATTTAGGGGGGGGGTCAAAGGGACTTTAGCCCCTAGGGGTTGGCTCCTATGGTATGACCACAATTGAAAGAGGGTTAGTTACCAGCAAAATTCCCTATAGGCAAGCATCATAGCATCATAAATAGTGAAGGACCCAAATCCAGACAAAATCTGTGTGAAGTCTCACAAAGGTAACTCAGTACAAACACCATAATCCCCCTTTATCTGCAGTACCAGTACATATTACAGATTTCTAGATCAGGGAGTTTGTGTTCTTACCTTCATTAAAAATGTGTGGTATTTGATTGTATCCAGCCCATTAACTGAGCCAGATTGTTTGGTATCTATTTAATCATATCCCAACCTAGCCTCAACATTTTTAGTACCAGCTGTAACCTTGATCGTCTGCGATATTACTATTCAAAATCATTAATAAACCTACTGGACTAGAAGCAGGTTTCTCCTTCCATTTGCAGAAGAGACAGAGGTCCAGTGGAGGCTCCTGCTGCAGAAGGTGGGGACGGAAGGAAGCTATTTTTGCCAATTCCCCCTTCCTAGTGCTCCATGTATTACCTCCCACACTGTTTCAGAGGGTTCTCTAACCATATGGAACAGCTTTTTTGAGGATACTGGCGGCTTTGGCAAAATTGCCTCTCCCTTCTGTAGGACTACCTGATGGTAGCAGAGATCCAACCTATGGAGTTTTGAATTAGAAACCCTCAAATGTCCCAGCAGAAGGACCCTCTTGATTTTATGTAATGCCACCAGGAGCTATTGGGTACCAGAGTAATCCTTTTTCCTGCGATCCTTCTTAAGTTTTACCTCTTCTAAATGAAAATCAGATTACTAGAACCAACTATTTATAGTTATCCAACTGATCACATTTTCTCAAGATTATAAATGTATTTGGTAATACTAATCCTGAAGCCACATTGATTGGCAATAATTATAATTGTAATAATTATAATTCTACCATCAAAATCTTTCCTTTAATGTAGAGTTATGTATTTATCAACAGTTCAGTTATTCTAGTCAGGATAGCTAACCTATAATTATCAAGATTATGCAGCCTATTCTTTTTCAAACTGGCAAAACACTAAGGGGTAGTATCCAACAAAGTAGATCCACTACTGCACGGGTTTCCACTTGTGCAATGGAATTTCCCCTCTCTGTCCTCTCCCTCTGCACCTTCCTCAAATTTGCTTCAAGGGGCTTGGGGAAAACATCAGAGCAGATTTAGGGCGGCAGAGTGTGGGGAGGAAAGGAAAGTTCCCTTGCACAGCCGTAAGTCCTTGTGCTAGTAGATCTACTTCATTGGAGACCATTTCCATTCTTTAGGAATTTTGTCACTTTTGTGAGATGGATTAACAGCCCTGCAAAAAGTGCTCTGTGTTCTCAGCGCGTTACAAAAACAGACATGCACCAAGGCAATTCAAATTATGTGCCTGGCATAAATAATACCCTTTGCTGCCTTGCCTCTCCCCTTTTCCCTCTAGAGTCAAAATTTAGGTGACAGGCTCCTCAGAAAAGTGATCTGAACAGTAAGCTTACCTTGCGCGCAAGTGGATTTCTGTGGTAATAAAGCTCTTTGTATGCATCCATCCACACTTCTGCAGCACGGACAGAGTTAGCCAAAGCCTTTGCCCTTGAGTAGGGAGCTTGCTTTGGGAAAACATGTCCCACGTGAGAACAAGGATGGATCTCAAGACTTCCTCCACACTGCCAGATCTAAATAAAATAAAGAAAAACAAACAAAACAGCCTGTATTGCAGCGCTATCCTATGAACTGGCTTAAGCAGCAGCTGTTTAAGAAGCTACTTGTACCACTGAAGCTCAAGGTAATGCTTTAGAAGTTGAGCAAATACTCCTGCCACACTTCCTCCCAAATCCCTTTCCATTACCAGTTCTGACTAGCTTTGTTTTGTGTCAGCCTCTATAGCTTAGTTTAACTCCATGCATATTTCAAGATCTATTCTATGGGTGGTAGAATAGTAGAACTATTGTATTTAATGGACCTAACTTAATTTAACTGGGTCTACTCTAAGTAGAACTTAATAATAATAATAATTTTTATTTATTATTCAACTTAGTTGAATACCACCCAATATTTATGATTCCTCCCCTAAAAATATGCCTAATGTTTGATCTCTCATGCCGTGTGAACACAATCAAATATTGCAAGGACCTTATGTCAACAGTCTAGCACAATTATTACTGGAAGCATACAACATTGATATTTCCTACATTTGGATTTCTTCCTTGTGAACTTTGAGCAGCTATGCACCGGCCTTAACTTTTAAGGAACAGGACAAATGGGCAGAGTCACTGAGTATCTTTACACAGGATGTAATTAGTTGAAGAATGTATTTTATACACGGAATCAGCGGGTGGCTACGGAGGACACTTCAGCTGAGAGGATAGACGAGATGCCTGGGCATTTCACAGCATGAAATAATTATTGGCTCATTTGTGCATTAGATCCGTTCAATTAGATACTATATTAACATCAAAGAGTATATAATTTAAGTAGCGCTATTAGACTGAAGCATTACAGTATCTACGTTTTCTTTATAGGTAGATGCAGTACGGAGTGTTTTGGGAAGTTTAATCTACAAGTTCCATACTTAGTATGACATCTATATTCTCAGATGTTGCTCTATTCTCCAAACAGTGACGTGGAGGGAGGAACTGTATTTTGCCATGCAACCTACACTATTTACATATAACCAAGCTTGATAATAGCATGTGGTGCCACCAAAAAGAAATGACTTTGCAGTTATGGATCATACGCGTATGACTAGACATTACAATCCATACAAAACCCAAACACCCCAGTCCAAAGAAAGCTTGTATGTTTATGTCCCATTAATTCTAAGTAGGGAATATGTTCATCTTTTGGGGAAAATATTTAGGGACACGGGTGGCGCTGTGGGTTAAACCACAGAGCCTAGGACTTGCGGTTCGAATCCCCGCAATGGGGTGAGCTCCCGTTGCTCAGTCCCTGCTCCTGCCCACCTAGCAGTTCAAAAGCATGTCAAAGTGCAAGTAGATAAATAGGTACCGCTCTGGCGGGAAGGTAAACAGCGTTTCCGTGCGCTGCTCTGGTTCTCCAGAAGCGGCTTAGTCATGCTGGCCACATGACCCGGAAGCTGTACGGCAGTTTCCTCGGCCAGTAAAGCGAGATGAGCGCCACAACCCCAGAGTCGGCCACGATTGGACCTAATGGTCAGGGGTCCCTTTACCTTTATTTTCCTTATATGGGGCATAGCAAGTACAATTTTACTTCCATTAACGTTTGGTAGGACTTGCCTGAAACTATGGAATCACCAGCTAGTTATCCATCAGAGCACTGGACTACAAAATATGAATGTTATTACAACTACCTAGTTCTGGATGACAGAAGCAGCTCAGGAGAATGAACTAGACTTTGTATTCATAATAGCACTGGCAAGGACTGGTTTGATTAACAACTTACACTACACTACTTGCATATTTCCTTTAAAAGACAGTTATTCATGCAGGAGACATAAGGAGCTTAATGAGATTTGCGTGGAGGGGAATGTTTCAGGGCTACTTCCAATAACTTTACTTACCCGGAATGAAAATTCAAGGTTTTCTCCTCCCCAGACTTCCATTCCTGTGTCATAAGAGCCGAGGTAGCTAAAATAATGCTTACTGACTGCAAAGAGCCCACCAGCCATAGTAGGAGACCTATGAGAGGAAAGTAACTCTGACATTAGGGAACACATTGTTTTTCTGTAACAAGCATCATTATGTGGCTCAACATATCAGTGCCATATTATTAATGGTACACCTTTTACAAAAAATGTCCATGGACCAGAATGCAACTTATTCATACCTTACCAAGAAAACAAGGAGGAAGATATTAACATTTTACAAGACAAGTTTTGGTTGCAAGAAATGTTTGTGATAAAATACATTCTGCTTTCACAGGCTGCTCGATTACAACTAGGCTAATAAATCCACATTATTTAATACTTTAAAAGAATAAGGGTTCAAAGGGTGTGGTAGATAGATAGATAGATAGATAGATAGATAGATAGATAGATAGATAGATGATAGAGATAGATAGATAGATAGATAGATAGATAGATAGATAGATAGATAGATAGATAGATAGATGATAGATAGATGATAGATAGATAGATATAGATAGATAGATGATAGATGATAGATGATAGATAGATAGATAGATAGATAGATAGATGATAGATAGATAGATATAGATAGATGATAGATAGATAGATAGATAGATAGGCAGGCAGATATCTTACTGAAATAAGGTACACACGTATACTGTATTTACTCAAATCTAATGATCACCTTTTTTGGCCAAATTACATTGCAAAAATTAAGGTGCACATTGGATTTGATGGCACATTTACATTCTCCAGCAAATACTTTTTTTGGTTTCAAGGTTCTAAAAATTGAGCTGCACATTAGAGTTGATGGCACGTTAGAATGTTATTACACAAACATGCATTTACTGAATGGTACTACTTAAATTCTAGCTGACCTCCAGGCAAACTAGAAAGATTAAGGCTGCAACCCTAACCACATTTACCTGGGAGAAAGTCCTACTGCATTGAGTAGGACCTACTTTTCAGTAGACACTGTTAGGATTCCTCTGCAAACCAAGCACATTCACAGCTAATTTACAGCAGGGATGGGGACCCTTGGATCCAGGGGCCAAATGTGGTCCTTCATTCTCTCTGTAGGCCATACCCCTGACAGGCCCTGCACCCTCCTCTGATGATTTTTATTAGGATGGAATGTATCTTTGAACTGTGATTATACCTCTTGCTTGCCTGGATTGAGGATTGTCTATTTCTGGCCGCACACACTATTGAGGGAATGTGGACCTCAGAATGAAAGGGGTTTCCCAGCCACCCTCTGATTTATAGGTAGCACTGTGCCCAAAATGGCTAGCAGGCTTTTTTGTTTTTTGTTTAATGATCGGACTACAAATACAAGACACCAAAACCCATTTAGAGAGAAGAGTGAAGATACCAGAAAAACAATAATTTAAACTAATGTGACAGATCCAAGAGCGAAAAGGGCAGATTGTATTGATAAAGCATATCTAGTATGAATGCCCTCCATTTTATCCCCCATTGTTATTTATTGTTATCACAGTATACTGTTTTATTTTGTTTTTAAGCTGCCTTTTATTATATAGAAAGGTGGGACATATATTTTGAAATTAACATTTAAGAAACGTTCAGAATGATCCTATGAATAAATTAGATATAGACACAATTATTAGCCCATGGTGACCATCACGACTGGCTTTGGTCACAGTCCAGCCCTCTAACCACTACACCACATTAGCTCCTAGAAAAGGCTTTAAGTGCAATCCTAACCATGTCTATTCAGAAGGAAGTTCTGTTGAATTTAAAATGGTTTATTCCCAGGTAAGCGGAGCCAGGATTGCAGCCTAACCGCCCCCCCCAAAAGGAACTAAATGAATTGCAGATAGACAAAGACACAGCCAACACCAAGGAATTTGTATTAAATATGTTAGAAAAGGAAATGGAAAGCAAAGACAACACTGGATATTTCCTCAATACAAAAGAAGGCACAGTGAGGATAAAGAGGCAGCTGAAGTAATCAAAGCCTATTTGTTTTGGTCTTTACTAAAAATGAAAGCAGTTCTGGGTACTCTAGTTCAAGAGGGATGTTGAAAAGTTCTTAATGTTTCAGAGAGCTACAAATCATACAAGGAAAGTTAAGGAAACAGGCACGCTCAGCCGAGAAGAAAGAAAATTTGAGGAAAACAGGTTGACAGTTTCAAATGTTTTTAAAAGAATCTCAGAAGGAAGAGGGGGAATAATTATTTACCTCTCTACTAAGGAAAGGATGAGAAAACCAACGACTTCTAAGCAACAGAAAGGTATAGTAATAATGCATGTTAAATAATTCGGTATCAATTCGAAGTATGTTTCAAATTTTATTTATTTATTACCTTGTTTATTTAATCTATTTTTACTCTGCTATTCAGCCATATCCCCCAAAGTAGCTTACATCAGTCCACATAACAAACCAGCCAATAATCAAGATTGATTAAATAGCATTATATCACTGGACAAACAACCATTTTCACTTGGCACTTAAATACACGCAAAGGAGGCACATGGCAAATACAGGGGTGCCTCGCAAGACGAAATTAATCTGTTCCATGAGTCTCTTCGTCTTGCGGTTTTTTCGTCTTGCGAAGCATGGCTATTAGCGGCTTAGCGGCTATTAACGGCTTAGCGGCTTTAAGAAAAAGGAAACAAACTCGCAAGAACTCGCAAGACGTTTCGTCTTGCGAAGCAAGCCCATAGGGAAAATCGTCTTGCGAAGCGACGCAAAAACCAAAAAACCCTTTCGTCTTGCGCGTTTTTCGTTTTGCGAGGCATTCGTCTTGCGGGGCACCACTGTAAATGTGAAGAAGAGCCCTAAATGGGATGCCACAAAGGAGAAGGCCCTCTCCGTGAAGAAGGCCCTCTCCCTGACAGCCCTGATGATGGGGGTACCTAAAGCCATCCCTCTGATGAAGATGTTCCAAGGGAGCAAGCAATTCTGTTTGGGGCACATTAAAGTAATCTAACAGGGATATTGTCAGGGCATGGAAAACAGCGGCATGATATCTTTCCAAGTAGGACTGCAGCTGACACATGTAACAGAAGTTGATTAAAAGGCACTTTGAGAACTACGTCCCCTGCAAGGCTGGATCTACGTAATAGCACCCCCTACCTATGGTCTTGGTTCTGTTTGAGCAGTGCAACTCCATCTAGAACTGGCTAAATCCTAATTCCATGGTTCGTCAATATGCTGGTCTTGCATCGATTGAGATCCAGTTCTGCAGGGCCAGTCCAGGATATTTTGCTGCTTCAGACAAAACTGAAAATGGTCCCCACTTTGCTGCCATTGCCTCTTCTACACAAATGTGCTGCCATTGCCTCCTCCACACCTGGCTGCCCCTTTTGCCACTTCCTCCTCCTCAGCAGCAGCCAGTGGTGTGGAGGTCAAGGTGGAAAAGGGAGCAGGCAGGCAGGCATGGAGGAAATCAGATCTGCCACCTGAATTGACTGCCTCACATTCCTCATTGATGAGCCAGCCCTGCAGGAACTCCAGACAACCTGCTCAGAACATGCACATCCTCGCCTAGAAACTTATTTTGAACTAGTTTGCTCACACTTTGGATGCAACACTAGGGAAAACCATGGCTTAGTGCAAATGAGCAGGTTCCTACAGCACAGACTGTGGCCCTGCTGCTGCTGCTGCTCTACCCAGGGCTAAGCCATGGTTTGACTTAGCATTAACCTGGTGTGGCAATCACACAGGGTCCCCGGACGTTTCACCGTCTATTGATCCCTGTGCCACCACTTTATTTCTCACTGCCACCACCCAGGCCCCACCTGGTACAATACTGAGTCCAGTCAGGGTTAAATTGGAACATAAACTTCTGTTTATTTATCGCAGTTTAACAAGCGTGTGGTTTCATAAATGGTATCGGTCAATTACATTCATGGGGTGCCTATCCAGACCTATAACTTCCGCTACCTGCTCTCACCCACTAAACCACCTCTCAGATATTTACTTGTCTTCCTAGCTTCTAACTGTTCCTGACTCAGCTTATTTCGCTACACTAACTCAACCTACCCACAAACTCTATCCCAATTCACTCACACTCCAACCAACCACCCAACTCCCAACGAACTCCCCCCTTCACCCCTCCCAGAGCTGGTTTGATAGTCCCTCTGACTCCGCCCCCCTGAGTTCTTATTGGGTAACTTGTTTAACTATTTCACCTCCAGCACTCTCATATGTTAACGTCACACCAGGACTCATGTTTTGCTTCACTCCACACAAAGAATGAGTCTGGGTGTAACATGAAGCCAAACCATAGCACAACACAGAGTAGCATGGCAGAGCCAAACCAGGGGAGGAGCACAATGGCTGCAATCATCACTCTGGAAACTCACACGCTTGTTTGTTCGCACAAAGCCACTGTTTGTCTTGCTATTATGTGTAAACTGGGTGACCACAATGCTTGGAGATGCAGGTACTCCAAAATCCTAGTTTGACACTTGTTGACAATTTCATTCGGGAATTGGGCCGTAAGATAGGAACAAAACTTCCATTGCACAGTGGCTCTAATTTTCAATTAGGAAGAAGAATTACGTTATTCTTAACTATCTCCTAAAATCTTGACATTCCAGCTTGTTCTCCGCTAGTAACCAATACATCTTAACCTATTGTTTCAGTGTAAAATTAATCCCATGGAGATAGCTCAAGACTAAGCTTATTTTATATTAGCTCTAATATTTCTGAATTTTCACTAGGAATAGCTATCTTCAGTGTGATATTACTACTCTTAATGTTTTGGGTTAAAAATGAACACTGCCTTCCAAAAAACTAGCATGTACATAATTCTCTTTAATTGTTTGTGTCTGGAGGAACAGACTACCTTAACTGTAAAGGGGAGCTTAAATCCTGTACAAATTACCAGCACACAGAACTAAGATTTTGCATTTCAGTGGTACCTTGGTTTGCAGCCGTTTTGGATTACAACCACGTCAAACCCAGAAGTGCGGGTTCCTTTTTTTGGATTATAACCCTTTTTTTGGGATTACAACCCTTCTTTTTTTTTTTTTTTTGGAGGCCCCATTGGCGAAAGCGTGCCTTGGGTTACAACCTGTTTTGGTTTACAACCGGACATCCGGAACGGATTATGATTGTAAACCAAGGTAAAGTAAAGGTAAAGGGACCCCTGACCATTAGTTCCAGTTGTGGCCGACTCTGGGGTTGCGGCACTCATCTCGCTTTATTGGCTGAGGGAGCCGGCATACAGCTTCCGGGTCATGTGACCAGCATGACTAAGCCGCTTCTGGCGAACCAGAGCAGTGCACAGAAACACCGTTTACCTTCCCGCCGGAGCAGTACCTATTTATCTACTTGCACTTTGACGTGCTTTCGAACTGCTAGGTTGGCAAGAGCTGGGACTGAGCAACGGGAGCTCACCCCGTTGCGGGGATTCGAACTGCTGACCTTCTGATCGGCAAGTCCTAGGCTCTGTGGTTTAACCCACAGCACCACCCGCGTCCCAAGGTACCACTGTTCTATTTCTAAATGAGTTTGTTCAACCCTGTTAAAAGGTAATTTGGAAAGAACATTTTAGTATTCAATGAAGATGACTGTGAAAAACCCATTCCAGATATGCCATAATGCATTTGTAACCAATATTCCATTTGCCATGGCCTTGTGAACTGAACAGCGGTTGATCTTCTCTTTGTGGCCTATTGATGTGTAACACATACACATAAACAAACAAATATGTACTGGCTTCTCACCTGCACCACCACTGGTTAATATCTCTGTGTTCTGAGAATTGTACAGTATAAAACTATGTTTACAAATGAGGAAAGAGGAAGATTTACATATGTGATTTTAAAAGCAGAATTTATATGACAACCTACACATTTATGTGTTATAGATAGAACATTCAGAATCCGTGTTGAGAAGCAAATTTCAGTTTAGTCAGCCCAATGGGTTTAGCAGTTTAAAATATATTTCAAAGAAAGTAGAAATCAGTCTGACCTGATGACATCAACCTCGGATCTCCTCTGTTTTTGTTCCCTCTCGGGTACTACATGCCAGGTGAAGACCAGTCTCCAGTCAAACCCACCAATCTGTGGTTCCCCAGGATTTCCCAAATATTCAAAAGTGTTCCAGTCAATCACATCGATCACAGGGCAGACAACAGCTGATGGCTCTTCTTTAATTCTAAGTAAGTTAATAAAGAAATAATATTTGGATGATGTTCACAGAAGCAAGAAATATCAAACAACATTACGGAAGCACACTAGAGTACGTATGTTTATAGGTTAAATGGTTTATTATTTTCCATTGTGCGGCAGGAAGCTTTTATAACTTTTTAAAATAAAAAATAAGTAAACATAAGCTAGCTCAATTTCCCTGAAACCTCTTGAATCCATCCCCTTCCTGTACTTATTTTGCCTTCTGCTCCAACTACTGTTTGATGGATGAATGTAAGCAGGTTTGTAAAACAGTTGAGAACATACAGCCCACTGGTGGCATGAGGATTTATGGAAGGGAGTGACAGAATTGTTGTTGTTTAGTCGTTTAGTCATGTCCGACTCTCCGTGACCCCATGGACCAGAGCACGCCAGGCACTCCTGTCTTCCACTGCCTCCCGCAGTTCAGTCAAACTCATGCTGGTAGCTTCAAGAACACTGTCCAACTATCTCGTCCTCTGTCGTCCCCTTCTCCTTCTGCCCTCCATCTTTCCCAACACCAGGGTCTTTTCCAGGGAGTCTTCTCTTCTCATGAAGTGGCCAAAGTATTGGAACCTCAGCTTCACAGAATATTAAGGATTTTGTCTAAAAAGACAAAGCAGGAGTGTTCATCCTTTATCTTCCTCACCCCATCCTCTTTATTCTTTTGCCCAGCTGCTCTAAGAATTAACACCAAAGCACAACTAAGCATCTCCTGACCCTACCTACTGCTTGCAGAGTTCCCACATAGCAGCTCAAGCAAAAGAGAACATTTACCAAGAAGAGAAAAAGGCCCACCTGCTATTTGTCTTCTGACATCCACGGCTCACTCTGAAGTTCCAACATTAACCATCATTCCTAAACTACTGCAAGTATCTTGAAACCTACTGAAGGATCTTGCTCCACAATCCGAGAACCTGGCTTTAGTCTAATGCAATGCAACTGCCTCAATGCCAGGAAGTATGTATTTGGGGAAGGGATGTAGCTGAAGTGGAAGGGCATACCTCAGAGGAAGCATGCCTGCTTTGCTTGCAAAAAGGTCTCACATTCAATCCTCAGCCTCTCCAGGTAGGGCTTGGAATGTCCCTTGCCTGAAACTCTGAACAGTTGCTACCAGTCTCTGTAGACAATACAAAGCTAGATGAAGCAATAGTTGGACTCACTGTAAGGCAGCTTCCTAAATAAGTCACATAAGCTTAATCAATTCAGCAGTAAGCTTGAATAATTAGGGAACTATCCATTAGTTTAGACCAGGCACCCCCAAATTCGGCCCGCCAGATGTTTTGGGACCACAATTCCCATCATCCCTGACCACTGGTCCTGCTAGCTAGGGATGATGGGAGTTGTAGTCCTAAAACATCTGGAGGGCTGAGTTTGGGGGTGCCTGGTTTAGACAAAGTATGCAGTAACTGCAGGTGAGGCTCGACAACTGACATTTAACAACTGTACTCTGTGATAGGGAAAATTAGCACAAATGTTCTAATTAACAGTTAGAGCCTTTTTAGAGTTTAGTCACCACCAGAGAGCTGGAGAACAACCTCTTTTTGTCCCTTTCCTCCCCATTAACAACATCCCATGAGAAATGAGAAAACAATCAATGGTGGTTTTAGAGACAAAAATGGTTTCACTCCGTGCCAAACCACACCAGGTTCAGTTGAACAGAACAAATCTGCATCATAATGTTCATATATTTACTTTGCCAATGTAAAGTTGTTATACAGTGGTACCTCAGGTTACATATGCTTCAGGTTACATACGCTTCAGGTTACAGACTCCACTAACCCAGAAATAGTACCTCAGGTTAAGAACTTTGCTTCAGGGTGAGAACAGAAATCGCGCAGTGGCGGCGCGGTGGCAGCAGGAGGTCGCATTAGCTAAAGTGGTGCTTCAGGTTAAGAACAGTTTCAGGTTAAGTACGGAACCTCCGGAATGAATTAAGTACTTAACCTGAGGTACCACTGTATTAATAGTCAGGATTTTTCCTCTTTGTAGTTGAGGTAATATTTAGCAACTTAAACATACAAACAACAAAAAAAGGGGGGGAAGCTTATCTAACTGCTTCTCGGCGTCTTTTTACAAAGTCTTTTGTTAATCTTCTTCAAAGAGAGTGATGGTAGCATAAGGAAAAAAGGCATGGCAAAACAGATACAAAGGCAAAGCTGAAGCACAACAGAACCACCACACACACACACACAGAGCACAAGCAAACTCATTTTACTCACTCTCCAGGGCCAGGAGCTTCAAAGAGTTCAGTGACCAGTCTTTCCTGACTGGGTCTGTCAGTGAGATGGCCACAATCCAGGCAGATATGCAAAGTGCAGGCTGGTTGCCAGACAGCCAAAGAAGAGAAAGGAGATGAAGTCAGAGAAGACGAGGAAAGGAGAGCAAGAGAAACTTAAAAGCGAGTGGGTTACTTACAGATATTAAAGCCAAGTGGTCAAAAGATGAAAACCTGCACCAACACATGCTCTACAATGTGTTAGCTCTCCCTTTCCCCCTACCCTGCTGGCCACCTGAGAGCAATAACCATGATGTAGTGATGTAGCGTGCACTGTGATGCCATAAATTGGGGAGAGAGTTGGCACAATTATTTCAATTTATACAATGTCAATGCACCCGGCTATGTCCCTGTTCCCCATTTCTAATTTTTAATTGCCACTTGAGTCGTATCAGGTCATTTGCAAGAGAAAAGGGCATGTCCTGAACTCCTGCAATAGTGCAGTCATTTCGTTTATAAACAAGGTTTGCAATGGTGGAAGAGCAGCAGCTTGAGGACAGGATAGTAAAAGCTATGACTGGGCCAAAATATATAGTAGTATACGGTAGTTAATATTATGCAGGAATACCCTATGGCAGCAGTTTGCACCGCTGCTGGTTAGTTATGGAGGCTGCTGCAGCTGAGACCACATGAGGCACTAGTTCATAATGATATTTTTAAGTGAAAATAAGAGATCAGGAAACATGTGAATCATTGCTAAGACTACATAGAGTGTATATACAATAAACAGAATGCAGTAAAATATGAGGGAAATTATTCATTTTCGGTCTAAATCTTGCCCCACACTGCCATCTGGTGGATTAACCACACTGTTAAAATTGATAAGCATGCCTTTGGTTACTTCAAAAGAACTGAAGAAATGTGGCAATATAGGCCTCTATAACCTAATTGTTCAAATTATTAAATAAAGTCATAAGTTTACCCTTCAAAATGTTTCCCGTGAAATATTAATTACATTCCAAGCATTACATGTTGTTATTCACATCTTCATATTGCTTTTGGTGTTTAGGCAAGTGTTCTGCCTAAAATTCCACTTCCCTGAATTATTTTCAGAGGTCTCGTTTTTTATTCTTTCATTCACAATGCAGAGCCACAACCTCTGACAGCGGGGTTTGTGCTCATTTGTGGGTTTCCTTGCATTTTGGTGTTAAGAATAATCTTAGTCTTATACCACAAGTATGCTTTTAATGTATGTGGGAGAGGGGTTGCCAGTAAGTTATTATGGCTTAATGCTTGATGGTATTCAGGGCTTGTATAATGCATTAAAAAAGGTAAAGGGACCCCTGACCACTAGGGCCAGTCATAGCCGACTCTGGGGTTGTGGCGCTCATCTTGCTTTATTGGCCGAGGGAGCGGAACCAGCGTACAGCATGTGGCCAAAATGACTAAGCCGCTTCCGGCGAACCATTGCAGCGCACAGAAATGCCGTTTACCTTCCCGCCAGAGCGGTGCCTATTTATCTACTTGCACTTTGACGTGCTTTTGAACTGCTAGGTTGGCAGGAGCAGGGACCGAGCAACGGGAGCTCACCCCGTCACGGGGATTCGAACTGCCGACCTTCTGATCAGCAAGTCCTAGGCCCTGTGGTTTAACCCACAGCGCCACCCGCGTCCCCACAGCGCTATCCGCGTAATGCATTTATGACACCGCAAAATACGTAAGGGGCCAGTTTGCATGTATCACTAAGCAAAACTGTGACTAAGAGAGCATGTGTCTGCTCTGCTCCTCCTCTGGTCTTGCTGCTGCTGTGCTGCACAGAACTAAACATTGTTTGGCTTAATGTTACATCAAAACCTGGAGTCATGGTTTGTCTTGCTCCAGACAAACTGCAAGTTGTAGCCAAAGTTCATTTAATGCTTGCCACTCATGGTCTGGCTGTGGAAGACACCACATAGCAGCAGAGTGGAAAATGAGTGAACTGGCCGTGATTTTTTGCTGTGAGCACTTGCATGTTTGCTTTTTCATGCTTCGCCACGTTTTGGCTTACTGTAATGTGCAAATTGGGCCACGTGTATTTTGTGTTGGCTGTCAGAAACACATTACACAACACAGTGTACCATCAAGCATTTTCTTTCCTCACCATTCTCATTGCTTTATACCCTAGAAAAATCCCACAACAACATCTCCATCTTGCAAGAATGTGAAAGTAACTCACATCATCATCATCAGTCAGTCTCAGCGGCACCATCTCAATATAAGCAAAATGTATTTTGAAAAAAGGAGGGCATACCAATAAACAACTTTTTCATCTACAAATGTAAACCCTATCAATTTAAAGCCAGCCCAGACTCACTCCCGCTACAAAAACTGAGATTGCTGAGGAGGCCAGAAACCATCCTGGCTGATTCTTACTGCAGACCCAGGTCATCCACAGTCCTGCTGTTGGAGGACTGGCGGCAACAGCAGCAGGTATGTTCTATGTTTAAGATAATATTTTGTTCTTTTGCTAATTATGATGTTTTAAATGTATATATTTGACTTTCTTTAGTAATGTTTTCTTTTGAAGTCTTTAAGGTAATATTTTAGTTTTCTGTTAATTATGTTGCTTTGAAATTATACTTTATTTTTACTTTATTCTATAATAGTTTATTCTGAACTGTTTTATTTGATGTTTTAACATAGGTTGTAAACCACTTTGAGATTTTTTTTCTTAAAAATATAAAGTGGTGTAGAAATGAAAGGAAAAATAATAATAATGAATCCAAGGGATTTAGAGCTTATATTTTTTAAACAGATGTCCTTCCTTGATACATGGCATTTTCTTCTGAACTGTGGGGGATTTTCTGGATTTCATGGAACTGGCTGAAATGACTGGCAGAATCCGTGACCTGGGAGAAGAGTCGGTGGAAGAAGATTGGAAGAAATTTAAGGACTATTTGCAGAAATATTGTAAAATTATAGAATGTTAATTTGACGTTGGATCGAAAATAAGAGGTGTTAGCAACAAAGTTAAAAAGAATATGTTAAAAATAGATTGACAAAGGATGAAAATATTCATTTATAAATATGTCAAGATAAAGAGTTAAGATAAAGGAAATAGGCCAAGGATTTGCTGAATTGATTAGGTAAATGGGAATACAAAAAGGGGAGGCGGGTGGAAGTCAAGGAAACTAGTAAATGAAGCAAAAGGCATAAAAATTGATCCATTTTTTTCCCCAATTTTTTTTCTTTTCTTTTAATTATGTGTTTTTACTTTTTCGATTATTGTATTTCTCTTTTCTGTATTTTTCTTTTTCTTTTTCTTTGTAAACTTTTGTCTATTTTTTGTAAAATCTCAATAAATATCTTATAAAAAAAATGAACTGTGGGGGATTTTCAAAAGCAGTTTATATTATGGCAATCTATGGTTGAAATATATATTAATCCCATTGGGCATGCATAAAGCAGCTAGATGAATCTTAGTAAAGTACTGGAGGTTTACACATTATTTACGTTGGTTCTAACCAACACATATTTGTTGAAATTAGAATGTCTTAAATCATTTTTAAAGTACTATTTGGATTCATCTAAAATAGCAGGTAGAAGAACAGAAAATATAGAATGTGAGGCAAATACTCTGGCTCTGGTTGCTACTGCTGAGAAACAAAATGAAAATCAAATGCCACTCACTTTTTTAATGCATACAGGAAGTATTTGACCGAACATTACCTTTCTAATAATGGTTCAAGCCATTCTTCATGGCACTCACAGTGGCAATCAAGAAAGGTTAGCACATCCCCTTTTGCTATAGAAGCTCCCAGCAGTCTTGCTCGAACCAATCCTTCTCTCTTGTTTGCCCGGATAAGCCGTACCTTGCGCAAGTTAGCCACATAGTTTTCCAAAGCCTCCTTTAAGTGCTCTGTAAAAAAGAGATGAATGAACTGCTGTCGTACAAAGCAACTGCTAGCAAAACGGCTTTTCATCAAAACATATCCAGCAATTCAGTGTTGAAATCCATTTTCAGTTCACCAAAAAGTGAGCTATGATGAACCTCCCTTGGGAGGGTGTTCCAGATTTGTGATGCCACAGCCAAAAATATCTACCTTGCATGTTCATTTGCCCCACCTCTGAAAGCAGAGCAGCGCAGCGTCCGAGATGCTGACCTAAACATATTCCAACTTAAGATGGGTGACACCTGGCTTGAGAGCACTACATGTGAAAAGGATCTAGGAGTCTTGGTTGACCACAAAATAGACATGAGCCAACAGTGTAACGCGGCAGCTAAAAAAGCCAATGCAATTCTGGGCTGCATCAATAGGAGTATAGCATCTAGATCAAGGGAAGTAATAGTGCCACTGTATTCTGCTCTGGTCAGACCTCACCTGGAGTACTGTGTCCAGTTCTGGGCACCACAGTTCAAGAAGGACACTGACAAACTGGAACGTGTCCAGAGGAGGGCAACCAAAATGGTCAAAGGCCTGGAAACGATGCCTTATGAGGAACGGCTAAGGGAGCTGGGCATGTTTAGCCTGGAGAAGAGGAGGTTAAGGGGTGATATGATAGCCATGTTCAAATATATAAAAGGATGTCACATAGAGGAGGGAGAAAGGTTGTTTTCTGCTGCTCCAGAGAAGCGGACACGGAGCAATGGATCCAAACTACAAGAAAGAAGATTCCACCTAAACATTAGGAAGAACTTCCTGACAGTAAGAGCTGTTCGACAGTGGAATTTGCTGCCAAGGAGTGTGGTGGAGTCTCCTTCTTTGGAGGTCTTTAAGCAAAGGCTTGACAACCATATGTCAGGAGTGCTCTGATGGTGTTTCCTGCTTGGCAGGGGGTTGGACTCGATGGCCCTTGTGGTCTCTTCCAACTCTATGATTCTATGATTCTATGATTCTAGGGTTTCTGAACGGCCTGTACTCATTAAAGACAGCCTGTACTCATTAAAACCTGCCTGGTTTTTGAGATCATCATTGGAAGTCTGGCTCTGGGTGTTCCCACTTCTAAGATTATGTGGGTGGTCATCCAAGATTGAGTTTTCTTGATACAAGTACCTTAGTTAATCAACCCACTCTCCTTATCTGCTCATCTGGCATTAAATTTGAGGACTTTGAGGTCCTCTTTTCACTGAGACGGCCCACCCATGAGGCAATGTGAGGCAACAGAAGATCTGGCCTCCAAGGAATGTATCGCCCACTACTGCTGCTAAAGTGGCAGCGATGGCTGCAGTGTGCTCCACAGAGACTGCATCTGCCACCTCCTTTGGGCCCCCACCAATGCCACATCCACAGCCAGCTCTTAATGGAAATGAGGCACAGTCAGTCTCCTCCCAACCTTGTTCTCAATGTAGATCTTTATTTTCCCCTTGTTCCCTATGTAGATCTTCCTTCCTCCCCTTGTTCCCAATTTACATCTTCATTCACCCCTTCTTCCCTGGCTGGGGGAGATGGCGCCATTTTGTAGTTCGCCTCAGGTGTCAAAATGTATTGGGCAGGCCCTGCCTTTTCATGGTAATTTACAGGTTTAAAGCTCTGTATTGGTCTCAAAAGGTTCTTCAATATTCTATTACCTTTGAAGACTGCTATTACATTTACTATTTTATTGTTTCAATTACAGTGGTACCTTGGGTTAAGAACTTAATTCGTTCTGGAGGCCTGTTCTTAACCTAAAACTGTTCTTAACCTGAAGCACCACTTTAGCTAATGGGGCCTGCTGCTGCTGCTGCTGCTGCTGCACTTCCACTGCACGATTTCTGTTCTCATCCTGAAGCAAAGTTCTTAACCCGAGGTAATATTTCTGGGTTAGCGAAGTCTGTAACCTGAAGCGTATGTAACCTGAAGCGTATGTAACCCGAGGTACCACTGTATTTTATTGTTATAGATTTAAAATACGTTGTAATCCACACTGGGGGATTAAAATGGAAAGACAAGATAAAATAGTTTACTACATATACAAAACAGTTCCGTTGTTTTTCAGATATGGTCCTCAAAATGGTTCTGAACTATTGTGTGCCTCCCTTTCAGTGTCTCTGTTATCACCCATATGCTTACATCTCTGTGATCTCCTCATACAGGACATGGAAGATAATATTAAGTTATTAATCTTGTTAAGGAATGACTGTATCTGTGTAAACTACCTAGGGACTTTAAATTCTCTTTATTGAGGTTTTCTCCCATTCTCCTTTAATTTGTCTGTTTTATAAATAAGGTTTGTATTCTGGTGAAGCACTGATAAGGGTAAAGGCAGGGTAAAAATATTTTTAAATACAGTATAATAAATCAGTATCTGAGAAAAGTAGTACTCAAACTACATATTAGGGATGGCATTCAACAAAGTTTGACTCAGAGGAGATACAGTGAAATTAATGAACATGACTAAGTTAAGCCAGTTAATATCAGTGAGTCTACTTTAAGTAAACCTTAGTTGAATATCACCCTAGGAGTTAGATTATACATATATTTTGAGAACATTACTATTCTGAGAGTGGAATAAATATCAGACTAACAAAAGACTCAGGTGTGCACAATCACTATTACCCTGTTTTCGTCACAGAAGATTACAATCCAAATATTCTAGGCTAAAAATAAAATTAGAAAACATTAACTGATTAGGTTTCCACACATCAAAATACATATTGAATAGAGTTGTAAGGAGTGATGTTTTTTCTTCAAATGAAATGTGGGCTAAAATTTATACAGCAGAAATATCCCATTCTGCAGAGACCCCTATTCAAAATCTGACATCCCTTTTGCTTTGTTCCACTATTAGATTTCTTAAATAGTATGCAGAAGAGCCAAGCAAATGTCTTAAAATTCAGTGTTACCATTCCCATTTTATTTGGTACGATCATTTTAGTTATTCTAGCTATAATTTTACATCTACAAGTCTTAGTTTTATATAACAGTAGGTAGACCCCCATCAGCTGTAAATTTTACAGTAGCGTTTTGTGCATTGATTCATTAATCTCATTCATCCTTATTACTGCAAAACTGAGATTGCTGGGTCTTTGGTTACTTGATTTCAGCAGACAGGATAGACTTTGCCTGATATCACATAACTATCCAGTAGCCATCTGGACAGGGTACCTGGATATATCTACAGTGGTACCTCGGATTACATACACTTCAGGTTACATACGCTTCAGGTTACACACTCCACTAACCCAGAAATAGTGCTTCAGGTTAAGAACTTTGCTTCAGGATGAGAACAGAAATCGTGCTCCGGCGGCACGGCGGCAGCAGGAGGCCTCATTAGCTAAAGTGGTGCTTCAGGTTAAGAACAGTTTCAGGTTGAGAGCGGACCTCCGGAATGAATTAAGTACTTAACACCGGTCTTGAAAGACCTACATTGGCTCCCAGTACGTTTCCGAGCACAATTCAAAGTGTTGGTGCTGGCCTTTAAAGCCCTAAACGGCCTCGGTCCAGTATACCTGAAGGAGCGTCTCCACCCCCATCATTCTGCCCGGACGCTGAGGTCCAGCGCCGAGGGCCTTCTGGCGGTTCCCTCATTGCGAGAAGCAAAGCTACAGGGAACCAGGCAGAGGGCCTTCTCGGTAGTGGCGCCCGCCCTGTGGAACGCCCTCCCACCAGATGTCAAAGCGATAAACAACTACCTGACATTCAGAAGACATCTTAAGGCAGCCCTGTTCAGGGAAGTTTTTAACGTGTGATATTTTACTGTATTTTTGGTTTTTATGGAAGCCGCCCAGAGTGGCTGGGGAGGCCCAGCCAGATGGGCGGGGTATAAATAATAAATTAATTATTATTATTATTATTATTATTATTATTATTATTATTATTAACCTGAGGTACCACTGCACTTGCATACCAAGGAGCTCAGAGCAGCATTTTAGCCTCAAACCCACTCTGTTGAGTAAGCTGGGATGAGAGGTAAGTAATTTAGCCAAGCATCACACAAGCCATGCTTGAACCAGCATGACTGAACTGCAGCTTGCCTACCTATGTGCATTCCCCTCGGCCTAGCTTTTTATTCTTGGGGATCCCAACCTGTGCAATATTCCGTCGCTTGGTAAACCATTCCCAAAAATTATTAGTCAAGTCTCCACATCCCGTGGTGGCTCGCATGTCCGTCAAGATTTTAAGAGAGGTGGGAAATAAACAACATTGTGGTATACCGACGAGATACTCACACTACGATTACCGAGAAGTAATTTCCAGGCGTATAGAGCAAACATTACAATACAGCCACTGGCAACGCATCTCTATGCAAGCCAGTTTCAGTCTATGTTTTTCCTTGGAAATACTTCCTGCTAAGTTGCACTCTTACACCAATTACCGTATTTTTCGCTCTATAACACGCACCAGACCATAACACGCACGTAGTTTTTAGAGGAGGAAAACAAGAAAAAAAATATTCTAAACGAAATAGTGGATATATGATTTTTGTGGTTCATGCTGTGGCCACAGACATGTGATCTGACAGTGAGTTTGGAGCAGCCCAATGCAAAAATCCTGAAGATCCATGTGGATCCATGCTTTGTAACCACGGAGGAGGGAAGGAAGGGGAACCATGGATCCTCTGCTCACGACTGCAGCAGATCCCCCCCGCCACCCGCAGGCATTCGCTCCATAACACGCACAGACATTTCCCCTTACTTTCTAGGAGGAAAAAAGTGAGTGTTATGGTGCAAAAAATACGGTATATCCTAAAAGGGCTACACTGGCCTCCAGATGTAGTAGCTACTAAATGCCCTATTCATTTCACAGAAAATCCTGCGCCAGCAGGGGGCTTTGTGGAGACACTGCTTACCTTTATCACTGTAATCGTCTACAAGGATAACTTCTTCCAGAAGGATGTCAGGAGAAGTCTCAAGAACACTATGAACTGTTCTGAGAAGCGTTGACCAAGCCTCATTATAAAAAGCTATTATAACAGAAGTCTTTGGAAGGTTATAATAATCATACTTCTTTTCTCTGCATCTGTGAAAAAAGCATACATTTTAATTGAAAAATCAGATACATAATTAAGCAATACTCTGCCCAACAATTTATGCAGAAGTGAGGTGAATACACAAATACGTATCATAATTGTGTAGAGTAGGACCTGCAGCAAGGAAGTAATTTCTCCTAGATCTTCATCTTGCAGTTTCAAAGAGCGTATCAACTCCATTAGGAATAACATCCAGTTTGTGATACGCTCCGTACTACATTAACTATATTAAGGAATTCAATGCTACTTCCAAGCACACATCAGAATGTATATCCAAGTGTCAATACCACCTATTCATGATGTATTATTTGCAAATACCATCCCACTCCCAATTCTGCTGCTACTAATTGCATGTACCACATTTTTCGCTCTATAAGATGCACCAGACCACAAGACGCACCTAGTTTTTGGAGGAGAAAAACAAGAAAAAAAAATCTGAATCCCAGAAGCCAGAACAGCAACAGGGATCGCTGCACAGCGAAAGCAGCAATCCCTCTTGCTGTTCTGGCTTCTGGGATAGCTGCACAGCCTGAATTCACTCCATAAGACGCACACACATTCCCCCTTACTTTTTAGGAGGGAAAAATTGAGTCTTATAGAGCAAAAAATACGGTAAATATCTTTTATAAAACAACAATTTGAGTTGGATCAGTGAGAGCTTATTTTTAATAGCTGCAGAGTTTAACCATATAGGTTTATTATTATTAAACGTTAAGCATATTTTCACAGAATGCAGTAACTGTTCAGATTCACACGTGTTTTTCATTTGAGCTTCTTTTTCCTTTATTCAAGCAGTTCAAATGTCAGCTTTGAAAATCTGTGATACTCAATTAACTATACCAATGAATAGATTAAAACCTTACAACGAATTACTGAGGCAATTGTCACCCACTCTTCTATCTCCCTCGTTTACCAAACTGGGAGAATGCCAGGCACAGGGACTTACCTACAGAGCCAAAGGCAATTAAAGTAAAAGTCATTATGTTGTCACCATGTCAAGATCTTGACCTGAAGTATCCCAACATGGTGACCTCCACGTGTTGTTGGACTCCAACTTCCATCAACCCCAGACAGCATGCCAATGGAAAGGAATGATAGGTGTTGTAGTCCAGCAACATCGGAAGGCCATCCAGTTGGCTACCCAGATCTACTGCCTGTCTTCATTCTGCTATGAAGAAACTACCTGACTGAGGTTCTGTAGGACATTAGACATGAATGCTTCAGAAGACTTCCCTTCCTTGCCCCGCAAAGGGTAATCACAGCCAGCTCATATAAAATTCACTTGCTCAGTTTTCTGGTTTCTAGGAAATATATTTCATCAGATCATTCACTAACACCTCTCTCCTACGCAAAGGTGCTCCCATTTTGCTCACTAATGCTTCTGCTGCTCCCTTTAAGGGCCAAATCAAATGATTGTTTTTGCGGTGAAAATTTCATCATGCTGATAACTTTCACGTGCTGCAGTAGTCTTGAGAAAGTTCCCTAACACAGTGAAATTGCATGATACTCAAACCAATTTCTGAGAAGTTATTAGTAGCTAATAGTCAGGTGTATAACCAGAAACTGAACTTCACCTGTGTGGTGGAAATATATACACCATTCAGTTACACTACACTCACAGACATTGCAACGTCAGCAATTTACAATCTCTCTAGTCCAGGAAGTAAAGTGTAGTATTTTTTTCTTCTTCTTATGAGCAATCTTGTTAGAATCTTTTGTAAATAAAAGACTTCAGTTTCCTCTAACAAGCAGAAATGAACATGATAAGGCAGATATTGGCAATGTCTATGTGTACTGTACAGGGCACTTTATTGTACAGGTTGAGGAGGCAAAAATGAAAGGGTTATGAACAGCTAGCATACAGATTGGCACTACATCCGGCTTAAGTCAGTTGAGGGTGCCTCGCTTGGAAAATTTCCAGGAAGAAAATATTGTCAAAGGCTACCACTGTGTCTGATTGAGAACAGGCAGCAATAAAATGAAAGCAACCATCTGTGTGATCTTAAGCATGGGACTGCAGCCACAGTGATAAGTTTGGTTAACTATACTTGTAGGACTGGGTTCAAAGAAAGTGCTCAACTGAGTAATGATCATGGCCGAAATATCTTAACATGATCTCAAACTTCCAAAAATGGTGCAATATAGCTGTGTGAACTCACATATTTTTGGATAATTATTGGGGAAGCAGCAGGATGATGGTGAGAGATGGGACTCCCTGAGAAAATATGGGAAACAGGTTGGGCTGCAGCAGAACTGGAAGCAGCAATGATTTTGAGAGGCCACAAACATTCTCACCAACTTACAAACATCTTCATTTGGGACACAATTGTGGAGATGCTCTCAAAGAGGCGACCCTTTACATTAAAGCTAACTTGGCACAGGTCCCATTCACTGCTTCTGGCGTGGAGTTTGCTGGTTGCATTAACTTCCAGCCACAGGTACCACATACCATGACATTTGTACATAGGTAGGCATTATATATTGAATTATCCAATTAATTAAGGATTGGGTTTTCATATGCATTCTAGCTTATGGTTACCAGATTTTTTTCAATGAATCCGGGGACACTTTTGTTTTGTTTTGTTGAAGCTGAGTAGCAACAGGGAGTCAGTAGTGGGGATGGTGCCCTGGGCAAAAGACCCTGGGCTCAAGCACACATGCATATTGTATAAAGGTACAAAGCCCTTCTTTCGCACCCTATGAAACATAAATGTGCAGAGTTTTTTAAAAACTGGGCAAAGGCGCGCCACGCGCCCGTGACTCCTGAGCCTCCCCCAATCTCCTCCCTCTTCCCCCTTTGTTTTGACTGATTGGGGGAGGCTTGGGAGTTGCGGGCTGGCGGCCATTGCCCGTTTTTTAAAAAAACTGTGCACTTATGTTTCACAGGGTGCAAAAAAAGGGCTTTGCACCTTGCCCGGCAGAGAAACCGAGCGCGTTGCACCCCTCATGGGCAATGGCCGCCCGCCCGCGACTCCTGAGCCTCCCTCAATCTGTCAAAACAAAGGGTGAAGGGGGCAGCAGATCTGTACCACCAGACGTCCCCGTTCTCCTTTGGCAGTGGCGGCAGCAGCGAGCAGCTCCTGAAGCCAGCCAAAGCCAACTGCGCTACCAGGCTAGCTCTGGGCTGCTGAGGCTGCTGCTGCCACGTTTCCCGGGGACAGATGTGCAAACCTGGGGACATTCCAGGGATGGAATTTGTCCAGGGACAGATTTGCAAAGCCGGGGACTGTCCCCAGGAACCGGGGACGTCTGGTAACCCTATTCTAGCTATTTATGCCACAAGTGACTTGCTTTTATATGTATGAAAACACAGGCTCTGAAAGTATGGGACAAACCCTTCCAGGGCACCTAGGATGAGGCAGTGCACTGTTCCAGGAAGTGAACAGGTGAATCTAGATGGATTAAATACCCACAGACAGAAGTCTTTCAACGAACCAACCTTGTATCTGGTGGGTGACAGCTCCCCCACTGCACCATGATCCCATTCTGACTTGAACAGGCACTGAAAGAAAGGCCACGGGTTCCCCCCCTCCAAATGTTGTTTCCCTGTTTTCAGAGCAGATCATAATTGCCTGCTCTGTTCCTCTTCTGACATAGTATTTACAGTAACACACCAATATTTGCACACAACTGTATGGAAAGATTGGCATATGTTCACCTGTAAGGCGGGGGACGAGTTGCAGTAGGCAGGCCAAGTTTAAGGAGGGGAGATTTTAAAATGTTGGAGAAAAACACAAGCATGATATACTGTTACAACTGAAGAGTATAGCTGGGCCCCTATGAATCTGCTACTGAAAGCAAACCTTCTCTCCTAGGCACTCATGTACACTATACAGTACAATCTTGTTTTGCCAACACTTCCCCAGACAGGCAGTAGCTCATATCCTCTCTGAATGGGTTTTACTCAGTGCTTCGTTCTTTTTAATAGAAAGAAATGTGAAGTTGTTACAGTAAGTGCTGCACTTTTAACATTACAGTGGTACCTCGGGTTAAGAACTTAATTTGTTCTGGAGATCCGTTCTTAACCTGAAACTGTTCTTAACCTGAGGTACCACTTTAGCTAATGGGGCCTCCCGCTGCCACCGCACGATTTCTGTTCTCATCCTGAAGCAAAGTTCTTAACCTGAGGTACTATTTCTGGGTTAGCGGAGCCTGTAACCTGAAGCGTCTGTAAGCCGAAGTACCACTGTATGGGTAAAATGGGGGACAGGGGGGAATTAATAACTTTAAAAATCATTGCAAACTGTTAAAATCGTTAGTTAGATTGTAATAACACTTGAAGTCTTATGGTGAAATTTGGGTACAATGAAGATGCAAAAGATTTGGATGATTAACAAGAGGACCCACAAAGGGGAGGAGGGGGAAATCCAGGAGATCCTTTGGGGTCTTGTTTTTATGGTGCATGTTGGAAATCTGTTGGTTAAATTTTAATTTGAAAACCAAATAAATAAATAATTTTAAATGCTGGTACTGAGTACCCTTGAGTACCCCCAGGGGAAAGAGCGCTGGTTTAAATCTTGTCTGGAGCTCACCTCACACACACACACACACACACCTGTGCTCTAAGTAAGGTGGCCATTTCAGCTACCTGAGGAAGCAGACTCTCCAGTGCAATCACGGAATTGTAAAGTTGGCTGGGTCCCCTGAGGGTCATCTAGCCCAACCCCGGGCAACGCAGAAATCTCAACTAGATCATATATTGACAGACGGCCATCCAGGCTTTCCCCTGCCCCCCCCCCGCCTCGACTCCCCTGTTTCCTTCCCTTCGCCGCCCTCCCTCCGCCTCACTCACTGGGGGTGGCGGCGCTCCGGCAGGCGGCGGTGCAGCGAGATGCGGTCGCTGAGGTAGATGTTGATCTGGTGTCTCCGGATGCTCTCCTCCTGGAGCCGCTGCTCGGCGGCGCTCAGCTCCAGGCGCACGGGCCGGCCCAGCTCGCCCAGCTCCGCTTCCCTGCCCAGCGGAGGCTTGTCGTACACGGGCCTGCGCAGGAGCCGCCGGGCGAGCTCGGCAGGCTGCTGCGAGGGGAGCGCGACTCCGCCGGCCTCGCCCAGCTCCGAGTCCGGCAGGCCGCGTTGCCACAGCAACAGCCAGCCCAGCGCCCCCGTCGCCGCCACCAGCAGGGCCGCCGCCGCCAAAGCCAGAGGCCCTCCCGCTCGGGACACCCGCGACCGCCGGACCCGCCGCATCTCTGCAGCGCCGCCGCCGCCCGAAGCCGGCGCTGGCCTCGCTTGAGGAGCGCGGGGCGGGACCCGAGGAGGAAGGGCCGCCCCGCCGCCGCCGCCGCCGCCGGGCCCGGAGCGAGGAAGCGGCCTTCTTTGCAGGATGAGGCGGCGCTGAGGGAAGGAGCAGCCGAGGGGCCTCAGAGGCCGCGCGGCTCCTGGCCTCGGAAGTTTGACAGCTCGCCACAGAAAAACCAAACACAAAACACGCAACAAAACAAGAAAAACGAACCAGACTTCTTCGCCTGTTCGTTTATTTAGTTTTTATACGGCCCTTCATCTCAGAGCAGTCAGCGACAGAAATAATAATAATACATGAGGCATAATAAAAAACGCAACCAAAAACTCCCCACCCCTCCCACAAACACATTAAAAAAACCAGATTGTCAATTGGCCTGGTTGAAGAGAAAGGTTTTTTCGCCAGGTGACTAAAGGCTTGCAACAAAGGCCTCAGTTTGATTCCTCAGGGAAAGCATTGCACAAGCAGGGAGCCACTGCAGAAAAGCTCCTGCTGCCCTTTGCACCTCTGTCAAAGATGAGGGTGGAATGATAATTGTTGGGGTTAGTGGGGAATGCATGCGGATAGTTTTCAGCACAACCCGGAAAAGAGAAGTGAAACCCCACTATTTTCAACAGGGCCTGTTTCCTGACCAAGTGTGTTTGCAATCCTATGTGCCCCTTGTTAAGCTGTGGGTGAACATATCAGATGACACAGCAATTCTTCAAATAGCTCTTGTTTATTCACAGGCCAGAACAGAACTGAACTGAAGGGTTCAGCCAGCCTGCTTATATAGAGCTCCACTACAACGCAACAGTAACCATTTTCTGTAACTATCCAATCACTGAACGTCACTTTCAATCCCTTATTTGCATATGTGGACCTGAGTGAAAACCATCTACAGTATACCCCTGCTGGCCCAGGGTGAGAACTTCAGTACATAACACCCCTAGTTCCAGGGACGGTTTCCAAGGACTCATTTCTGAGTGGAGAGGAGTCCTCCAGATATTTATTTAATGGTGAGGAAAATCCTGGAAGGTTTTGACAAAAAGCTGCTTCCCCAGTTATCCATACCAAGCCCTCCTGTTGCCTTCTCCTGGAGGAGTCCGGAGGGTGGCAACACAAGAACAGGCCTTCTCTGTGGTGGCTCCCTGCTTGGGGGAATGCTCTCCCCAGGGAGACTCACCAGGCACCTTCATTATGTACCTTTCAGTGCCAGGCAAAAAACGCTTCACTTCAACCAGGCGTTGGGGCTGATGGACATTCTGCGGCTTTTAAAATGTGCTTTTAAGGAGTGGGCCAATTCTTGGTTCGTTTTCGGTGCATTATTTTGCATTCTCATATTGTATTTTAATTATTATTATTATTATTTATTTATTTATTTATTTATACCCCACACATCTGACTGAGTTTCCCCAGCCACTCTAGGCAGCTCCCAATCGAGTGTTAAAAACAACACAGCATTACATATTAAAAACTTCCCTAAACAGGGCTGCCTTCAGATGTCTTTTAAAAATAGGATAGCTGCTTATTTCCTTGACATCTGATGGAAGGGCGTTCCACAGGGCGGGCACCACTGCCCCCTGTGGGTTGCTTTTCTGTTGCAGACAGCCCTGGGATCTTTGGATGAAGGGTGGTATACTAAATAAGTAAATAAATAGACAAATAAATAAGGCATTGGCCGTGGGAGGGTGGGCTTGTTGGGTTGTTTTCCTTTTTTTACATACAGTGGTACCTCTGGTTAAGAACTTACAGTGGTACCTCGGGTTAAGTACTTAATTCGTTCCGGAGGTCCGTACTTAACCTGAAACTTTTCTTAACCTGAAGCACCACTTTAGCTAATGGGGCCTCCTGCTGCTGCTGCGCCGCTGGAGCCCAATTTCTGTTCTTATCCTGAAGCACTATTTCTGGGTTAGCGGAGTGTGTAACCTGAAGCGTATGTAACCCGAGGTACCACTGTAATTCGTTCTGGAGGTCTGTTCTAAACCTGAAACTGTTCTTAACCTGAAGCACCACTTTAGCTAATGGGACCTCCTGCTGCCCCTGCATGATTTCTGTTCTCACCCTAAAGCAAAGTTCTTAACCTGAGGTACTATTTCTAGGTTAACGGACTCTGTAACCTGAAGCGTACGTAAGCCGAGGTACCACTGTACTTTGCATTCTCCTTTCATATTTCTTTCTGTTGCGGGCCACCCTGGGATCTCAGGATGAAGGGAGTTTACAAATGTAAGAATCAATCAATCAATCAAGTGTTGGCTGTGAGAAGGGGGGTGTTTATTGGTTTGCTTTTTTATTATTCTGCATTTTGTGTTCTCGTTTGTTTGTTTTCTGCAGCGGACCGTCCTGAGATCTCCGGATGAAGGGCGGTATACAAATTTTAATAAATATATTTAAGCGGCAGCATAGCGCTGGCTGTACGAGGGTTCTATTCTCCCTCTCGGGGATGGAAGGCGCTCGGGCGCTATGCCAAACTTAACAAGCCAAATTAATGAATAACTAAAACCGGCGGTGGCGTCGGGCTGTGCGAGGCTCCCATCACCCCGTGGCGAAGCGAAGCCCCAGTCCTCGCCCGGAGGCCTCAGCCCAGCGCCGCCGCCCTGCCTGCCTCGCCTGCCGTCCCTCCCTCTTTCCCTTCCCGGCCGGACTGTGCGGAGAGGACGGCCGCCCTCCCTGCCTCGCTCCTCCGCCTCCTCTGACGAGCAGAGCCGGGGAGCCAAGAGAGGAGGACGCCCGGCGGCGGCGGAGCGCGAGGGCCGCGGATGGGGGAGTGCGGGGTGGCGGCCGGCGCCCAGCTGCTGCTCCGCGCCTGCGACCAAGGCGACTGCGAGGGCGCCCGGCGGCTGCTGCTGGGCCCGCCGGCGGCCTCCGGGGCCGGCGATGAAGCGGCGGCGGAGGCCGGCAGCTGCGCCGCCGCGCCCGGCGGGTCTGGAGCTGCTGCGTCGGGCCTGCCGCCGGGCTCGGTGCCCGTGGACTGCGCCGACGAGGCCGGCAACACGGGGCTGCAGTTCGCGGCGGCCGGCGGCCACGAGGAGCTGGTGGGCTTCCTGCTGCGGAGGGGAGCCTCGGTCCAGAGCCGCAACCACTGCGGCTGGAGCCCGCTCATGCAGGCGGCCAGGTCAGGGCGAGAGCAAAGCCAGGCCGGGGTCTTGTGCAACGTCGGGATGCGAGGGAAGACGCTGGCCGGGTTTCCCGACCCTTGTGAACATAGGTCCGAACTCCCTGGGTGTCCCGGCACCCACAAAATCCCCCAGTGATGGGGCTGGGCACCCACAGATTTTGGTGCCAGGGCCTTGCACGTTGCATGGCACTCCTGCTTGGGTGCATCGTGTGGGTTAGAAGGATCATAGAACTGTATGGAAGGGGCACGAGGGTCATCTAGTCCAACCCCCTCTTGTCGTCTCGAAAGAAGGCGGAATGCACTTCCAAAAGTGAAATCAAAACTGCTGTGTGCACAGCACCAAAGTGACCTCCCTGAGGCGCAAGCCTAGGCAATGTGTATGGTCCGGGATGGGCCGGACAACAGGACCGTCCTCTTGGCCTCGCTGATGCCAAAGGGATGAAGAAAAGCAGAGCAGTACCTTTGGCCCCAGCGTGGCTGCAGGAGTTTGCCCGAAGGAGGTGTACAACTCGCCATCCAACAGTCTTAGGGACTCTGCTCTGGATTTGTGTAGCGTTTAGCACTTAGCCTAAGGTTACCAGACACCCCCGGATTTACAAATCAGTCCCCATACAAAATCCATTGAAGTTGAAAAGTGTCCCCGGATTCATTGAAAAAAATCTGGTAACCTTAGCTTAGCCTTTTCTTTTCCCAAATATGTCCCAAAAGGCAGCGGAGGTTTAGGATCAGAGAAGCGGATAATTGTAGAGTTAGAAGGAACCACAAGGGTCATCTGGTTCAACCCCCTGAAAAAATTGTAAGTGCAGACCATAACGAGAGGTTTGCCTCACTTAAGAGGTCCGAAGGAGATTTGAACTGAGCAATTATTTGCTCAAATCCCATTCTCTGACCATGACACTGCGCTGTTTCTCTGCATTGTTAAGGCAAGAGTGCCTTAAATCCAAACAATGCCGTTTCATCCTACTGGGTATCATAACGTTTTCTCTCTCTCGTTTTTTCCCCAATCCAAGGTTTGGACATCTGACTGTGGCTCGCATCTTGCTAGAAAACGGCGCTGACCTTAATGCACAGAACAAACTGGGAGCCAGCGTACTTACAATGGCTTCTAGGGGTGGTCACGTCAGTGTGGTGAAGTTGTTGCTGGAATCGGGCGCTTACGTTGATAATTATGACCACTTGAGTACTAGCTGGGATAACAACAAAGAGGAATTGCCAGCTATCACCCCCCTTATGGCAGCTGTTCAGCACGGGCATGAAGCAGTGGTCCATCTTCTGTTGGACTGGGGAGCGGATTGTAATTATACCGTGAAAACTATGGGTTGGACTCCCCTAATGTTGGCGGCTGTTAGTGGAAGAGTGAGCTTGGCTCAGCAGCTTATGAACAAAGGAGCCAATCCTGATCATCTGAACACACTGCATAAAACACCATATGAAATATCTGTTGACTTCAAACATGAAGATATGATGGATTATTTGGCACCTTTAACAACAGTTAGACCTCAAACAGGTATGAGCTGCTTTGCAGTTATGGGTCTCGCTGTAGTTATTTTCTTGATTGGGAAACTCCCTGACTACAAAAAAAAAGGAAAAACAAGGATGGTTTTCTTGGCAGGACTGATGGCTGATAGCAAAGAGGGGGGGTCTCTTAAGTCTTGTCCTTATGGCCATATTATGCCCACTAATAATGTCAGGAGAGGGGTGTTTAGCTGTCAAGACACTGAAATGCAAGGGGTAAGCAGTCAGTTCAAATAATAAAGTTGTTTATAAAGAGGAATACTAGCGGTCCAGTTTCTCAGGCTCGAAGAAACCTTGGCCTCTCTTTATGGGACCATCTACTGATCCTGTGTGATACATAATTTGTTATTCCTAATAGAAAACAAACAAGATTCTGGTTGTCAACCTTTTTGTACCAGCTGAATACCTTTATATTCTCCCTGACTTTCAGAACTATGTTTCGGTCCTTGGAACAGATTATTGCTGCCAGTTTTTAAATGCTGTTATGCTACTTTTAAGGCAATACATTGACTTGATTGATTCTTAATATTTTAGATGCTTTAATGTTTTAGTTGTTGGAATTCTGTGCAAACTGCCCAGAGGACATTGTTGATTGGAGAGCCAGCAAATATTATTGATTGATGGATTAATCCATTCATTTGAAGTATGTTTACATGATGTACAATCAACTAGATAGTTATTTTCCTTTTGTAGAAATGACCACAGTTTTTGTACACAAAGTGCTTATTCATGAGGGGGCTTTGTCACTCACTATAATGGAGGGCGCCATTTTATGATCAGTTGAGTCCCCTCCCTTAAAATATATGATGATGCTTCTGGAAAAAGGGAAGCACCATGTGAGCTTCAGAGCTCCCACACTTGCAAGGAATTGCTGGATCAGAGGACTTGGGCATGGAGTTTATTTAAGTCCATAACTGATGAACTTAAATTGTTGCTTTCAGCTTCCAGTCTTTGCTTTTATTTCAATTCCCTTTTGTTCTTTTCTGTATTTTAGCAACCTGTCTCTTTTCAAAATCCTCATACTCTTTTTTTTTAAATCCAACTTATTTCCATGGCAAAAGAACTTGACAATTTCTTGAATGAACTTTAATGGAGGGCGTAGTAGTATTACGCCAAGAGAGTAGTTGTCCTGGGATCACATATGTAGGAATGTACATAAGCAGTAAACAAGATATGATTTGATCCAAACTGTGATCTAAGGAAAGAGCAGTGCTTTGTATGCAAAATGTACCAGGTTAAATCTGTGACTTTGCCACGTAGGGCTTGAAAAGACAACTGTCCAAAACCCTGGACAGCAACTGTTAGCCAGTGTGACAATATTGAGCAAGATGTGTGTCATTCACTATAGTGCAGCTTCTTGTGTTTCTGACAGCAGAATCTGGACAACAGACTTAAGGTGGAGAAAAACTGTACCAACCTAATTTATGTAGAGTAGCCTTTCCAAAGCTGGTATCCTGCAGATGGTTTAGATTCTAACTCTCATCATCCTTTACAGTTAGCCATGCTGGCTGGGGTGTGTGTGTGTTGGAGCCCAAAACATCTGGAGGGCAGTAGTTTGGGAAAGACCAGTGATGTAAATAATCAAATCTTAGCATACAATAAGCACCACCCTCCATCTTTTTCTCCTCCCTCTTTCAGAAGGGTGCTGGTAGCCAATATATTTTTAACCTTTTATTTCTTTTTCTCTTCCAGCTAGCTCTTTCATTCTTTCCATCTCTACAATCAGAATTTCTGCCTTCTTCAATACTGGTATTTCCTCTCCTTTTCTCCTGTTTTTTCCCTGATCCAGCAAGTCTGACGTCTCAAGGGCTTCATTAGTACAAAAAGATGACTCTCAGGAGTATAGGACCCAAGTTCTACGTGGGCTGCAGGCTTGCTGTGCTGGTTTCTGGTAAGGCTAGAGTGTCGCTCTGTACCCTGCCATTGAGCATCCACACCCTTTTGAGTCCTTGTTGGCCTAGACCCACAAATTGCTCTGGGACAGGCTGCATATAGGATGCTGCCATACGCCGGGCTGCAGTGGTGGGGGAGTTGAGACTGGAGTCAATCTTAAAGCTCCTCCCAAGCCTTCTGTTCTTAGTAGGGTTGGGGACAGGATTATAGGAGAAAGGAGCTGGCTAAAATGGGTGCTCAGGCCTCCTGGGTCCTCAACACTTGGATGGAGGTGGCCAGAGCATGCCATTCTGCTGGATCCTCCCTCCCTCCCTGCCTGCCTGCCTCACAACATACAGCTTGAGGATGTTTGTACACTCAGGGTGCACTGAATGATCTGGTATAGACTCCTGGCATGGAGTCTAGAATGTACAAACATACCTTTGCTATTTCCCCTGGCATGTGAAGGGCTGAATGTCCTAAGGTTCTGTTGTTCAAGGCTACAAATATCTTTCTGGGGAGACAGTGAGGAGTACGCCTTTGTGGATGGGGTCAAACTGTTGGAAGGTAACAGTGCATGCTGTGGCTGTAAAGGTCGATGCAGGAGAGACATGTTTTGTTGCAGCTGGGGCAGATGAAGGCGTCCGGTTGCGCTGCTGCAGATGCACCATGGCGTTTCTTCCCTCTGTGCTCCTCCCAGCAATCATTCCTCCACTGGTCACTGCTATAGATGCACGACCTGACTGCCTGTCTCCAGGCACTGTGGTTGTCTGCAAGGGATTGATGGCAGGGTTGATGCTGCTACTAGTCACTGAGGCAGGAGTGTGAACATGCTGGGAATGTGGATTTGGGAGAGTGCATCTTTGTTTGAGACTCTGTCCTGCCATGGGATGCCTAAAATCTTGTGGAAGGCATTGAGGTTTCACTCCTGGCAGGTGTAAGTTGCCTATGACTTCCTTCTATAAAGCAGCGTGCTCAGCATGCAAGTCTGGTAGACCTTCATCTTGGTATTGGATGTTAGCATCCCATTCTCCCATACCCTTTTGGAGAGAGGCAAGCCATTGCTGCAGCTGCAATGCCAATAATATGCAGCTATCAATATTTGATAGCTGCATATTATTAATTTACTTGTTCTTGTGACTTTTCACCTTATGTTTTGGGAAATGGTACCCCAGTGCTCCTTTGGGTCAAACGAAAATCGCAACAGCTTTTCACATAGCTAACAATCACAGCCCCAAGAGACCAGGGGCGAGAGGAGGGTAATGGTACCTCAACAAACCTTCTGGCTTCAGAGATGAGCAACACAGCATCACTATCCCAAGTATTTTCTCATTACTTTGGGTTGTTGTTTTTTTAATCATTTATAAATCAAAACACAAATTTTGAAGTCAAACGATTTACAGTGGTACCTCGGGTTAAGTACTTAATTCGTTCCGGAGGTCCATGTTGTTGTTGTTTAGTCGTTTAGTCGTGTCCGACTCTTCGTGACCCCATGGACCAGAGCACGCCAGGCACCTCTGTCCTCCACTACCTCCCGCAGTTTGGTCAGACTCATGTTTGTGGCTTCGAGAACACTATCCAACCATCTCATCCTCTGTCGCCCCCTTCTCCTTGTGCCCTCCATCTTTCCCAGCATCAGTGTCTTCTCCAGGGAGTCTTCTCTTCTCATGAGGTGGCCAAAGTACTGGAGCCTCAGCTTCACGATCTGTCCTTCCAGTGAGCACTCAGGGCTGATTTCATTAAGAATGGATGCGTTTGATCTTCTTGCAGTCCATGGGACTCTCAAGAGTCTTCTCCAGCACCATAATTCAAAAGCATCAATTCTTCGGCGATCAGCCTTCTTTATGGTCCAGCTCTCGCTTCTATACATCACTACTGGGAAAACCATGGCTTTAAACCATGGCTTTTACCGGAGGTCCATACTTAACCTGAAACTGTTCTTAACCTGAAGCACCACTTTAGCTAATGGGGCCTCCTGCTGCTGCTGCGCCGCCTGAGCACGATTTCTGTTCTCATCCTGAAGCAAAGTTCTTAACCTGAAGCACTATTTCTGGGTTAGCGGAGTCTGTAACCTGAAGCGTATGTAACCTGAAGCATATGTAACCCAAGGTACCACTGTACTTAAAATACATCGTGTTATTTGCTGTTGTAGCATCAGCTGCAGCTGTTTTACAAACTTTATACTTTTCTCCCCACCCCCAGATAAACAGAAGAGGCAACCAGATATTTTCCATGCCTTGAAAATGGGTAAGGTCCTTAAAAATATTCTAACACATCTGATGTATTCCTGGGTATAGTAACTAGAGGCATTCTAGTAGGAAAGAGCCCAAAGGTTTGGCTATTTCAAATGACCGCTCATATTGCTGTAGCTCAGTGGACCTCTTTCAGGTGCACAAAGCAGCTTAGTTCAGTCTCACCCATACAGTTAGAATTAATCCCTTCAGCACTTAAAAAATAAACCTTTTAACTCCCTGAACTCTTCCTTTGTTAACCATGTTAACCATCTCCACAGGGAATTTTCAGCTGGTTAAAGAGATTACAGACGAAGACCCTGCACAAGCCAATGTCATTAACGATGACGGTGCTTCTCCACTGATGATTGCAGCTGTAACTGGACAGTTGCCTCTTGTACAGCTGCTTGTTTCAAGAAACGTGGATATTGACAAGCAAGATACTATCCATGGCTGGACAGCACTTATGCAGGCCACATATCATGGGTAAATATCCTTCTCACACCCCCTCCCAGTGTAGAGTAAGATAAGTCTTGTTACCACTGCCAAGGAGGTGTATTTGTGTTCCGGTTTTTAATTTCCTGCCCATGTTTAGGTATAATATTACAGCCCCTGAAAATGACTAGGAGTAGGTGGGTCAAGAACTGGGGGTATTTTCCTGTCCCCACCTACGTATGGCCGTGCATTGGACATAACATTATTATTACATTTGAAAGCATGTAGGCAGGAACTGTAAGGTTGTGATGGCATGGGGAATAAAGGTTAGCTAGCCACCCAACCCTTCCTCATCCCTGCCACCCAATGTATATATTTTCTCTCTGCCTCCACTGAACAGCCCTTTTAATATTTTGGACTTTTACTAACCCAACCTATCATTCTTATGTAGGGAGCAGAGTGTTAGGGTATCTGCTTGTGGGGTGAATAACCAGTTTCTCCCCCCAAAACAAAGAATGCTTTTACTCAACGTTTTAGTAAGATAGCATGTTACTAGTTTTAGACAAAACGGTTTAAGGAAGGGAAAATATTATTGCTGTTTAGGTAGTTACCCATAAGAGCAAATCAATTTAGCCAACAGTTAATTTTAGACACTTTCCCTAGCAAAGCCAACGTTTATCAGCTTGCATCATTCCTGACCATTAGTCATGCTGCCTGGGCCTGATGGGCATTGGAGTCCAACAATTTTGGGAGGGCTATAGATGTCCCATCTGTGATTTAGGCCATGTCAAGGTGCATTGCCTAAAACCAAAAATTCATCACTCTGTTCAGTCTTCTTTACTCAATCTGTTCTTTTCTGCTAGCAACCCTGATCTTACTTTTGAGATAAATATTTTTAAAGGAATGGATTGGGGTGAAATCACGGAGGGTCACTAACTTATGCCAATATTAGGAGTTCTTCACTCTCCTCTCTCTTATCCTGGTATAAGCAATCAGGTACATAGTACCAGGCTTGTTACCTCCAGAAGATGGAACTCGCAATGATCTGTGGGTGATGCCAGAAAGTTAACAAGAGCTGTTGTTGGAAAACTGCAGGTGTAGATAAGGGTTCTTGTCTCAACCAAACAGTACAGGTACTAGGACAACAAATCTGGTCCTGCGACAGCAACGTTTGGATACTGAGTGTGTTGCAAAAGTACCTAAAATCCTGGTGACAACTCTTGAGCTGAATTGCAAACCGATCAGGGCTAGATCAGTTGGTAAGTAGCTGGGCCATATAAGGGGGGCCTTAGCACAAGAAACAGTTGTTAATAGAACACACACAAATGTTTAGGAGAGATTAGAGGGAAGAGGCAGGCAGGCAATTCTCAGACCTTTCTAGTACCCTCTTCTAACTGAGCCTAGTATATATATATGTAACTTACCTTCTTTTTTCTTTGAAGAAATAAAGAAGTTGTTAAGTATTTATTAAATCAAGGAGCTGATGTCAACCTGCGTGCCAAAAATGGATATACAGCCTTTGACCTGATAATGCTGCTGAACGATCCAGGTACTTCTTTTTCTAGTGGGGTATCCTTCTTGGAGTCTTGCAGCAAAAACAACAGAGAGTCTTTTGGGTGGAGTACTTCCCATAAGATAAGAGCCTGGTTTTTTGCTGATGCACTTGTGGCGTAGAGAATTCTTTCCAGGAAACTTGTGTGTGGTTTTTTTTTTCAGATGCGGAACTCGTGCGGTTGCTAGCCTCAGCCTGCATGCAAGTTGATAAGGAAAAGAGCAAGCAGAACAACAAATCAGCTGTGACTTCTTCAAGAAATAAGCAAACTGTAGATATTCCAGTGTTGCCTGATGACAAGGGTGGACTGAGGGTATGCAGATTTTGTTTATTTCAGTAAGGCATTGTCTTCAGCTGGGAGAATCTAGCTGCTGCCTTACTTTTGCCCATTGTGGAAATTTGTTCGATGAGAAATCGGTTGACCTACTCTCTGCTACATGGTAGCAGCACCACTGAGGGTAGCCAAAGATCAGGTTTCACAAAGTGCCAGTTGGGTTCCACCTGCTCCTATAAAGCTGCAGTCCTCATCCTGAACAATTTGTTAACATGCGGGTGGCGCTGTGGGTTAAATACCACAGAGCCTAGGACTTGGCAATCAGAAGGTCGGCGGTTCGAATCCCCGCAACGGGGTGAGCTTCTGTTACTCAGTCCCTACTCCTGCCAACCTAGCAGTTAAAAGCACGTCGATAAATAGGTACCACTCCAGTGGGAAGGTAAACGGCATTTCCGTGCGCTGTTCTGGTTCGCCAGAAGCGGCTTAGTCATGCTGGCCACATGACCTGGAAGCTGTACGCCGGCTCCCTCGGCCAATAAAGCGAGATGAGCGCCGCAACCCCAGAGTCAGTCACGATGAAACCACCCTAGAACTGATGACTGTCAGAAGTGCTTCCTGAACAATGTTCTGCTGCCATACCATTGTGGTTATTCATTGTTCTTGGCTCCTAGGGAAAGTCTCCTCTTCCTCTTCATGAGCGCTAGTCCAAAGAAGGGACTCTGCAACAAACTCTTGCATTAGATTTACACAGCAGGAAAAAGGGATGTGGATATATCTAGACCTTTTGGAGTTTAATTTTTTTTTAAAAAAATCAACAATAAATTCCAGGTCATTTAGCGCATTATTTATCAGTGTTTAAAATATGCATAATTATTTGTCTTCTAAAAAAACACCCATATCATTATCTTTTATTATCTAGTCATGGTGGAACAGGATGTCCAATAGATTTCGCAAGCTGAAGTTGACCCAAACTTTAAATCATGGATTCTCCATCAATCCAGCTGTACCTTTTCCAGAAGAGTCAGCATCGCCATTTGATTGCACAATGAAGGCCACGTTACCAAGTGATAACGCTGTAAATTACGATGCCATTACAGCTTGGGCAACAAAGAGCAAGGCTAATGGTAAAGATTATTCAACATTCTTTTCAAACAGATGTGAAGTTGTCCAAAACTAAGGGAAGGTTCTGGAAACTTTCTAAGGGATGTTTTTGCGAAAGCCTGTTAAAAAGATGTTTTTTGTTTGGTGTCAAGAGACAGGGGTTGAATGTGTATATTGACTATTAAGCTATCACACTGCCCCAGTTAATTTGTAATGGACAACATCGTTTCTCACTGTGTGAATGAACTGCAAGCAGAGATGCATTCTCCTTTTTCACATCCACAAGTGGCAGATTAGAAGCTTTTGATTTCCAGCTAACCATACTGTAGTTCAAATACTTCCAAATGCTGGCTTATTCAGAAATGCTAAACTTTGCATGGTTTAGTCATTAGATTCAAAATAGCATTGTTTATATGTGAGGCTTTCCCCCTTATTCAGGTATAGGAAGCACAAAGGGAGGAAAGGATGACGAATTGCTGACAACAGTGGTAAGTCAGAGTATTGCTGGTGCACCAAGTTCTTGGTGTATTTTCTAGCAACTCTTGCCCTAAAACAAATTTGAACCAAAAGGAATCAAGAATGTCCTTCTCTCTGCTATTATTAACAATTACTTTATTGTCAGATACGCTATATAGACCTCACCCCAAAAAGAAGCCACAGCGCTGATCAGTATTCTCTGAGTATTTTCATTTTTGTTTATTTAACAAAATGTACATCAGAAGGTCGGCGGTTTGAATCCCCGCGACGGGGTGAGCTCCCATTGCTCAGTCCCTGCTCCTGACAACCTAGCAGTTCGAAAGCACGTCAAAGTACAAGTAGATAAATAGGTACTGCTCTGGCGGGAAGGTAAATGGCGTTTCTGTGCACTGCTCTGGTTCGCCAGAAGCGGCTTAGTCATGCTGGCCACATGACCCGGAAGCTGTAAGCCGGCTCCCTCGGCCAATAAATCGAGATGAGCGCTGCAACCCCAGAGTTGGCCACGACTGGACCTAATGGTCAGGGGTCCCTTTACCTTTACCTTTATATACCGCTTACTAGAGCAAAAGACCTCTAGGCAGTTTGCAATAAAGAGTCGAAAACAGTCATTTAAAATACCAATAAGAAAAAAACATTACAGACAAGTCACATAAACATGAATATATAAAATGAAATCTGTAATGAAAAAGACACGCTTATTAAAACCATGTATCAAGATTACATGTTAAAGTTACACACCTGGGTGGGCTTCCCAGAAGGAAACAAAAAATCAGTAGGTGCCGAAAAATGTACAATGAAGGCATCTGTCTGATTCAACGGGCATTAAGTTCCAAAATGGAGGTCCTGCCACCTTAAAGGATTGGTAAAAGTGATAAAATGGTGTTCAGTTTCATTGGTTCGGTGTTTATGTTGCTGGGTCTACTGAAGTTGATTAATACCTATGTTTATGAACAGCATATATAGCTAAGAATGCAATCCTATGCCTGCCTGCTCAGAAGTCAGTTCCATTGAATTCAGTGGAATTTACTTCCAGGTAAATGGAATGTTGTGTACGGGATTGCAGCCTAAATTCTAATTTATTGGATGTAAATGCTTGATTTAAAGTTTATTTCCTCTCTATTTTTGTTGTAAACAAAAGTACACAGAATTGCCTTCTTTGTGATTGCCTTATTTTTCTTGCTATTTAAAAAAATCCCTGCTTGCTTTCTTCCTCCACCCCACACCTCCGGCTTAGCTAAGAAGTGGGGCTCCATTTACAAGGCTGCCTAACGACAAACTGAAAGCTGTCATTCCACCTTTCTTGCCCCCATCAAGTTTTGAGCTGTGGAATTCTGACAGGACGCAACCAAGCAAGGATGGTAGCAGAAAGCAGACAAGGCTTGGCCTTCCACACCGAGCGACCAGTCCTGACAATAACGGCGGCGGAAGTTGCGACAAAGGAAGAGAAGTAAAACAATACCTTACCTGGTTTCATTTAATCATAAAGAGTTGTTCAAACACATTGTTTTGTTCTCCTTTAAACCAGAGGGCCTGTTGATGTTTTGTAGTGCGTTTGAGATTTTTAAAAACAAAATGCTTTACTTTTGCTTGATTAAATGTAGGGATTTAGGCTTGCCCGAATGTACATGGAAGTGAAATAGAGTGGGTAATTTTATTTTTCAAATATTAGTGAACAGCTCTGGTTATCTCCCGCTTGGACTACTGCAATGCACTCTACGTGGGGCTACCTTTGAAGGTGACTCGGAAACTACAACTAATCCAGAATGTGGCAGCTAGACTGGTGACTGGGGGCGGCCGCCGAGACCATATAACACCGGTCTTGAAAGACCTACATTGGCTCCCAGTACGTTTCCGAGCACAATTCAAAGTGTTGGTGCTGACCTAAACGGCCTCGGTCCAGTATACCTGAAGGAGCGTCTCCTCCCCCATCATTCTGCCCGGACGCTGAGGTCCAGCACCGAGGGCCTTCTGGCGGTTCCCTCATTGCGAGAAGCAAAGCTACAGGGAACCAGGCAGAGGGCCTTCTTGGTGGTGGCGCCCGCCCTGTGGAACGCCCTTCCAGCAGATGTCAAAGCGATAAACAACTACCTGACATTCAGAAGGCATCTTAAGGCAGCCCTGTTCAGGGAAGTTTTTAACGTGTGATATTTTACTGTATTTTTGGTTTCTATGGAAGCCGCCCAGAGTGGCTGGGGAGGCCCAGCCAGATGGGCGGGGTATAAATAATAAATTATTATTATATTATTATTATAAAGCTGCATCTCCTTTCTTTTTCTAGGCGTCCTTAAGTAGAGGTACTAGACCTATTAAACTATCAGCCTTTGCAAGAAGACCTCCTACCCCCTCCACCTCAAGCAACTTCAACCATTCCCCCCACTCTTCTGGTGGATCTAACAGCATAGCCGGAGTAAGCAGACATGGCGGAGAAATGCATAATAAATCAGGTGCTTATATTATATATTGATGCTTATCTCTTTGCCTGACAAGTTTTTGTTCAAAGCCTGTAAATGAACATGAAATTATTGCGCACTTGTTTTGCAATGCCCATAAACAGACCCATCATTATCTAGGTGGATAAGAGTTCTGGTCGAGTTTCTTTGTTTTTAAGAACTTCAGAATAAGTAGAAGGCCGGCTGGTAAAGCTTGCCCCAGAACCTCACCTGCTGAAACTCGTGCTTGTAAAACTTTTCCATGCACATGTTAGACAAAGCTTTACTTAAAACAAAAAAAAATTTTCCTTCCAGTAGCACCTTAAAGACCAACTAAGTTAGTTCTTGGTATGAGCTTTCGTGTGCATGCACACTTCTTCAGATACACTGAAACAGAAGTTGCCAGATCTGAAGAATTGTATCTGAAGAATTGTATCTGAAGAAGTGTGCATGAAGAATTGTATCTGAAGAAGTGTGCATGCACACGAAAGCTCATACCAAGAACTAACTTAGTTGGTCTTTAAGGTGCTACTGGAAGGGGAAAAAAATTTTGTTTTGACTATGGCAGACCAACACGGCTACCTATCTGTAACTAAAGCTTTACTTGCCAGCTTTGTGCTTGTTTAAAGGTGCGCACACACACACACACACACACACACACACACACACACCAAAACAGCTGGGCAACGTCATTCTGATCAGGCAGGACTTGAAGACTAAAGGAAAGCTGAGAAGTCTCAAATATAATTGCAGAAGGGTGTGGAAGATATCAGGTGGCAAGGGAACATTATGAGTAGTGAGGCTTCCTAGATCATTACACTGCAGCAACTTTTTCCACCTTCTTCATTCCTGATCGCTTTTGCCCAAAGCTCTCCTATCTTCTGTGATGTAAAACATAAGCGCTGTTTGCTTCAACAGGTAGGTGGATGAGGAAGGTGGATGATGGGATCTGGGCCGAGGAAGGGTCAGAACAAGAAAAGCTGTGGTGGCTTCCTTTCCACAGCTGTCAAGCTGTTGATGAGTTATGGTGCTTCTACTAGAATGCTGTCTGTGAGCCCTAACTGTCGAACATGCCTTCAAGGTCTGAACTTGGTCAGGAACCGTGCAAGAAAACTAAAGGAGGCTAGCTAATCAGGGAGTAGTGATAGAACTGTGAATGTGCTGTACATACCACCATGCTTGTTGAATAAAGTTATTCAGTTAACGTGAACACAGCATTTCAAAAATTACATGTATCAGGCTCTTATTAGCCCCAGTGCCTCTGTCCTTCTCATCCTCAAAGTAATTTGATATTTATTTTCTGGTTTGTTTTTTTTAAGAGCTCAGATTTGATCACTCTTTAGCAAACTAGTGCTAAACTAGCACTCTTAGTGCTAACATGATTGTAGCCAAAACAGAGTCGCTGAGAAACAGGATAGGGGTAACAGCAAGATTTGTAAAAGTACATTTTATAAACAAACAAACAAACAAACACTCCCTAAATACCCCAGTGAAGACTGAGCATGCTCAGAGCATGCACATGTTGACTATTAGTGGAAAGGATGGAATGGCCTGATGAAGGAAAGTATTGGTGGTTGACTGGCTGGATACCCCGAACCACCTAGTAGGAATACATTCTCATCTTCTTTTGCAGGTCCCTCTTATATTGCCTAATCTCACGTCTCCAAAGCTCTGCATGTCTGCATTCTTTTCAAATCCCAGGCACAGCATCACGCAAATGTGATGACATCAATAGATTCTCATTAGCTTTATGAAACAAGCTGTCAGGCTGTTTACAGGAGCTAGCCAGATGGCAATAGTAAAAATAAAAAAGCACTGCTTTAAACGGTTGAATGCCCTAGGATGACTTTGAGAGGCGATCATTGCACAGAAACGTAAAGGGTGAATAACTTTTACATGGTATTTTATTCAGTACACATTATGAACGGTCTCAGACTAACAGTGAAATCCTAACCTCGCTTACTCAGAAGTAAGTCTTCTCAAATTCAACAAGGCCTCTGTTCTCAACATTGATGACTTAAAAGGTTATTGTCCTCGCAATAACATGATGTGTCTTTTCTGATATATTGTTAACAAGCTAGTGTGGGGTTGTGGCTAGAGTGTTGGACTTAGAAGACTGGGGTTCAAATCCCCATTCACTGACTGACCAGACATTGGCTCTCAGCCTAATCTTCCATTCCTGCTCTGCTCCACCACTGCCTCCTCTGCCCCCCGCATTGCTTGTCATTTCACAGGAATCCCTTCTTGGTTGCATCACCCTGCCACTCACTGACCTCACTGCCTGCCTGTCTCCTATGCTTCCTTCACATTGCACAGTTCATCATCAGCATGACGACAGACTAGAACAAATACAGTATAGAGAGAAAACCTCTTCTTCTTTTTAATGACACTTCCTTTGTAAACAGATGCTTTTAATGTTGCTTGAAAATGTTGAAATGAGATTGTTCTCAGTCTGGAATAATAAAATTGCTATTACATTCTTGACTTATGTAAGATTGGGGTTTGTGTTTTCGTTAGGTGGCAGTGCCGATAGTGTTTTGTCTCAAATTGCTGCTCAGAGGAAGAAAGCTGCTGGTATACCTGAACAGAAACCAAGCCAACAGCAAGTGCCAATAGGCCCAGCTCCTTCACCCTGCCCTCCTGACGTGGAAAGTGCACAGACCATTGGCAATGGACACATTTTAAAGGTTTTTGAGTCTTTTAAATTTCTCGTAGCTCAGTGCTGAAGTAGTGAAGCATGCATGATTTGCAGACTTCCCGTCTCAGTCACACGGCATATATGTATATTGCTACGATTACTGAAGTCCTTTGGCCTATAGACATAAAGCTAATATCTATTTGTGAGAATGTCCTCAAAATGAATATAGGGAAGAAGGAACAAATAACATTTGAGTTTTAGCATTTTAAATAAATTGATTATGCCAACAGTTACATCAGGATGCAAACTAAGGATGTAATCCAGGACCATGAACTCAGCGATATCAGCTGGATTGTGACCTGGGTTCATCAACACAACTAGTGGAACACCCTTGGAAGGGCTGCCAGTTATCCAGTTACTAAGAGTCAAACTAAATGTGAAGGATACCTGAAGGAGCATCTCCACTCCCATCATTCTGCCCAGACACTGAGGTCCAGTACCAAGGGCCTTCTGGCGGTTCCCTCGCTGCGAGAAGCCAAGTTACAGGGAACCAGGCAGAGGGCCTTCTCGGTAGTGGCACCCGCCCTGTGGAACGCCCTCCCACCAGATGTCAAAGAGAAAAACAACTACCAGACTTTTAGAAGACATCTGAAGGCAGCCCTGTTTAGGGAAACTTTTAATGTTTAACAGACAATTGTATTTTAATATTTTGTTGGAAGCCGCCCAGAGTGGCTGGAGAAACCCAGCCAGATGGGCGGGCTATAAATAATAAATTATTATTATTATTATTAGCTTATTTTACCCAAAGTGGCTACAAGAAGCTGCAGAAGAATGGGGACAGCGATGTTGCGTTTCCCCCCCTATGGGCTATTTGTCTTTGAGACTACAGTACTTCCTGCCCAGCAGAAAAAGGATACAAGTCCTCACCATGGAGATGAATTTCTCAGGCAAGAGTAGCAAGCATGTTCTGAGGCTTATACTGCAAAGTGAAGCACCATTCTGAATTTGGCCCAACTGAACACCCCTCCAGATAACATTTAGGCACCTTTGTTGGATCCAGATTAAATTGTGTTTAGAGTAGACCCTTTGAAATTAATAGGACAGGTTAGTCATGATTAATTTTAAGTCCCATTGATTTCAGTTAGCCTATTCTAAGCCTTAGCCAACAGCAGTAAGCAATGATCTGGAGTGGAAGTAGGGAAATTCATGATGTGATGATGTCATAAAAGGGCAGAGTGCTTCAATATTACTAGAAGAAGGGGGTATCTCAACATGGGAAATCCACTGTTATTTCAGGGTGAAGTATAGATCTAGAGCTACCCTCTCAGGCAGCTGATTTACTGGTAAAAAGTTTAGACAGGTCAAAAGCTTTCCAATGTTAGAAATGGTGTGTTTTCCATTCGTAAATGCATTGGATTCACTGAATTCAATTTGGCCAACTCCTTGAGACCCTTAGAGTAATTTATATGGGTGTTTCTGGCACTAGTCCAGAAAGGAAACTGTGTGGGTCATTAGAGGGAAGTGGCAAGATGCTTGCAAGACAACATACATGCATGTTGTGGAACACAACCTCTGCTTTAAAGCACACACAGCTTTTTCTGTGAAAGGTTATAACCAGATGTCTTCATATTCCAACCGTGTGAATCACCCCAATACGCCGTCGGTAAGGCCAATTGCCAAATATATTTTTGTCAGGAGGAACATTTTAATTACCACGGAGTCTGCTTATGTAAGGAGATAAAAATACCCAAGTAAACATGTGCTAAAGTCCTTGTACTTCATGTGAACATTAAAATAAAACAGAGGAACATTCCTGCTACCAAAGCCTACCACTGATGTTTTATTGTGTTTTTAATATTCTGTTAGAAGCCACCCAGAGTGACTGGGGGGCCCCGACTAAATGGAGGGGGTATAAGTAATGAATTATTATTATTAACCACACGATTATTTATTCTTCTGTTCATTGTTAACAAAAACAGAAGCTGGATGTGAACAAAAAGCCTCCATCTGAAAATTCGTCTACTTCTAAAAGCACATCCCCAACTCTTACGCCGTCACCATCACCATCTGCATCCCCCAAGGTTCAAAGTGCAGAGTCCTCTCTCTCCTCTTCTCACAGGCAAGGGAAAAGTAGTGGTGGCTCCAGCAGTGGAACTTTGACAGATGAAGGTAAGCAGTCCCCAGCTACACCGTCAGCAGGATCTCCCTGGACTGTACTACTTAGAATGTGAATTGTGCATTTGGATGTACTCCTGTGTTGAAAACACTCTGCAAATAGAAACCAGCACATATGGGGCAAGGAACTGCTGCAGCAGAAGGGTTGTCACAGAAACGTGCAAGTTTTCAGTATATAGGTAAAGGTAAAAGGACCCCTGACCATTAGGTCCAGTCGTGACCGACTCTGGGGTTGCGGCGCTCATCTCGCTTTATTGGCCGAGGGAGCCGGCGTACAGCTTCTGGGTCATGTGGCATGAGTAAGCATGACTAAGCCGCTTCTGGCGAACCAGAGCAGCACATGGAAACGCCATTTACCTTCCCGCTGGAGCAGTAGATATTTATCTACTTGCACTTTGACGTGCTTTCGAACTGCTAGGTTGGCAGGAGCAGGGACCGAGCAACGGGAGCTCACCCCGTCGCGGGGATTCGAACCGCCAACCTTCTGATTGGCAAGTCCTAGACTCTGTGGTTTAACCCACAGCGCCACCCGCGTCCCTTTCAGTATATAGGAGCTGTTTTTTTAAAATACTGGTTTGCTTTCAAACATGCACATCCTGAAGTAGGTAGGACTTTCCCATCCAGCAAAAGGAAGGCAGAGGGGAAGACAGCTCTGCAGTAATTGCTGTGTGGTTATCTCCTACGCGTCTATCTTTTATGTTACGTACTGAGTTGAATAGGATCCAAAATGCAGCAGTCTGATTGGTCCTAGAACAATAGGATTCAGAATGCAGCAGTCTGATTGGTCCTAGAACAATAGGATTCAGAATGCAGCAGTCTGATTGGTCCTAGAACAATAGGATCCAGAATGCAGCAGTCTGATTGGTCCTAGAACAATAGGATCCAGAATGCAGCAGTCTGATTGGTCCACAGGAGCCGCCCAATCCAGCTCTAGGTGGAAATGAATCCGCAACCTGATTGGCCTACAGGAGAATCCCGGAATTAGCCAATCACGTGGGTCCATTGTGTAAATAATGTATATAAAGCAGACATTCTGGGGGAACTTCCATTCCTCCTCACCACTATGAGCTGAATAAAGAGCATGAAATCCACTCTCAACTCCAAGTATATTTCACTTTACCTCTCAGGAAGCCTAGTTTAGCTCTGAAAGAACTGGGGCAGTGCTGCTACAGACTTGGGGAAAGATCACCCTCCCTGACTCTCAGCTGTGACACCCTACTGCCTTTCCCAATAGTACTTGGAGCAGGCCCCAGTAATTTCAGGGGTAAACTAAAATCTTCGGACTGGCCTTTCTTCTATAAATACTCTGTTTATGTGTATGTATGTATGAGAAAGGACAATCACAAGACCCGTTATGCTCTGCATTGCATAGAAGGTTTTGCATAGAATATTTTCAGGGTTACAGGAAAAGTTCAGGGACAAATCACTGTTCAGACTATTTAATATGATCTTTGCATCTGCATGATTAGTTTGAAATATCGATAAAGACATGTATTCTCTGCCCTTTGTCAAAATGATTAATATTATTTCATTTTTTTATTTAAAGATGAACTCACAGGCATCCTTAAAAAACTCTCACTGGAGAAGTATCAGCCTATTTTTGAAGAGCAGGAGGTAAAGTTTTGTATAAACTTTTTATTTGTTCTTTTCCTTAATGCTTTCTGTGCGGCTGGCTGAAACTTTCAAATCATGAAGAATCATTAGGCCAGGAGGTCAATAAGGAAATTTATTTACAGAATTATGATCTCAGATTTTTATTATCTGGCTTTTCAGAAACGGTGTTCTTAAAAGGGAACACAGAGCAGGCACCAACAATGCAAGGCTGTATTTTTGAATATTTATTTGTTAAGAATACTTATATCTTCCTTATCGCTCAGAGAAGCTTTAAAGGCAGCTTAGAAGAGATTCTCAAAAGGGAATCACACTCAAATTTGGTATAAGAACAAAAATTACATCATGACCGTATGAAACCAGGATTATTCAGGCTCTTCTCTTAGTTTCATTGATTAGGGCTTATCATTTTAGGGAGTGAAACTTAATTTTTGCATATTTCTTCAGTAAGGGAGCTTTAAAATATGTTTTTCAGTGTGAGGAATTCAAATCTGCTATTATTTTTGTGATTGGACAACTAGGCCTCCTGAGAGGTAAAGGACAATAATATCATTGGCAGTCTCCATATTCCACAGCTTCAACAGCAAAAGCAAACTACCCAGTATTTCTGGTCCAGCTGTCTTTGGTTACGCTCCATTTTCACCACATAGCAAAGGGAAGTGGCTTTTCAAAACTTACATAAAGAATTACACCCATTTGCTTGAGTGACTTCTATTGACTGTAAGTGATATTTCATGAACATAAAGGAGGAAAATATAATACATATATTCTGGGTCAGTGCCCCCAATATGAAAGTGCAAAAGCTTTGGGCGTAAGTTGCTTTTTGCCTTTGAGCTCAGATAGAATAACAATTTAGTATTCATTTAAGCATATTCCACTGCTGTGTAAACCTTTTAGAATTACTTAGAAATACAGTTGTGTTTTGCTATTTTGCCTGCTGCTACAGTTGTGATATCTTTTCATGCAAATCTTGAAAACTAGTCAAAAGTAGAACCTGTTCTCTAACTATTTCAGTGAGCCACAGACATGCAACGGCATTTAAACATTCAGTCAATATAACTTTTTGATGTATGTTCCTAGTTTTTAAGTGTCTCGATACAAATGGCAGAAACGTATTAACCGTAGGGACTTAGAAAGCTGCCTTATATTGAGTCAGACCAGATGTATTTCCAAGGTTTGACGGCTCATAACACCTGATTGGCTCTCTAAACACTCATGCTCATTGGCTACATTGTAGGAAAGCTACTGCATATATCAACCTAAGCAAGTTGTGCTTTCTTTTTCTGGTTATTTGGCTATACCTTTTGATAGAATACAGATAATTGAACCAACTTTGTTGCATTACATTCTTCATTAAATTATCTTTCCATTGATGTATAATTTTATGGTGTTACTAAAAATAAAAAATGGTTTCCACAATTTTGGCCACTAGTGTAGATAATAATAGTGATATAGTGCTTTAGGGTGTTTAAAGTATTTCACATACATTATCCATGACCCTTATAATATCTCTGCAACAGGGTTATTAATTCCGGCTGAGGCCGAGAATGACTTCCATGAAGCCACCTATGTAATGAATAGCAGAGACAAGTTTTGATCCAGAGATTCCTTTGCTGTTTTGCAAGGTCTTCAGACTAACACTTCACACAGTGCTAAAATTAGTAGCAGCAGTTCCTCAGACTGTTAAGGGGACTTAGGTCTTGCTGGAGCCAAAATGGAGGGGAGAGTGTAAAATGCTCTCTCTGCCTCTTAGCTCAGTGTCTCCTTCATAAATTAGAAGAGAGAAAAGGCATTTACCGGATTTCTGTTTCGCAGGTGGATATGGAGGCTTTTCTCACCCTCACGGATGGTGATTTGAAGGAACTGGGAATTAAAACTGATGGTTCTCGACAACAAATTCTGGCAGCTATTTCTGAGCTGAATGCAGGAAAGGTATTTCAGAATATATTTTACTTTCAAAGTGTTGTTTTTCTCTGCTTTTAAGAATTTGATTTCTCAATATCTGATAGAGAGTGCTCAGAGAAGAGGATGTTGGCTTCAGGACTGCACAGCTCCTTTTCTTTAACACCAAAGAGTTTTGCCCTAGTGGGCTGGCTCAGGGACTTTACAGTTCTTCTGACTCCAGCCTTCATTGCCAACAATTTGTATATTACTGGGGTTAGTTTGGCCTATTGGAAATCCAGATTTGAAGCTTCTGCAATGTTTCAAGGCTCATTACTATGTGGGCAGGGCCAGTTACAGAAGTCCTTGCCACCCAGTCGTTACTCTCAGTTCCTGCTGGGCAACAAAGTGTATGGAAAGTGTTCTCTCCAGGTCAACAGTTTGCCCTATTAACATGAATCTGCCACTGCAGAACAAGACTGTTGTTGTTTAGATTTTTCCTCCCAAAGGAGAACCGGGCAGCAAACACCAAAGCAATAGTAAACATTTGAAAGCAATTACCATATTTTTCGCTCTATAAGACGCACCAGACCACAAGATGCACCTAGTTTTTGGAGGAGGAAAACAAGAAAAAAAAATTATGAATCTCAGAAGCCAGAACAGCAAGAGGGATCGCTGTGCAGTGAAAGCAGTGATCCCTCTTGCTGTTCTGGCTTCTGTGATAGCTGTGCAGCCTGCATTCACTCCATAAGACGCACACACATTTCTCCTTACTTTTTAGGAGAGAAAAAGTGAGTCTTATAGAGCAAAAAATACGGTAATTATCCCTGCAGGTAAATTATTCAAGGCCGTCTAAAACAGCATCTTTCAGCCATCAAGTGCATGGATGAGTATGAATGCTTTAAAATTCTGCCAAAATGTTACTATAGAGGGTAGCAGATGCATCACAGTATAATATATAACCAGTGGGCTGTGTTTAGCTTGCTGGGTCACAAAGTTGTACAGTCCCAAACCAGAGTACCTTGTGCCAGAAGCAGACTGGAGCAAACAAGGTTATTTCATTGACACCATTACCAGCAAACATGAACGCCTTTCTTGGCATGCATTCCTAAAGAACCAAGCTGAAGTTTCTCTTACTAATGATTGCATTGATAGATTTAAACATGGACTATGCATTTGGTTCTTGCTCTAACTATGGTTTTCAACAGGGCCGAGAAAGAAAAATTTTACAGGAGACCATACACAACTTTCACTCTTCCTTTGAAAGCAGCGTTAGCAACACTAGCCCTGGAAAACCCCAGTGTAAGTATAATTGATGGTTTATTTATCTGCTATATATTTTGGAACGTTGTTTGTCTGTTCGCTCTGCATTTGGACACCTCTTACGATATCATAACCAAATTTTGCATGATGGTTCTTGAGATGAAGGAATAGTTTTCTTCTGTGTTTGGGTTTAATTAGACACCATTTTGAATCAAAATGGTGGACTGAACTTTTCAAAACTGGTTTCAAAACTGCAGATTATTATTATTTTGTTTCTTACAATTCCTGATCAACACTGAGGGTGAAGCTGATAGTTACTAATAAAACAGTATTTGAGAGACCTGACTCCTGGCCCTCTTGAAACTGAATCTAGAGCTGAAGATGGGTTTAAATTTGAAATCCGGAACACAAATTTGAAATCCAGAACACATCTTTATCCAGAACACACAGGTCAAATTTCATGCCAATATCTTATTTTCAAAGGAAATTGTGCTTTGAGTTGATTTTTACATATTTGCTAGTCTCCTTGAAAACAGGTGTGATCATGGTGGGGTTTGTCTTTGAAAGACTGCCTTTGAAAGACAGCCCTGTATGTGCAAACTGTTTTCCATCTGATAACTCACTCTTCAAAGGAGATACTGCATAGCATTATATCTTATATATTTCCTGTCTCCCTTACAAATAGGGGAAATTTCTCTAATTGAATAGGGGACAATGTGTTGAGATTTCTGCATTGCAGGAGGTTTAGGGTCATCTCTACAACTCTACAATTCTATGACTGAAATTGAATGAATTAAAAACCATAAAACAATCATGGACAGATAAATTCTTATCAAGGGAGAATTCCATGGCTTGGTTAACCCCCCCCCCAATGTCATCTTTAAGGGGAATAAGAAAAAAATTGTCATTTAAAAAAAAATTATAACCAGGAAATATTATTGATATATGGAGATACAGTACGATCACATCTTACGTGGCAGTTGACTTCCAAGGCTTCCACATATACATGAAACCGCATATACTCAAACCTTCCCCTTGGAACCATCCCCATGCCAGCATCCCTAACATTTCAGATCTGGTGTACTAAGTGCTGTTTCGGGGCTAGCTGAGCAGTTCAACGAAATCTCAATGCCCCTCCGGCTCATGTGATCCAGAGCAGTATCAGGGCTTGCTTAGCTGAACAGTTTAAGGAAGCCCTGTGCCCCTCTGGCATGTGTGAGTCAGAGCGGTATGGGGACTTGCTCAGTAGGGCTGGAAAATGTATCTTGGCTGCTTGTTCCTCGACTATGGTGGGGAGGAAGAAGCAGCTGAGATACATTCCAGACATACCAGCATATCACAGTATTTAGCTGCTGATATATCACAATGTTGAAAACCAGGTATCGCCCATCCTTAATGGCCAAACCCATAGAGAACAAACGGACAGACCACTTTCCAAAATATATTTGTAAATATTTGTTTTAAATCTAGCACTTCCTGCATAGATACTTTATGCATATCTAGCAGCTTCTGCATTTTAAAACAAAACAATTAATGATGAATTCCTTTCTGTTTGCAGCACCTGGATGCTGGGTGAGGCCACAAGAACCTTCTCCTACTAAGAGGTAGCTTTTGAACCAAGGTGTCCCACTACCTCGCCACAGTGCCCTGAAGAAAAAGCATCATGTGTACGTGTTACAGCAACATCTTTTCACAGAATGCGCAGGAAGGATTGTTTGTTAACAACTTTAAAAAAACCCTTCATTCTGCTAAGTAGCTGTTCCCAAAGCTGAAACTACACATTAGGTAGTTTGATACTTTGAAGGTCGTGAAAGACTTTCAAAAGTGAACTGTAATGCAAGAACATGTATGGGTCATTTCACAAAAGTGCAGGAATGAGAATCTGAACCAAACCCCTGTGGGCGCAGCAAAAAAAAGTGTGTTGAGGAAGGACACAACAAAGTAACTGCAACTCACTGGAGTCTGCCATAGTCGCCTGAGACTTGACTGTGCATATTGTGATAACGCAGGCATCTAAAGTTAAAAGAAACTGCAAGTGTTTTGTAAGGAGTCAAGTGCACTGACGTGTGCCCAAGACGTGTTTTTGTGAAGGACCAAACACAATTTGTATTGATGAACATTCAAATAAGATTTTTTTTCTAACTAAAGAAAACTTATGATTTGTAACCAGCCTTTTGCATTCATGCTTGGGAAGTTGGTGTTTGAGGGTGCTGGGCTTGCATACACATTATTCACAACTTCCAACACATCTGTTGTAGACAAAGTCTAGGGACAAATGAATCTTGAAATCGAAATGCTGCTCTAAGCTCCTTGGAGAAAAGGTGTGATGATGGTGGTGGTGATAGTGCTGTGTGCTTACTGAAGTTTACGTACCAAAATATTGTACATAAGTGAACACACCATTTCCCCCCCCTGCCAGTAGGAGGCCCATTGAAGCCCAAGGGGGTGGGGGAGATCACCAGCCACATTTTTAAAAAATAGTTCTTACCTTTTAAACTTAGGTTAGTGTGTATAGGGCTGCAGCTTATCTTATTTCTATTCAGAAGAAGACAGGAGTGCCTGGCGTGCTCTGGTCCATGGGGTCACGAAGAGTCGGACACGACTAAACGACTAAACAACAACAACAACAACAACATTCAGAAGAAAGCCCCATTGAGTTTAGTAGGACTTACAGTGGTACCTCGGGATGCGAACAGGATCCATTCTGGAGCCCCCTTCGCATCCTGAACGGAACGTAAAATGCGTCTGTGCGGGTCGCGTTCTGCCGTTTCTGCGCATGCGCGTGACGTCATTTTGAGCGTCTGCGCATGCACGAGCAGCGAAACCCAGAAGTAACACGCTCCGTTACTTCTGGGTTGTTGCAGAGCGCAACCCAAAAGCGCTCAACCTGAAGCACATTCAACTCAAGGTATGACTGTACTTCCAGGTGAGTGTATATAGGATTATAGTTCCCACTGATTCATTGAGTAGACATGCAGTGTTAGATGCTGTTTTAGAGGCAAATATGGAATCTTGCCCACAGGGATTGAGAGGATGGTGCTGTGGGTTAAACCACAGAGCCTAGGACTTGCTAATCAGAAGGTCAGCAGTTCGAATCCTTGCGACGGGGTGAGCTCCCGTTGCTCGGTCCCTGCTCCTGCCAACCTAGCAGTTCGAAAGCACGTCAAAGTGCAAGTAGATAAATAGGTACTGCTCCAGCGGGAAGGTAAACGGCATTTCCGTGTGCTGCTCTGGTTCGCCAGAAGCGGCTTAGTCATGCTGACCACATGACCCGGAAGCTGTACGCCGGCTCCCTCGGCCAATAAAGTGAGATGAGCGCCGCAACCCCAGAGTCGGCCACAACTGGACCTAATGGTCAGGGGTCCCTTTACCTTTACCTACATGACAGTAGGTAGAAACTGGCAGTGGCAGGCAGAAGGCAGAAAGTATAGTTTGTAAAGCTAGCATACCCGGGAAGAACATGATTGTAGACTCTGCAGTTTAAGCAAGCAACAGATCTACTTGAGTTGGACCTATTTCCATGTAAATATGCTTAGGACCAAAACCCAAGACCAGGGCTCAGTCAATTGACTGGGAGGGAACCTTAGAGACTGCAACATTGCTGGAACTAGCAGGCGTGAATCCGGCCAGTTCTTTGAATGAAAGCTGCATGAAACAGAAGAATATATCTTGAAGAAGATTACAGCCAAATATCCATGGTTGGAAAGGATTTGGGAGCAAAAGTCTTGGCCAGGTTGACCGCATTGATGGGAGGAATATGTAATTAATTTTGATTTGGGTATACCTTGCAACTACTGACATTACTTTGTTTTAAGACCACATTCAGCATCATGTAGATAGCTGTTACTTGCTTCCTGTTATTTGAAATAGACAGTGTCTATTTCTCACCCATCTCCCAAAATAAAACATCATGTTGACAAGTGGAAGGGATACATACTTCACATAAAAATACATTATATGCTAAAGAGGTGTTAGTGAGCCTCTTTTAGACCTATGGCCAGATTCATACCTTGCCAACTTTCTAGGGGCTGCATTTGGGTGGTAGGTGGAACCAGAGGCAAAAAACACACACACAAAAACAAACCACAGGGTAAAAGTGGATTCCAACATGAACAAAATAAAAATATTGCACAAAATTGTATGGCTCTTACATATATATTTATATATTTTACATTCAGTTCCCACTTATTCTTTGGAGGAATTGTAAAGAGAATAAGTGAAATATATATGAGATGTAAGGGGGTGGCGCTGTGGGTAAAACCTCAGCGCCTAGGGCTTGCCGATCGCATGGTCGGCGGTTCGAATCCCCGCGGTGGGGTGAGCTCCCATCTTTCGGTCCCAGCTCCTGCCCACCTAGCAGTTCGAAAGCACCCCTAAGTGCAAGTAGATAAATAGGTACCGCTTTATAGCGGGAAGGTAAACATCGTTTCCGTGTGCTGCGCTGGTGCCGGCTCGCCAGAGCAGCTTCGTCACGCTGGCCACGTGACCCGGAAGTGTCTCCGGACAGCGCTGGCCCCCGGCCTCTTAAGTGAGATGGGCGCACAACCCTAGAGTCGGACACGACTGGCCCGTACGGGCAGGGGTACCTTTACCTTTACCTTATATGAGATGTAAAATTTTATGTCTAACCCTATGACTGACAGATGTCAGATGACATCAAGTGATTGGCAGCTGAGAGGACTTTGCCAGAAACGGCTTTGTTGACCATTTGAAGGGGCCTGGCAGGCCTGATGGTTGGAGGTTCCCGATCACTTTACTAAGGGAAACTGTTCTGCTGAATTGAAATACTTTTTTTTTATCAATCAATCTTCAATCAATCTTTATTACAGTCCAGAGACCCAACAAATCATTACAAATCAATACACAATTCATACAGCCTACCTCCATGTTAAACAAGCATTTTGTTTAGAATATAGGGCTCATTTGTTCCTGCAATTTTTTTTTATTGTTTCCTTCCATTACAAATGGCTATCCTCTTGGAATTGAATTCACCCTTAGCCCCATTTCATACTAATAGCCAGTAGAAATGACGGTGGAAGCTATAAAATACACAGAGCTAATAATTGCATGAATTCCACACACCCATCATGCATTGTGAGCAGTTCTCACACAGTGTGACCACTGTGTGGAGCTCTTGCCACACACAAGGGTTTTTAATCAGGGGAACAGGGTAAAAAAGTGATTTTGTGCTATGCTCCCTTACTCTTCTTTAATTGAATAAAAAAGGTGCTGATTTTCTCACATGGCCAGTCTACTACCCCTATGAAATAAGGAGGCTCTCTTAAACAACCAGGCCACAATCCAGCTAAATTATAATTATTTTATAAACTTAGTTGTGTGACTAAGGATGCAGTCCTGTTTTCCCTGTCACCTAGGAATAACTCCCGGGGAACTCAGTGGTGCTTACTTCTGAGGTGACACATAGAATTGTTATTGACCCTTTGTAAGTTCATTTAAAGATTGGGACAAAATGCTTTAAATAAACAATTATAATGTATAGCCGCATTAAATCTTACTGACAGCCACAATGCTTTAGTTGTGATGCACCTTCTCTATTGGTTTCACTGCAGGAATTAATGTTCCACACCTATATGTATCAATATATGATTGTTTCAACTAATAAATGAAATTCTTTATAGTGTTTTCTAAAGTGCTTAACCAGTAGGCCATACACGCCAGGTAGGAAAGTTAAGCAGGAAAATGAAGGAAGGCTTGGTCTTTCTACCACTCTCAGAGGTTCAAGGCGGGGTAGCTTGTGAGAAAGTCTTATCAGTTGTGGCCCCAATAATGCTTGGATCAGTCGGGGCAGGCACTTGCACTCCGGACCCTTGCCCCTCCTGGCTGATAAAAACTAACAGGGAGGGGACAGCTTGCTGGGCCATGGAGGTGATTACCGTATTTTTTGCACCATAACACTTACTTTTTTCCTCCTAAAAAGTAAAGGGAAATGTCTGTGCGTGTTATGGAGGGAATGCCTACGGGTGGCATGCCTACGGATTTTCCTCCTCTAAAAACTATGTGCGTGTTATGGTCGGGTGCGTGTTATAGAGCGAAAAATACGGTAATGCTGCCTTGCAAGAGGGCTTGGTCCCTGCCTGCTTGAAGTGGGCAGTGGTAAAAACATTCCTCAATAAACCCTCAATAAAATCTAAATAACTACTGACCAGTTGCCGATCACCCCTTCTTGGGCAAAATTATTCAGCAGGTAGTCGCAGACCAGATCCAGGCGCTCTTGGAGAAAATTGATTTTCTAGGTCCATTTCAATTGGAGTTTAGGCCCAAGTTTTGACACAGAAACTGCGTTGGTCGCCCTGTTGAAGAAGAAAAAGAGTTTGGATTTGATATCCCGCTTTATCACTACCCAAAGGAGTCTCAAAGCGGCTAACATTCTCCTTTCCCTTCCTCCCCCACAACAAACACTCTGTGAGGTGAGTGGGGCTGAGAGAGGAAGCGAACCTGGTTCACCAGATTACGAGTCCACTGCTCTTAACCACTACACCACACTGGCTCAGTGTTGGGAGAGAGGCGAGGAAATATGTCCTTGTTAATTCTCCTTGATCTCTCAGTGACTTTCCGTACCATCAACCATGGTATCCTTCTGGAGTGGCTGTCTTAGTTGGGGGTTGGTGTCACAGCTTTGAGGTGGTTCTGGCCCACTTGGGTGGTCATTTCCAGAGGATGACACTTGGAGAGTGCTCTCCGGCCCTGTAGAGCCTTCATTGTGGGTTTGGTTTTATCCCCCATGCTGTTTAACATCTACCTGCAACCGCTGAGTGGGGTCATCAAGAGTTTTGAAGTACATGGTCAGCAATATGCTGATGATACACAGCTCTTCTCCTTTGCATCTGCAGGTGTGGCAGCGGATGTGCTAGACTGTTGTCTTGCATTGATAAGGTACTGGATGAGAGCCAATAATCAAGCTCAAGACAGAGGCACTGTTAGATGGTAGTTCCCTGGACCAGATTGCTGGGAAGCTGCCTGCTCTTGATGGGATTACACTGCTTCTGAAGAAGCCGGTACGCAGCTTGGGGGTCCTTCAGGGTCCATTGCTGTTATCTGAAGCTCAGTTTGCTTCAATGGCGCTGAGTGCCATCAGCTTTGGCTGCATCCCTATCAGGGCAGGGATTGCCTAACTTCTGCCGTCCATGCCCTGGTAACCTCCAGATTAGATTCCTGCAACATGTTATCTGTAGGGCTGCCTTTGAAGATGTTTCAGAAACTTAAGCTGGTGCAGAATTCAGCAAACAGGTTGAGCATATAATATTGTGTGCTGGCCTGACTGCACTGGCTGCCAGTTAGTTTCTGGGCCCAATTCAGTGCTGGTTTGGACCTATAAAGTCTTAATCAGTTCAGGACCACAATATTTCAAGGACCATCTCTCCCCATTTGAATCTACCTAGACCCTGCGATCATCATCTGAGGCCCTACTTTGTGTGCCTGAGGTCCGGATGGTGGAACATGAGAATGGCCCTTTGCTGTGGACTGCTTCATTGTCGTGACCTCCATCTTGTCTGGATTCAATTTGAGTTTGTTCATACTCGTAAGCTTTCATTGTCTTCTTCTGGTGAAAATGTATTGACATCCTGGTACAATTAGGATGAGGGAAACTGTTAGTGCCATCTTTGCAGCAATCTGCTCCTAATTCTGTAGACAGAATATGGAAGTTGTCTTGGCTGAATACATTTCCTGATATGTTGTTATTAAAACACAGACCTTAGTATTTGGGAGGCCAGAGATTTTTCACTCAAAACAAAAGATTTTGTGTGGGTGAATGTAGTATGCAGCTTTTAGAAAGAAGGGTTTTTACTTGAGCAGTTGATTACTGCTCACACTGCCACAGACTTTGGTAATATGAAGCCCTGAGTGAGGGCAAAATTTGGTTCCCCCTAATATTTCTTCTTTTCACAATAATTCCTTTTGGTACAGTTGCTTTTTTGTGGATATTCTCAGTAGGTACCCATATAAATATAAGGCTTTTATTATTATTATTATTATTTTGCAATCCCTCGACTCGGGACCCTGTGCAGGGGAACTGCCCACACCACATTAAATTTGACACGGTTTGAAGTCCCACTGAATTCAGTGGAGCTTACTCCCAGGCAAGTGAGTATATGACTGCAGTCTTAAGTTGTTGGTGTGATATGACAACTGGGGAGCCAGATACTGAATCCAAATTTGTACAGGCTGGGAGATAACACTCTTCCTCATTACTTCAACATATCTAAGACTCCTGAATCCTTGGGCTAAATGCTGTGGACAGCTGCATATTTTAAATGTGTATTTTCTCTTTCCTCTTCCTTTTAATATATCTGTGAGGGGTTTGTTGTCTGTTTACTTGGCTGCAGATTGCTTTGAGTTATCCTGGGCAAGATAAAGCGGCTGACAAATTTAATAAATACATTTTGAAAGCGTATCTGGTACCATCTGATTGCAGCTTGTTGATTGATGAAGACAGTGCTTTCTTCCTAAAAAAAATGTTTAGGGGTACTCTCATTTTGACTCAAGAAAATCACCATTTTATAGTTCAAATTGGGAAAAATAAATACAGCAAATGGACAAATGTACAAAGACTCACAAAATGTTTAGGGGTATGTGTACCCCTGCATACCCCCAGAAAAAAAGCACTGGATGGAGACATACATCTTTACCTTGACCTTTAAAAACCGAAGAACTGATCTTACTATCCTGTAATGTGTTGTATGGAATTATTGTTTTGGAGGATTATTGTATTTTCTGTGTTGTGTTTTCATATGACTCAGGGACTTTTTTTTTTTAATGAAAGGCAGGCAAGAAATGACAACTGCCATTACTTTTGTTTGCTTTCAGACCTGAATACCAGCTACTTAAAAGAACGTGTGTGTGTATTTTTAAGAGCATAATATATTTTGATGGTCCCAACCTCAGAGACGAAGGAGGGATTATAAATTCTCCTGAGGAGCAACCATCATTGCACTGAAATGCTCCCTCTTTTCTGAGGGAGACTATATTAAATATATACTGGTGCCCAGAGCTTTTTCTCTTTTTTTTAAGGATACTCTCATTTCTTACTCATATTGGCCCCTCAATGAGGCCAAACTTAAGAGTCACAAAATGTTTAGGGGTATGCGTCCCCTCAGGGGAAAAAGCACTGCTGGTGCCTATTATTGATTCCTATTGTTTCTACGTGGGTAATATTCAGGGAGGAAAAGTCGGCCGCCGACTTGGATTTTGGGCGCGGGAGCCTCAGCAGGGCCTGCGCTTTCTCGTCAGCGCTGTCCTGACGCGGCCTCCTCCCGCCTGGGCCGGCCTGCATCAGGTAGTTGTGGCAAGAGGAAGCAGAAGAAGAAGGGGGCGCCATCGCCCGTGGGGCGGCGCCAGGCTGAGGCAGTGGGCGGTCGGTCGGAGCGCGGCGCCTGCGCGCCTTCTTCCACAGCGGGGCAAGCGGGAGCTCCTCGGGGCAGCGTCGCGGAAGGGAGAGCGCGGAGTTGTGTGTGAGGGGCGGCTTGGCCGGCTGCTTTGGCCGGCGTGGCGCGGGCGGCATGGCGGAGGCGGCGTTGCCAAGCTCAGGTAAGGAATGGCTAGAGCGGGCGGGCGGGAGGCCGCTGCCGCCGCCGGGCCTGGATGGTGGTGTGTGGGGGGGGAATGAAAAAAATGCGAGCCTCGTGTGTGACAGGACCCGACTTGGGAGGCCGGAGGGGTGGGGAAAGGGGGGCGAAGGCGCCGCCTCGCTTCCCGCTCCTGAGGGGAACTCCTCGCCTCCACCCGGGTTAGCCCCTCCGCCGGGCACAAGGCCTCGGACGGGAAAGGTCGGAAGGGCGAGTTTTCGCCTTGCTTCCGTGAGTGCAACCGGAGAGGAGCGGCGGCGGCGGCGTGTGTGCGGGCCGGGGGGGGGGGTTATACAGGCGGCAGTAGCATCGGTTGCATAAACGCGCTGCTCTTGCTACTTGTACGCCGGGCTCTCCGAGCAGCTTGGAGGGAGGGCGCACCATCCGTGATTCCCGAGCCTGGAAGAAGTCTGCAATATTGCATGGTGGTGGTGGTGACGGTCCTCATTCCTCAGCTTTCTCCGCCGCCGCCGCCGCTGCTGCAGTGCATCTCGCATCAACAGATGTCGTGACGCTCATGCAAAAAGCGCGGAAAGGAGCATCCACACAGCTGCAGGAGCCCCTCGGTGCAGGAGGGAGCAGGGAAACGCCGGAGCTCGGGAAAGGGCTCCGTTGAAATGCCCCATGCGGGGGCAGATCATCCCGAAATACCGTGAAGCCGAATATGATAATCCGTGGTTGCAATGCAGCACTGAGACGTTGATTCTTTTGGCTTGCCAGTATGTACTGCGGGATGCAGTTTGGGGCGGGGGGCAGCGGTAGAATTTAATTTTAGCAGAAGTGTTTGTTTGTTTTTGTGCAAGGGCTGTTGAGAGAGTCGTTTTTCTCTCTCCCCCTTCTCCCCCCCCCCCGCCGTCCACTTTTGTAGTTGACCTTTACGGTAAGGTTATTTGAAATAGGCATCTTATGGATCGTAATTTGTTTGCAAAATGTTATTTCCTGAGTAGGGTACGGAGATGAGCTGCTGAATTTTTTTTTATTGCTGAAGTAAATAAATTCCTATCTGTATAGTAACGGCAAGATGTGTGTTGAGACTTTTGGTTGCTGCACAACAAGCAGTATCATGCACACCAAAGGATATTTGCTTATAAAATGTAGCTGATAAATTATTATTATTATTATTATTATTATTATTATTATTATTTATTGAATTTATATACTGCCCTGTACCTGAGGGTCTCAGGGCGATTCATATAAAATACCCTGACAATACATAGAATGTCATAATGGTATACTGCCTGAGAAAAGCACATATACCTCAGTGCTTGTAGTTATTTGTCTTTGGCTTAATACTGCAATCAATCAGTTAATTGTGATAAATGTAGTACTGTGGTCTTGATCTTTTTACCAAAGAAACAAAATGAAACAAAAACATGCCAGTGTGTCCTGCATTGTTTCCCAGCAATTTCTCCCCCAAAACCTGAAAGGTACCCAAAAGAGGCTACAGTATTTTGACATCACTTGGCCAGTTAGTTCATTCTGGGTTTTGCTGAACAGCAAAATGCTTTTTTTCAATATATATTCCTTTTTCCTAGGTGTGTTAAATCCAGATGCAACTGACTTCATTCCAAGAGACAGGCAAACTTTCAGTCTGAACTGGAACAGTCAATCCAGATTGGAATCAAATCGGGACAGAAATGCTATACCACCTTCTGCTCACCCTAGACACAGTAAATATGAAAATTCTCCTGTAGATCAGCATACTTTTTATAGTCTAGAGAGTCAGCATAGAAGCCAACCAGATTCTTCATTGTTCAACAGTATGGGTAAAACAAAGGGCCGCAACTTACAGAGTCAGCGATGGCTGAGATCAAGGAATGATAGAACACATGGCAAAAATCAGGCAAAGCAGACAAATGCAGGGAATTCAGAAGATCCTCAATGTTTAGATAGCAGATTGATTCCAGGACGAAGGATGAATCCAAGAGAATACAGTGATTTTTCTTCAGACAGTGAAAAGGAGGCTGCTACTGCAGATAATAGAGGAGCAAAGCCAAAGAAGACATATTTGATGCATTCACGTGGAAGAGGATTGAAGGAAAAGGAGAAACATCCTCCTGAAAGGGATAAAAGATTAGTTTCTAAATGGAGGGACAAGCCCTTTGAAAATATACCAGCAATAGATCTTACACAGTCGGACTCTTCTGACGCATCACTTGGAAAAGCAATATCTGATGGCTTTTCTGACAATAGCATTGCCCGGAGAAAGTACCCCTTTGCAAACAGATATTTTAGGGAGCCTATGTGGAATAAAGAGACTGGCAAAAGGCAAGATACATCTAGGAGCAAACATGTAAAACATGTTAAGAATGCGTCCCTTCCGCATCCTCCCAAAGAACGCACCAGTGAGAAGAGAGAATCTGTGCTGCGTGAAAGGGGTTCAAACTTAGGGAGTGTGGCACAGGCACAGCCAGTGCAGGAATCAGGTACACGTGATGGGAGAAAACCTGTCCTTCAAGATGGATATAAAAGTAGGCGCTGGAAAAAGCAAAACGATGCACCAAAGAGCAAGGAAACTCATACAGGTAAATTTCTCCATTCTTAATCCATTTGAGGACCTGAAAGCCCAGTTGTGTGCTTTCCTTTAGCTTTTACAAAAGTGGTTTTCCTTGGTGCTCTGTTTTGTTATTCAAAATGCTAGAAGCTGGCTGTATGGATGAGTGCTCTGGATGTATATGTAGCAAACATCTGAGAATAAATAAGTTAGGGTACATGCCTAATGATTGCAATGTTGGAGCAGGGCAAAAAAAATGAATGAATGTCAGAAAGATGGGTGGATATAGTGTCTACAATTGGAACTTTTCAGCAGCAGGTGAAGGCCTTCATTGTTTCTGGCCTTTGAAACTTTGTTGTTGTTGTTTGAACTTTACAGAGATAGGAAACTTGTGGATCTCCAGATGTTGGATTCCAATTCCTATTAGCCCCAGCCATCATGGCCATCGGTAAAATGGGAGTTGGTAGTCTAGAAAAATCTGGAGAGCCATAACATCCTTATCCCTAAACTATCTGTTTCCCCTTGGTTGGATAATGTTAGAGTTTGTTTTGATCTTACGCTACTTCATATGGTTTTATGCTGATTTTACGCTTAATTGTGTGCTGGTGCAGCCTGCTGAGTCAATTGCTTACAGTACTTGTTATTTATTTGCAGTTGATTGTATATCTTCCTAGGTTTTCAGTTGTGAACTTGATTAATTGTGTGGTATATAATTGCACCAGGCAAGCTTTTAATTTCCTGGGTTTAGAATAGGGTGTGATATTTGAATAGTGATTCTAATTGATCTCCAAATGGTATATTGGTGATTTTCAGGAATGCTATGGAAGTTTCCCTGGAACCACCTCAGGAGTTCCTCAGAGGAGAAAGACCAACAATGGCTGATTTCGCAGTCCTAGCCCCATGCACTTGGCAGTAAGCGCCATTGCATTCAGTAGGGCTTACCTCTAAGTAGACATGGTTAGGATTGTGCTGTGAGAAGCTTTTCTGAAACGTAGCTGGCTCATCATAACAATTATTTGTGCACTATCAAACCACCAGGGTGTTTTGGTGCACATGTGGGAAAGTGGTGAGATATAACATGGATGCACTAGAATTTGCCTCAGATTATCTGCAGCAGTACAGTGGTACCTTGGGTTAAGTACTTAATTCGTTCCGGAGGTCTGTTCTTAACCTGAAACTGTTCTTAACCTGAAGCACCACTTTAGCTAATGGGGCCTCCTGCTGCCGCCGTGCCGCCTGAGCACGATTTCTGTTCTCATCCTGAAGCAAAGTTCTTAACCTGAGGTATTATTTCTGGGTTAGTGGAGTCTGTAACCTGAAGCGTATGTAACCTGAAGCGTATGTAACCCGAGGTACCACTGTAGTTGAGTCAGTGTGTGAAGTGTTCCTTAAAGATAGAACACGTTTAACCACTAAGGTTATAAATGACATGCTCTGTTTGTAACAAACAAATAATGTCCTGAAGTTCAACATCATGTTGCTTGGAAAGGTGTGCCAGTAGTACTGTAATGTCAGCAGCGCTTGCTGTGCAAAGTCTCTCATCTTTGTAGTACTGCTGAGCAGACTGGTGTTTTGGAATTGCCTGCTGTTTCATGGCAATTACAGCCACTCTGCATTTGCAAAGTCGTACCTACAGAGAATCAGGACACCTGCTGCATTGATGAGATAGTGTTGATATTTAGATGAAAAGATATTTGGTGCTTGAGGGAGCATCACCTTGCCTATTAGCAATATGACACTTTTTGCTACTCATAATGTAACTCGGTGATCAGGGTTGGAGAGGAGCATCTACAGTCAGCTTGTATATCTGATCTCTACCGCCACAAAATATTTGTTCGTTTTGCTGCTATTTGCCTGTAGCGTATAAAATTTATTCCTTGGAGACCTGTCAGCAACTGTCATGGACTGGTTGGACGCAGAGGAATGGTGGGAGGAACCAGCTGGGGAACCACCAAGGGAAGAAGGCTCAGAGCACGGGGATTTGTGGTGGGACGACAATGAGTGGTCCGAGGGACAAGATGGGAGAGGAGCTGTTGGATACCTTTGTTCATCAAATGGCTGGAATGGCTAGTGAAGGTGTTTGATGTTAAATACAGGTATGGGCCTTGGGTAGGGTGGGGAGATGGTTATGCAAGATAAGACTAAAAAATAAAGGAATATGTCCTGAAAGCAGAAATACCATTCACAAATTGGTAACTGAAGGCAAAAGCGTTGTTATGCCGCTGTACATTTGTTTAGTATGCCGCAGGACTTATTTGTTGTTGGAATAATGTTTGTATATGTCCTAAAATATCTTCCTTAGGGTCTCTGATAGAGCAGCTTACCTCAGAAAAATATGAATGTATGGTATGTTGTGATGTGATCCGTGTGGTGGCCCCAGTGTGGAGCTGTCAGAATTGCTATCATGTGTTCCACTTGAGCTGCATTAAGAAGTGGGCAAGATCACCAGCAGCACAGACTGAAGGTCAGTATTTCCTCCAACTTGCTAAATATATTGATAAGACCCCCTGTGCTTAACTGCTTTTAGATAGTTGTACATAATCTTGTGTGACTGCCTCAGTTAACTTTATGTAAAACAAGTTTATTGAAGTACTGTATGATACTTTTTTCAAGAAATTGTTTTTCCTATATTTTATTACTTCAGGTGATCAAATACATCCTGAAATTGATTGAGAATTATAAAACCTCCCTCATTTTTTTTGCAGATGGTAATAGTGGCTGGCGGTGCCCTGCTTGTCAAAATGTTTCATCCCAAGTTCCTAATATTTACACCTGTTTCTGTGGTAAGTGTCTTTCAGAGTCAGGAATATTGAATGTTTTTGAAAGTTTCATCATTTTGATATAAGATCGTTTTGATTGCATTTTTCCAGCTTGGCATAACGAACCTTCCAGTGCATTTGTAACTCAATATGGCTATTGTTTTCATTTTCTTTTTCAACAGTAAACATAATCTATTATACTCCACTTACTTCCCATCCCATGTTATTCAGAAGCCCCTCTTCTCTGAAGAGGCTTTTCAGAAGGCAGGTAGTTGCACAAAAGAGAAGGGCACTTCCTTAAGTTAACTAATATTTTTAATGTTAGGGTTGTTTGTTTGTTTGTTTGTTTACTGTTTTCACCTAAAAAACTAGAAAGGATGGAATTTACACTAGGGGATTTGCCCAACGTATTACATGCCTTGAGAAAAGCAGTACTGAAGAGTAGCATATAAATTTAATATACAGTATATATTTGAACATTTTAAATATATACATACATAAATGTACACCCCCCATACATACTGACACAAGCACACATTTCATTTGCTTGTCTTCATAAAGATCTTTAAGAAATACCGTTAGCACCTTGTGGTATGGATGCTGCCATCTTGTCTGCTGCTGAACAGTTTGCTGTCACTATGGAAACATTCAGCTCCATCTTTTAAAGCATAGACTGAATCACATATGTTTAAAATTATAATAGGATGTGAATGATTATATGGTGGTAGATGATTGTTTCCAGTTCTTTTAATAGCTGGCAGGTGTGTTGAATGAGCCTGTAGTGAGGAGAGAGGTGAGTGGATGAAGTTGTAGGGCTAAACTTGCAAGGAGCATGGAAACCTTAATTGTATTTGTAGGTACATGAAATGAAGTTCCGTGCATACTTCTTGAATGGATATAATACGTATTATGCACAAACACACATATATACATAGACAAAGAATGGATTAGAGACAGAAGAGAAGGGTGATGTGTGCTGGAAGAATTTCGTCATATTGTCCTCATGTAAGTTTAAAAACCTGTTGTAAAATGTAAAAGAGGATTGAATTAAAAAAAACTTCATTAAGAGTAATCACAAAAAAGGAAATCTTTTAAAGCTTTAATATAGTTCTGTCTTTGATTGATTTTAAAAATGAACATTCTCTGTATTGGTTTTTTTCCCTATAGGTAGGGTAAAAAATCCTGAATGGAATCGAAATGAAATTCCACATAGCTGTGGAGAACTCTGTAGAAAGAAAAGATCAGCTCAAGATTGTCCACATTTATGTAATATGTAAGTATTTTTTCAATATTCCCAGCGCATTAGATTACCGTATTTTTCGCTCTATAACACGCACCAGACCATAACACGCACGTAGTTTTTAGAGGAGGAAAACAAGAAAAAAAATATTCTAAATGAAATAGTGGATATATGATTTTTGTGGTTCATGCTGTGGCCACAGACATGTGATCTGACAGTGAGTTTGGAGTAGCCCAATGCAAAAATCCTGAGGATCCATGTGGATCCATGCTTTGTAACCACAGAGGAGGGAAGGAAGGGGAACCATGGATCCTCTGCTCACGACTGCAGCAGATCCCCCCCGCCACCCGCAGGCATTCACTCCATAACACGCACAGACATTTCCCCTTACTTTCTAGGAGGAAAAAAGTGAGTGTTATGGTGCAAAAAATACGGTATATGCCTTAACTCTTGAAAGATAAGCAGGGCTTTTTGCTTTTGTTCTGCAAAAGCATGTGGTGGCTAGAACAGTCCTAACCCTTGATCCACTGCACTGAAGAAAGCTAGGATGCAGCTGACTGTCCAGCTGCCACTGTGAAGGTCTTTGCTGCACTGGCCAAAATGATGGGCAGAAGCTATCACTGGTGGTATCCCCACTAGTGGTAGCTAGTATCAACTCCCCAAAATGGAGCCTCAGGGTCAGCGGATGAGGAGAACACAGAGCTTGACTGGCCAAGAATCCACCGGGTGCTAAGCTGGTCCAGCTACTGCTAATGGGCCCAACCTGGGCCTCTTGGCTATACCAGCCTGGAGCTTGTGCAGTGAAAAAGAACAACTTCACTGGCCTCCCCGTTTGCCTGCCTAGCCAGTGTGAACGGCAGCATTTTGGACACAGCAGTGGTTCTGCTGAGATCATAAGCAGGGATTGCTGAGATGTTGCAAAGGTTGATGGTGGGGTTCACTTAGTTGCATGTTAGAGATAAGCAGCTGTAGGGTCATTTATTTCCTTCCCATCCAGCCGCTTCCTTTTAGGGTGTGAAATCCTTTTGCCCTTTCCCTGTTAACTTTCACCATGGGTGAGTGTTAAATGAAAATTGACATTAACTAGAATATCAAATGATTGTGCTCTAAAATAAATAACTGCTCCTGATATTCTAAAGACAGCTGGGGACTTGTTCCTCATCATTATATCTTAACTAGGCTTCTGTGTTGTGTTAGGCATGGTAGTATTGTGTCCAGCACTGCAATTATTAAATTACGTTCCGTGTAGTAAAGTTCTGATGATGCCTTAACTTCAGCGTGCAAGGATAACTGCTGACTTTTGTGAATCGGATTGAAATGAAAATGTTACAAAACTTAAATTCTGTTGAATACTTCCATTTTTCAGACTCTGCCATCCAGGACCTTGCCCATCATGTCCTGCTTTTATGACCAAAAAATGTGAATGTGGACGCACAAGGTGAGATCATACTTAGACTTTATTGCAAAAAGCTTAAGATTTATTTGCGGCCTGCCACAGAATAATAATTTAGTATTTTTTTTTGTAATGTCTCCGAAGAATCTGAAAAATTTAAAATAATACAGTATTTATTTAAAATAATATTTTTAAGTGGTCCATACAATTAGGAAATTGGCTGGCTACCGTTTTAATGGCATGTATCTCCTAGTATACATGCTTCTTCCATGTGTAGATGCCTGTGTAGTTGGATTGTCTACTGCAGTCCCTCCTCTGGCTGGTGGCCAGTGTTTTTTAATGGCAATTATTCTTTTTACCAAAATTTGAAAATATCGAAGGGTGCTGTTAGGGAAGAAAAACAAAATTACTTGAGAAGGAAAGCATGACATAGATACTAATATTATATGAAGCTTCAATGGGATATTGCAATAAGCAAATCTTTCTGTACGTGATCTCTCTATGTACAGTGACAAGCTCTTACAGGCTGTACAGCAAAATGCATCAGAAATAGATGCCACCCTCTCTGCTGTGATTGCCTAGCAATTGCCTGCTGTCTTTATGATGTACACCACAAATAACTCTTCCTATTGTGACTAATCGTGCCCCTGCTGTGTGAGATTCCTGTCAAGTAAGAATTTCCAGACAATTCATAGATAATTTTGATACCTCTGAAATAAATGGAACGTGATTTATGGGCTGGCCCTCAAGTTTTCTTTGTTCATTGCTGCTGCTAATGTAAAAATGAAGTTGCCAATATTTGGTGCTATTGTTCTTAAGGTGTTTTTTTCTCAGGTTGTCCCACGAATTAAAACTAAGAAAAATAGTAAAAGGTAAATATAGTAAGGCCCAGTAAGCTCAGGTTTTCAGTTTTGTGTTGCTTCTGTGTGTATCATAGTATGCTATATAATCATTTTGTGTATGATTACAATTCAGAGTTGTAGATTAGATTGTCCTGTTGAAATTGCATTAAACCCTCACCCCCCATTTCCTTTTTAGTCTTAATTTCCCTTCACTTTGAAAATAGTCTTATCTGGATAGACTCTTGTTTGGTTATATGGAAAAGAGCATGCAAAATGGTACTTGAATTATAAATCAGCATGGATACTGAGAGCAGCCTTAAAGAAGAAAAGGATAAACTAAAACAATGCCAGGTCAATTTTCCCCTGCAGCATCAGAAACAGGGTGTTTGGGGTGGGGGTGAGAGAACCACCAGTACTTTATTTAAGGCTCTCCTGGCTGGAGGACGCAGCCCTGCCAAAATGATCTGACCTTTGAGATCTCCCCAGGTACACAGAAACCAAATACTACAAAATGAGGGCCAGATGTATAGCTATTTCAGAATGTTCCAGCTAGCAGACCTGCCTTGGACTGATGGGAATCGCAGCCCCAATCACTGAGAGACAGGGATGCCTACCCTGCCTCCTGAGCTAGTGGTAAAGTCTGTTGAGGAGACATTTTGCTCATGAGCAAGAAGACACTTTCAATGTAATTGCCAGTGATGCTTTCTCATCACAGTAAACCATGGCTGATTCCTCCAGTGCAGCCAGTATGTGAGTAATTGCGAATTAGCTGCAAATTGGCATATGGAAAAAAATGGTTTGAAGTTGGCTTGGAAAACATGGCTTAAATTTTAACATATGTACTGGGCAAAACACTCCAATTTTTCTACTTGCAAGATGGCAAGCTGAAATCTCATTGGTATATTCTTATAGCACCCTCTGAGGGGCAGGCTTAGAAGAGTAAGCTAAAACATAGGTTCCATTTCAGCCTGGTTCACACATCATGCTAAGCCAAACTTGGGCTAAATGAGAATGTGTTAGGGGCTTGGAGAGGAACTCAAAGCTACTTTGACCCCAAATCTCTGGCCAGTGCTGGCTGGTGCTGATGGGCACTGGAGTTCAATAACATCTGGAGGGCAACATATTCCTCATTTGGAGTTAAATAAATAACTTCTAAGCTAGATAACTCGTCTGCTTTACCATTCTAAGAGGTTTTCTTATTGTCCACCCCAACCACCATCATTTGTATGGATTTCATGTACATATGAATTTCTAATTCTTTTGTGTCAGGTTTGCAAACTACCTTTTCAGATTGAGCTGACTCCCTTTGTTATAGGTACAAATGAATTAACAGAAATGCTACATTATCTCCTTTTGTTTGCATAAAAGCCATTTGAACTACTTCACAGATGACAAATAGAACCAAATGGAAATGGTCGTCCCCCCCAAAGTATTTTCTCTTAGATAGCATATGCCCAATTGTGTGAGCAGATGAACGCTTCTTTAGACACACAGAACTCAGACTAATTGTATCAAATTTGCATTTGAGAAAGGGTGCATGGGCTTTTTATTTGAGACAAAATAACTGCCACTTTAAAGTTACATTTTGGTGTAACCTGCTGTGTGCTGCTACAACTGTATAATTGCAAAGAATAGTTTTGCATTTTCAAATGGTGCAAAAGTATATGCTTTAAGACACGCTGGTACTGCGGGTGCTGGAAGCATTTTTCCTGTTTAAATAAAGATCTCTGTGGTTTTCACTGTTATGGAATTATTCTCCCTTTAATTTAGCAAAACCCTAAATGGAGCATATATTAAAGCCTAAAGGGACTTGCCTGTTAATATTAACAGCTCCTTTACTAAATATATGTAGTCACATTCAGAGGGAATGTGGGTGATAGCCTAAACTATAAACACAGTATTCTAATCCTGCCAGCTGCAACTGATGACTGACTGAGTTTTCTTCTACAGCCATTCAGTTCGCTGTGGGCATTCTACTGCAATTCAGTGTACTAATATATGTGGGAATGTTTTGAATTGTGGTACACATAGCTGTGCCCAGATATGCCATTCAGGAAAATGCCAGCCGTGTGAATTGACTGTAAAACAAGGTGAGTGGTGTGTGTGTGTGTGGGTGTGTGTGTAAAATTAAATTTCTAATAAAATAGTACTAAAACTTCCAGGAGTTGTTGATTATGTAGGACCAACATGCTTCAGAATTATGTTAGGCTTTCCTGAACCTTTTCATGGATTGACATGAAGAAATAGAAGAGCTACTGAAGTACAGTAACAAAATGATGTAGCAGCAACAGGGCTGGAGACACCATTGTTCCATCAGGAAAACAGAACATAGCTAGGGAATTGGGAGTATTATCAGAAGAATAGTGCTCTCCCTCTCCCATTCCCCTTTAGTTTAAGTTAGTGACGAAGACTAAAAAGAGCAGCTGGTCACTAAAATGACTCAAAACGTGTGTTTTTTCCTCTGACGTTAAATGTCCAGTCACTAAACAGCTGCATGCAGTTCATAAGGTTGCTATTTTTCTTCTTCTTTTAAGGCTACAGTATTTGTACACACTCCTAGTGGTTCAACTTAGTAACTTAAAATCACACTCTTACATGAGAAGGATGAAACAATCCAATCATACACTGTGCAATTTCTTACGGTTCCAATTGGGGACGGCGTTTTAATTGTGCCGATTTCTGGTGTGGCTGCAGAAACTGGTAACTCGTAACTGCTGCCCCCCACGTTGCTTTTGCTGCATTAACAGCACTGAAGTGACCTCCCCAGGGCACAAGCCCGGGCAAGTGTGTATGGAAGTCCTGGGCTGCCAGACGACAAGACCCCCCCTCCCAGCCTTGCTGATGTGCTCCAAAGGAAAGCAGAACAGTACGTTTGGCACCAGCTTGGCTGCAGGAGTTGCGAGGAGGAGGCGTACAAGGTGCCATCCAACCGTCTTAGGGACTCTGGATTGGTGTAGTATTTACTCCTTTTGTGGGGTGGGTCAATCCAATTCATCGGGCTAATCTTTATTTTGGCTCATGTGTTGTCCTTTCACTTTATGATAACCCTTTCTGTTTCTCTTTCTCCCCAAATGCTTTTTTCTGTACAGTGTGTTACTGTGGGAGCACCTCTCGAGAAGTGTTGTGTGGGACAAGTGAGGACCATTTCTCTTGTCTGAGAACTTGTGGCAAGTAAGTTCTGCTTAGAACCTGAGCTCAGTTTTGTCATCGTTTGTGGATTAACGTAGCCTTACGTGGGATAAATTATATTTCTTTAATTTCAGAAAACTATCCTGTGGAATGCACAACTGTGCACAAGTATGCCATCCCCAGTCTTGCCAGCCTTGTCCACGGCTGCCACAAATAGTGCACTGTTGCCCTTGTGGGCAAACGCCCCTTAATAAATTATTAGAGCTGGGGTGCACAGAACGTAAACTCTGCACAGATCCCATCCCATCGTGCGGAAGAACATGTGGAAAACCTCTGCCTTGTAGTAGCTTTGGTAATTAGAATGTTGCTTGCTTGTGTATGTAACATTCATTTGTGTTGAATTTTATTGCCACTTCCAGAATAATTTTTTAAAAAAAGATGAAATAAAAGTGCATTTCTATGGTAGTAGTTCAAGTTGATAGAAAAAGCCTATATAGAAAAGAAACTTTTCTTTGGGGACAAAGATGGAAAAGAGGTTGTAAGCTGCTCTGTGTTTTACCAAATGGTTGTACTTTTGCGCAGCCTCTCACCTCCAGCCACTAGGATAAAAAGGATCTAAATGCTGTAAGAAAGGCAGTTTTTCCAAGCTGGTGAATCCTGCACAAGAGCAAATGAACGGAGCACCATACCTTCGTAATGTATAGACCTAGTGTGATGTAATGAGTAGAACACCAGACTTGGGCTAGGAACGCCTGTTTTTAAATACTTGTGTTACTGAGCTTGGGTCAGCCATTATCTGTCAGTCTAACCTACCTCACAGGACCTAGTGAATGATATATTCACAATAAAGTTAAAAGTTTCAAAATTTGTTGCAAAAGCATTAGCATGGACAACTAGTGTTATTGTTTACTGTAAGGAATGGAATCTGTGATTGCTTATTTTGCTCAGGGAATACATAGTTACTCTGGGTTGTATCCAAATTAGCATTACCATGCCCCATCAATGCAGTAATACCTGGCTGTGCCACAATACTTTCCGCCCACCCTCCTCCTCCAGCAGGCCTCTAAATCTGTTATATGGATTTGCCCAACCCTCTGGAGCAGATTTGGTAAGGGTGTAGGGTGAGGAAGGGGAATCCCATTTGCTGACAGGACATGTTAGTTAAATACAACCCAGTGTATTAAAGTTTCAGTTGACCATATTCTCTTAATTATGCATAGATGCTGTTCATACATGCGAAAACCTCTGCCATGAAGGAGAATGTGGACCATGTTCTCGCACATCAAAGATTTCCTGCAGATGTGCCTTAAAAACAAAGGTAATTCCTAAAAATAATAAAGAATGAATATTGAAAGTAAAACAGTCTTGTGGCACTTGAAAGACTAAAGCATATGATATCTACTTTTTATGTTTGCATGGTTATCTTCTAATCTGAGCTTGCAAAACTGTGTTTCCGTTTCTGTCCCATGTGATGTGTTTTTTCCTATATAAAGATATTTGTGCCACAATTATTGAAGGTCCATTTATTTTTGGCAGTGTTACATAGCATTTTAACCAAAGTATTCAAATATTTTTAAAATAGATGTGCTATAACGCTTACCCATGGGCTATTTGGCTTCCCTCCCCTCTTGTTTTGGAAATGTGATGGTGTAAAAATCCCCAAGTGTAGTATTGATGAGGTGAATTGGGCTTGAACCAATGAATTCCAGATCTCTCGATTCCTGCAGCTTACCCTAAAATTGGGTGATTTTTAAGGATCAGCACCCTAATGCCATAAGCTTTTCAGTATTTAATATCTTGATACTTGATGTGGAGAAAGAGGAGAGAGAGAACTTTTTTCCCTTCTCTTGTAACACTGGAACCCAGTGTCATCCAATAAAGCTGACCAGTAAGAGATTGTTGTTGTTTAGTCATTTAGTCGTCACTGTCGGAGGAAGAGGGGGGCGCGGGGATCACACCGCCCCCCAGAATGCGCACCAGCCCTGCCCCCACCTGCTCTGCGCCCCCGGTGTCAGAGCATGAAGCTCCGCCACCGTTAGTCGTGTCCGACTCTTCATGACTCCATGGACCAGAGCGCACCAGGCACTCCTGTCTTCCACTGCCTCCCGCAGCTTGGTCAAACTCATGTTCGTAGCTTCGAGAATAATGTCCAACCATCTCATCCTCTGCCGTCCCCTTCTCCTTGTGCCCTCAGTCTTTCCCAACATCAGGGTCTTTTCCAGGGAGTCTTCTCTTCTCATGAGGTGGCCCAAGTATTGGAGCCTCAGCTTCAGGATCTGTCCTTCCAGTGAGCACTAGATCATGCTCTCCAGTGAGAGATTATGGATGGACAAAAGGAAGTGTTTCTCACACTGCCTAGCTAAACAATGGAATTTGCTTCCATAGGAGATGATGATGCCACCAGTTTAAGACAATTTTAAAAGTGGATCATTCAAATTTGTGGAGGATAAGGCTATCAGTGACTCTGGTCATAATGGCTATATGCTACCTCCAGGATCAGAGGGGCCAGGCCTCTGAACACCAGCTGCTGGGAGCACAAGTAGGGAGAGTGTTGTTGCATTCGTGTCCTGTTTGTGAGCTTCTCATAGGCACTTTGTTGTCCTCTGTAGAAAACAGGATGCTGGACTAGTAGCAGGGCTCTCTATACAGTGGTACCTCGGGTTACATACGCTTCGGGTTACGTACGCTTCAGGTTACAGACGCTTCAGGTTACAGACTCCGCTAACCCAGAAATAGTACCTCGGGTTAAGAACTTTGCTTCAGGATGAGAACAGAAATTGTGCTCCAGCGGCGCAGCAGCAGCAGGAGGCCCCATTAGCTAAAGTGGTGCTTCAGGTTAAGAACAGTTTCGTGTTAAGAATGGACCTCCGGAACAAATTAAGTACTTAACTCGAGGTACCACTGTATTCTCATCCAACCTCTGATTCCCAGTACTGCAGTTTTCGATTTCAAATCAGCTTCCAATAAACTGTCGCCTGTATAGTGCAGCAAATGTACTTTATGGTGGTGTTGATTTCAAAGGGGAGTTTTGCAGTCGCTAATGCAGCCACACAGAGTAGATCTCTTTTTTAATTTTTTTATAAACTAACCCATGAGACTGATATTTTCAGTCCTTCAGGAGGCTGCCTCTAGACACTTTTACATATTTGAAATTCTGCTTGTTGATTGTGAAATACATGCTACTATCCTGAATTGTTGTCCCCTCCTGTTGGTTGTAAGGTGACTGCTTTTGTGTGCTTCTGGAATAATTCAGCCTTCACACAGTTCACTGGATTCATCCATCACAGCCAGACTTTTCAGTTTTCATATGCTGAAAATCTAGGTGCAGTGAGAACATGTGGCACTGAGAATTTTTGCAATGGTTAAGATGCAATATTAGCTGTTGCAATGTGTTTTTCTTTAATGTCAGTCTGATGGTAGAAATAATGTGGCTATAATCCAATCAATTTTCTTTTCTTTAGGAAGTTCCCTGTGCCTCACTCAAAAATCAAGGTAACAAACACATTCATGGCTGTTATATGCTGGTACCCTTGTGAAATAGCACTACGTGTGCCATGTAAACACAGTGGTTGCAACTCACAAAGTTAGTTCGGCACACTTGGCTGAGGCTTTCAGTTACTGACTATTGAAAGAGAAGGAGACGCCTTGCAGACCTTTGCCTGTTACAGCCAATTCTGGGAGCCCCATGTGTATGAAGAAACGTTAATGATGGCTGCTTGTTGTCTGGCTCCTTGACACCTCAGAAAGCATAAGCATTTCCTGAAATGTCATTGAAAGCACATAAGCAAAATTCTTGCATATATGCCCACATATGTATACGGTGGTACCTTGGTTTGCAACCGCTTTGGATTACAACCGTTTTGGATTACAACCATGTCAAACTCGGAATATAAGTGAATTTTCGCATAACAAGCAGGCAGATAACAGAACCTGTCTGTGTATATATATTAAATATGCAAATATTCCTCAAGGTTTGCCTGCAATTGATATACTGCTTCTTACACAAGTAATCATTAACTCCCACATGGCTTCAGCGTTCCATACTTGTCATTCACTGAAGCCAGATAAGCCAAATTAAGTTTTAGGCCTCATGGTTGAAATGTTTAGTAACTTCTAAATATGTCTTCTGCTAAATGCAAAAGCAATTTTGTTTTATGAGTTATGGTACAATATTTGCTTTTCCAGGTACTTTTTATAGGTTGATACAATTCTTAAAATTGTAGCTTAATGTTTCCTGTAAGCTGCCTTGGAAGGGTCCTGAAAGGCAGGATACTAATAAGATTTGCCTGCGTTCTTTATATGGGTCTTGCAAGGGCTAATGTCTTATCACAGTTAATGTAACATGGAGCCTAAGGGTAGGTGCAGTAATTTTCAATGAATAGCAATCATGTAAATGGTATATTCTCATTTGTAGTTGAAGTTGTGTTCTTGTGTGACAAGAGATGCAACAAGAAGCTGTCATGTGGACGACACAAGTGTAATGAGATTTGCTGTGTGGTGAGTTCATAAATATAATGAAATATTTTTTTCCAGCAGAAAAAGAAATTGTTTTTTCCTTTTATTAGTTGTTTGAACTCTTAATTAACATTTAGAAGGCTGGCTAATAATAGCCATAAGCAATCATCCTGGTTTTGATCTTTAAAAAAAATCTGCTTGAAGCCATTTTGATTACTCTTCTTTAGAGGCTGAAGCAAGGACAGGTTGATGTGAAACTTTGTGGGTTTTTAAAATTAATGTTCATTCAGAAAAAGAAAAATACATATTCCCATATTCTTAGTTTATTTCCTTATACATAATTTCTATAACGACTTCCCATCACCCCATTGTGGGTCCTAAATGCTTTAACGTGTCGCACTCTTCTTTATCAGTCCAAATCATTTAGAAGAAAAACCAAGTATTAAGCATAAATTATTAATTTGATATAAAGGAAAGAGGGGGCACAAGTTTCATTTTTCACATAAAACGACAGAACTTACAACACACCCACCACGTTTTTTCTTTTGCAGGACAAAGAACACAAGTGCTCTTTGATTTGTGGACGGAAACTCAATTGTGGCATCCATAGATGCGAAGAACCTTGCCACCGTGGCAATTGTCAGAAGTGCTGGCAGACTAGTGAGTGCACATCAGAATTGTATGCTCTATACTAGTTTTGAAATACAGTGGTACCTTGCAAGATGAATGCCTCGCAAGACGAAAAACTCGCAAGAAGAAAGAGTTTTCCGTTTTTCGAGGTGCTTCGCCAGACGAATTTCCCTATGGGCTTGCTTCGCAAGATGAAAGCCCATAGGGAAATCTCTGGGGACAGCGGGGAAGCGCAGCGCGTCTTCCCCACTGTCCCCGGACCTCTTCCGAAGGCTGGCGGTGGGGCGGAGAGACCTCCTCCCCCCGCCAGCCTTCAGAACAGGTCCGGGGACAGAGGAGAAGCGCAGCGCACCTTCCCCTCTGTTCCCGGACCTGTCCTGAAGACTTGCGGTGGCAGGAGGGTTTTCCTCCCCACTGCCAACATTGAGAATGCTGTTCTGAATGTTGGCGGTGGGGAGGAAAAACCCTCCTCCCACCGCAAGCCCCGGGAACAGAGGAGAAGCGCTGCGCACCTTCTCCTCTGTTCCCGGACCTGTCCTGAAGACTTGCGGTGGGAGAAGGGTTTTCCTCCCCACCACCAACATTCAGAATGCTGTTCTGAATGTTGGCGGTGGGGAGGAAAAACCCTCCTCCCACCGCAAGCCCTGGGAACAGATAGAAGCGCTGTGCGCCTTCTCCTCTGTTCCCGGACCTGTTCTGAAGGCTTGCGGTGGGGAGAAAAGCCCTTCTCCGCACCGCCAGCCTGGCAAGCGGTTACCATAGGAACGCATTAATTGATTTTCAATGCATTCCTATGGGAAACCGTGCTTCGCAAGACAAATAACTCGCAAGAAGATAAAACTCGTGGAACGAATTAATTTCGTCTTGCAAGGTACCACTGTACATAGTCAATTCGCTTCACTCAAGTTGTTTAAAATTAATTAGTTTGTTTAAAATTATGAGTACAATCCCAATCCTTGATCTGTGCTGCTGGAGAGGGTTGGGAACAGGTGGCAGGATCCTTTTGCTGGGCTCTGTAGTTGGGAAGCTACGGTTGGCAGTATTCCTGCTGTGGGTAGCTGGCGTAAGTCCCCAAAATGAAGGTTTTATTGGGGCAGAACAGAGCCGCCAATGTATCTGCTGGGTACAAAGCAGATCCATGTCCCAGAGTTGTGCTTAATCTGAGTCTCTGCTGGGGCAGCCTTGAGCTGGGGCAGCAAAATTGTAAAAACAACCACCACCATCTTGGAGTGAGCAGCAGGATTGTTGAATGTGGCGGTGGATTTGCTACTCTTTCCCACCCTGCTGTTTGTGACCAGGGCTTTGGATTGATCTACCCCTACATTGAGCACAATGCAATACCCCTTAGTTTCAATTAAGTCCCATACCATTTTCCCCCCAGTTTGCTTTCATGCCCACTTTTTAAAAAAAATAGAAAGTAAAGGTAAAGGGACCCCTGACCGTTAGGTCCAGTCGTGGCTGACTCCGGGGTTGCAGCGCTCATCTCGCTTTATTGGCCAAGGGAGCCGGCGTACAGCTTCCGAGTCATATGGCCAGCATGACTAAGCCGCTTCTGGCGAACCAGAGCACCGCACGGAAACGCCGTTTACCTTCCTGCCAGAGCGGTGCCTATTTATCTACTTGCACTTTGACGTGCTTTCGAACTGCTAAGTTGGCAGGAGCAGGGACCAAGCAACGGGAGCTCACCCCGTTATCTAAAAAATAGGTGAGTGCCCGCTATCTATAGATATACTGGTCTATATCAGTTGGATAGGTCATGGAAAGCTCTTTCATTGCATACATGAAAGTCTGTTGTGCCAGCAAAGCTGCAGCATTGGTTATGTCTGCAACCTATTTTGGTTTTGTTTTTCTTCAGGCTTTGAGGAATTAACGTGTTACTGTGGTGAATCAGTGATATACCCCCCAATACCTTGTGGTACTCGACCACCAGAATGTAAAAATTCATGTACTAGACCTCATGAATGTGATCATCCAGGTAAGACTTACATACAAACTGCATTTAACAACTACAACTACTATAACAACCGTGCCAAACTAAGATGATGAATCTATTAAATTTTCAAATGTATGATGTAACGGTGCAGATTCAGGTGTAGGTTTTGAACTTAAATCTTAATGTTAATTTCTGAACTCCAGAACATTTCTTACTGTAGTAAAATGCAGGTGCAAAAGCCTTCAAAGCATTTTCTTAATTCATAGAAGAAAAAATCGGGCATTCATTTCAAATAAAAGGAGATTCAAATACTCTTCATTTGATCAGAGACCTGATAAAAGAGAATTTGGTAAAGTTTCCTCTGTCTTGCTAGTAGAATAACTGAGGCAGTGGTTATTTTTTCGATTAGCGTGTAACAAAATAGCTTGAAATGCAAGGTTGCATCTGTTGTTGCTATTCTGCTTGCACAGCAGATTGTACTGCACAATGGAACTTCCCCCTCCTTTTCTCTCCTCTGTTACACCATCAAAATCTGCTCCAGGGAGTTGGGAAACCCTCTTCAGAAGATTTTGGCGGCATTTGGAGAAGAATACATGAATGGGAATTCCCATTGTGTGAGTGGAATTGCACTCACATAGCATTGGATAAAACCTAGTAGGTTGTGAGGTGATCCCTCACATGGAATGAATTAATTTGATTAGCTATCAAATACCTTCCCACAATACAGTGTAGAGGGTGAAGAATAATGTCATAGTTTGCACTGTGAAGCCTATTTTTTGTGCACTAATAGAGGAGTCCTCTTTTAAGCTCAGTGGAAGTCCATCTTGAGAACTGGTAAAATGATACCACATTTAAAATGAGAGCAGACCAAGTGACTTAGATGAGGCCATAATTGATGTACCAATCAGTGGAGCAACCATGTAAAAATTTGCTTGCCTGATTGCACTGAACAATAGAATGTAAAAATATTAAATGCTAAAATACATGGCTTTAGAAGGACATATTTGAATTTGTTTCATTAAAGAGATTTCGTCTTGAAACATTTCCTTACGTCATTTGAAACTCGTTTTCCCTCCTTCTTTCGATGCAGTGTATCATTCCTGTCATAGTGAAGACAAGTGTCCACCATGTACATACCTCATTCAGAAATGGTGTATGGGAAGACATGAGGTAAGTGAGACTGTTTAACTTCCCATTTTTAGAGATAAAGCATAGCTGTGTTTTATTTGTACATGTTTGTGGTGTGGCTCAACTCATATCTGCACACTGTACAGCTGGGTCCAGATCATGTCTTGATTTATTAAGCTAAGATTTAAATGAACCTTTTGTCTGCACACACAGCCCCTTCTCTTCTCTCTTTGCAGTACACCTGGGTCAAATACAGATGACTCCAATTGACCACAGTGTCCTATTTCATCTGAACCAGGCTTATCATAGCTTTCGGATTGAATGGGAAACCACAGTTAATTGTATACAGTTATACCTTGGATCCCGAAGGCCCTGGAACTCGGACGTTTTGGCTCCCGAACACCTCAAACCCGGAAGTGATTGTTCTGGTTTGCAAATGTTCTTTTGGAACCCAAAGGTCCGACGGGGCTTCCGTGGCTTCTGATTGGCTGCTGGAGCTTCCTGCAGCCAATCAGAAGCTGCGGTTTGGTTTTCAAACGTTTTGGAAGTTGAACGGACTTCCAGAATGGATTCTGTTCGACTTCCAAGGTACGACTGTAGATCTGTACTTCATTTGGGTGCAGTGTGAAAAGAGAAGAAAGTCTGCATGCATGGGCAAAAGGGATCATTCATATTTTGGCTTACTGAATAAAAATGTGATTGTCCAAACAGAACTTAGGTTTTTAGATGCTTTTTAAAAAAACAGGCCAAACCAGTTTGTTTCCTCAATGACAAGGCTCTTAAATTTGTGCTGATGCAGAGAACGGAGTGTGAGTTGTGTTTACATTTTTTTGTGGCTCTGAACTGACAAAGCTCTTTAAGTATTAGGCAGCCCTTGCCCATTTTGGGGGGGGGAAGCCTCTGTGAAAAATTGTATTAAAATATGTGGGCTTAGACAACTATTTCCTACCATGAGTTGACTTTTGGATAGCCACTTTTACAGTGAAAATCTGAAGATAACTCTGCTTTATGAAGGGGTTCATCATGTGTCTCACTGCAACACAGATGCCTGATGAACTCATTCAGAAGCCTTTAATGAGCACAGGTCCCTTCATATGTGGTCTATTCCAACTCTGATTCTATGATATGTCTGTCAAAAAAGTTCCTCTACAATGAGAGATCGGCCCATCCTATGCAGTTAGTATATCTGCTTTTAAATAATAGACATTCTTAAACCTCATTTCTTACAAGGTTATCCAGTATCCATCTCTTTGTTTCTTCTTCTTTTTTCCTTCCTGGCTTAGTTGCGGAGCAATATTCCCTGCTACCTCACTGACATCTCCTGTGGTCTTCCCTGTGATCGAATGTTAAAATGTGGAATGCACAAATGTAAAAGGATTTGCCACAAAGGGGAATGCCTCATAGATGAAGAGTGCAGGCAACCGTGTACTATCCTTAGGCTTCACTGTAATCATCCATGTATGTCTCCATGCCACCCATCTTTACCATGCCCCACAACATCTTGCAGTGCAAAGGTAGGTGACATAAAAAATAATCAGACATTTTTTTCCCAAAAAAATAAATAAATGTTTTCATTTAATGTCAGCCACTTTAGATGGGCAGCATGGCCCAGTCTGCAAAATATAAAAACCACGGCCTTTCTTTTTAAAGCTGATTTTGTCAAATGGGTTTGTACAGATGTCATGAACTTGCAAGTATTGAAGTTTCCTTAGTTTGTGAATGATACCGTTGTTGAGCAGGGAGCAGGGTGTTAATTGGTTTGTGGTCAGTTGTTCTTGTTTTGATTATGTGTTTTGTGTTTTTATATTGTATCTTTATGTTGTGAACCACCCTGATATCTATGGATAAAGGGCAGCATACAAATTTAATAAGTAAAATAGTAAAATAAATTAGGGAGCCACTGAAATCTTTGATGTATTGCATTCACGAAGAATGTTCTGTGTGAAGCTGTCCTGAACATTCAGCTTCATTGAATGGCCATGGGTTCTAGTATTATGAAGGGGGGATTTCTCTATACAGCATTGATGCACTGTATATGTTATTATAGTAGATATAACCTTGATACTCTTCCAGTCAATCAAGCAGAGTGTTTGGCAGATTATTTGGATTGCTACTGTTATAGTGTAGTTCAGCCTGTTGCCGTCCATATGTTTTAGATTACATCTACCATCAGCCCCTGGCAACACGGCCAATGATCAGGAATGTCTTGGAAGTTGTCTAAAACATCTGGAGGGTACTAGGTTGGGGAAGGTTGATTGCAGTAGCTTGATTTTCACTTAGATAGCAGCAAATGAATCCATCGTATTTTACGGAATCGGAATTCTCACCTGTGTTTTCTTCAAGTCATAAAATACTTTGGAATGTTAGATTCCTGCCATATTCCTGTTTTTGTGCCATTATAGGTTGAACTTCATTGTGAGTGTGGGAGAAGAAAGGAGACTATGATTTGTTCAGAAGCATCAAGCACTTTTCAAAGGTATTTACTGGCTCTGACTTCTGTAGTACAGTAGGCCTGTCCCTTACGTGAGGGTTCAGTTCCCGGGAGTGGGGTAAGGTCCAGGCGTGCAAAGGCAGAATTGTGCAAAGTCGGGAACTCCCGGAATACCTCCCCCCCCCCCAGCAAGTTGAAGGACTGCTTATTGGGGTCTGAGAAGGTCACGGGGCAGGTGGCTGTGAGCTTCCCAGGGCTGTCCTGCAAGCTTCCCACACCCTGGTAAGCAAGGAGGCTACTTCCTTAACTGGCCTCTGGGACAGTCCCAGAGTTGTCACACCTCCTTTCCAGAGGCCAGTAAGATAGGTACCACCATGCTTACTGGGCTTTGGGAAGTGGCCATGATGGCTCTGGATGCTTTCAGAGCCCTCCTGCTCCCTTCGCAAAGCTTGGTAAGTGAGGAAAACCTGCTGGGTGCACAGGGGTGGGTTGTGTTGGGAGAAATAAATGGAGAGTGAAGAGCAATGGGGTTCCCCAGTTCTCCATTTACTTACTTACTTACTTATTTCTACCCCACCCGCATACGGTTGCGATTGTGTAAGCAGAGTCAGCACAAGTTGCAGACTTAACGTGTGTGTGTGTTGCTGTTTCTGTGCAGTAATCAATCATACACAGCCATGGCTTTTCTCTAAAATTTGTATGTCCTAGAAACAGAAAATTAATGTATTCACTTGCTCTTTCATACTGAGCATTGTAACGTGTTCTCCTGCTACTAACAGGAGGTAGCAGCTCTGCAATATACGTCGCCTGTGTTTCAATTTAACAGGAAGTCTATAAATAAATAACTAGACATAAATAAACTGTCGGCAGAATTTTTTTCTTGTCAACTATTCTGAGTGGAAAATTATGATAATTTTTCCTACTTTTTATATTGAATCGTCTTTTGTAACTTTTCAGATAGCATGCCAGTAATAATAATCATGCAAAATTCGGGGACAGCTATGGATGTAATCACATAATATCTGCTATGTATTTTTCTTGCATCATTGGTAGGAGAGATTAGCTTATTCCTTAATGGAAAAGACTTCTAAGGTCTATCTTTCGCTCATTCAGGTGCATTCCATCATTGCCCTTGACTTCATAGTTTCCTTGACACATTCAATCCTCTGTGTACCCTCTAAATTAGCTCTGGAGGGTTGAGAGATGTTGTGGAGCTGTTTTGGAGGTTACAGGGCAGGCTATTGTGCCAGCAGAAAGCTGCTGATGCAGGTTTGGGTGCCATCCCCCAAGAATTTTCTATTGCGTCATTTAAAGACATTTTATGTTTCATAAATATCATTCTCTTCCAGAATAGCTGCTATTTCTATAGCCTCTAAGTTAACAGATCCACATCACGGAGATTCAATAGAGATCAGCAAATTGATTACCAAAAAGGAAATGAAGCAAACCAGGTAATCAAATTATGAAATACTTGAATAGACTCAAATTACTGCTGAACCGAGGAGCTTAACGACTTTTAAAATCAAGGCTTACCTATCAGTTGCTGCTTCGGCTTGGGGGCTGGAGGTGCAGACTGTAATCAGTTACCATTGTTGACTGTTCACTAACTATGAGCTGTCCATAGTTTCCTGTGGAGGGTGAGGAGTGGAAGCTCCCATAGAGTTATTCCAGTTAAGCATCAAGTCCGAACACTATTGAATACTAGCACCTGAAATCTTTCTATGCTATGTCCAGCTGCTGGTAAGACAAGGCAAATAGGAGCTTCTGTTTCACTGAAAATACTATTTTTTTCTATATGTGGGGGAGAGAGGATTTTTCAAGGAAATGTAATTTTGTGCATTGTATCTTATTTGTGTAGGCTGCAGTGTGATGATGAATGTTTGGCTCTTGAAAGAAACAGGTAGGTAATAATTTTATAATTTAATTTAGCAAGACGGATTGTGTGCTATAGCAGTTAGAGTGTTGGACTAAGACCTGAGAGACCAGGGTTCTAATCCCCACTTAACCACAAAGGTGACCTTGGACCACTCATTGTCTCTCCACCGTAACTAACTCACAGGGTTGCTATGAGGATAAAATATGGTGAGGGGGAACATGTGCACCACCTTGGGCTCCTTGGAGGAAAGGTGGGATATAAATGTAATAAAACAACCATCTCTTTATTCTAGATTGGGTGGAAATATCTTGGAATTAAATTACGTAAGATTAGGAGGAGGTAATATGAACAGACTGGAATTTATTTGTATTTCATTTATTTAACAAACTTTTGTTACTTCCATTAAAAAAAATGCTTTGTAGCGTAGCTTGCAGGTACACAAAAAACGAAACATTAATAAAATCCAAAATAATGAGAAGCAAATAAAAAAGGAGAGTGATGAAGGCAATATAAAACTAGCCACATCCTGGATTTAAAACATTTATTATTATTTTTTTAAAAAAATATTTATTAAGATTTTCCATTGTAATACATTAAAAAATCAAAAAAGAAAAAACAAAAAAGTTTAAAAACACATAGAATTCACAATCCTTATTTTCAATAACATATTTCCCTGACTTCCCCACACCTCCCCCTCTTGTATTCCAATTCAAATTGTTGGTTCAACAAGTTCTTATCCCTAATTTTTAACCTTTTTATATTTAGTTCATTTAAAAAACCAATTTTGCCTTATAAACATCAATAATAATACATCAGTGCTTATTCTTAAAACCTTTTTCTAAAACATTTAAAGGCCTAGAGCGAAATTTTTTTTCCCTTGGCACTGAAAAAGTAACAAAATGGGGACCAGGTGAGTTTCTTGACCAGGGGCACCAGTGTCAGCACTGAGAAGAGCCTCTCCCTAGTAGCCAGTGGCACCCAGAAAAGGGCCTTCAGAGAAGACCTCACTGTTTGGTAGGCTGATGATGGGGCAACTGAGTAATCTAGGACCACTCTGGTCCCAAGCTGTGTATGGCTTTGAAGGTAAGCACTAGTACTTGGAATTGTGCTTGAAATGGACTGGGAACAAGTGTGGCATCACCTATGCCTGTGGGCAACTTGGAATTCCATTAACCTCTGGAGGTGAACTGTTGGAAAGGGTCCACCACACCTGTGGAGGGGAGCAGCCTTCCTCAGTGTAAATGGCAACAAAAAGTTACCAGACGACGATGAAGCCATAAACAGGAATTCCCTACTTGTGTAAATGAGAAGCATTTATTTGGCATAATCATGGGTCAGTAGCAATGTTAGAAACAGAGATGAAAGCTAGGAGCTAAATGGCACCTTAAACCTAGGATATGGGCACAACAACAGAACATCTAGGTGCACTTTTTTATAACGAACGCAAAGCTGAAAATGAATTAACTGCAGCTGAGACATTATGTTCATTTTTCACGTGGTCTAGTCCTTCCCCTGCCCACCCCCCTAATATTCTTAAGTGTATCGGATCTCTTCTTCAGTTTTCAGAGAGTAGCTGGAAATGGGGAGGCAGAAAAAAACTCCTTTCCTTCCACTCTGCAGTTTTAATCTGAAATCCTAGGCCTAGTACTGTGCCCAGAGCTCAGAAACTGCTCGTGCTAATGAAATTTCCTGTCGCAAAATGCATCTAGAACAATGGGAATTTCAAACGCTGGTCAGTCATGGCTTAAAAAACTCTTGAGCACCTCAAATCATGTAAAAGAAAAAAATCCCAGAGGTGAATCGTGATTCTGTAGTATAATGACTGTGTAAGAAAGGACACGGGTGGCGCTGTGGGTTAAAGCCTCAGCGCCTAGGACTTGCCGATCGAAAGGTCGGCGGTTCGAATCCCCGCGGCGGGGTGCGCTCCCGTCGTTCGGTCCCAGCGCCTGCCCACTTAGCAGTTCGAAAGCACCTCCGGGTGCAAGTAGATAAATAGGGACCGCTTACTGGCGGGAAGGTAAACGGCGTTCCGTGTGCTGCGCTGGCTTGCCAGATGCAGCTTTGTCACGCTGGCCACGTGACCCGGAAGTGTCTGAGGACAGCGCTGGCTCCCTGCCTATAGAGTGAGATGAGCGCACAACCCTAGAGTTTGGCAAGACTGGCCTGTACGGGCAGGGGTACCTTTACCTTTACCTTTAAGAAAGGCTTGAAATCATGTGAATGTTGTGTAGTTTAATTTTTGTCAAATATTGGGGTAAAACAATTACTTTTTAATATTCATTAATTAGGCGGTTTGCTGAGGCTCTTCATATTGATGACAGTTCTGATCCTTTTAATGTCCGTGCCTCTGTACCCAAGTACAGTGATAGCTTGAAAGAAGATGCAAGGTATGTATCGTTGTTACTTAGTGGTTTGTGTATTCTCCAGGGACACATTGGTAGCCCTTTGACTTCAGTGTCCAGAGGTTATAGCTGGAGAATTGTTTTAATGTTAAAATTCTAGCTGGTCTAATTTGCAAAGGTTTTATTAAATGGTCATACTGATAAGTGCCTCTTCTCCCCCATACATGATAGGGAAATTTGTTTGAATGTTTCCCTCTTTTCTTGCGAGTTCTCCAAGAAAATAATGGTGGCATAACTATGTTGTTAGTAGCATGTTTAGTACAGTTGTACCTTGATTCGCGAATGCCTTGTTACTCGAACGTTTTGGCTCCCAAACTGCAAACCCGGAAGTGAGTGTTCCGGTTTGTGAACGTTCTTTGGAACCCAAACGTCCAGTGTGACTTCTGATTGAGTGCAGAAAACTCCTGCAGCCAATCGGAAGCCACACCTTGGTTTGCGAACGTTTTCAGAAGTCGGGTGGGCTTCCAGAACGGATTCCGTTCAAAAACCAAGGTACAACTGTATATTGAACATAAACTGTGGGTGGGGGCATAATTTCATGCCTCAATGGAGCACATGGACAATGGAATTCTGTACTCTTCCCCTGCCTAGGGTTTCCCTTCTGTAGCTGATTTTTCTTTTACACATGTTCATTTCCAGTATTGGAGCTGGTTTCAGCTAGGAGGAGCACTGTGGCGAGAGGAAGCATGTGGAGGAAGGTTCAGAATCTCCATTTCAAATTGATTTAAGATGTCAGTGCGGTTTATGGCAGCTATGAAATTGGCAAGTGCCATATTAGTGATAATTAAATAATTAGGGACAAATTCATGGCGGAGAAATCTCTGAATGGCTGCTGTCCACAGTGGCTTTGTTCTTCCATTGTTGGGCAGAACAATCTTTGGATACTAGTTGCTGGGAATCACGAGGAGGTAGAGTGCTGTTGTACTCAGTCCTGCTTTGGGGGTTCCTGTAGGCATCTGCTTGGCCACTTTGAGAAGGCGATGCTCAACTAGATGGACTGTTAGCCCAATCAGGCTTTTATGTTCCTAGAGAGCCAGTGTGGTGTAGTGGTTAAGAGCAGGTGGACTCGTAATATGGGGAACCAGGTTTGCATCTCTGCTCCTCCACATGCAGCTGCTGGGTGACCTTGGGCTAGTCACACTTCTTTGAAGTCTCTCAGCCCCACTCACCTCACAGAGTGTTTGTTGTGGGGGAGGAAGGGAAAGGAGAATGTTAGCCACTTTGAGACTCCTCTGGGTAGTGATAAAGCGGGATATCAAATCCAAACTCTTCTACCTGGTGCTTTATTTGTGATTCTCACTGTCCTCCATTTGAAGGCACAAATCTGCCCACTGGTCCAAAGAGGTTGGTGACTTCTTGGGGAAAAAGCAGTGAACGATATGTATGATGCTTACTCTATCAGAATTTAAATGCAGTGTGAATGTTGAAACTCATATATACTTTTTTTTTAATTGACCTTGAGAAAAAGGAGAAAATGTCAATTGTGGCTTTAAAATGAGGCATAATGAAATTGGATTGCAAGTGAGAGTCTGAAACCACTCACAGTGTATCCTGTGTGATTTGTGCTGGGAAAACACTGGTGTATTTCAAATGCTATGTATGGATAGCAGCAGTCCTCCTCACATTTGTCATACAATTCTTCATTATTACAGGAAAGATTTAAAGTTTGTCAGTGAAGTTGAGAAAGAAATGAAAGCCCTTGTAGAAGCAGTAAATAAGGTTAGTAACGGGGGAACCTTTTATTTCCTGTTAATTTTTTGAAGTGTACATACGTTTAAGCCATGAACAAAACTAAAATTTATTTTGTAAGATTTCTTAAACTTATGGGGCAGAGAGAAATATGTATATATGATGCCCATATGTACATAAACTTGGATGCTATAGATATTTTTATTATTGCAATTAACAGTTGTGATTCAAAGAAGTGATACATATTTATTGTAGATAGTTCATTCTCTAGTCATTCAGATTAACACATAACACAGAAACTACATGCTTCATTCTTCTCCAACCTTCATGAAAGAAACATATAAAATAAACATCTCTCTGTAATCCAGAGCAAGCATACAAAGAAGAGCCATTGCTTCCCGCCCATGAACAGAGAACACCGCAGAATCATCCATGAGCTTGCTCAGGCGTACGGCATAGAGAGTGTGAGCTATGATAACGAACCAAAGCGCAATGTTGTTATCAGTGCGGTGAAGTATGTTGTTCCATTTTCTTGTTATAAGTTGCAAAATAACCTCCTTAACAGACACTGTGATATTTGCATTTGTTCTATTTAAGCCTGTTCTGTTTTTACATTTGCACTGTGCAAACATCTTGTGCGTTCTTTGTGTGCCACGTATCTCAAAATAGCGTTTTGTGTTGTGGAGAGGAATGTGTCCTCATGAACATTTCTGTTGTTGAAAACGTTCCTCATTTATATATATTTTACATATTTGAATTCTGTAATAGTTGGCATCAAGTCAGATTTTCATATAGAGCAAAAGTCAGCATAAGCACCATTAGTTAGTTAATCAGTCTTCCTCCCAACCCTCATTTTTATAGACTTTGTAGACTTGTGTGTTGTCTTACTGTGGGAGCAAAGAGGAGGGACATTGTTTCTGTCCATCAGTATTAGCTTGGTGGATGGGGGTTTTTTTGTTTCTAGTTTTCTCTGTATAACACAACTACTCACTAGTATTTCCAAATAACGCAGGACGTTAAATGAAAGCATTATCCTATCCTGCTGGGGTTCTTGTGTGAAGCGAGATCTATACAAAGGACGTGCTGTCCTCCCTTGCTTTCAAAACCCATTTCTTTTGAAAATTTGGATATAGAAGTGGCTGTGAGGGAATGAGAGAAAGGGAAATCTAGTCGCAGCCATGTAGGCATCCTTTGTCAAAGCTCATTTATATTATGGCTCTCTTTCTCCAGAGGGAAATCAGTTTGCCCAACAGTTACTCTGACTTCGCTGCTTACCAAGGAAAGGCAGACGAGGCCCCCACCACCTATTCCTCATCACAAACAATCAGAAAAGTAAGTACTATTGCTTTGAAATATTTGTGCTGTATTTTTTATCAGTGTGTTTTCTGAAATAAGATACATACACTTACAAATGGGCAAGCTGGCAATGCAGCCCAGTCTGTCCTACTGCCGTAGAAGATAGAATCGGGATATAAAATGATAATAACAGATTGGAGAACTGGGCCCAAGCTAACAAAATTAATTTCAGTAGGGGCAAATGTTAGGTTCTTCACTTAGGCAGGAAGAACCAGATGCACAAATATAAGATTGGGGGCACCTGGCTTACTAGCAGTACATGTGAAAAGGATCTAGGGATCTTAGTGGACCACAAGCTTAACATGAGTCAACAGTGTGATGCAGCAGCAACAAAAGCTAATGCTATTCTAGGCGGCATCAACAGAAGTATAGTGTCCAGATCAAGGGAAGTAATAGTACCACTCAATTCTGCCTTGGTCAGACCACACCTGGAATACTGTGTCCAATTCTGGGCACCACAATTTAAGAAAGATGTTGACAAGTTGGAACGTGTGTAGAGGAGAGCAACCAAGATGACCAAGGCTCTGGTAACCAAGCCTTATGATGAACAGTTGAAGAGTTGTGTATGTTTAGCCTGGAAAAGAGGAGACTGAGAGGAGATACGATAGCCATCATCAAGTATGTCAAGAGCTGCCACATGGAAGATGGAACAAGCTTGTTTTTTTCCTGCTCTGGAGGGTAGGAGTCAAACCAATGGCTTAAAGTTACAAGAAAGGAGATTCCGACTAAACATTAGGAAGACCTTTCTAATAGTAAGAGTTGTTGGACAGGGGAGATGACGTTTGGGTGTACTTTCCAACTGTACCATTCTGTGATTCGATGAACATCTGAAGGGCCACATCTCCCCTAACCTTTGGTCTATGGCTAGACACTGTCTCCCAAAACCTTGGAAAGACTCCCTCAGTTGATGCCCCAGTCATTTCCAGCCATAGCCACAGCACAAATGTCTTATCCTGCACACGCATGTAGTTGCACAATCAGGAAGTGGACTTTGATTTTGAATCCTGTCTTTTTATCTGTAAGGCTGCTAGGTATCAGTGCATTGACTTGTATTCTTCTGATGCAATATTTGCCAGAAGAGTGTTCCAGAAGGTAGTCTCAGTATGAATCCCACTATAGTAAAACATTACTGAAGAAAGCAAAATTTAGTTTTAATTAAGAACGGGGTAGGGCAGCCCGCCCCACACTTAAACAGGAAGCACACACGTTCATGTTGGTTGTTTGGGAAGAGCAGGACTTAGCATTTTTTGTGCAGTCCACACACCCTCACTAGGTGTCTTAAAATGCTTAATTTAGTGGGATTACCTTCTTTCCTTTTGTCATCTTTTCGTTAGCTCACCTTGTTACCTTGTTGTAACAGTGCTTAGTCTTACTCTTCAAGTTTAGGAGCTTCTCCAGGTTGCAAGCATACTCAGGGAATGGAGGGGAAGCACTTCCCTTTAACATAATTTGTAAGGTGACTCTGCCTGCTGACCAAGACCAAGGTGCTGTTGTGTCAGTCCAGAATGCCCTGCATTACTGAGAACTCCAAAATTTGATTTTTACCTGAAAGTATCAGATTTTTATTTCTCCTTCCCCCCATTCTGTTTTAATTTCAGGCACGGGAATAGCAGCACAGAGAGAGGATTCAAAGAGGAGCCTGTGATTGACTACTTTGATGTACAGGACTGAAAAGATGAATGTGAAATTTGTGCCGTTGAAAAGTGGAAGTGATGCTACCAATCATTTTTTCCGTTGAAACGCTTTGTACTCGTTGTATTCAAAGTACATCCTGGAAACAGCAGATGAAAAGAAATAGCTTGTCATTCTTTAACCCTCTCTCTGTGTGTAACCAGCTTTGGGGTGGGGGGAAACGAACATAGAATGTAAGTGCAAGTTGTATGTACCTCTCAACAGCCTGCGTCTGACGCTGCAAAACCTGTAGTGGTTCGTAAGGACAGAAAAACAAGTTGGCATCTAAGGTAATCTGCTATAAAATATAATGAATTATATCTCCTATGTAAGATAAACTTTTTGTCTGGGTATAAGGCACAGTGAAACAATAGCCCTATGCAAGCTGTCTCCCCTCACTCATGCAAAATTGCACCCACCTTGTGTGATTGGCAGCCCCGCCCTCTGCCATCAATGAGCTGGGGAGAGCCCAGAAGCAGGAAGCTTGTTCCCTGTATGATCAGAAACACCCTGCGCGGTCGGGGCCCTAAATCATTCTGGGAGTATAAACCTATAGTGCTGGCTCTTTGTTTTAGACCTTCCCCCAACCCCAGTATGGATACAAGCTGGAAGGCAAAGACTCAGGGATGGACAACAAATGCATCTGCAACAAATCCTTAAAAGTTTTCAGCTTAAGGAGACAAGTTAATTGAATTCGTGAAGTACGAAATTAGGGATGCTGATGTATCCAGATGAAATGATGAAAGCCAGCTTTTCAGTCAAAGCATTAGGAGGCGTAGTCCCATAGCAATTTGAACTTTGTGCAGCCTAGAAACAGTAGGATTGGTGAGTCAGTAAGTTTATACTTTTTGTATCTAAACTTGAGTTGCCTTTGCCATAAGTCTAATGCTGGATATTTTCAGGTGGTAAGTGTATGGAGCTGGGGATTTTTTATGTCATCTGTAGGTTCCTTTTTGGGGTTTTTTTTTTTAATGGAAATGAGCTTATCGGTTATTCTTCAGTTAGGGTAGCATGTAGCCTTATGCTTTGCGTGTAGCGGTAACAAATAATAATAATTCTTTTGCATTTTTATCAGTGGCCAGACAGCAATTGAATATGGTTACTGTACTTGAAATGAGATATAAAGCCACCTTATTATTTCTCCTCCTCTTCCTCTTTGCAAACTGTGGCCCATATATTTCCTAAACATTCTTCCTGTTTCATACCCCTTCCTTTTGTGGACAGCTTCCAAGCTACAGGAGTGCCCACATGGATGCACCTTACTAAAAATAATAGTGTGTAAGGATTTTAGGTGAGGGTACTGTTTAGTAAATTTTACTTAATTTGTACCCTGCCTTTCCACTAAATATGTGTTACGGCATTTTATCAGTATGCAGGGGAATCCTGAAGTGGCTTGGACTATCTGTATCTGCCTTGTGAACACGTGCAAGTATCCATTCTTGGTGCATTATGATTTAAATTAGTGGAATGGTTTGTAACAAGAAAAGAGGCCAAACCCACGTCCCTAGTAGAATTTTTAAGTTCCTGTCGCACAGAGACATTGGGTTAGTGGCCCTGCAGCACAGACAAGTGATTGTTCCTTATATTACACGTTTATTATTATTTAAATACCAAAAAGTTGAGCACAATTGCGCCTTTCCCACAGAACCTTAAAGTAAAATGCACTTCCTTTCTGTACATGGAGTGGAGCTGTGCTTCTGGCACCCCTATCCAGTGGTTGGTTTTCCTGCATGGTAGGGATTTTGCACTCGGTAAAAGTTCTGATGCCCCCACCCCAAAGACATGCACAAAATAGGTGCTATGTTACAGCTAAAATCACATGAATGCAGAAGGGATTGATCAAGACTCAAGTGGAAGTGCAGCTCTACATTCCTCCAACCAGTACAATGTACTTCTGCTGCATCACTACACAAGAAGGATGTAGCTGAACATTTTGAACAGAGCCCATAAGCACAGAAACGTTTATTCCTATTCATTACTTAGCTGTTTTCATTTATGTGGATAGTGGTTTTTAAGTGACTGGTTCTGCTATTGCTTGGTGAAAAAGTGCCATGTATACATTAAGGGATTAAACTGGTGTTTGTTGGTTTTGTAACATCTCAGCTTTTAAAAAATTGCCATTCTCATTTTATTCACTTCTCATTTGGTTTTTGCACTTTTTGGTGATCTGAGAGGGAAAAGTCTAATTGGAACAAGTTTTTCAAACTTCTCTTTTGCAATTATAAACAGGGCATTTGGATCCATACATGCAAACAGTGCAGGCAGAATTTTAGGACTGAGGCTTAGTAATAATTACATATTCAAAACTGCTGAGAATACTCAGTGCTTTGTGTGCATCGATTTATGTGTAATCTAAAGTTGTGAAAATTGCTATGGAAACCATTCCTAATGGCATTTCTCTTGATGTACTTCATGATGAATTAAGTGAATTGATTTATGTTTGGTTTTTAATAAGTTATTTGTCAAAACTTTATATATATATATATACATACACACACACAACTTGCTTGCTTTCAATTCAGTGGTGTAATAAATTACTGACTTTATAAATTTGTAATATAAAACTGTAATAAAGTTCAAATGGATCTTGTCCATCAGTGTTCTGACACCATGCGAATGCTCCTCCAGCTTTAGATCAATATCTTCTATCACCATTTGCAGAAAACATAGCAGTGGAGGACTTCGGGCTTTCTAATTTCAGCGGTGCCCTGTGCAAGGCCAAAATTTGGCACCCTTTCCTCCACCTCTCTCCTTCCACTCCAAGTCATGTTTGCGGCACCCGCTCAGCTCGGCACCCAGTGCAGGCAAACCGGTAACACACCCCTAAAACTGCCTCTGATCATAGTTCAAACTGATTAGCAAAGCCTAAATTCAATGCCTCATTTGTCCTGACAGCACTTAATATTTAGCCTTCAGGAGCTGCAGAGCCTCTGGCCACTCCAATGCAAGAGCCATTCGGATTTTATTAATCAGGTTCCCATGTCTTGTCCGTTTCACACCTTTTAAATTAGGGAAGACTCGCCATGCTATGCCAGTTTCAACAGCCTCATCCAATAGCACAAAAAAGTCTGTGTCTTTTGCCTCTTTTAGATCATATTTGGCCAATTTGTCCCTTTAGGTGCCTTAGCATTATCACTTTACTAGTAGCTTTTCACAGTTTATATCAAACTGTTTGCTTGGCGAATATAATAATATTTATTTATACATACATACATACATACATACATACATACATACATACATACATACCCCGCCCATCTGGCTGGGTTTCCCCAGCCACTCTGGGTGGCTCCCAACTGAATATTAAAAACACAATATTTTAAATATTTACCCGTGGTTGCTGGAGACTTGGTTTCAAGCTACCATTAGGCTTTCTGGCACGCCATACCATTTTTGCATGATCTTAAAACATTCATTATTTAATACTATCCCATCGATTCTCCTCTTGTATGATATTAATCTACCCCAATAATATTTATAAAATTCCACAGTTGTACCCATTGCAGCAATTTCTCTCATTATAATTGGTTGTTCCAGGAAGGACTAATCCTCCTTTGTTGGAGATAAACCATTTACATGTTTCTGATAGTTAGAATTTTGCTTCATTGTTTTTTTTATAATTCCCCCCCCCCCCCCATAATAAGCAGCAGAGTTTTATTTCCTAATCCTCACAACTCTCTGCATTTGTGCCGTACCTCCACCTAGTGGTCAGTATGAAAGTAGCAAAGAATCTGCACTAATTTGTTGAAATTTGGATGACAAGCGAAGTCACACATAGCTGCAACCCTTGATTCAAACAGAAATCAAACATTGCTGTGTGTCTCTTGGTTCTAGCCTGGCTTAGATTTTAACACTTGCTGGATCCAGGGATGGAAGGATCTCACATACAGCCTATTTCACCCCCTGCAAACCATAACACTTATTTCAAATTCAAGTGATACAGACTAGCATCAGCTAGTCACCACGGCTCTCCAACACCCCCAAAGAAATGGGGTGGAGGTGGATTGCAAACTTTAGACAACCACCTTAGACAGGAGGCGGGCAGGTGTGGAGGACTCCCTGGTCCTGAATGGGGTAACTGTGCCCCTGAAGGATCAGGTGCGCAGCCTGGGAGTCATTTTGGACTCACAGCTGTCCATGGAGGCACAGGTCAATTCTGTGTCCAGGGCAGCTGTTTACCAGCTCCATCTGGTATGCAGGCTGAGACCCTACCTGCCTGCAGACTGTCTCGCCAGAGTGGTGCATGCTCTGGTTATCTCTCGCTTGGACTACTGCAATGCTCTCTACGTGGGGCTACCCTTGAAGGTGACCCGGAAACTACAACTAATCCAGAAGGCGGCAGCTAGACTGGTGACTGGGAGCGGCCGCCGAGACCACATAACACCGGTCTTGAAAGACCTACATTGGCTCCCAGTACGTTTCCGAGCACAATTCAAAGTGTTGGTGCTGACCTTTAAAGCCCTAAACAGCCTTGGTCCAGTATATCTGAAGGAGCGTCTCCACCCCCATCGTTCTGCCCAGACACTGAGGTCCAGCACCGAGGGCCTTCTGGCGGTTCCCTCACTGCGAGAAGCCAAGTTACAGGGAACCAGACAGAGGGCCTTCTCGGTAGTGGCGCCCGCCCTGTGGAATGCCCTGCCACCAGATTTCAAAGAGAAAAACAACGACCAGACTTTTAGAAGACATATGAAGGCAGCCCTGTTTAGGGAAGCTTTTAATGTTTGATGTATTACAGTATTTTAATATTTTTTTGGAAGCCTCCCAGAGTGGCTGGGGAAGCCCAGCCAGATGGGCGGAGTATAAATAATAAATTATTACTATTACTATTACTATTGTATTATATGTGCACCAAGTTGATCCAGTTTGAAATGCACAATGCAGAGTTCTTTGTGAAAAGGGGATGCAAGGATGCCAGGATAAACAGCCAAACAAAATTTGAAGCTTTCATTTGCAAACCAGATGTTACAGAAAGGTTCTCTCCCTCATGAAAAAAGTAGCTCTGGGAATGAGGAATAGAAATTGGAGTGAAGGAATTAGCTGACCTCGGCTGACTAAACCTTAATTCATATATGCAAAGGATGGGGTATACTCTGTCACACATACACAATACCAAGGAACCGGGCTACGGATCTTATAAAAAGCAACAATAGGAAGGTGAGGACTCAGAGAAGGAGAGGCCTTTCTGAATTTGCACCGTTTCAGTCTTCTCATGTAGTTGTAATTAATTTTTTTAACTGATCCTCTTGACCCTCTCAGGGGAATGGATAGGTTTCCTTGCACGTTGCTCCTTCGGGGCACAATAATACCCAGATCAAGCAAGGACCATTTGGCCAGCTCAGAAATACTCTGCTAACTCGGCCCCAAAGGTCCATGATGCGGACAGCAGACGCTAGTCCCTCAGAAACACCGCCAGAGTGCTGCAGCCTCTCTGATTTGGCTACCGAGTGGGATGGAGAATAAAAGGAGCCGTTTCTGAGGGAGAGTGATATGATTTGAGGTGGGAGATCGGGGTGAACATTGGGTTTGGCTGAGGGAGAACCGGTTCTGATTTGGGTTGGACATCCGTGCTGAGGAGACTACTGATAAGCAAGAGGAACGAGCCTTGCAGCTTAGATAGAAAGTTGAGTGTCTGGGGAAGGTATACAGACAGGAGTTAAATGGAGGGTGTGCCAGAAAAGTTTGTTTTTTCTTTTTCCCTGCCAGCAAATGGTTAGCGGACAGCAGCTTATAATCGGCTGGGGTTCCAGCAGGAGGGGTAGTTGAAAAGGAGAGGATTTGGAGAGACAATTCATAGTTTTGGGAGTACGTTGGGATTGAGGTTGGGAGAATAGATTGGGAGATAGGAAGCAAGAGGAGAGAGAGTTGGTTCTGGGTAGAAACATCCACTCTGAGGAATATATCAAAAGCTAGAGAAAGGAGACTCTGAACTTAGTGTGAAGGACAGTGTGTGGTGTCCTGTAAGAGTAATTAGGCCAGTAATTAACTGGGAGGCTGAGGCTGAGCCAAGAGAAGTAAAAGCTGTGAGGATACAGTCTACTTAGGACTCATTCCAGTCAGGAGGGGAGAGATTCTTCTACAAAAAGAGAAGATCCCTTGGGTCTGTTATTTGGAGTACCTCAGGAGTAGGGTTGTCTAATGGACAGGAAGTACCACCTTGTTTAAGAACGAAAGTATTAAGTGGTAACAGCTGCGCAACAACTGAGGAAACACATTATAATCTGAAGTAGTAGTAGTAGTAGTAGTAGTAATAATAATAATAATAATAATAATAATAATAATAATAATTTTTATTTATATCCCGCCCTCCCCAGCCGAAGCTGGGCTCAGAGCGGCTAACAACAGTAAAATGATAAAACATTCTAAAATCATTTCATTATAAAATTAATTCCAATCAAATTAATGGCAACCATTTGGGCTAGAAGTTCTGTGAGGATTGCCATAGTATCCTGTGTTTTACCCACTTGTGTCATAAACTTCCTTTGTTAAATAAAATCTTTATTGTTTATTTGATCAAATCCTGCCCGAGACTCCAAATTATTAAGTTTTCCCTGACACAAGTCCGCCCACAAGACAATCTGAGGTAGTTTGTGGGAATTTGTGTTCTGTGAGGTGGGTGCACTATACAGTGGTACCTCGGGTTACATATGCTTCAGCTTACATACGCTTCAGGTTACTCCACTAAGCCAGAAATAGTGCTTCAGGTTAAGAACTTTGCTTCAGGATAAGAACAGAAATCGGGCTCCGGTGGCACGGCGGCAGCTCTGGCGGTGTGGCAGCAGCAGGAGGCCCCATTAGCTAAAGTGGTGCTTCAGGTTAAGAATAGTTTCAGGTTAAGTTTGGACCTCCGGAACGAATTAAGTACTTAACCCGAGGTATCACTGTATTTAAGTGAGGGCAGGCCCAACAGCGCCAGGGGGGAAAGTGCTGTTGCGCCATCTTAGTGAGCTGAGTCTGAGGAGAGGTAAAACCTGTGGGAATACAGGCTACCTGGGTCACATTCCTGTCAGGAGGGGAGAGTTCTTCTAGGTAAAGGAGACTCCTATGCCAGTAACAAGGGGTGAGGCGATCCTCTGGGTCTGTTATACTCATCCGAATACCTCAGGAGTGGGTTTGCTAAGAGAGTGGGTAACTTGACAAAAAGTACTCCTCACTCGTGAACAGTATTAAGCTGTGAAGGAAGCTGTGCCGTGTCAAAAGAAGTCCACTGTAATAATGAAGTAAAGGAACGAGAGTGAAGCAGCAGAAACTTGAGTCAAGCATTTCACCACCTATTCTAGAAACCCCTCTGTTCTCGAACCCAATTAATAAATAATAATAATAATAATAATAATAATAATAATAATAATAATAATAATAAATCTTTATTGTCATTGCCCCTTCTCGGGGCCAACGAAATTACTTGACTGCTCCATAAAAACACTAATTAAACAATACAGTATAGTACAGTATAATAAACCGTGTTAAAACCTGAAGCACCTGCCCAAACTAAGCGTAAGGACATAGAAAGGAGTAAGAGAAACTGAAGAGTAACAACTGATTTTGAGTAAAGGGAGTTAAAAAGAGATGCTGTGCCTGTACTACCGTGTTTAAGCCTGAGACATCCTTGTATTTAGTTTAAGTAATTTAGTTCTACCTGAAAGAATATGTCTCCTGATACAACTTTGTTTCACCAACTTCTTCTTTTTTTTTGTAAATAAAACTTCCCTTGTTGGATTAGCTCATGGCTGAATCGAGGATTCCCTCACACAACACACAGACACACACCTGCCACCAGATAGCCTGAGGTAAATTGTAGACATTCATTTAATTGGTGTACCATGAGGTAGCAGTTAGGAGAGAAAGTCGGCTACAGATTAGAAAGACGAAGGGAAACAGTGCCAGATTTTCCAAAATTATGAGTATTGCCAGAGGCCTGTAAAAATCAAAACAGGAAAGGGACTATCTCTTATTCTACCAGGTTTCCAGAATGCATCTTTCCTAGTTATACAAAAGGCTCCAAATATGGTTTCAAAAAGTTCCAAAGAAGTGTAACTAGGGAAGTTTATTCATCAGCCTCACCTCACAATATTTGTAGTGCTGCGGTTTTTGTGCAAACTTCCTTAACCACAGCTAAGGATGAGCAAAGCTATCAATTTCTGTGTTTCATTTTTATAGCTTTAAATTCTGTTTGTCACATTTCTGCATCATATATATAGACTGCAGCATAACAGTACTGAATAACAAAAGAAAAAATAATATGTTTATTTGCATATATCTCCATTCATTTGCATATCTCCCATTTTTTAACGAAAGTTTTCATGAAAACTCATCAGCATTTGATCTTTTATCCTAATAAACATATTTTGTTTGCAATTTTGTCTAAGATATATTTATTCAAACAAGTTCCCCTAATATAATGCGCCTTTTCACTTATACAGTGGTACCTTGGGTTACATATGCTTCAGGTTACATACGCTTCAGGTTACACACTCCGCTAACCCAGAAATAGTGATTCAGGTTAAGAACTTTCCTTCAGGATGAGAACTGAAATCGCATGGCGGCGGGATGCCCCATTAGCTAAAGTGATGCTTCAGGTTAAGAACAGTTTCAGATTAAGAATGGACCTCCAGAACGAATTAAGTTCTTAACCTGAAGTACCACTGTATTCATTTTTATATACAGGTGGCGACCATTTTAGGCATATCCAAATCATGCATGATCACTGACGTGCTGGTCCTTTTGCACCTGGAAGAGGGTGGAATGGAGACAGAACGGAATGGGGTGCACTTATGAAAGCTCCACTGTTTCGTGTGGGGTCTGAGAATGGAACCCCCATGTGTACACTTTATATACATTTTCCCCTAATGTATGCATCATGTACACCTTTTCGAACTGAAGAATCATAGAGTTGGAAGGGACCCAAGAGTCATCTAGTCCAACCCCCTGCAATGCAGGAATCTCATCTAAAGTATCCATGACAGATGGCCACCCAATTCTTCATTCAGAAGCGCACTGCAAAAATTTGGAGAAGCAAATTTCTAAGGGTAGCTGCAATTTGGTTCACATCTTGCTTTGGGAAGTATAAATCAGATAAATTTGCAGGAAAATATGTACCGAACTGAGTTTCTCCCCAATCGCTAACCACAGCTAATGGACATATTCCCTTAGGCACACAATGAATATAAATATGATGCAATTCAATTTAAAACTTTATTGAATAGAGGAATCAGCATAGAAAATTTATACCAAACGTTATTTCTTTATGTTTCAGGACTATGTTACTAAGGAAAAGAAAAGAGCTTTTCTGCCCCTAACCAATTACTTGGTCACTTTATTTATTGGTTGATTCAATTGGTTTTGCCCATGAGTAGATTGTGGTTAATGCACTGTACTCTGGTAGGGGAAGAGCAGGACCTGCCATTTGCAATAGCTACTGTATGTCTCTCACACACTTTCTTTCTACTTGGGCATGGTCTACTTGTAAGCAGTGGCAGTAGCTCAGCTCATGATACCTCCCTAACTAGCTAAATCTACAATGGCTTGGTTAAGTGGTGATGGTGAATCAGGACTAGGAAGAGGCAAAACAACAGGCGAAATGTTGTTCATCTTTGGCTGGCTGAGAGATGGGTAGTGCAGCAGACACACTGAAGTCTACTCCTGCCCTGAGGTTCACCAGCTGAGCATCTTAGTGTCTAAGGGAGAGGATTAGTGAGTAGTGAACTGCTCAGGCACAGGTTGCTGAATGGAGCAAAGTCAGGTAGCTGTTGCTATCACCACCAGCAGATGGGTCTGTCTGCGCATTTGTGTGCATGAGGAAGGATGTTTTGGGGCAAATAGATTAAGTCTGTGGTATATTTTAATGTTAAATGTTACAAATGTTTCCTTCTGGAAATTTTAAAAGCATATCCTTGTCACTAATTTTTCCATGATGCATTTTTGGATGAATAGACAGTTAGATGTATCTACTCAGCCAATTCAGCATGTCCTTCCTTGCTTCTTCAATGTAAGGTCTGTCTTGAGGGTTAATATCTTCCCTTTTACGATGTACAAAACCATGAGTTTGTCCAGGATATATTTTCACTTCATGATCAACTTTGCATTGCTGTTTCAGCTTCTGTTCAAGGGCAGTGACCTGCAACAAAAAAATATATCCTCACATTACTGGTACTGAAATAATTTCTTTATGAGATTGCCAGAGTTCACTTGTCACATCTTGGAACAGAGACAAAAAAAATGGTATAAATATATGACCTTCAGATCTCCAAGAGAAATATCAACTAAGCCAGCCAGAAGAGCCAGCATACTCTGGATTTCGGATAATTGTAAGCCATTCCCCACCCCCAAAAAAGCATTTTCTTCAGCAAAATTTATACACCAGGAACATTGCTCCTGATTCAGGAACTCAGTTTTTGAAATAATGCCTTACTTGGTCAAGAGGAATTACTTCATCTTTCTCTGCAAAAATGAAAAAGGTGGGGTTCATCAGGTTGCAACTGTCCTCTGTAAATTTGATCACTCCTAGAATGCATTCAACAATAAAAGTTACATTAAAACGAAGCATGCCAAACACTTTCAGTAAGAGTGCAGTATTTAACATTTTGCATGCAAATCCTTTCATATATTTTTATTTTGCCAAAGGTTCAAAATCAGGGATGAGCAACGGCATATTTGTCTCCTTAAAGTGAATCCCATATAGACAAGGACTTGAAGAGCGAAAGGACTGGTCAAAGTAATATTGATGTTGACAAGTTTGACTTGCAGGTAAATTTCAAGTCAACATCCCATGAAATATTTTGATCTGGTTAAGTTAGTAAAATGCATCCTTTCATATTGGTGCTCATGCAAAGCCTGACATTAAGCACCAGTTTATATGTGGTGAGCTATACAAAATAATAGGCTCCTAATATTGACACGTCGGGACGCGGGTGGCGCTGTGGGTAAAAGCCTCAGCGCCTAGGGCTTGCCGATCGAAAGGTCGGCGGTTCGAATCCCCGCGGCGGGGTGCGCTCCCATTGTTCGGTCCCAGCGCCTGCCAACCTAGCAGTTCGAAAGCACTCCCGGGTGCAAGTAGATAAATAGGGACCGCTTACTAGTGGGAAGGTAAACGGCGTTTCCGTGTGCAGCTCTGGCTCGCCAGAGCAGCGATGTCACGCTGGCCACGTGACCCGGAAGTGTCTCCGGACAGCGCTGGCCCCCGGCCTCTTGAGTGAGATGGGCGCACAACCCTAGAGTCTGTCAAGACTGGCCCGTACGGGCAGGGGTACCTTTACCTTTACCTTTAATATTGACACATGCTCTAATGGACGAGTGTCCATTAAAGGAAAGTCCTATTGAATCAAACAACAGCCTATCTGGTTCAACATTCTGGTTTTTTAAGGTAGCCAGTCAGGTGCCTCTGGAAAGCTCATCTGCAGAACATGGAAGTAATATCCATCTTTGATTGTTGCTCCCATGCAATTGTTATTCAGCGGCGTGCTGCCTCTAAACATAGAAGGTTCATCCAAGCAAACAGGCTCTTGGATATGCCCAAAATATCTCTTGGGATCCTCAGAATGATTAAAATAGCTTAAAATTCCAGTCATTTAACAGCACATATGGAGCAAAAGAAAAGACAAAAATGATTTCTGGTGCCTTTCAGGTACTGAATGAATGTAATTTCAGAGAAAAATTATAGGATCTTATAATAATCAGAGGTCTGTGGTTCCTTCAATTGTTCTGGCAGCTATATTCCAATAAAACCTCCTTCTAAAAGATTTGCTTTAGGGTGGAGTGAAAGGAAAATAGGAATCACTGAGCTAGCCTAGAATAAGTTTAGAGTGGTGATGAAAAACCAGGCATAACTATTTCAGATGAGGAAGTACAGATTAGGTGATACGAGTTGCATGTGAACAGCTTCTGTGCAAAGTATAACAGGGATATATTTTCTAAAACCTGGTGCAAGTGTCAAAAACATTGTGCTGCAAATAAAAGCATATTCTGGCCATTATTTCTAACGCACACAGTGATATCAATATTCTTATTGTAGCTACACATACCATAGATGGATACGCCCGCCTTAAAGATAGAATATTTCAACATCAGATGATGTACTGCAGCTCCACCCCAACAAAATCCAATGACACCTATCTTCTTTGCATTACATTGTTCCTTCAGATGCTGCAAGACAACATCCGTTTCCCTAAAGCACAGAAATATAAGTGAACAAAAAGGCACCAGTGAAAAGACACCCTTACAAGGAGCCCTCACAAATTTGCACAATGTTGAGAATTTAAGGGTATAAACAAAAAAAGGCTTAATGGGGCCAAAGGACTGCTGCAAACTTCCTTTGTAACTAGTGGCAAATTTGCCAGTAAAGTCTTTTGTTAGGGAAATTATAGTTAATTTGCCCACAGGCTTAAAAAATGGCCAGAGACACATTTAGAAAGTGAGAATAATATTGGCAAAAGGCATTTGTTTCTTCCTTATCCTCTTTGTGAGGGAAACTGCAGTTTTTTAATAGAACAGAGAAAATGGCAGAGGGTAAGATTGCCCTGTTGAAAGCTCATTTTTTTTGTATGCGTGGAGGGTGCTTCTTTCGACATCTGATTTGGGGCAGAGGTTTGCTTTTTGTAATGTTTAAACTCTTGGTCTCCACCTACAGTCAATATTTTTTTAATGAAGTCAGATATTGCAAAGCTCCTTTAGGACTTTAGGACTCTCTCTTCATCCAAAAGAAACAAAACTCCGGCAATCGCCGTACCCCGTAAGTTCTCACGATCACTTGAAAAAAGTATCATTTCAGAATCCAGCTGTGTAGCTCAGGATCCAACTGCCATTCAATGATTTGATGGAATGGAAAGACAAAGCTGGGTGCTATACTTTTATTCCAAATCTACAGATGGTCCCACGCAGTGGTTTTGTGAAGATGCAAAACAGCATGGGAAATGGTGCAACGTTGTGACACCTTTGCAAGCCAATGAACATGGGAAAAACAAGCACAGATTAGTGTCCTTTAAACACTCCCAACCCAAGAGGTTGGTAGAGGATAATCCCACGGCCAATGTTTTTTTGTATAGATCTTTAAATCTCATTTTATAATGTATATAAAACAGAGAAAACTGTTATGAGAACAGATGAGAATTAAAAGTGGATAAAGAATACAATAATGAGAACAGTTGCATATGGGTAAAAAAATAACAAGCTCCAAGTAAAGAATATTAGGGCTAAAACCCAAAAAATCTTGCCCTAATTTACATTCCCACCATAAATGATAATATAGCCAATGGTGCCGAACAGTTTTATCAGAGGCCAAAATCTGCAAATCCTCTCTCCACGCGTACAGTTTAATCTGATCAATCATATCATCAGCCTCAAAAATCCACAGCAGGAATCAGTGCTTTTTATCTGGGGGTACATGGGGGTACGAATACCCCTAAACATTTTGTGAATCTAAGTTTGGCCACATTGAGGGGCAGTATTTCAATATGAGTTGGAAAATGAGAGTACCCCTAAACATTTTTTAAGGAAAAAAAGAAATTAACTTAAGCCCTTACTTGTTGATATTCTTGGAATCTCGTGTTTTTAGCCAGTCATCGAATGCAGACCAATCATTAGATAGCTTCCAAGGTTCTTGTCCCTTATAAAAGTCTGGACAAATTGCTCTGCATAGAAAATAAATTTAAATTCATTTTTCAAATATCACAGCACTGGTATAAATACAACTAATCCAGAATATGACAGCTAGACTGGGAACAGCAACTGGACCCATATAACACTGGTCCCAAAGGATCTGCACTGGCTCCCAGCACGTTTCTGAGCACAATTCAATGTGTTGGTATAGACCTTTAAATCCCGAAACAGCCTCAGCCTTGTACACCTGAAGGAGCATCTCCCTCTCTATTGTCCAGTCTGGGCACTGATATCTAGATCTGAGGGCCTTTTGGTTGTTCCCTCATTGCGAGAAGTGAAATTACAGGGAATCAGGCAGAAGGCAACTACAACTAATCCAGAATGCGGCAGCTAGACTGGTGACTGGGAGTAGCTGCTGAGACACTGGTCCTGAAAGACCTTCATTGGCTCCCAGTACATTTCCGAGCACAATTCAAAATGTTGGTGCTGACCTTTAAAGCCCTAAACAGCCTCAGCCCAGAATACCTGAAGGAGCGTCTCTACCTCCATCGTTCAGCCTGAACAATGAGGTCCAGCTCTGAGGGCCGTCTGGCGATTCCCTCACTGCGAGAAGTGAGGTTACAGGGAACCAGACAGAGGGCCTTCTCAGTAGTGGCACCCTCCCTATGGAACACCATGCCACCAGATGTCAAGGAAATAAACAACTATCTGATTTTTAGAAGGCACCTGAAGGCAGCCCTGTATAGGGAAGTTTTTTTAATGTTGGAGGTTATAGTTTAAGAGAAACAGTGTGATGTAACCAGAAAGCAGGGAGAAACTGGAATGTGTCCTGCAGAGCAAGAGAAGCTGGTGCCTTTTGTGGTGCTGCTGCTGCGAACTCTTCCAATATAGGTTTCAGGTTGTTTATATGTGTAAATCAGGGTGGCCGAATGTGTATTCTCACTTGCTCCCCTTGCAATTTCTTGTGGGTCTCCAACATATACTATTAATCAGAATAGGACAGAGAGCCTTCTCAGAAAGCAGAGGGCCTTCTTGGTAGTGGCGCCCTCCCTGTGGAACGCCCTCCCTTCAGATGTCAAGGAGATTAAGAACTACGTAACTTTTGGAAGACCTCTGAAGGCAGCCCTGTATCGGGAAGTTTTTAATGTTTGGTGCTTTATTATGTTTTATATATATTCTGTAAGCTGCCCAGAGTGGCTTGGATATAAATAATACACATTTACTACTTCAGCTAAAGGTAAAACGTTTAGTCAAGCAAAGTATTTTTGAACAACTACATCAGCTTGCACTTTGCATTCACAATTCATAATGCAGAAATATGTCAACTGAAAGAGATAAGACTAAGAAAAATAGAGACAATTTCTCACGTATATCCATGGGATGCGAGCATATCTGCTATGTATCTTGTGTTTGGTAGCTGCCATCCAAAAATGTCATGAATCACAATCACGGCTTTGTCTGTGCTGTGGGAGGGCTTGTTGATGTAGGCCTTGATGTGCCCAACAGAAATTTCTTGCCCATGCCCTTCATATTCAAATTTGTCTCCAATGTCACACGGGCATGGTTTTTCTTCATTAGCCATCTGTAAAGATGCATAAAGGTTAATGTAACTAAAGTTTAATAGAAATAAGTCTGTATACTCTACAGTTGCTGCAGGGCGTTGTTGCGAGTCTGCACGAGTGCTCTGTGACGCATAAAGGTAAAGGTAAAGGGACACCTGACCATTAGGTCCAGTCGTGGCCGACTCTGGGGTTGCAGCGCTCATCTCGCTTTATTGGCCAAGGGAGCTGGCGTACAGCTTCCGGGTCATGTGGCCAGTATGACTCAACAGCTTCTGGAGAAACCAGAGCAGCGCACGGAAACACCATTTACCTTCCCGCCAGAGTGGTACCTATTTATCTACTTGCACTTGGATGTGCTTTCAAACTGCTAGGTTGGCAGGAGCAGGGACCGAGCAATGGGAGCTCACCCTGTCGCGGGGATTCGAACTGCTGACCTTCTGATCGACAAGTCCTAGGCTCTATGCCACCCACGTCCCACCTGTGATGCATAGAGTCAGATAAAAACATATCAGATACATCAAAATTATCAAAAGATCAACTCACAGATTCCAAGAGGAATTGCTGATTTTTAACTAGGGCCACCAAAAATGGCACAATGATTTTCTTGGCACTGTGCTTTTAACTTTTCTTAAAGAAATCTTAGGGGCTTGCACCTTAAATCTCTTTCTGTGAATGGAAAAGTGTTCACGTTCTCGGAATGAGGCTTCCCCCATCTCCCCTTTCCCTTCGTTGTCTCTTGCAACCTCTGTTAATCAGGTCTTCTTTAAACTTATTAACTGGGTTCTGGGGTCCTATATGGAAGGAACAGTTCCACTTATTGTATGAACCAAAGTTTGCTTTCAGGAAGCCATGATGCTCAAAATATGCCTAAGTCAAAGGCTGGAGGAGCAGAAAAACATCCTTGAACACATGAATCATTCTTCCTAACACACACACACACACAAATCCTAGATTTTTCTTAGGCTTGTTTCTTTTCCCCTTTTTTATTTTTCCTAATCCTAATGGGTTGTTTTTGCTCAGGAATCTTCCAAAGGAAACCTCACTGGAGTGATATGGACCTTTGATTCATTATTCCCCAAGGCCCTAAGATTTTACTTTAAAATCTTAAGTACCTTTTCCTATGTTGTTTTAGAATATAAGAATGCCTTTATCATATCATGATTTTTTCCTTGGTACTTTTGCTCTTTAATTACCTGGAGGGAGGATGCTAGGAAAATAATTGCTTTCTTATATACCTTACACAGCTAATGCAAATAGCTTTATATTTTTCTATCTAGTGCTTATAATACTCATAATGGTTTCATTTATTCATGTAATTTGTGTTATACAATTCTATTACTTCTATATCAATTACTATTTTAAATGCATATTTATTATTTTTCACCATTTGTCACTTGTTTGCAGATAAATTTCTAATTCACTTTCTTTTGGTGCGGTTCTGGCTTTTTGGTCATTATCCATATGCTCATTGGAGTCAATTAATATAGTTTGAATTTAGGACCTGTTTTTCCACACAAGTTTGGGGACCCTTGGGAATTGTTTCTGTTGGCTAGAAATGCAAGGAAGGAGGGTGAAAATGTGACTGGAAGACCTGCCAATGTGCATAAAGTGAGCGGCAATCCAAAGATTGCAGAAATATACTGCTGAATTCAGTTGGGGGTTACTGGCAAGTACTTACAGCCTAAATCATACCAAAGATAGCAAGAGGCCAGGGGAAACACGACAACTATTATGCAATCTGGGGTGACTTTATTGATTATGCAAACCATGAGGCATATGGTAGAACAGTGCCTATGATCTTTAGCGCAGTTTGGCATTCATGAAGCACATATTTTAATCACTATTTTTTTCTCCTTTCGTCATGCCTTTGTATAAGGTAAAGGGTAAAGGGACCCCTGACCATTGGGTCCAGTCGTGGCCGACTCTGGGGTTGTGGCGCTCATCTCGCTTTATTGGCCGAGGGAGCCGGCTTACAGCTTCCAGGTCATGTGGCCAGCATGACTAAGCCACTTCTGGTGAACCAGAGCAGCGCACGGAAATGCTGTTTACCTTCCCACTGGAGTGGTACCTATTTATCTACTTGCACTTTGACGTGCTTTCGAACTGCTAGGTTGGCAGGAGCAGGGACCGAGCAACGGGAGCTCACCCCGTCGCGGGGATTCGAACCGCCAACCTTCTGATCGGCAAGTCCTAGGCTCTGTGGTTTAACCCACAGCGCCACCCGTGTCCCCATGCCTTTGTATAAAACCCTGCATACCAGAATTGCTGCTGATGCAATCTATCTTTTTCTTTGTGGCCAACAATGGATGTTCCTATGCATCATTTCATGTTAAGATTGTGATGGTTTTAGCATATACACTTCGGCAAAGCTCTGTTGGTGTACTTGGGAATGACTCTCTGATGTTAGTTGTTTCATAAATACAGTCATACCTCATGTTATGTCCGCTTCATGTTACATTCTTTCAGGTTACATCCCGCGGCGACCCGGAAGTACCAGAAAGGGTTACTTCTGGGTTTCGCCGCTCACACATGCACAGAAGCGCAAAATGATGCCACGCGCATGCACAGAAGTGGCGAATCGCAACCCGCACATGCACAGATGCGCTGCTGCAGGTTGCGTTCTTCTCGTGTTGCGAATGGTCCTCCAGAACAGATCCCGTTCGCAACCAGAGGTACCACTCTGTGTGTGTGTGTGTGTGTGTGTGTGTGTTAAAGAAGTCAGAGAGGCTAAAGAGCAGAATCGAATTATTTATCTTTGCAGTTTGTTCACGGCAACAATGGAACAGCAGTTAATGAATAACCCAAGATCTTGCTTGTGCTGGTCCCATGATGTCCTTGTGATAATTTTAACCTCTTCGCAGACATGGTATTTTCTCACACAGTTAACAGTCACCAAACAACATTTCTTGGGGTTTCTCCATAGTGTTCAGAATTCTTTATGTCTTTGCACAGGGGTCAGCAAACTTTTTCAGCAGTGGGCTGGTCCACTGTCCCTCAGACCTTGTGGGAGGCCGGACTATATTTTGAAGGAAAAAAATGAACGCATTCCTATGCCCCACAAATAACCCAGAGATGCATTTTAAATAAAATCACACATTCTACTCATGTAAAAACACCAAGCAGGCCCCCAAAACAACCCAGAGATGCATTTTAAGTAAAAGGACACATCCTACTCATGTAAAAACACGCTGATTCCCAGACCATCTGTGGGCCAGATTTAGAATAGGCAATTGGGCCAGATTCGGCCCCTGGGCCTTAGTTTGCCTACCCATGTGTTTGCACATTGATTTTGGGAAGTATACTGGAGCCCTTCCACCAACCTTAAAATGGGTAGTACCGACATGCAATGAGGAAAATGGGACCCCTAGCTGGGAAAGATGGTGCATCAGATGCTGTTGCGAAAGACCCCAGCTACTCTTATTATTACAGAATGCTTCATCGTGTGGCCACAAGTTAAGTCTGGGGCCAGGGCACGGGGTACAGTCCAGATCTAGCTCCAGAGGGTGGCAAGTCTGGGCATTTACTCCACCTCAACAGTGATATAATTTTCGCTTTGCAGAAGAGTTCCCAAAAATGTCAGGATCTATGTGAGATAATAAGGGATGCGGGTGGCGCTGTGGGTTAAACCACAGAACCTAGGGCTTTCCAATCAGAAGGTCGGCGGTTCGAATCCCTGCGACGGGATGAGCTCCTGTTGCTCGGTCCCTGCTCCTGCCAACCTAGCAGTTCGAAAGCACGTCAAAGTGCAAGTGGGTAAATAGGTACCGCTCCAGCGGGAAGGTAAACGGCATTTCCGTGTGCTGCTCTGGTTTTGCCAGAAGCGGCTTAGTCATGCTGGCCACATGACCTGGAAGCTGTACGCCGGCTCCCTCGACCAATAAAGCGAGATGAGCACCGCAACGCCAGAGTCAACCACGACTGGACCTAATGGTCAGGGCTCCCTTTACCTTTTTATGTGAGATAATGTATGGCCTCCATGCTTGCCTTTTTTACAGTTAACGAAGCTCATTGAAAATTCCAAGTCTGTGGGTTGCCAAAATCCTGGAGCTGGCGCTGCGTCTCTCCGCCAATAGAGCTACACATTTTGAAATAGATGTGGTTAAATCGAACCTTACTAAAAGTGCAGGAGAACCGATGAGCAAGCTGTTGCCGTCAGTTATTTTTATCAAGGCACCATACACTCATGAAGGCATCTCTGCCTCCCTCCCACTCAACTTCCTGCAGAAAACACTTTGGCATATCACGCTGGGACTCTTACGTACCTGGAATTCCAAAGTTCTCCGTTTTCTTTTCTTCTGGGAGGTTAGAAAGGGTTATTTCCCAAAGCTGTGAAAGATTTTTAAAAGGGAAAAGAAATCAGCTTGTCTGCTAACGGGTGCTGCAGCTTCTCCCACACAGCTTCCCTGAGTGGGCCTGCTGCAGCCTTCATGAAAAAGAAAAAAGAGTTTGCTTATTACAAAACAGCACCAGAGGTGACCCAGAATAACCCAGCTAGGAAGTGGGAGGAGGCTTGAGCTCCTCCTCCTCTGCTCTTCCAATCCTGCTTTAGCATACACTAGTCTTCTCTGTTTCCTTATTTATTCCTAACCCATTCAACTGTGCACACGAAACGTAAGAAACGACATCTTGCCACAGCTCTGCTGTTTTTGCTGTTAAAAAAAAACTATTCTATCTCACTAGTTGCTAGTTACTCACTAGTACTTTATTCTATCTCATTAGTTGTGAACATGTGTATGAACTTAACAGTGCTTAGCTTATTTTTTTAGTTGCTCTTCTGCTCATGTTAATATTGTTTTATAGTTTATAAATGCCACACTGATTTGTTAACCGTATAACCTTTGCTGCAATTGTGATGTATAGCTTATTTTTTAAGTTGCCGTTTTGTTAATAGGGTTTTATAAACTGTGATTGTTTCATTGATGAGTTGTTAATTACTTTATATGATTCATGCTATATTTGTGATGTTCTTTATGTTTTATTATGTTATTGTTTTTTATCGTATGCTTTGAGATTCATTGGAATGAAAAGAAGCATAGAAATGAGATAAATCCAATCAAACAAATCATTAATTAACGATTGCTTAAAATATATATTCATTACACATCATTCACACACTGGAGTACAAATGTTGGTAATCAACAGTTAGTGCTCTCCCAACATTTGGTAGTTCATAGCTCCCTTTGTATTTATAGCCTGCTCTTTACCATGCAGTCTCAAGTTGGGTTAAAGGTAAAGGTAAAGGGACCCCTGACCATTAGGTCCAGTCGTGGCCGACTCTGGGGTTGCGGTGCTCATTTCGCTTTATTGGCTGAGGGAGCCGGCGTACAGCTTCTGGGTCATGTGGCCAGCATGACTAAGCCGCTTCTGGCGAACCAGAGCAGTGCACAGAAACGCCATTTACCTTCCTGCTGGAGCGGTACCTATTTATCTACTTGCACTTTGACGTGTTTTCGAACTGCTAGGTTGGCAGGAGCAGGGACCGAGCAATGGGAGCTCACCGTGTCGCGGGGATTCGAACCGCCAACCTTCTGATCGGCAAGCCCTAGGCTTTGTGGTTTAACCCACAGCGCGACACGCGTTCCCAAGTTGGGTTACATACAGCTAAAATCAGGCATTCCCTGTTAGCTAGGGATGGTGGGAGTTGTAGTCCCAAAGCATCTGAAGCGCCGAGTTTGCCTGTGCCTGGCTAAAATGCAAGTAAGCCACATAAAGGTAAAGGTAAAGGTACCCCTGCCGGTACGGGCCAGTCTTGACAGACTCTAGGGTTGTGCGCTCATCTCACTCTAGAGGCCGGGAGCCAGCGCTGTCCGAAGACACTTCCGGGTCACGTGGCCAGCGTGACGAAGGTGCTCTGGCGAGCCAGCGCAGCACACGGAAACGACGTTTACCTTCCCGCTAGTAAGCGGTCCCTATTTATCTACTTGCACCCGGGGGTGCTTTCGAACTGCTAGGTTGGCAGGCGCTGGGACCGAGCAACGGAAGCGCACCCCGCCGCGGGGATTCAAACCGCTGACCATGCGATTGGCAAGTCCTAGTGGCTGAGGTTTTACCCACAGCGCCACCCGCGTCCCAAGTAAGCCACAAAGTGCACAACAACTCTAAATGATCAGTTACACCCAGTACTATTTTTATAGAAAAAGAGGTGCCAGAACACCTCCCTCGTTCACTTAGAATGGAAATGGTGCCCACCTGATAGATGCCAGAACTGAGTTCCGGTGATTTCCAGATGAAAATAAGCTCTGGTTACACCATATCATGCAAGAAACCAAACAAGCAGCCACATTTCAGAGGGAGTGATGCTCTCAACTCATACTCTACCACCCAAAGTCTGTGCAAAAAGGTGCATCTTGGTCTGCCAACAAAACATATTTAATGACAGGACGAGACACACCTTTGAGAGCACATTCCACAACATTGAGGGCCACTACAAAGAAGGTCCTGCCTTACACAAGGTGGTAGAATCACTATGTTGCAATGTAGGAGAAAGCATTCTTTGAGATATTTGGGGTCTAAGTTGTTTGGGGTTTTATATGTCTCTGTAAGCACTTGAATTGAGCTTGGAAGCACAAAGACAAACACTGCAGACCTTTAAGAATTGGCGGCACCCTGGCTGGTGCACATTTGTTGCAGATACAGCAGGTGTTTTCAGGTTTGGTGGTTTATACGTTGAAGAAAACGTTATGACAGTTATTTTGGGAGTTCTACGTACGTTATATGATATATATTGTATTTATTTTAGTATTCCATACATCTGAGAAGGGAGGATATGGATTTTAATTCCGCGAAATGCAAAGATGCTATTTATTAGGTGTGTGCAGAGGTCTCAAGGTTCATCTTGAATTTTTAAAAAAATAATTCCGAGTTGCTCTGTGCAATCTTTCCACCCAAGTCTGGGCTTGTCCAATGCCAAGGTGCAACGTGTAATTGAAGTTGCCTCTGTCTCAATCTAATCAGCGTGATCCATACAATGTCGCCCTCCTTCACTGCTAACACACTCGCTTTCCAAAGTAAATGTGCAGGTAAAATCTGAAAAGTTTGAAAAAAGACCCGTTCATAATCACTCCAATCCCAGGGATGGACGCTTTGTAGCTCTGTTGTTCAGTATCCTGTTCTGGACATAGCTGTCAACTTACAGATTTGAAAATAAGGGACCAGCAGCCTCAAAAATAAGGGATCAGCAGCCAAAATAAGGGATTTTCTGGGCACAGGTATGTTCGACTTCTGAGCCCCTCTGAGCCAAAGGCAGAAAGCCCAGCCAGCAGCCAAACGAAGCCTCAAGTGGTGGTTCCCACAGCGCAGCAACTGGGCAAAGGGGATGCAGCAAGGAAAACCACCATCACCTCTCCGCTGGGAAGCGCTGAGCAAAGGCGAGTCCCCAGGCAATGCGGCCGATTTGATCAGCACAAGGCATGCAAGCTCCACCCCCCAGTCGTTCTTAGACTCCTTCTTGGGTGAGCAATGCAGCCAAGCAACACAGTTGGAGCCTCCCTCCTCCCTGGCCGGCAGGGAGGGAGGGAGAGGAGCTGCTTCCTTTGAAACCCAGGAAATTTAAGGGACATCATCAATAAAGGACAGCAGCGGGACACAGCGCTGGGATAAGGGAGTTTCCCGCCACGTAAGGGGCGGTTGACAGCTATATTCATCTGCTGTGAGTCTCCTATCAGCTGTTGGGTGGGTGAAGCTTTGTCTGCTGGTTGGGCTGCTCCTCACGGGGTGTTCATGTGGGAGTGGGGAGAGGAACCTTTCTGGATCCACTGGGACTCTCCTCTCTTCTATCTGATAATGGGTGGGAGAGGGTTTGCCCACTGGATTGGCTGTGTGCTCATGTGAGCAGCGGATCCTTGCAGAAAGCAGGAAACAGATTTCCTCCCCTGGCATTGGCTGTTGGGCAGGAGAGCCCTTAAGCACTGGATCAACTACATCCACTAGTGCCCCATGAGGCAATCAACCCAATCCCTGCAGGAAGCATGAAATATACTCAGAGTCGAGAGTGGATTTCATGCTCTTTATTCAGCTCATAGTGGGAGGAGGAATGAAAGTTCCCCCAAAGTATCTGCTTTATATACATTATTTACACAATGGGCTGCATGTGATTGGCTAATTCCGGAATTTTCCTGTAGGCCAATCAGGTTGTGGATTCACTTCCATCTGGAGCTGGATTGGGTGGCTCCTGCAGACCAATCATACTGCTGCATTGTTCTAGGACCAATCAGACTGCTGCATTCTGAATCCTATTGTTCTAGGACCAATCAGACTGCTGCATTTTGGGTCCTATTGTTCTAGGACCAATCAGACTGCTGCATTTCGGATCCTTTTCAACTCAGTACAAAGCAGTTAAGCAGTTCAGTCTGCCGACCTGTCAGATGACCAGCAATGGCGGCAAGGGAATGAGGTGTGAATGCGAAACAGCGTATCAGACCTCTCTTTATTTATTTCACATATATGCTTACCGGCAGACCCCTGGCAGTGACTGATCAGGAATGAGACCTTGGGGTTGTAAGTACTGTAGATTGAAGATGTCAACCCAGCGGCGGCTCTGAAGAAAAACAGATTCCACGCCAGGGGTCGTTAGGAAAGGAACAGAAAACAAAACTGCCGGTATCATATAATGCCATTATACAAACTGTGGCGAAACTTGCATTTGGAATACTCTGCACTGTCCTGGTTGCCTCAAATATTGTAGTTGGAAGATTCAGGTAAGGTGAATCAGGTGAAGACATCTACACATCCTTCCTGGTGTATACAGCAATGTAGAAATGTGATTTGAAACTCGGTGTGAGTGTATGGGAAACAACCTTATTCCATTTTAAGCTGCTAGTGTGTACATAGCCTAAGGCCCAAAATATGGCTAGTATATAATGCATTTACAGATCCTGAACATTTTTATTTTCGGGGGGGTGGGAAGGAAATGGGACACAAAAAATGGGGAAAAAGAAGAATAAGTTTTAAGGCAGCCTTAGAATACAAAGTTCATTATAAGGCATGCACATTTCCAATACCGAATGCTCGTATCTTTGTGCGTCAGACAATTATTTCAAGACCCTTTAATTATAAAGTTCTCTGAAGTATATCTTCTCTTTTCTCCGATAGATAGCACCACAATCTAGAAATATTTTAGAGGGGGGAAACAAATTGCATTTTTTTGGTGGGGGGTGCGCGAGGAAATAATGTGACATATTCAAGTTTCAAAACATAATGTATCTGTTCAGCCAGTCAATCATATCCATTCTTGCCTCCTCTATGTAAGGCTGATCTTCAGGCTTCATGTCTTCGGGCTTTAACTGAGCAAAACCATGTTCTTGTCCAGGATAGACTTTGACTTTAAAGGGCACTCTACAGTATTCTGCCAGTTTTTCCTCCAGCAAAGTGACCTGTAACACACAATCAATTTCATTAGATATCTACAAAAGTTAAGAATCAAAACTTCCAAATTTGCTCCCTTTTAATCTGAATTCCTTCAAGATTTTTCTTTAAATCTAGTGTTGCCATAACTACAATTAAGCAATAATAAATTCTACCATGCCAGTGTGCAATTATTTTTTAAAAAATATATAAATAAAATCCACCATTTTAATGCCAAGGCACCCAAGGCAGTTTACAACTTTAATATACTAAAACAAATAAACAATATAAAATGCGAAATTTGGCCAGGGGTGGGGTGGAAGAGGTGGAAGATGGAGACAGTCTCACTGGAGCAGACCTAATGTTGTCTTTGCCTTCCTTCCTTCCTACCAGCCTGCCTCCCTCTCTTATTCTTTTCCACCTGTATCAAGTATGGTTAGTTTTTCATTCTCTGCCCTGCTCCTTTAACACACCAGTATGGTTCCTTTTCCATTTGTGGCAATGCCTCTTCTTGACAGAAACAGATGCAAAATAATATTAAATCAGAAAAGTAGGGCTAAGCACATAGAGACTGCCTGTCTCTCATTACAGAAGACTTGCAGCTTGTACTCAAGAGGCAATTTCAAGCACCAAGGAAGTTTGAATTGGAAGACAATGGACGCTAAACCGCCAGCTGGAAAGGAGCAGTGGCTGTGGTCCAGCATGGCTATGGTGGTATTGGGCGGTCTTCCAGCTTTGGCACAGCCACTTCCTCCTCCACTGGCTGCGCTCACGGCTGGGTGGTTGCAACCAATTGCAGGGGAGCTATAAAAGCCAGCTGTAAATAATAATAATAATAATAATAATAATAATTTGTTATTTGTACCCTGCCCACCTGGTTGGGTTTTCCCAGCCACTCTGGGTGGCTTCCAACAAAGATTAAAAATACATTAAAATGTCACACATTAAAACTTCCCTGAACAGGGCTGCCTTCAGATGTCTTCTAAATGTCAGACAGTTGTTTATCTCTTTGACATCTGGTGGGAGCGCGTTCCACAGGGAGGGCGCCACTACCGAGAAGGCCCTCTGCCTGGTTCCCTGCAGCTTAGCTTCTCGCAGTGAGGGAACCGCCAGAAGGCCCTCGGCGCTGGACCTCAGCGTCCAGGCAGAATGATGGGGGTGGAGACGCTCCTTCAGGTATACAGGACCGAGGCCGTTTAGGGATTTAAAGGTCAACACCAACACTTTGAATTGTGCTCAGAAGCGTACTAGGTGCCAATGTAGGTCTTTCAAGTCCGGTGTTATGTGGTCTTGGCGGTCGCCCCCCAGTCACCAGTCTAGCTGCTGCATTCTGGATTAGTTGTAGTTACCCAAGCCTAAGTCTCAGCTGATTCTGAGGGTAGGCATGTATCAGACCTTGCTATGGAAGTCTTCAGTTGCCATACTCAGGGCCAGGGAGGAATTTGCCTTCAGACAAATTGGACCTATATGAGTGTGTTTGGTTTTTTTGCCTTCCTCCTAGCAATTGCCACATCTTGATGGTGGATAAGACACTGAGTTGAATCCTTACTCTAGGTGGGTGAGGGTGTCTAGAGTCACCCCACCACTCCAAGGAATCAAGGTATCCCATTAAAGGAATCTAGGCGGAGGTGCTTTTGTGCAGGTGCCCAGACAGGGGCTTATGGGCCATAGCACTCCCCAAACGGTGAGTGCCCCAAACGGTGAGTGCTCCAATTTAATGTACAGCCCTTAACGCGGGTGGTGCTGTGGGGGACGCGGGTGGCGCTGTGGGGGACGCGGGTGGCGCTGTGGGGGACGCGGGTGGCGCTGTGGGGGACGCGGGTGGCGCTGTAGTCTAAACCACAGAGCCTAGGGCTTGCTGATCAGAAAGTCGGTGGTTCGAATCCCCACAACGGGGTGAGCTTCCGTTGCTCGGTCCCAGCTCCTGCCAACCTAGCAGTTCAAAAGCACGTCAAAGTGCAAGTAGATAAATAGGTACCACTCCGGCGGGAAGGTAAACGGCATTTCCATGCATTGCTCTGGTTCGCCAGATGCGGCTTAGTCATGCTGGCCACATGACCCGGAAGCTGTCTGTGGCCAGCTTGTCGGCCTACAGAGCAAGATGAGGGCTGCAAGCCCAGAGTCGTCTGTGACTGGACCAAACGGTCAGGGGTACCTTTACCTTTTACCTTAACCTTACCAAATAATCTACCAGTAGAAAGGGTTGGTTGATTCAAGATATACACCTGATATCTGCGCCAAAACCTGCTGACACCTGTGATTAATAAAGCCAAAGCCTCTTTAAATCCCAAGCGATTGTGTTTATGGCAATGTCACCATGCCTTGGCCCCTCTGCCAGAGACTTCACTGTGCAATAACTTACCTGATCAGAAGAAATGGTGTGATCTTTTCCACCAAACATGAAAAAGGTAGGATTCAGCAAATTATACCTACTTTCAGAGTCTCTGATGATTCCTAAAGCATATTTAAAGAAAGAGGTTAAATCAAGTAGTATGTTCTTCAAGGTCAATAGAGAACAAAGGCTTCTATTTACTTCAGCTGTATGTATCTCTCATCCGTTCTTTCTCATGTTCTCAAGGGCAGCAGTTAAAAAACAATAATGCCCCATCAGCTTAATTAGCAGTGTTATAGGTAATTATTTGTGCCATTATAGCAATCAAATGCCAGGAAAATCCTATATTTTCCTTGTAGGATAATTTTTACTGTTTGATGGCTGAGGTCCCAGATAAGAGGCACACTTGAAAGAAAAAGTTTATTGAGTTAGTGTGTTTAGCGACTAATCACTGTTTGTTGCAAATCAGCAACCCTGGCTCATATGTGATGCTAAACTGAACTTCTGTGGAAGTGGAACTCAACTCAACAGAACCTGCCTCCAGACTCGTGGAAGAAAAAAAGAGGTGTTGTGGGCCAAACCCTATGGAACTCCCTCCCACAAGAAGTTAGGCAGGCACATAGGATTGCATCCTTATCCCCCTTGTTTGAACAGTGAGAGAACGAAGCATATGATGCTGAAATAAATAGCCATAATGAATGCTGCAGCTATCCTTACACAGACTTAGACTACAAATGTTTCAGTACACAAAAACATATGAGCCTGCTCAGGTTTACAAACATTTGTCATTACCATAGAGGGATACCCCAGCTTGAAAATCAGGATTTGTCAACATCAAGTGATGTACAGCCATTCCACCCCAAGAAAATCCAATGACACCGATTTTCATTGCATTGTACTGCTCCTTAAGATACTTCATGAAAATAGCAGCTGTCCTACAACCATGAACAAAAGGGAACTAAGACATCTACATACACATTAAAAAAAAAAGAATGCAATATTATCATAACTTGCTTTCCCACCTTCACCTGCTGTTAAAAAAGCACTGACCCACTCAGGAAGATGCCGGGTTATCAGAGGGCCACTAAATTATGGGAACTGATTTTAAATGAAATCATTTGCTTTGAATGGCACATGCCCTTGTAAAAGTGTGGGCTTGCCCACAACTGGCGACCAACAGAGGCACCATTTGGAATTTTATAGAAGTATAAACACAGGAAAGAATGCTTAATTTCTCTATGAAAATGGATATCTGGTGCTATTCCTCATTTTTTTACACACTTGTAAGAGGAACAACTGAACATGGAAGAGTGACAAGGGTTGATAATACTAAAATGAATGTCAAAAGAATGTGTAAACCATGAAGGGGAGTTAATAAGTCTGTTCAGGAATAACAGAGGTGGGCGTGTCGAATTATAGCTATGCGCGGGGTGCTGCTGAAATTTTAGAGCCTCAAGTCTGCCACTGTTTAGCCTAAAATCCTATGCAGACTTTCTTGGATGTAAGTTCCATTGATCTCAACAGGATTGACTTCTGAATAAGTATGATTAGGATCATATTGCATAGGTCAATCAATACAGACCCTCCAAGGGATGTCCCTGGTTTAGAGAAGCCCTCCAAGTTTCTGATTTGATCCTGGAATGTGCCACTTTTCTTTAGAATGTCCCTATTTTCATTGGATAAATATTAGAGGGTATGGCATTATCTGACTTCTGAGTTGTCTGAAGGCAATCCTGTATAGGGAAGGGTTTTTTAAATGTTTTTTGTGCTTTTATATATGCTGGAAGCTGCCTAGAGTGGCTGGGACAACCCAGTAAGATGTGTGGGGTATTAATAGTTAAATTATCATTCTGGAATGGGACGTCCCTATTTTCATCGGAGAAATGTTGGAGGGTATGTCAATGCCCCTCCCAAAATTAAATTCTCCTGTCGATGGTGAATTAACCTTATGTTGTCCCCTTAGCTACATCTATTAGTTATAGCTTTGGAATAAATGTTAAGTCTTACTTGTCCACCTTTGTGGGATCTCGGTGCTTTAACCAGTCCGCAAAATTCTGCCAACGATCAGTAGTTTTCCATGGTTCTTTTCCCAGGAAGAAATCTGGGCATATGGTTCTTTTTGGAATAGGAGACAGATGTTACCTATGACCTGTTCAGCTCCCTTTTAAAAAATATGTCATTTTAAGTCTATGCATAGAGATTGCAGCATGCAGGAAAGTTTTACCCTTATCTCCCCAGTGACAATCTTTGCAAAAACTCCCTCCCTGTGTGCTGTGATTAGCAATAATGAAATAATGTAACTCTCATTGACACCACCTCAGATCATTGTGGCATCCAGCCAACATTCATCCAATGTACAGCAGTTAAGAATTCACATATTAAAGGCATTTATTTTCATGAAGTTGTTTTAACCTCTAGAGTGTTTGTGCTTCAAATTCTTATTCTAGATCATTACACAATTGGTGTGTGGCTTGCACTTGCAACAGATCCATATCCAGGAAAAGAAGAGGCAGTGTCACAGTTCAATGACACATTCCAGCAAGGCGAAAGGACTCAATGAAAGGACAGGGCAGAAAGTTTTTGGCCTAGGGAGGGTGTCCCAAGGGACGGGCAAAGTAATAATAATAGCCCAATCCTGCCTGCACTGTCTGTAGGCAGGTCCACTCTGAGGCCCACAGAGGCCTGGGCCACTTCTACCTTTTGAGGCCTGTAGTCAAAATAATAATTCAAAAAATGACAACACAAAAACAAAATAAGGCACTGAGAAAGGAGTGGTTCATATATTAGTTGATTTGTGGCGTAAGAGCAGATACATTTTTATTAATACAGTGGAACCTCAGTTGTCGAACGTAATCCGTTCCGGAGCACTGTTCAACTTCCAAAACGTTTGACAGCTGAGATGCAATTGCCGGTCAGCAAACTCCTTTTTAAAAATGGAGAAACGCACCTCGGAAGCTGTTCGACTTCCGAGGCGCGTTCGAAAACGGAAAGCATTCACTTCCAGGTTGTCGGCATTCGGGTTCCGAATTGTTCGGCTTCCGAAGCGTGTGACAATCAAGGTTCCACTGTATGAACGAACATTTTATATTCTTTAATATGACACCACACCATCTGTATCAATTAACAAATTTGCACTTCTAAGCTGAGAAGTTGTGTTGCTCCGTTGCACATAAAAACAAGTTGTGAAACTTGCCGAATGCCAAAAAAATGAGGGCCCTGTGGATAAGACCCTCCTGAGTCACCCTCCAATTGGCTCTGTCTGTTGCTAAACCCTTCATATCTAGACTCTGAACCTAACTCAGTGCTTTGCTATATGTTTAGCATGGATATTAGTAGTCTAGTAGTTAGGGGGGGAAATATCCTCAGTGGGACCCCTTCACCCAGAAGAGCATACGTATAAGCAGAGAGCTCCCTCACAGTATCTGAAATATACTCAGAGTCGAGAGTGGATTTCATGCTCTTTATTCAGCTCATAGTGGTGAGGAGGAACGAAAGTTTCCCCAAAGTATCTGCTTTATATACATTATTTACACAATGGGCTGCATGTGATTGGCTAATTCCAGAATTCTCCTGTAGGCCAATCAGATTGTGGATTCACTTCCATCTGGAGCTGGACTGGGTGGCTCCTGCAGACCAATCATACTGCTGCATTGTTCTAGGACCAATCAGACTGCTGCATTTTGGATCCTATTGTTCTAGGACCAATCAGACTGCTGCCTTTTGGATCCTATTCAACTCAGTACATAACACCGTATCTTTGAACTTTTTGCATACCCTGTGCTAGGTGAAAACAGTGTTGTGGTGGTGTTTGAAGTGGACCTTTGCTGGTCAAGGCCCCCAGCAAAGCCCAGCTTCACCACCGACTGGAACTCACTTTCTCTGAGGAAGGGACAGGATTATGCAACACTGCTATGAAAAGCCCTGCTGAACCCTGTTGTAAACAAAAATCTGCCCTTTTCCCTTATGGGGTATCCAAGAGCTCATATAGAGTTCTTAAATAGGTTCCCTATTGGTAGGAGAAAACAACAGAGGCCAAGAAGAGAATATTGAGAAGCAAAGCAGCTAGTAAGCCTGATCTTTATTGATCTGTTGCAACAGGGTCCTCACTCGCCACATCGCAGGAGGGAGGAGGAACCCAGAACAATGGCGCGCAAGGCCTTATATAGACATTTTAAATTCCCTGCCCTGGAGCTCAAGACCAGCCCTCCATACATCATACATACATCACAGAAAAGGTGGTCTAAAACAGAAATTTGAATGTTGTTTATCTCCTGTCTGGCAGGTTACTTGATTGGATTGCCTGGGAAGCCTGGCCAATCTTCTGTAACTTAGTTCCTGGGCCAGGTCACAGGCTCACACCCTATTCATATCTTAAATGTGCCCTTAAGACAGGAATGTGCCCTTAAGACAGGATTTGTGAGGAAAGAGACAATGGGGAGGTTTCCCACTTTGACCTTGCAGAGAAAACATTTGCTCAGTTTAGGAATCAAAATGGTTTCAGGTTGGTCTTCCTGTGCTGATCAATGTACGTGCTTGGTTGGTATACTTATGAACTTTACCATATATCAAGACCTCAAAATTCCTATCACAACCCATCAAATTCTTTATTTGTAAGCCATTTTATTTCCAGATCTGTTGTGAAAACAATGCATTAAGTGCCCACATTTCAGGTAATATTTCTTAATGTACTTTTTAAATGAGACTAATGCATTTCAGGAAGACATTCAGACAAGAGGTGACGGATAACTTTTCTGTGTGGAAATCACAAGCCAGGTCAAATTTCTGGCCTTGCAACCATAACGTAGAGATTGAGGAAGGTTAAAAAGAACCAATTGCTCACATGTATCCTTTAGCCGCAACCATATCAGCAATGTATCTGGTATCTGGGAATTGCCATCCATATATGTCGTGAATCACAATCACAGCTTTGTCCGTGTTGGAAGGAGGTTGGCAAACATATGCTTTGATGTTATCAACTTGCACCTCTTGGCCACGCCCCGTGTAAGTGCTTCTTCTTCCAACATCATATTGGAAAGGTAAATCCTGACTACTCATTACAAAAAACTGAAATGTAAACAAAATGTAATTAGTCAAATATAAACAAAAAGAAGCTATTGTTAAAAAAACAAAAATGACCCACACGGAGCAACAGAAATGTAGTGCTGCACGCCACCCTAATCTCTTGAGTGGTGTGAAATTCCAGGGGTTCCAGGATTTGTGTTTCCTAGGTGTGGTAACTTTATGACATATGGTTTATTTACACATAGAGTTGCAATCAAAATTATTCAACCCCCATTTCAAATCAGGTTTGTTATCAAAATTTGCAGACTTTCAGCTGTTGGCAATGAGCAAATCGGAACAAAAGCAATTGAAATAGCTCGACACAATAGATGCTTCAAGTGATTCCCCCAAATTCAGCTGAAATTGCAACTTATACTGGCTTCTCCAGTCTAACTACTGCATTTTCTCAAATGTAATGCACACCTTTTTTGGCCAAATTACTTCATAAAACTAGAGTGCGCATTAGATTTGATGACACATTCACATTTGCCAGCAAATACATTTTTCGTTTCAGTGTTTTGAAAATGGAGGTGCCCATTAGATTTGATGACACGTTCAGTTCACGTAAATATGGTATTATTTAACCCCCTGAATAGAACCCCTCACAACAGCACAGATACAGCAGGTGTGGTCAGTGTTTTTCTTTCTAGAAAAATAGGTTCCAGTACTCACCAGGAAGTTGTCACAGTAAGTGCCACACTTTTTAACAACAATAATAAATAATAATAATAAATTTTATTTATATCCCGCCCTCCCCAGCCAAAGCCGGGCTCAGGGCGGCTAACAACAATAAAACAGTACAAAAGTACAACACAAACAACACTCTAAAATCATTCATTATAAAATTAATTAAATTCAAGCCACTGGCCACCATTGGGCCAGAGCTCCGCGAAGATTGCCGAGGGAGGGAGTCAGGCTGTGCCCTGGCCAAAGGCCTGGCGGAACAGCTCTGTCTTGCAGGCCCTGCGGAAAGATGTCAAGTCCCGCAGGGCCCTAGTCTCTTGTGACAGAGTGTTCCACCAGGTCGGAGCCACAGCCGAAAAAGCCCTGGCTCTAGTTGAGGCCAGCCTAAATTCTCTGTGGCCTGGGACCTTCAAGATGTTTTTATTTGAAGACCGTAAGTTTCTCTGTGGGGCATACCAGGAGAGGCGGTCCCGTAGGTACGAGGGTCCTAGGCCGTATAGGGCTTTAAAGGTTAAAACCAGCACCTTAAACCTGATCCTGTACTCCACCGGGAGCCAGTGCAGTTGATATAGCACCGGATGAATGTGATCTCGCAGCAAAGACCCCGTAAGGAGTCTCGCTGCAGCATTCTGCACCCGCTGGAGTTTCTGGGTCAGTCTTAAGGGCAGCCCCATGTAGAGCGAGTTACAATAATGCAGTCTGGAGGTGACCGTCGCGTGGATCACAGTGGCTAGGTCAGGGCGAGAGAGGTAAGGAGCCAACTGCTTAGCTTGGCGGAGATGGAAAAATGCCGCCTTTGTTATAGCTGCAATCTGCGCCTCCATGGAAAGGGAGGTGTCGAAGATTACACCCAAACTCTTAACGGATGGTGCTGGCACTAACTGCGCCCCCGCAAGAGATGGGAGTTGCCCCCCCCCAATCCCATATCGTCCCGTCCCAGCCACAGGACCAAAAATAGGTGCTGGTACTGAGTTCCACCGAGTACCCCCTTTAAAAAAAGCACATCTGATGCAACTAATCAAGGGCTTCATTAGATTGGGGTGTGTGTGTGGAGAAAGCACAGTATGGGAAACAGAAGTTCAGCCCAAAGTGCCAAAAACAAATTTAAAGGGACACCTTGAATACTGTGCCAGCAGCAACTCATGTAAAAGTCAAAAGTGAATAAGGGGGTTGTTTTTTAAAGCCTCCTTCTTTGCAGCATAGTTCTATACACACACCAATATTAAAACAAAGATTACTAGTAGTTGTAGTGATTGTGAAAATTGATGAAAGTAAGTTCCAGCTTCTTTGAAGTATACAAACTGGGAACAGACAGAATGAATAACAGAATAATAATAAATAATAATAATAAATTTTTATTTATACCCCGCCCTTCCCGGTTTAAAAACCGGGCTCAGGGCGGCTAACAGCAAATATAAAACATTGATTAAAATGTGACTTAAAAACAGCATAAAACAGCATAAAATGAACCATCGATATCAATAAAATTCAGGAGTCTTTTTTTTGGGAGGGGGGACCCAGTCAGTAGACATCAAATGATCACCAGGGCTAACTGGCCAAGTTGGTCCTACTAGGGCCAGCAAGGAGTCCAAGGAGGAATTTAAATGTGTGGTTCCAAGAAAGGGTTTCTTCATAGAAGAGGAAAGGGAAAAGGGAATAGAGGATCAGGCTAATTGAAATTGAAGGCCAGGTGGAATAGCTCTGTCTTACAGGCCCTGCGGAAGGAGATCAAGTCCTGCAGAAAACTGTAGTTGAAAATCGACATGCCAACCAGAGGGCATGTTGAGTGGGTGGCCAGAGCACAGGGTGCATCAAAGCGGCAATGCTTGAAAAAACATTGCACTTTAATAAGACTGAAAGGCAGGGTCCCACTTCAAAGGCAGTTGAGTGCTATTAAGCAAATGATGAAAACTTGGTAATTGTCAATTCAGCTGCCTCCAGACAGCAGGCCTGATGTAAGAGACCTTAGTGAAAACGTTGTTGTAATCTGCGCTAATAGTAATTTGAACACTGAATACCTTGGAATTCATACAAATTGCTGACTAGAAATACGGGGCAAGGAATATATCTGCAATTAAGAGAGGCATATGCTGGAAGCAGCCCTGTCCATACATCATTATTGATGGCTAGTTGCTACATTCTTGCAGTTAATTGTTTTTGCAATCGTAATAGTTGCCATTGGAAGCATCTTGTTGTTGTTGTTATTATTATTATTATTATTATTATTATTATTATTCAAATTATTTACCTGCAGGTCTTAGGGTGGTTCACAACATAAAAGCAAAGCTGTCAACTTTTCCCTTTTTTAAAGGGAAATTCCCTTATTCCAAATAGGATTCCTCGCAAGAAAAGGGGAAAGTTGACAGCTATGCATAAAAGCATAATGTAGAACACAGAATACATAATAATAATAATAATAATAATAATAATAATAAAGAACCCTCAATAATCCCCCACTCCGCAACACATTTTAAAAGGACATTGGATGTCAATTAGCCAAACATAAAGGTAAAGGGACCCCTGTCCGTTAAGGGCTCCCCCAGATTGCTGGGCATTGCCATTCAGATGGCGTGCGTGTGCCACATCTTGTGCTACAAACCCTCCAAGTGTCCCTATTTTCTAGGGGCAGCCCCGGATTTACAGAAGCTGTCCTGGTTTCTAATTTGATCCCGGAATGTCCCACTTTTCCTTAAAGGTAAAGGTAAAGGTAAAGGTAAAGGTACCCCTGCCCGTACGGGCCAGTCTTGACAGACTCTAGGGTTGTGCGCTCATCTCACTCTATAGGCCGGGAGCCAGCGCTGTCCTCAGACACTTCCGGGTCACGTGGCCAGCGTGACAAAGCCGCATCTGGCGAGCCAGCGCAGCACACGGAAACGCCGTTTACCTTCCCGCTAGTAAGCGGTCCCTATTTATCTACTTGCACCCGGAGGTGCTTTCGAACTGCTAGGTTGGCAGGCGCTGGGACTGAAAGACGGGAGCACACCCCGCCGCGGGGATTCGAACCGCCGACCTTTTGATCGGCAAGCCCCAGGAGCTGAGGCTTTTACCCACAGCGCCACCCGCGTCCCTTTTCCTTTTCCTTTTTCTTTTCCTTAGGACATCCCTATTTTAACTGGAGAAATGTGGGAGGGTATGGAGTTATGCCACCCACGAGCCAATGAGATAAATAACTCTACAACCTTTAGAAGACATCTGAAGGCAGCCCTGTATAGGGAAGGTTTTTTTTTAATGTTTAGTGTTTCATTATGTTTTTATATATGTTGGGAGCCACCCAGAGTGGCTGGAGCAACCCAATCAGATGGGTGGGGAGGCCCAACCAGATGGGTGGGGTATCAATAATAAATTTATTATTATTATTATTATTATTATTATTATTATTATTATTATTTATTATTTAGGACATTCCTGCTTTTATCAGAGAACTGTTAGACGGTGTGTTTATGCAGGGTGGGGCTTACCTTGGCATCCCAATATTTAATTCTATTTGGCATCCCTGTGGCCTGGAAAGGCTCTTATATAACGCCAAGTCCCTGATTCATCAAAACAAGATTGCTGGTGCAATCATTTCCTCTTCCAGGATTTCGTCATTCTCACAGCCAACTAGCTTTGATGTGGTCTGCACTAAAGTCCAAGCAGCTGGCGAGTTCAACAATTTCAGCGGAATCCTGTTTAGCCAGAGGGGCATTTGCATGAATCTTGCGTTGCCACCCTCATGGCAACCCTCACTGTAGATGGAACTGGAAGCACCAAGTGTTCCTCCTCATTATTCCCAGAACCTTCCATCAGCAATTATTTGCCAGCAATGTTTGTCCTTCCCACCTACATGTCATGCTGGAGAACAAGGGTGGCAAACGTCTGTATTTTGGGGAGCGGCTCTGAACTGAAATTCAAAATGCCAGCATGAGGAAGAAGAAAATAATTCAGAACTGGGAAATTTATATGGACTTTTGTTGCTATGCTGTTTCTCGATACACATTCTTTTATCGCTGCTTGGTTTATTATTTTATGTGTGCTTTATTGGGCTCCTTTGGGGGAACGGATGGGATGGAATTTGAATTAAGAATTGCAGCAGTAATAATTCCGAGCTGCCAGCTACTCATGCCTGGCACATTGTGCTGGTTTACAAGAGATGGGTGAAATAACCTAAGTACAGTGCTGGAGGACAACTTTGATTTAAGACAAGATTTGCTTGCACCAGAAGGTCTTGTGCCATTCCGTAGTGTCATCTGACCTTCTGTATGTGTTTAGTCTTAGGGCAGAAGGTCAGGTGAATGCACAGAAGTCAGGTGTGGGTCCAACTGGTTGAGCTGATTCCCCTGCACATTTTTATTCTCCCTGACATGTCTACCAGCTCCACCTGGTATGCAGACTGAGATCCTACCTGCCCACAGACTGTCTTGCCAGAGTGGTGCATGCTCTAGTTATCTCCCGCTTGGACAACTGCAATGTGCTCTACGTGGGGCTACCTTTGAAAGTGACCCAGAAACTACAACTAATCCAGAATGTGGCAGCTAGACTGGTGACTGGGAGCGGCCGCTGGGACCATAAAACACTGGTCCTGAAAGACTTTCATTGGCTCCCAGTACATTTCTGAGCACAATTCAAAGTGTTGGTGTTAACCTTTAAAGCCCTAAACGGCCTCAGCCCAGAATACCTGAAGGAGCGTCTCTACCTCCATCGTTCAGCCTGAACAATGAGGTCCAGCTCTGAGGGCCTTCTGGTGATTCCCTCACTGCGAGGAGTGAGGTTACAGGGAACCAGACAGAGGGTCTTTTCGGTAGTGGTGCGCACCCTGTGGAACACCCTCCCATCAGATGTCAAGGAAATAAACAACTACTTGACTTTTAGAAAACACCTGAAGGCAGCCCTGTTTAGGGAAGTTTTTGATGTTTGATGTTTTATTGTGTTTCAATTTTATTGTGTTTTCAATATTCTATTGGGAGCCACCCAGAGTGGCTGGGGAAACCCAGCTAGATGGGTGGGTTATAAATAATAATAATAATAATTATATGATTACCATATAATATCTGAAAGGCCTCCAAATTAATCATAAATAAATTAACCAAAAAATAATAATACCCTAGTGAGGTTCACATATTGTGTTACTAAAAGCAATTTAATTAACTATAGCACACAGCATGCTTGTACAATAAAGCGACTGCACTTAAAGAAACATTTAAATTGTGGGTCATATGTATGAAGCAAGGGTGAAGAGAAAGAAAGATCTAAACCACCCAAATAGACTCCTATAAAACTAAATTAGACTCAGAGGCCTTAGTGCATTTTTCCAAAAGGAATTAAAAGCACATCTAAGTACTACAGTAGCCTGCCAGGCTTTCCTCGGGAAGTCTATTCCATAGTCAGTGTCATCACTGAGAAAAGTTGTTAGCCAGTGAAAAATATTGAAAAGGGGAGTCTCTGCAATTAGGGCAGTGCACGAGAGGAGTTTGGAATATTCAAGAAATTTGGTTGGGAAAAGCCCAGTTCCTAATTAGTTCCATTGCACCCTGTCTCATTTCAGCTATTCACTGACACCAGGCTACAGATGAGCAGTTTTGGTTTCTCTCAATTTTCCCAATTAGTTCTCCACAATCTTGTATCAGGAAGTCATATTGAAACTCAATCAGCATCTTCCAGCAAATCTCTCCCAATGTATGCAGTTTTGCCTAATATATTTATCATTTATTTCTAAACCGCTTTAATATTCCAATGCTTAATAACCAATGCTCAGCTTGCACTATATAAAAACAGTATATACACATTTTTGCCAAATATTTTCCTTGAATATAATACATTTTTTTATGTTGAATAATATTTTATGTCCACTTTGCTGCAGTATATGCATTTTTGTACACATTGCTTGGCCACAGAACTGCATGGCAAAATTCAGAAAAGTGTGAATTTCGAAGGATGTCTGGGTTTCAGTTCTCATATTGTTTTGGAAAGAGCAAATTAGGGAGCTTTGCTTTCAAGTGAACTGAACCAAATTCCTCCCCTGTCCCTACATCTGACATCATAACTTCACAGCGTATGCACATTAATGATTAAATCCAATTATCCCTGCATGGTGGACAAATATTTTCATGCCCATTAAAAGGGAAATGGGCCAAAGAGCAGCAGATGATAACAGCTGTGTGATCCATATTTGAATCAACCTAGCTTGGGGCTATTCCAGCCTTTCCTTAAGCTTTTTTGTATTTATTCGGATAGTCAAACTCTTTGCTGCCTCTTCTCTTTGTACTTCTATGCTTTTAGATGCTTTGAGTTCCCTCTAGTGGAAGAAAAAATGGGATAAAGGTATCCAGAACAAATAAGCACACAATTTATACAGTGTTTATACAGTATTTATACAGTGCTTTCAGGTATAAACATCCCCACAATGTGAATCAATTTCTTGTTGCTCTCTCCTGATTGACTCCAGCAAACAATCTGCTATCTTCTTTCCTACACCGGTTACAGTGCAAACTTATTTATGTGTCTTCTCCGCAGAAGTTTGTTTCACTGAGTACACTGCGGCTTCTCTCCGGTAAATATTAATGGGATTGCAGCCTCAAACTGAAAAAGTCAGCTGTGTGAATTTCCTTTCCCCATTGATCACAACTCAATGATATTTTCATTTATGAGCTTTATGACGTTCTTTTGCAGCGCATTTTCAGAATGTTTTTTTATAGCTGTGTAGATCTAGCCTGTGTAGATCTAGCCTAGATCTAGTCATGCTGGCCACATGACCCGGAAGCTGTACGCCGGCTCCCTCGGCCAATAAAGCGAGATGAGCACCGCAACCCCAGAGTCGGCCACGACTGGACCTAATGGTCAGGGGTCCCTTTACCTTTACCTTTTTTAGATCTAGCCTTAGTATCCTTTAGCTGGGGTACTATTAGCATTAATTTTTACATGCAAAATCGCCTCTCACCCCCGCAACAGTCACTCTAAGAGACTGATAATGGGCTTTGTGTCTGCACACTCCATCCACACCCCTCCCTTTGGGCACCTGGCTTCAGCACTTATGTTATACAGTCACAGAATCATAGAGTTGCAGTGTTGAAAGGGTCATTTAGTCCAATACAGGAATCTTTTACCCAACATGGGGCCCCAACCCACCAGTGATGTAGCGTGGGTTGCTGGAGCCCAGGGTGTGGAGGGCCATGCCGGGGGGTGGGTGTGCTGGCTTGCTTCCTTGCCGCAGTTCTGGCCTCAATGAGGGCGCCTGTCATGGGGGCACCTGATTACCCCCTCTGAATTCTGTGCCCAGGGCCATGGCCCTTCTGCCACCCGCTATGCCTCTGAAACGCATGACTCTTATTAAGAGTCTCATGCTCTACCAACTGAGCAATCAGCCAGTTGTGAGCTATTAAGCCATATTTGCCTGTAATGTCCAAACTAATAAACTTGGAGGCAAAACCAGAAATGCTTGTGCTGACAGAGCAGTCTGCTATGTGCTACGTTGAATTCCTCTGTGTGGTTCAGCAAACCACAGAACTGTTCTATTATGGTGCATGAGCGAAGCGAGCACAGGTGGCAATGTTCCTGCTTGGTCTGATAAATTATGATTCATTAGTCCGATATTGCTGCATTTGAACTGGGCCACAATTGCTTAGTCAAGGTCAAAATACACTGAGTGACCCTGGGCGATTTGCCACCTCCCACATTAGCCTGTCTCACAGGCTTTATTGTGAGGGTGAAATTGAAGAGGGGCCTTGAGCACCCTGAAGAAAGGGAAGGGGAGAAAAATCTGTATAGTAACAGTAGCCACCCTGTGAATTTGGTAGCCAAGCAGATGTTTGAACATACATTTCTGAAACTCAAACATATTCAGATACTGTACAAAGCTAAAGGGACCCCTGACCGTTAGGTCCAATTGTGACCGACTCTGGGGTTGCAGTGCTCATCTCACTTTATTGGCCGAGGGAGCCTGCGTACAGCTTCAAGGTCATGTGGCCAGCATGACTAAGCCGCTTCTGGTGGACCAGAGCAGCACACGGAAACGCCGTTTACCTTCCCGCCGGAGCGGTACCTATTGATCTACTTGCACTTTGACGTGCTTTCGAACTGCTAGGTTGGCAGGAGCAGGGACTGAGCAACAGGAGCTCACCCCGTCGCGGGGATTCGAACCGCCGACCTTCTGATCGGCAAGTCCTAGGCTCTGTGGTTTAACCCACAGCGCCACCCACGTCCCTCATTCAGATACTGTACACCCTGGCAATTTATTTTACATGTACTTGGGATAATTGCAGATGGGCTTAATTTGCAGATGGGTTGTTGTTTTTTTATTTATCAAATTCCCTCTGGAAAGGGTAAATCCAGATTAAAATCCAGATACAGGTATTTTGGTGTGTACATGAGGATCACCATTTGCAGAATAAACATCTATCTGAAAGCATGCCCTATCTTGAGTCCCTCTCTTGATATCTGCACAGATATCCTGCTAATTTCAGTAGCAAATCTGCTATGATTTGGTGGCAGCAGTTCAAAAACGATGTTCTCCATACAAAACAGATAGGACTTGAGTAACACTAGCTGAAGATTGTCTTAAGCACTTGAAATAATATTAGTCATAATAATCATTCCTTTATTTCTTTTTATAGAATACAGTATAGAACTCTTTGTGGGAGGACTCAAAAATAAAAAAGGATTCTTTTCGTTTCCTACTACGTAATATATAAAATCTAGCATCTTAATCCCTTGCAAAATATGTTCCAGTAATTTAAGTAACAACACATTAGCTCTTCCGGGTGTTCAGAGCACATACATTATTTTGTAAAAACAATAGCAACCCTGTAAAGTCGATCATTATTGTTATCCCCTGACCGCAAGTGGGCTGGGTGGGTGTTAGGCTAAGAGAGAGTGGTCTGCTACGGTCGTGTAATGAGTTTGAAGCAGAGGTAAGATCTGAAGCCAAGAGTTCCTGATGGGTACCTTACACTCAAAACCACTAAAATACACCGCCATTATTTGTAACTCCTGTCACTGCTTGAATCTCCATTTCTCCCCCCTTTGCTCCACAGTTTTATAGAACTGCAGCTGTCCTAACCTCAGGATAGGGTAGGAGACATTATTGCCCTACCTGAACATACCTGGATTGGAGGGGTTGTGATCTAAACCCAAGGAAGATTCCTTTGGCGATGAGGAGAAACTTGCAGGTTGTCGGCTGATGTAAGAAAATAAAAAATGCAGCACCAGTAACAGTTCTATAGCTGCTGCTCAGATTCCATTCCAATGCTGTGTTCCTTTCAGATGTTATGGGAGATATGAAGTTGGGAGAAGAAGGTGGAGGCTGCTTTGAAGATAAATGCCTAATCCAGAAAGACAGGAAAGGGGAAGGGACGTGGATTCAAAGACAGGGTTCTCTTGTTCCCTAAGGCTGATTTTTAGAGTTGTTTTTTTTGGCGGGGTGGGGGTAACAACTGAAGAACAGAGAGAAGCTGCGAAGGAGAACGCACTATGCAATTTCCTCGCAGCAAGCTGTCTAGGTTTCTGTTTAAGCTAAAAAAGGACAACCCCCTGGCAAGATCTCTGGCTCTGAACATATAATTTAGATTTCTTCATGTATATTTGCCGCTTCTTCCTGCGGCTACTGTAGAAGAAACTTAATATGTGGCAAAAGTGTAGGGAGTTGCTGTTGTTGTTTAGTCGTTTAGTCGTGTCTGACTCTTCGTGACCCCCTGGACCAGAGCACGCCAGGCACTCCTGTCTTCCACTGCCTCCCGCAGTTTGGTCAAACACGTTCTGGTAGCTTCGAGAACACTATCCAACCATCTTGTCCTCTGTCGTCCCCTTCTCCTTGTGCCCTCCATCTTTCCCAACATCAGGGTCTTTTCCAGGGAGTCTTCTCTTCTCATGAGGTGGCCAAAGTATTGGAGTCTCAGCTTCAGGATCTGTCCTTCCAATGAGCACTCAGGGCTGATTTCCTTCAGAATGGATAGGTTTGATCTTCTTGCAGTCCATGGGACTCTCAAGAGTCTCCTCCAGCACCATAATTCAAAAGCAACAATTCTTCGGCGATCAGCCTTCTTTATGGTCCAGCTTCGGCAATCAGCCGAGATGGCCAATTTTAAGGCTTTTTGCAGGAAGGGGGGGGAGTGGCCCTAGGAAAGGGATGTGCTATGTGTCCCCTTCCCAATATTCCCTGCTCCAAATTCGAGGATCAGGATTTTACAGTTGTGGGACGCTGCTGTAGCCCTAGCCACATGTTCAGTCACGCAAAGTTGGTGTTACTTAGGCACATACTGTCTCGAGTCAGCTTTAGGCTTCTGTTGTTCTGTGGGTGTGACAAGTTTCCAGCTGGCTACAGTTGACCCTGGATATGTGGTTAGCATGTCTTTCATAGGGATAGGGGATAATATTTATTTAGTTCACACTTAACAATAGTCAACAATAGGCAAACCGAAAAACAACCACTCTTTGACATTTGCACCTCTGAATATTGCAGAGAATGTACACAGCCAAGTAATGTCTGCAAAAAATGCCTGTACAGTGGTACCTGGGGTTACATACGCTTCAGGTTACATACGCTTCAGGTTACAGACTCTGCTAACCCAGAAATAGTACCTCGGGTTAAGAACTTTGCTTCAGGATGAGAACAGAAATCAGGCAGCCGCAGCAGCGGGAAGCCCCATTAGCTAAAGTGGTGCTTCAGGTTAAGAACAGTTTCAGGTTAAGAACGGACCTCCGGAACGAATTAAGTACTTAACCAGAGGTACCACTGTACTAGGATAAAGTGTGCACATAATGAAAATAGCACACAGAAGTGCGTCGAAGGAGCGAAAATTGCTTCGTGACAATCTGTGTACTAGGCTAAAATCACATGCAATAATGTGTATGTTCAGATAAATATGTACTGAAGTGCTGCTGGATTTTTGTGAGGATGTGTTAATTGATCAAGCAATCATTCTTCAGAGTGCCCTCCAAACTAGCCAAATTTATAATCTGGAAAAATATATCAATGTTGCAAATCTATGTACGTCTACTCAGAAGTGAGTCCCATTGAGTTCAGTGATGCTTAGTCCTAGGTGAGTGGATAAAGGATTGCAACCTGAAGGAACCCTGCGACCAACAAACCTCCAATGTCAATTCTGTACAGAGATGTAATACCAATTTAGTTGTATTTCTGGCAGTGTGCTTCTGTTCACCATGGGTCTAATCTTACAGTCAAGATGCAGCTGTGTCTGTTATGGACTGTACTTCTTCTTACTACAGGGGATTGCTAGTATTGTACATACTGTACTGATACATTAAAAAATTTCATTCCCTCCCTCCCAGCGAAGCCAGAAATTGTGCCATGCCACAATAGATGATACATCCAGTCACTCTGGTAATCTTGCATTTAACCTCTTTAAAATACCGCATAATACGTTCAATTTTAATCTCCTTTCCTACAGAAAGGGAAATCTACTCGATCTGTATCTTGACTCCTTTTAAGAAAAGTTAACTTTTAAATAAAAAGGTCAATGTGAAACTGATAAGTTGATTTCTGTTTGGTTTGATTTTGCCACCTATGTCAACATTAAAGAACACAGTTGATCTTCGCCAGGGCTTTATTTTCCCCCAGCCAGAACTCACTGGAACTAAGTTCCGGCACTTCTCAGGTAGGCGCCATTGCCATTAAAAGAGAACAAGGGAGACGTTCATGGTGAGTTCTGGCACCTTTTCCTAGAAAAATAGCAATTTTTGCCCAAAACAGATATGACAGGTTCCTATCCAAAGGGACTTAAGAATTTAAAACAGATCTAAAATAGACACGAGTAAACAACAGAGGAAGGGGTTATTCAGCTGTATAAGCCAGGGGTCAGCAAAGTTTTTGGGGCATGGGCCGGTTCGCTGTCCTGCAGACGCCGTGGTAGGCCAGAGTGTGTGTGCACACGCAAACGCCATTTCCGGTGCTCTTTCCGGTGCAGAGGAAGCGTGCGCAGCTTCCCATTGCCTGCAGGAGCTTCCTGCAGCCAATGGGAAGCCGCCCAGCATCGTGGAAGGCGGTCCCCGCTCAACTCCATGCCCGTTTAGCATGGTGCACAGGAACCAACCAAGCGAACAGGTGGGGTCCCTGAGCAGGTGGTGGGGGTCCATGGACCGGTTAAATGACCCCCATTGGCTGCTTCCGGCCCATGAGTCTTAGGTTGCCTATGTCTGGTATAAGCTCTGTAAAAGTAGCTCTCCAATTCTGGTCTTAGCTTGGTGCAACTGAAGTGTTTCTGTGTGTCACTTATGGTGTAATACTCCTACTGAACCATTTAAAAGATAATAGGATTTGCTGGAAGCCCTGCTATGCTACCCAAGGCCGTGATGGTCACCACAAACCTTCAGGGTGGCTTAAGGGGTATGATTAAGTGCAACATCACAGGTATGCCTAAATGATGAAAAATGACCTCTGGTGATTTAGCCAGTGGTGCTAAATAAATGTGAAACAGTAGACGTGTTAATGTGGAAGGCCTTTTCCTGGTTTATGGATCTGGCAATACTGAACAGTGATGACTCTTTACTTGCTTCCCAATGTCTAGTTTACTTGCTCCCAGTGTCTACATTTAGAATGTAAGAGTCTCCAGTTGCCTGCCTTTTGCAAAAGAATTCTGTGGTTTTTTTCCAGTATTAAAAGGGAAAAAAAGGAAATACTCTTATTTTGTTACAATTTCCTTCTATTTAGGTGAGATAAGGTTGACATGGTTCTTTCTAATGTACTAGGTTAACTCTAATAAAATATGTGTTTAGTCATCTCTTCTTTAGAGGAAGGCCATTTGGGACTATCAGAAAATGGGTGTAGCCAACCATTATAAATTTTAATTAGGTGCCACTGTGATTACTACTTAGCTATGAGCCAATGGTGTAATTATACCTGCTTGTTACTCCGTGCTCTTTTTCCGGGATGTTTTGAAGTATTAAAATCATTATTGTGTTGCAGTGAACACAATACTTCCAGCAGTGAAGCATCTGACATCAGCTGATCTGCCCTGCGATGCCTGCTATTACATATTAGCCAAGGACTTCAAAGATAAAGTTGCTTGCCTCTGTGGAGATGTGACGCCATAGTTGAAATGGGTCCATTTTATCTAGTCCACTGTTGCAGGATCACTTTCAGATTTTGGGGCCTGAGATGCGGACAAGGCACTTGGGTCCATCCCATTTTGCCGTGTTAGGTGAAATGGAAAGTGCTGCTTTGCCCTACCACTGTTCCCGCCGCCACCTATCGTCTCCTGCCACCTCCACCTACCCTGCCACATTCACCGCTGGCAGAGTAGTGCCGTTGCCATTGGTGGCAATTTGAGGCAAGACTGCACTGATTTGGGGTGAGATCTTGCCCCAAATTTCAGGTCTCGTGTGCTCCGCTAGATCTCGCCCAAAATGGATGTGATCTTGCTGAGGTGGAGGGCAGGCTGGGTAAGCATGGGCGTTCTTCCTGGGGCACTTCTGTCGCCTGAGGCAGCGGCCTCACCTTGTTTAATGGCTGGTCTGCCTCAGTATCTGCAGTGAGTGTGACATTTAGCTTAGAATCAGGCCTGCAAAAAAGTCTACAAAAGTTACTAATCCACCTGCCAGCAGATGTTTATGTTAGCCATTTGCAGCCTAAGAAAAAAGAAAGTTCCAGCTCTGCTCTGCTGAGCCAAGTGAATTTGTGCCATAACTTGGGTGTGTGTGTGTGTGAAGTGGCTGCAATCTCCTCTCCCAAAGCCTGCACACTCATGTGAACTTGGCCACTATGTCACTTGTGCGTGACAAATGCTGTAACATGAAGCTTGCTGTAAAATAATCAATGGACAACTCATACCATAGCTTTATTTCAATTATGAAACATGGGAGTTGGAAAAATAGTTCCATAAAACAAGTTGTTAGCTGCCTTTGTTCTTCAATTCCCAACACCGGACTGCCCCATTTCTGCTGTGGTTACTGATACAGGAGAGACATGTTTTGTTGCAGCCGGGGCTGAGGAAGGCATCCAGCTGGGGTGACACAGGCGTGCCATGGCATTTATTCTTTCTGCGCCCACACTACCCTAAAAATCTTCAGATAATAATAATAATAATAATAATAATAATAATAATAATAATAATAATAATAATAATATCATCTTCAAGCTTCAGTTGAGATTCCTGCATTGCTGGGGGTTGGACTAGATGACCTTTGGGGGACCCTTCCAACTATACAATTTTATGATTCTAGAAGTACAGAGTCTTGGCTAGGTCATGCGGCTACCTATACGGTTCAAACAGGGGAAGGGGGGGAACCACAGACAACATTCCCCCACCTTCCCCGGAAGCTGAGGGGGGCGTGGCCTAGACGTGCCTTCTCTAGCAACCCACTGCTCTGTGATCCTTAACCCCTACCTAGCCAAGACAGGCTTGGCTGCGCGCTCCCCAACGACGCACGCGCGGCCTTTACGCCGCGCTTGTGACGCGCCGCGCCGCGCTCGGGGAGAACTCTTCTCCTGTGACGCTCCCCTGGCGAGGAGGCCGCTGAAGGGGGGACGGGCTGTGACGCGAAGAAACCTCCAGGGGGAGCCCGCGGCAAGGCCGCAGCGGGCCCTGGCTACCGGGAGCCCGCTGGGCCCGTTCCTTCTCTCTCTTCCTCTCTATCGCTCCCTCTCTCTCCCTCCGCCCCCACGTTCTCTGGCTTGCGTCACGCCCCGCCTGCGTCACCCGGACAAGATGGAGACCGCCGAGGAAGGTAACGGCCTGGAGCCTCGGGCGGCTTGTGTGAGGGGGGCGGGGGGGGCGAGCGGAGGGGCGGGGAGGAGCCCGGGCCGTCGGCCTGAGGGTCGCGGGTGGGGGTGGGAAATAGCCTGGCCTGCGCCGGGGAGGCGTCCCGTGGGGGTTCTGCGCGCCTCACCTGAGCTTCCCTCCCTTGGCCCGCCGGAGCGCCTCAGGTGCCGCTTCGGGGACGGTTGGCGTCGCGGGGGGGGGGGCTCTCTGTGTGTGTATATATATATTTGGTATGCGTGTGGAGGTGTGTTGTTGTCGGTCGCTGTGTGATTTGTGTGTGTCGGTGGTGTGCATGGCAATTGTGTGTGGTCGTGGTTGGCAAAACCTTACAACTGAACATCGGGGTGCCGCTGGTTGTGGGTTGTTGGTTTTTTTTTGGGGGGGGAGGGAGGCATGTTGTTGCTCTGGGTGTGTGTGTGTGGGAACTTAGCACGCGAGGGGCGAGCAGATGCGGCACGGGGGTGTTTTGTGTGTGCTTATTGACAGCTGTGTGTTGTTGTTGTTGGGGGAGGGGGGGATGCTGGTTCGGGATTCTCAAAAAAGACCCAACAAACACCCCACCAGAAACGGAACGCTCTGTGTGTATGTGAGAGTGTGAAAGGTGGTTGTGATTGTTGACATTTGTATGCCTCCCTCCCGTCTGCAGATCTCGGGTCCCTTCACAGCGCAAAAACATAATATTAGAAACAACCAACCAACCACAAAATACATAAAAACAAGAACAGAAAAGACCCAATAAACACCCCATCAGAAACGGAACTCTGTGTGTGTGTGTGTGTGTGTGTGTTGTGTTGAAGTGTGTGTGTGTGTGTGTGTGTGTGTGTGTGTGTAAGGTGGTTGTGATTGTTGACATTTGTACCCCCCCCCCCGTCTGCAGGTCTCGGGTCACTTCACAGCGCAAAAATATAATATTAAAAAAACCAACCAACCACAAAATACATAAAAACAAGAACAAATCAATACCTCCTTGTCCTGCATCCCCTCCTTGGTAGGGAGGGAAAGGCAATGTCCAATAGGGTTGGATTGAACTAGGTGTCAGTCCTCTGGGATAGCTCAGTCGGTAGATTTTGAGGCTCTTAATCTCAGGGGCAAGTAGATCGCTGCATTGCAGGGGTTGGACTAGATGACCCTCATGGTCCCTTCCAACTCTACAATTCCCTGATTCTATGACTGAGGTGATGTGTGTGAGCTGGCTACACTCCCCTTCCCCTTCCCCCATGGTAGTGTGGATCTTAGGTAACCTTTCAGAGAGGTGAGGCTACAGTTGTAGGCAGCTGCAGTGAGCTTTGACAGCTGCTTGGTTTTTGTTTTCTTTTTCCGCTGCAAAGTAGGGCATGTTTTTTTACAGCTCACCCTCCAAAAGCTGCTGGGTGGGACATGTTCCAAAATAGTAGGTGCATAGCTGTCAACTTTTCCCTTTTCTTGCGAGGAATACTATTCGGAATAAGGGAATTTCCCTTAAGAAAGGGGAGAAGTTGACAGCTATGAGTAGGTGTGCTAAGCATTTTTTTGTAGGAAATGGTAACAGGGTCCTGTGGTCCCCTTAGAAGACTAAATGACATTAGGTTTTGTAAGTAGGAGCCTTACAAAAGGCCTTACAAAAGGCAGAAAGTTTGTGCCACAGTAATTCCTTTGCTGCTACAGCTATAGGCTTTTTGTAAACTTTTCTTCTTTCACTTCGTAATGGGAAATAAGAGGCATAACTCTGTGTTGAAAACATGGCGTTATTTCCCATCTTCTTTTTCAAAATATGATTCGGAAAATGTAGTGGATTCACCTGGTGAGATGTTTGTTGCTTACTTTTCATAATGTTTGCACTCCTGGGTAAATTGTGCATCTTTGCATTGTTCAGCTTGTCGTGATAGAAAAATGATAGTCTCACCATAAAACTTTTCTTTTTTCCTATTGATTTCTCTTCTCTCTTTCCTCCTGCTAAACTAGTTCTGAATTAAAAATGTCATATGCTATACCTGCTTATGTAAAAAGCTTAACAGTCACAAGGGTAATTGGAAGAGAAATGCTTATTTAGGTAAAAGTTAGACAAGTGGCACACATCCTCTAAAAACAACAACTTTCTAATCCATATCCATGTCACCACCCAAAAGTGATCAAGAAATTAAGAACATTTTATGGTGTCACAGAAACATGTTTTGCTCAGATGAGATTTCCTTTAATTAAAAAAAAGAGTACTGAAGTTGTATATGTTTTTAAATACAATTCATTCTGTGTAAAATACATCAACATTTGCTCATAAGCCAATTGAGTAGTTCCTGATTTAGAAGATATTAAATTGGATTGCTGGCAAGTGAGCTTTTTGGGGACATGTATCCCCAGAACTTCTTAACTTGCTGTATCATTGCTTTGATAATTTATTCTTGATGTCTGATTTATTTTTGGGCTTAGGAGGGGTTATGCTTACCTTGAGGTTGATGTTAAGAAGAGACCGGAATGAAGCGTAAATGAACTGGTAGTGTTGGCACCTATGATGTTTAGGTTCCTAACCCCATTTGAAAATGTAAGCTGCTACAACAGCCCTCCAGGAGCCGCAGTGCTAAAATTGGACACCCAAAAATCTTGACAGATAGGTCTGCTTTCCTTAAAGTTGTTGTCTGTTTAAAAATATTTTATTGTTTTTAAATTTATGTAACAACAATAATAAAAAAGCATAATCAAAGTCTTCTTAAAAAGCTTGAACAGTGCAGTCTTCTGATGATTCTGCTAGTCTGTGCCAGGAGTTCATCCTAACATTGTAAAGATTGTAACCCAAATGAATCTGAGAGATTGTGTCCCAGTTATTGGTCATTACGACCTAACTTCATTTAATTGCTGAGGTGCTGAGGAGGGTAGAAGAAACTGCAAAGTTAGTGTTTAACATTGCGGCATAGTGAAGACACGAATGGACCAAAAGGAGAGTGATGACTTGAAAATTTATCTGAAGGCCTAATCTGCATTTTCACAGTTTCCCTGGACAAGTAGAAAGTCATGTATGCCGAACCCTTTCTTCAACAAGGTTTGGCCAGATTATTTTCCTTGTTGTCTCACTAACTGAATGGGGGCCCACATGATGAGACTCTAATATCACTCTACTATAATATTAAAAACAGAGGCCTAATAAGCTGACTCGTATATAAAAACCAAATATGTAGATTTTGGGTCTCTGCAACTTGGTCTGGCAAATCACCACCTTGAAACGGGTTCAGCTGTTAAAAGAACTCAGTGTACACTTTACTGATAGACTGGACCTAGAGAGCTTGTCACTGGCCTTGGAGAATGAAGGAGATTAAATGAATCCTGATTTGCTCCATGTGCAGTAGAATAGTCCCTGTAATTATTGTGCGTCCTTGTGCTTGTAAGACTTCAAATCTTAATAATTCTCCATCTTAAATCTTATTTCTTAGCGCTACAGGAACATTGTGGCCTATAATAATTTTTCAGTTTAAGAGTTGCTGTATAGGCTAGCAGTTATTTTGGACACATTTCAACCAGCTGTTACCAGGTTTGGAATTAGCCAGGATATTAAACCATTTTTTGTTTTTACATCCTGGCTTGTTTCAGAGCTGGTTACCGTACTTCCTCAGTTCAGATGGAATGGGACTATATGGTTAATTGAGACATTTATTGGTTTAACTGCAACTCAAGCAAAGCAGCTATGTGTTTGGGGGAAAGGCCCGTGCATATCTTGGCTTAGTAAACTCAGTCATGATAGTCCATTCTTAGAATATGTTAGCTACAATTGCTTCACTTCATGCCCCTTTCAAAAATGTTTAAATGTATATTCAGTTGTATTTTCTGACTAGGATTACTAGGTTAGAATTGTTCTTGTGTATTTGAGCAATAATAGTTAAATAACTATTTTAACCTGTACATTAACCCAGAGCCATAAAATTAACATTTTCCCCATTAAATGTATTAAATTTTAATTTTAAAAACATTCAGTTAACCCCTCCCACCACAGTGTTAAAGGATGTATTAGAGCAGGGGTAGTTAATTGTTTTTGCCCACCTTCATATTTGTTTATCTGCCTGGAGGGGTTATATGCCACCCACTTTTTCACAAATCCTGTCTCATACATTCACATACAACTCTCTTCTTCAGTACAGATCAGCCAAAAAGTGGCTTATCATCCCATGTCTGGTGACCATGAGGTTGAGATTCTCATCCTCATTAGGGTGCTGTGTTTAAACCTTTCTGCCTACTTCATTTTTTTCATGTTCCCTAGTGCTGCCAAAATTGGTGAGGTCTTAGGGTTCAGAAAAAATTGCCTGGGGAACTGTATTAGGTCTTCTGGTTTCCCACTCCTGTACTGAAGAGTAACATGGACCTTTATCAGAGAGCATTGTGAGATTTTCATGCTCCAAGAAACCTGTAAGATACCGCAAACACAAACCTTGTTTCAAAGAACAGTTTGTTACTTCTGGAAAAGAGAATGGTGACTGCTATACTCGCTGCTTCTCTTAGATTCACAGTCCAGTATATTCTAACAGATGACAGAGACAGATTTATCTTGTTCTGGATTCCACGTAGGACATTTGTAAATGTTTTATAGCTACTGTTGATGTTTTCACTACCAAATGGACATATTCTCTCCCCTCTCCCAAACATTGGAAGCCTTTCGGGGAATGTATTTTAATTCTTATGCAATATTTTAATACAGTTTTAGATAATTCAGAAGGTAGGTCTTAGAGAGGGAACATGTTGTGTGTTCATGTGCTCCCTCACATGCCAAGCTTAATTAAACTGCTGTTGCTTTGATGTCCAAACCTGGTTACTGTGGTTTGAATGCCTCCTACAAAGCAGGATTGTGTACCAGGATCTGGCTTGCAAATCAGTCTCAGAATGTATCTGGGGTACTATGTCATTTTGTTTCTTTGGCTGAATTGCAGCTGGGGGATGTAGGCAAGGTGCTTGGAGTGTGGCCGACTACCTGTTTATGCAACCCTTGCTCTTTCTGGCTTACAACACAGCAGCTAAGGGAGGAATGGCCTCTTGGATTTGGGAGATGATTAAGGCCTTGTTTCACAAGGGAATTGTCCACGCTTCCTTGAAGGAGGTGTTTGCAAGATCACACCTAAAGAAACACTCCAATAACCTGAAGGTAGTGCCAAATTTGAGAGACGCGGGTGGCGCTGTGGGTAAAAGCCTCAGCGCCTAGGGCTTGCCGATCGAAAGGTCGGCGGTTCGAATCCCCGTGGCGGGGTGCACTCCCGTTGCTCGGTCCCAGCGCCTGCCAACCTAGCAGTTCGAAAGCACCCCCAGGTGCAAGTAGATAAATAGGGACCGCTTACTGGCGGGAAGGTAAACGGCGTTTCCGTGTGCTGCGCTGGCTCGCCAGATGCAGCTTTGTCACGCTGGCCACGTGACCCGGAAGTGTCTCCGGACAGCTCTGGCCCCTGGCCTCTTAAGTGAGATGGGCGCACAACCCCAGAGTCTGTCAAGACTGGCCCGTACGGGCAGGGGTACCTTTACCTTTACCTAGTGCCAAATTTGACCAGTTGCAAATCTTACCTTTTTTGGCAAGATGCTTAAGTGGTTGGTGACTGTACCAGGCATTTTTGTACAATACTAATTATCGAGATCCATTTCAGTCTGGGAATTTTCTGTGATTTTGGAATCCCTCTACATTAAAAAGCATGGTGGAAGAGGCAGGTTTTCTACACTTGCCTGAAGATAAACAACACTGCTTTATTGTTACTGTTTTATCTTTTTTTGTAAAATGCTTTGATGGTTTTTTTTACACTCAAGCAGTGTATGCATTTAGTGACATAAATAAATAATAAACTGGTGCCAGCAGAACCTCCAGGAGGAGTGTACCCAAGAACCAGGGTGCTATTACTGAGGTGGTCCTTCAGCAGGTCATGGAGCACCAAGCTTCCCCGTTAGATTTCAGATTACAGGCAGACTGATATGGGGAACAGCTTCCCTCAGACTGGCCATCACCTACTTGGGAGGCGAATCCAACACTACAAGAATATCTTATCTAGATTCATTTTCGTTTTATTAGTTCTCATTAGCAACAGATAGAGAGGAGAAACAAAGTTGGGTGTCATCAGCATACTGTTAACACTGCGCTCCAAATCTCCCTATGACCTTACACAGTAGTTTCATGGAAGGAAGGAGGTCCAACCATCTACTCCGGATTTATGTAGGGTTGACTCTTTAGCCTTTTCTTCTCCCAAGAATATCCTGCAAGGTAGCAGGTATGGATTTTCCCCAGGGTTTACTCCTGAAGCCTTTCTCACAAATGAGTATAGCTGTAAGGCAGCAGAGGTTTAGGACCAGTTTTCCTTCTCCTAAATGAGCTATTTTCCCTGGTTGATGAGCCCCATCTGCCCCTCGTTTCCCTCTACAGCGTGTGCTGTAACTGCCTTCTTGGCTGTTGGGCCCGCTATTGGTCTCATGCGCTCAATCTGCTGTAGCCTGTCTTCACATGCAGGGGAAGTCCCTAACTCACTGAGGGTTTGAGACAGTCAAAGCCATATCCTGGAGGTGTAGCTGCTGTCTCATGCTGACAGCCTCTAGGAGCCGCAGGTGAGAGCTGAGTACAAGATGGGCAAACTACCGCAGAAGGAGAATGAAGTGTGCCCCCCCCGAAGTACAACCCCTCCCCTGCACTCCATGCATCCAACTCTTTATCAGTACTCCTAAATCCATTTTTCCTTGTAAGGGGACAAAAAGTTGTCATGTGTGGGGTAAGGAAACCTTGTAGGTAATCTGGTCCCAAGTTATTAAGGGCTTTGTATACCTCATACACCTTGAACTTGTCCTGGTAGCATATCAACAGCCAGTGCATAGGTGTTACGTTTCTAACTTCTGTCGGAAATCATACTGCATCCAGAGTAGGCAATTGATCGGTTTCTCAGTTGTAGGAGCTACTCACAGTGCTTCTGTCTTGCCAGGATTCAAGCTCAGCTTATTTTCTCTCATCCATTTCACCAGTGCATCCAGGCAATGGCCTCTCCTGAGTAAGATTTTATGGAGAAACAGCCGAGTGTCATTAGCATACTGATGGCACCTCGCGGTGAAACTTCTAACATCCACTCCTTGCAGCTTCATGTAGATATTAAATATCACTGGAGATAGTAGCCTCCAGGAGGCTGAAAGGCACTTGCCCCAGGCTACTCTCTGGACTCCCTTGAAGATAGGAATGGATCCACTGCAATACGTTGCCCCAAATTCCCAATCCCTGGAGCTGTTCCAGGAGGATACCATGGTCAGTGGTATCAAAAGCCAATGAGAGATCAAGAAACAGGAGGAAAGTTGCACTCCCCCGTCCTGCCCTCTGCAAAGGTCACCCACCAGAGTGACCAAGGCTGACTCAATTCCATGGCCAGACCTGTACCCAGATTGAAATGGATCTAAATAATCTGGGTCCTCCAAGAATGCTTCCACCAAGAATCCCTCTCCACCATATTCCCCTAAAAGGGGACATTAGCAACTGGTTGATAGTTGTTCCAATCCGAAGGTCCAGAGGCGGTTTCTTTAGGAGTGGTTGCATCAGGAACCACCCCCTCATCCCCTGTCTTCTTAATAAGCTAGGAGGAACAGGATTTGATGGGGCACGTGGTTAGGATTTGATGGGGCACATGCCACCACCATGTCCACATCAGCTGATTGCCTAAGGTGAAACTGATCCCACAAAACATTCTCAGTAGTGACCCTGGGTACTTCATTTGGAGCTGCAACAGGTGCAGAGTGAAGATCACTCCAAAGACAAGTAACTTTATCCTCAAAGTGTGTTGTCAGTTGGTCACAGCGGGTCTATGAGTGCTCCAGAGGGTTGTGTTGGACCAATGGCCATCTGAGAGAGACCCATAGTTGTCATGGAGGCCATGTTGTCTCAAGTTGGCCCGACAACAGCCTCTGCGTGACTATTGAAGTCACCCAGGATTATTGTTTTAGGGTCCTCCAGCAATACCCCAGAGACTACCTTGGCAAGCTGGATCAGGGATACCATTGGGCAACAGAGTGGTTAGTAGCCCAGCAGCACCCCTGACCTGTCTCTCTGGCCCAATACCAGGTGCAGACCCTAGATGGGCGGGGTATAAATATAATAATAAATGATGATGATGTCAAGAGGCTTCCTGATCAAGGATATGGTATTCTTATAGACAATAGGCACACTCCAACCCTAGTCTAGCCTGGTACAGTACTGAAAATCCAAGTGGTCACAGCTGAGTAAGGTCAGGCCCACTTTGCGTTTCTGTACTGGGATTGAGGCAAGGCCAGGGAGTCATGCAGTAAGCAAGAAGAAGCAGAAGTGAAACCAGAAACAATAACACTGGAAAGAAAAGAATGCAAGTGTTTTCATGCTTTGCCATACAACAAAGCAGACATGGCTGTTGCAAATGAGTAGCTGCCTTTTTTTTTTTTTAAGTATGAGTCTTATACAATGCGTACTGGCCTGGATTGTATAAATGCTCTATTAAATTCTGAATTAATGAACAAGTTAAACTGGTTAGACTAACCTTTTCACTTGTGTCACTGTTTAGGAAAATACATGAAATGCCTACAGGCAACTAGATTTAATCCAGCCTTTCTGTCTTTCCCTTTTTCTTTTCTTGGTAATGTAAATTCCCTTGGTTTACATTACATAGCTTTTCCAGGGTGGATTATAGACCCTTTGGCTTTCTCCCCACATATATGTTCAGAACGTGAATAGGAAAGATACATGGGTAAAGTGCCCTTTTAGAGTTATAGTATGTATGAGAGTGTTGTGTGGAACTGAGAGTGTACTGGCTTTCCTGGAGAGCGGCCACATGGTGTGATGCCAGCAAATAGGTCAACCTTTCTGTTAGTGCATTCATTTGGTAGTTCACAACATTATCAAGTTCTGAACCGTTGCTTCTAGTTTTTCAATTTCTTGCCAGGTAAGGCAGTGATAGTGATGTCTAGCCTTCCACTCTCATGTAGATCTTTTCCATGCACATTATTTCATTTTTGTCACAGCTGTTAAGCTATCATAGAGCTGTCATATAAAGGACACGTTTTCCTCCGGTTCTGCTGTGTTACACAAAGTGCTGTTAGGCATCCAATGCATGGTCAAGAATTGAAATCACTTAAATAATTATAGGTTTTCTTGTCACCTATGAGGATGAGCTAAGGAGATTTCATTTATGTTTTTTGGTTAGCTACAAATTGTGACACCTGAACCTGGACAAAGTTTGGTTAATCTTAATTATGGTTTTCTGAAACAAGCCAACTTCAAAGCATTGTTTGTGAAGCTGGCTTGTTTCAACAAATGGTAGCTAAGATTGCATTTAAGGTTTGAATATAATGCTAAACCGCAGCTATTGTGAAACTGAAATTTACAACCTTTGACATTTTGTGGGGAGCGTGTAAATCCAAAGCTTACTTTGGCTTGTCTACCCTAATGCTAAACCATGGCTTAAGTTAGCATTATATATGAATGCAGCCTTGAAAATGGATATTGGGGCTGTATTCCATTGATGCGTGTTACAAATTAAACCCTGTTATTAGGGAAACTTGGATCTATACCAGTCTTTGCCAACATTGAGGAGACTGCTGTATTTGGGAGTATTTTAATATTCTTCCTGTGTTAGTGTTAGATTAATCAGGGCCATGGCTGAATAGTAGAACACTTTCTTTACATGCGAAAGATTCTAGGTTCAGTCCCTGGCATTTTCAGGTAGGGCTGGGAATGAGCCCTGCTGGAAATGCTAGTGAGCAGCTGCTAGTCAGCATAAAATGCTAAACAAGGTGGACCAGTGGTCTGACTCAGTAGAAGACAGCTTCCTATGTTCTTGACTGAAGCCCCATGCAATGTGAATTGCTGCTGTGTTTTTCAGATTATAGGAGAATGCCCAATGAAGCTTCTAGGCTTCAACATTGGACTGGTCAATACAAGAGCCAGGAGTAGAACTTGCTATTGCTACTTCCTTTGTGGCTTGTTAGAACATCCTGCATTTAAAGAGTACACTTGCAGAAATGCTTGTTTAAGAACATCTGCCAAAAAGTATTTTTAATGCTCTTGCTTTAAATATAGTATTTCACCTATTTTTGATAATAGCAGTGCACCAATGTCAGATTCAAGGGATAAAAGCTGACACTTAATGATCTTCCTTTGGCACTGTTTTTTTTTTTTTTTTTTTTTACTATTTAGGAAAAGTTGATACACCAGGAAACTTAAAGAAGTATCTCATTATAATGGAAAGCATTTCTATTAGTTTTATTCTGTATTAATTCTATTTGTGTTTAACAGACATATGCAGGGTATGTCGATCTGAAGGAACTCCTGAGAAACCTCTCTATCATCCATGTGTATGCACTGGCAGTATTAAATTCATTCATCAAGAATGGTAAGTTTTTTCCTCCAAACTATGTCAATGCCTATTCATATATGCTTACGGCATGAAATCCCTATGAACATTTTGGGAATCTGGTAGATAAATAATGCTCTGTGGTTCCCAATTGGTGGACCACGAACCCATAAGCATAGGTTTACATGTTAAGGAATTATCGAGGTGTGGAGAAGAAAAACTGCATATATTATTTTTAATCCCTGTGTAATTAATGGGATAATACAAGAAGTATCTGAAACCCCTTTATAGAATTTCTGGATATTAAGGGTATATTGTTTTTTATTAGAAGGGTTAGATCTATGTATTAATAGTGTTTAGTGTTTTAAATGCTTGCTCCTTTTTGTCATTGACCCTCTGGTGTAGATTTAGGGGGGCTTTCAAGGTGCTACAAGGATGAGAAAAGGAAGGTGAAGGGCCAACTGCAATAGTAGTAGACATGTAATGCAGTGTGAGCTTCTGCCCTGTGAATTTACTTTGTATGCAATCCAAGGAGATATGTCAGTTTCTCCCTTGATGGCATAGTCCCTTAAATAATATAAGAAGCCTCTATAGAGGGTCCCTTCACATTTGAGAACAGAGAAAGGTGGAGCAGAAGCCTGCTTCTAGAAAGGGGTTGCTGAAGAAAGCCTTGCACGTGTAGCACATGGTCCTTTGCCCTTTGCATTAGTCTTTTTTGATTTGAAAACTTACATGCTACCTTTCTGCTCTACTTGGCATTTAGGAATGCCTTTCATAACTGTAGCCGAGTAGATGTATTTGCGGTTTCTGGAGAGCAGTGCTCTTGAACTGTATGCCTATGCTCTTCAAACATGTTCACTATCAACAAAACAAGAGTTTTTAAAGAAAGGCATTATCTCTGTTTTTCTATCCCTCTGAATTTGAATTATTAATGTTTTTCTTTATATTTTACTGATTATTTTGCTGCATTTTCTTAATTTCTGACACTCAAAAAATAACTTGTAGATTTTAAACTGTAGATATACTGTACTCATGTTTCTTTTTAATTGCAGCTTAGTTCAGTGGCTCAAACACAGCAGAAAAGAATACTGTGAATTATGTAAACATAGATTTGCTTTCACACCAAGTAAGTATATGGTGAGAGTTCGTGATATGTTTAAACAAAGACTTTTCTTTATGGTGGTTTTAGACAAAGAGTCTTCATGTGAATTTGCAGGTTCACCAGCAGTGTGCTTGTCTCCAGTAAACTAAATATTGTAGGCACTGCACTGTCTCTAAGCTGTGTATCTGAGATATGGCCAAGTCATTGTAACCCCTTCTGAAACAATGATTTGACTGGCTTGGTTGAAATCCGACAACAGCCCTAGAAAATCCTTCATGTAAATAGCATCCCATATGATACCACATTGTTTTCATTTTAAAATAACACCCATACTGCTAGTGAGCATTTTGGAGTTTATGGATGTGCCACCTGACACAGCAACACTTTCATAAGCAAAGCACATTGCAGACTGGCTTTATCTAAATTGGTCTTTGTCATTATTTTGCTTTAAGAAGTTTTTATCCTTCACTTGAAAAGGTTGGCTTTAAAACTATAATGATAGATGACCATGTAGTATTTTCAGTTCAGTGTCATGGGAAATTTTGCAGGAATACTATGATGTTTCTCATAAAAACAATTCAGAGTGGTAGAAGTAAAATTGCAATCCTTTCTGTTCTTTCTTTTCTTAGTTTATTCCCCAGATATGCCTTCTCGGCTTCCAATCCAAGACATATGTGCTGGACTGGTTACAAGTATTGGCACAGCAATACGATACTGGTTTCACTATACACTTGTGGCCTTTGCATGGTTAGGAGTTGTACCTCTTACAGCATGTAAGTATCTCATTTTGTGGACGTATAATATGCATATGGCATAGCAGTACAAGAGGGAGGGGAAACGTTTTATTGTCAGGGGGCTCTCAGAACCATAGTTAACAGTAAGCTAGTTAAGGGGGAAAGTATTAGAAGCTCCAACCTTCATCATATCCGGTTCTTAATCACTGAATTTCAGAAAAAGCAGCTATGAATGCTGTGTGCATAATTCTTCAAAGGTGATTGGAAAACACAAAAATCACTAGTGCTTGCGCAGAGAACAATGCTACACCTGGACCCTTTAAGCTGCCTTCTGAGGCACTTTGTGTAGGAGTAAGTTTGCTTTTCTTCTAGTTTAGCCAGGTTGGTATTATAGATGCTGACAGAATGGCAAGAGCTGGATTTCCTCTTGCCTGTGTTAAAATTCTTGTAGACTGCAGTCTTAGATATTAATTGGCGAAAAGATGGTGAAGGTTATTCTCTGGCTTGCATGTGCCTTTTAATCTTCACAGCTTTAACAGTTTCTTCTACTGTGGTCTGTTTGCCTGCATCTCTTAGAATCATAGAGTTGGAAGGGACCCCAGTGGTCATCTAGTCCAACCCCTTGTGATGCAGGAATCTCAACTAAGCCATACATGACAGATGGCCACCCAACCTTTGCTTAAAAACCTCCCAAGGGAATCCATTCCACTGTCGAACAGCTTTTACTCTCAGAAAGTTTTCCCTGATGTTTAGTCAGAATTGCCTTTCTTGTAACCTGAATCCATTAGTTCAAGTCCTACCCTCCAGAGTAGGAAAAACAAGCTTGCTCCATTTTCCATGTGACAGTCCTTTAGATATGTTTAGATGGGTATCATATCTGTTCTCAGACATACCCAACTCCCTCAACTGTTCCTCATAAGCCTTGGTTTCCAGATCCTTTATCTGACCACGTTCCAGCTTGTCAATATCCTTCTTAAAATGTGTTGCCCAGAACTGGACACAGTCCTCCAGGTGTGGTATTTGCATATGTTCCCAGGTTATACAAGAAACATCTGTAACAACTTTGTTATAGTTATGAATAGTTTGGGTAATTGGATCGGATATGATTCTGTTCCTTTGAAATCACACATAGACGCAAATGCTCACAGATTCTAAAATATTCACTGCTTAAGAACCTGATACAAGGAAGTTTGGAGCTTCTGATGCCTTTCCCCTAAAAATTATCTTGAACGTGCTATTTGAAATCAAGGTCTGAAGCAAATGGAACTTTTCCCAGACTTAAGGGATGAGGGATTGGTCTGCAAGAACACACTCCTCTCCACCCCAAACCTGGTTTGAATTCCCTCATCTTACTAGGCTTGTTACTGAAGCATTGTTAGCCTGTTAAAATGAACTTTAGGATGCTCCTAACTCTCCCAAAGAACCCAGGTTTAATTGGTGGAAATTGCATTTCTTGTCAATTTTTACTCCTTTAGGCCGTATCTACAAGTGCTTGTTTACTGGCTCTGTGAGCTCACTACTGACACTGCCATTAGATATGCTGTCAACGTAAGTATCAGCTAATACTATAGATATTTCTACACATTGTGTTCTAAACAGCTTGCTGTTTTTCTCTTACAATCAAAGAGATAGGAGATAGGATAGAAAATTAAAGAAAGTAGCATTATTATTATTTATTCCTCTTTATGGTCCAGTCTGTGTGTTTTAATATACTCTAAGTGAACAGAATTTAATAGCTAGCCTGGGAATAATGCTTCTGGGTTATTCAGTAAAAGAGAAAGCGATCACTGTACAAAATAAATATTTTCCAGTTTTAATATGAATAAAATATGTTTTTGTATATAGCCTCTGCTTTAATCCATCTGTGTGAAAAGATACCACTTTTATTTTGTGAAAATGTAAATATTCACATGTAGGATCCCAGCCTAACTTGTCTTAAGATGAGGCTGTCTGCTTCTCTGCCTGGCCAGTACAGCAGTTACTCAGCTTGTAAAACACACTACATTATTATGTACATTTTAAAAGTATTGTTTATTTTAATTCTTTGAGAGCCTGTAGCAGAAAGGCAACCTTTTAATTAAAAATAAATAGTATATTGGAATGGAATAGAAAATTCATGCAGAAATTTATAATTTAGAAATAAAATGAGATGTACAGTGGTGCCTCGCAAGACGAAATTAATCCATTCCGCGAGTCTCTTCGTCTAGCGGTTTTTTCGTCTTGCGAAGCAACCCGATTAGCGGATTAGCGCTATTAGCGGTTTAGCGGCTTAGCGGCTATTAAAGGCTTAGCGGCTTAGCAGCTAAAAGGCTATTAGCGGCTTAGCGGCTTAGAAAAAGGAGGGGGGAAGCGGAAAAAAATCGCAAGACTCGCAAGACGTTTTCGTCTTGCGAAGCAAGCCCATAGGGAAAATCGTCTTGCGAAGCAACTCAAAAACGGAAAACCCATTCATCTAGCGGGTTTCTCATCTTGCGAGGCATTCGTCTTGCGGGGCACCACTGTATTTATTTAAAGGTAAAGGTACCCCTGCCCATACGGGCCAGTCTTGACAGACTCTAGGGTTGTGCGCCCATCTCACTCTATAGGCCGGGGCCCAGCGCTGTCCGGAGACACTTCTGGGTCACGTGGCCAGCGTGACGAAGCTGCTCTGGCGAGCCGGCACCAGCGCAGCACACGGAAACGCCGTTTACCTTCCCGCTATAAGGCGGTACCTACTTGCACTTAGTGGTGCTTTCGAACTGCTAGGTTGGCAGGCGCTGGGACCGAGCAATGGGAGCGCACCCCGCCGCGGGGATTCGAACCGCCAACCTTTCGATCGGCAAGCCCTAGGCACTGAGGCTTTTACCCACAGCGCCACCCACGTCCCCATTTATCAGTCCCCATTTATTTATTTATCGGTGTATTAAATAATTGAGCTTAATGCAAAAATATACAGGGAAGCGATCTATGGCCTGTAATGATCCCCAGTGTTAATTCCTACAGCATCTCACCAGCTCAAAACCTCCAGGAGGTAATAAATAATAAAGTAAAAGAAAGTAAATGTCTTACACTGCCTTATTTTAAACGCTTCATCAACAAAATAAAGGATCAGATTAGTATCATCAGGTGAATGAAGATGCTGGAGAAACTTCTAATTAAAAATTTTGTGCAGATAGCAAGCAACTTGAGATCAACATGATGATTGAATAGATTTAAATTGAAATATCTAAAGGCTTCCACAGCGAGATCTTCTACTGGAGATCTTGACTTGTTCTTTTGTTCAAAATCAGGTAAATTTGGTACCGTTAAGGAGGTCTTACCTAAGCGTGGGTGACTGATTGTAGAGTGAGTCGACAATGATTTTGCATTTGGAACGTAACAGTTGTGATAACGGGTGTAAAGAATGTGTTGGTTGTCTCTTCAATAGAGAGAATTTACTGGCAGACTGTTTGCAAGGTTGTTTTGTGGTGACGTGCACACTCTGTGCATTTATCAGCCTTGTATGGTTACGTGAACAAATTGTCCACGGAGGAGCACCACAGTGGCTGGAACAAAATCAGCAGCAAGCCATCAATGGTGTTGGGCAACAGAATGAGGTAATATGTCCTTCAGTTTTTTGGTTGCAACTTTCAGCTTGAATTCCTCTCTATTGCACATTGGCTTGTTCTCTACTCCCCCCCCCCCCCCAATATAGAATTGTCTAACACTAGGTAGATAAATACACATATCCTGTTGCATAATGCACTCTTCTGGCAGAAGCTTCATTGACTTGTGGATTGCACTTAGTACCAGCAACTTTCCTACTGCAGTGGTACCTCGGGTTACGAACTTAATTTGCTCCAGAGGTCCATTCTTGACCCGAAACCGTTCTTAACCTGAGGTGCGCTTTCGCTAATGGGGGCCTCCTGCTGTGCCACCGCTGCACAATTTCCGTACTCATCCTGGGGCAAAGTTCGCAACCCGAGGCAACTATTTCCGGGTTAGCGGAGTTTGTAACCCAACGTTTGTAACCCGAGGTACCACTGTATAGTGTTTTGTTCTGTACCTTTATCAAATATCTTAAGGGTCTTTGAATGGCTGCATTCAGATAGATCATTAAGCTGTGCAACACTGTTTGTGAAACTGACATAGCAGCTGTAATACCAGAAATATTTAGCGGGATACTTGCAACAGGAGATCATGTGCCTTCTTTCTACAAGAAAGATCCTAGCGTAGGAGGCTGATATTACAGAGGTGTCTGTAGAAAGTTGTGTAGTGTAGTCTCCATGGTTTTACTTCTAAATGTGCATATGTTACAGGTTCTATTTCCTGTCCTGTTTTCACAGTAATGATATGAGAGCAAAGAGGGAACACGTTAAACTCCTTGTTATAGCCTCAACATCTGAGATCAACATCTAAAGTAGCACCTGGAAGCTAATCTAAATTATCACAGTGAAATGGGGTCCCTCCCCCTTAAACCTGCATCATCTTTCTCTAAACACCCAGAATAATTTTCCTATTTGAGACTGTACCTGTATCTTGATCAGATTGAAGAAACTGGCATCCTCTGAATTTTTGAGTATAGATTTATTCCAGTTGCTCCTCTTCACCTTTCAGTTTAAGATACTGTTCCCCAGGGAAGTCACTCAGGTACATCCTGAGAAATGGACTTTATTTGCTGTAGCTAATGTCTCATACTGGTATGGATTTGTGTATATCAGGGAAACCAAGCTGCAGATGTTTCTGACAAGCAGAAGATACCACAATGTGTTGATATTTTAATAAGCATCTTGCTCTGGGGCAAGGCAGTCTTTACAGTCTTTACTAGATTCCTTGTAGCCATCTTCCTAGATAGGATAAAGTTGGACAAGAAGGAAATCATAATTTTTAATGGACATTAGTTTTCACTCCATGGCAGTAGAGATCTGCCACACACTCAACCATCTTTGTTTTATCTAACAATTTTCATGCACACGAAGCTGACGCTTACATGCTTTATTAAAACATTTCTTTAAATTCTGAAGAGTTGTATCATTCTGGCTTTCTATTATTATTTTTTTGCAAATCTATGATAAAAACAATTCAAATGAATTTTCTTAACACTCAAACGTGTTGCCTGACATTTCTAATGATGCAGGAACTCATCATAGTATAGCAGAACTCTTTAAATTGTGTGGGCTTTTTCCTTCTGTGCCAGGTTCAGGGTGTTGGAAATGGTGGAGCTGAAAATGCTGCACTTGACCAGCCTGCAGACCAGCCAGCTGAGAATGCAGTTGTAGGTGAAAATCCAGAAATCCAGGAAGAACAACCAGATGAAGAAGAGGAAGACAATGAAGATGAAGAAGATGTTGTAGTAGAAGATGCTGCAGGTGCCAACAATGGCGGGCAAGGTATATGACTTACTTTTTAACGACCATATTTGTACCCTGTTCCAGGATAATAGGGTTGTGTTTTGGCTATTTGATTTCAGTACTTGCTTCCTGGAAATTTTCATAAGAACTTGTAAAACCTGCCACACATCAGTAAAAGACAAACTTGGCCTTAATGTTTTTTTATGTGAACCTTAAAAAGCCAATCCACTGTAATTTGGTGAATTGTGGGAACAATGCATCTGGTTTTCAGGGCGGTTGGTTACACTTAATCTACTACAAGCAACAAACTTGGCAACCATTTTATCTGAACATGCAGAACATATTTTAATTTATTGTTAGAACACTGGTGTACCTTAAATTGGCCGTAAGAGGCCTCTCCAGTTATTCAGTGTTACTATCCTGGTTGAGTTTTACTTTTAGCTATTTTAAAATTTAATTATCTATTTAGATGATATGAACTGGAATGCTTTGGAATGGGATCGAGCAGCTGAAGAGCTTACATGGGAGAGAGTGAGTAAGGACTATATATTTTGGAAATGCTGTTTGCTTTGAGTCATTCAGACATGGCATGGCTTTAATAATGCCCATAATCTTGGAACCAGTTCGGGATGCTTTTCCGTACTTTGACCTTGGACAGATATATCTGAACCAGCATCCTCCACCGTGGCCTTTCCTCATAGCAGGAAACCATGGTTGTCGAATGATAGGATGATGGCTCCTTTTTAACAAGGAAAGTTTTCTCTGGGGTGGATGTGGTTGAAATGGGTGAAAAGGGGGTGTTTGAGAGGAGAAATATATAGTGTGAAAAAGCTGCTTTTGAAGCCAAATTGGGAAGTGGTGAACAATGACAAAATTGAGTGTCCCCTTCCCCCATGCTGCTTCACTGGTCCCAGTTACCTCTTGAAGTTACAAAAGAAGAAGAAAAAAGAGGTTTCAGAGGTGGCATGGCACGCTTTGTCAGAGTGAAATTCATTTTTCTTGCGTAACTAGGCAACTGTGTTCCTAGTTCTTGTGTATCACTGCTTAATACAGTTTCTTAAGGCACACGGCAGTCCTTGGAGAATATAGAAAAAATATTGTCAAGGTTATTGTGAGAGAGATTTCTAAGCCGGCAATCATGAATTATTTCTGTTGGACATCTAGAAACTCATGTGAGCTTTCACACACACACACACACACACACACACACACACACACTCATTTGTGTGAGCTGTTATACCTACCACTTAACATTTTATTCTGTTGCACTTCAAAGAACATAAAAGTAACACATTTCCTATATGTGCTAAATTCTTTGAACTTGGTCCACAGTTTTAAGCTAGTTATATATTTAGGGAGCCTGCCAACCTAGCAGTTCGAAAGCACCTCCAGGTGCGAGTAGATAAATAGGGACCGCTTACTAGTGGGAAGGTAAACGGCGTTTCTGTGTGCGGCTCTGGCTCGCCAGAGCAGCTTTGTCACGCTGGCCACGTGACCCGGAAGTGTCTCTGGACAGCGCTGGCCCCCGGCCTCTTGAGTGAGATGGGCGCACAACCCTAGAGTCTGTCAAGACTGGCCCGTACGGGCAGGGGTACCTTTACCTTTACCTTTATATTTAGGGAATCCCCTAAGCACCAGCTGTTTGGCAGATGTGTGCAGGTTCATGTAACATCTGACTGGCGGATCTTAAAGCTTATTCTTGTATGAGTTTGACTCATTCTTCTTATCTGTTCTTTGCCACAGTATTGCCTGGCAACAGATCCAGCCTGACATTGTCAAGTTTGAAAAGCTGCTGCCTAATTGTCCCAGTTGGATGAACTGGCTAGATAGCCATGTAGTGAGGAATGGAATAAGGGCAGGGCTAAACAGACCATGCCAACCTGCTCATCACTAAATCCTCTTTCCAAAAATGTGAAAAAGTGGAAGAGGGCCTAGGGGACTTTGTGGTTCTCTGCAACCTCTCCCATGTATTGTAAAAAAATGATGGGGGATTACAGGTTCTTGACACTTCAGAGACTGCTGAATCTTACATGAATGTAGATGATTCTGGTTACTGACAGCAAAATCATCTCTTACTTCTAGATGCTTGGACTTGATGGATCCCTGGTTTTTTTAGTAAGTGAAGCTTTATTGCACTAAAACTCTGTAGTTGGATTGTGTCTCGCATCGTCTGTTTGTCTTCTTGATCTATAATCTTCAGTATATTTTCTTACTATATCAGATACTTTCAGTTCATTTTATTACTGAATCAGAAGAAGTAATAGGACCTTTATTCCTGTCTGATTTTGCTAGGCATTTTGGGGGAAAATGTGCTTTATATTGTGTCTCTGTGAAAATTTGAACCTGCAATATCCTTTGTCCTGTTAGGAGGAAAACTGATACAAATGGGCCAAAAATTATTATTAATTTTTATTTGAGAAAATCTTTAACATTTCATTACCTACCAATTAGTGGCAAAATGGGGTGATTGATGAGAACACAAGATAAGAAATTTAAGTTACTTCTCAAATACTTTGATATTGCCATTTCTGAAGTGTTCCCCTCTTTCTCTCTTAGGAACACGTATTCTGGGTGGTGTCATTAAACACACTGTTCATACTTGTCTTTGGTAAGTGACTGCATTTACAGTTCTTTCAGGATAATTGCTGTGCATTTGGGCCCAAATTAGAGTAGAGTTGGATTAGTTTTAAGCAGCAGTTCTATAATATTCTCAAGAGATGAAATTCTGATTTTCTTCGCATGCGTTTCCCAATGTGCAATGTTTCCAGTAATCAAACTAAAAGTTTGGTTGCCTGTGAAAAGCATTAAAAAAGCACTTGAAATATTTCAAATTTCTTTTGTTTAAACATGTGTAAGTCTGTGTAAATGACAGTACACAATGGTATCAATTTGACATCACAGCCCTAACATCTTAGAATTGTTTTTTATTTTATTTACCAGAGGTTTATTTCTGTTCCCTCCCTTATCCCTTAGCTGCACAACTGAAGCATGGAGTGCTTTTGTAGTGTTTTATAGATGGGTTAGATAATGGTAGAAGATGATTTCAGTAATGGCCTGCTGATTATGTCAGTCTGCCATCATTTTGTGACTGGTGGGGACCTCAGTAATTTCAGCCGTCTTGTGGGCCCTAGGGGTAGAATGATGGAAAACTTTTTGTGTAGCTTTTGTGTAGCTGGCTGAACGGATAACACATACCGGTAAATATTTCTATCCTTTTGCTAGCTCATTAAAAATTATTCTAAGCTGCACATTAGAGAATTGTTGAAAAGAGTAAACTTCATTAGTTTTTTTTTTCCTTCTCCCTCCTAGCGTTTTGTCCCTATCATATTGGTCACTTCTCTATTGTTGGGCTAGGCTTTGAAGAATATGTAAGTATATCATTTATTTATTTATTTATTTATTTAAGCATTTATTTAAAACTCAACATGTGGGAGACAAACTACACAGTTTGTCCCACAACATGACTTTTGCAGAAAGGGGTAGAAATCACCCCTTGTTGAAAGGAGTAGTTTATTTCCCTCCCAATGAGACTTTTACGGAAGGCAACCACAGCAAGCTGCTTCCACCTTTTGCAATAGTCCAACCCAAAGCCTCTCTTACTCAAGTTCTCTGCATATACTATAGGACTTGGGAAAGAGGAAGAATTGGTGGCAACCACAAAGTATGGCTTAGCCAGTAAACCAGGCCAAAATTTGTGGAACTGAATATGGAATATTAAATCCTTCATGCGTGAACCTGTATTTTAAACCAAGCTTTATTTCTGAGACTTCTGATTCTATATCGTTCACAGTAATATTCCCCACCCCCCATTAACAGTGATCTTGTTATGTTGGAAATATGTGACTCCTTCATAGATAACAGTTAAAATTTGTGATTGATCCATGGTAGCTGGCTGGGGATGATGAGGTTGGAAGTATAAAATAATGATGATAACATGCAAATATCGGCACATTTTGGTAGTCATAAGTGGTATTGAAATATTTTATTCTACCCTATCAGTGTACTTGGTGCTTTACAAACCTTCAAAAGCAAAACTGACAAATATTTACTCCAAGGAGTTCACAGTCTATTTTTTCCCCATAGATATTTATTGAAATTTTCAAAATATTACAAAATGCAAAAAACAAAAAAAGAAAAAAACAAATTAAAAATAGTTAAAAACAATTCCATCTTCCTTTACTTAACTTTCATTTGCTTATTTCCCGGACTTCCTCACCCCTCCCTTTCCTGTATACCAATTCAGTTTGTTGATTCAGCAAATCCTTCCCCACTTTATTTATTCTAATCTTTCATTACATTACCTTACTCTAATTTCCTCATTGTCTTATAAAAAACCTTATAATTCAAAACCTAGATCTTATTTTTAATACTTCTCTTAACCATTATATTCCTTCCTAATCCCTTAAACTTTTATACTAAAGCCAAGCAATTTCATTTCAAACATCCTTCTAACATTCATCAGTTATGTAAGACAGTCCTAGTAACAAAATGAAAAAGAAAAAAATCTTCATCCAGCGTCCCTTCCTCCTGGTCCTGGGTTTGTCAGTCCATTTATCCCATTAAACTGGCACATTAACCTGGTAATCTTATATCTGAGGCTCTTAAATCTCTTCCATGTCCCTTCCACGATTTTTCTTCATATTTTCTTTTCACTCGTGTGATCTCCAATTTAATAATGCTTTTGCCCCTTTTCAACCAATCAGTCCCTTTTCCACAGTCCAGACTGAGCTCCATGTAGTACTTAAAAGCATATTTCAAAATCCCTCCAAACTTTGGAACAAGGAGTTCACAGTCTAAACATGTTTTTGTTTTCTTTAGGTTCAAGCATCTCACTTTGAAGGCCTAATCACGACAATAGTTGGCTATGTACTGCTGGCAGTATCACTAATAGTTTGTCATGTATCCTTTCATAAGTACTGACTGCACATGTTTTCAGTGTTTGATCTATGGGTGGTCATTGTTAAGTACACAGGGTGGAATTCAGTGTTGCACTATGATGAACATTTTGTCTCCACAAGCATTTCAGCTTGCTAGATGGTGCAATCCCTCGTGTGCTACTCTTTGGGTTCCCCCAACCCCCAGAGACAGTCTCAGGTGCGTGGGGAAGAGAGGTGAGAAAGCCCCATTGCATAAGTGGAAGTCCTCATTCAGGGCCTCTGCTGATGGGGCTGGGTAGGTGAATCACGACCTTTGCCTACGAAACAATGATTTTTGGTCTTTATCTTTTTATGGGAGCAGTGTGGGCGCACCATTGGGAAACTCATAATTGCAAGTAAGATATTAGGATCATGCTATAGGATTGGAGCAACCTCATTCCTGTTGAGGCACCAATTCCTTCTACTCTTGCCCTGATTTCTTACATCAGTAGCAATGTTAACCACTGTCAAGCTTACCAGGGTTCCTTCTTAAGAAGGCTTTTGTACTCGCTTCAAAATCTGATTCCAAGTCTTACCGTATTTTTCGCACGATTGGACGCACCGGACCATAGGGCGCACCTAGTTTTTTGGGGGGGAAATAAAGGGAAAAAAATTTCCCTTTATTCCCCCCCCCAAAAGCAGGTCAGGGAAACCGAACCAGGTCGAGGAACAGCGGGATAGTGGCGCTGCGCCTCCCTGCTGTCCCCCGAGCTTGTGGGGCTGGCTGATGTCTGCCTGGCGCGAGGGGCGCTCTGCTTCAGGGCGCCCCACCCGCCGGGCGGCAGGCTGCTATCCGCAGCTTGGAGAGCCTTGCAGGGAACTCCTGCAGGGCTCCCCACGCTGCGGATGTCTGCCCGGCGCGAGGGGCGCTCTGATTCAGGGCGCCCCGCCCGCCGGGCGGCAGGCTGCTATCCGCAGCTTGGGGAGCCTTGCAGGGAACTCCTGCAGGGCTCCCCACCCTGCGGATGTCTGCCCGGCGCGAGGGGCGCTCTGATTCAGGGCGCCCCGCCCGCCGGGCGGCAGGCTGCTATCCGCAGCTTGGGGAGCCTTGCAGGGAACTCCTGCAGGGCTCCCCACCCTGCGGATGTCTGCCCGGCGCGAGGGGCGCTCTGATTCAGGGCGCCCCACCCGCCGGGCGGCAGGCTGCTATCCGCAGCTTGGGGAGCCTTGCAGGGAACTCCTGCAGGGCTCCCCACCCTGCGGATGTCTGCCCGGCGCGAGGGGCGCTCTGATTCAGGGCGCCCCACCCGCCGGGCGGCAGGCTGCTATCCGCAGCTTGGGGAGCCTTGCAGGGAACTCCTGCAGGGCTCCCCACCCTGCGGATGTCTGCCCGGCGCGAGGGGCGCTCTGATTCAGGGCGCCCCACCCGCCGGGCGGCAGGCTGCTATCCGCAGCTTGGGGAGCCTTGCAGGGAACTCCTGCAGGGCTCCCCACCCTGCGGATGTGTTCCCGAAGCGCCGGGCGCTCTGCTTTCAGGGCGCCCGACGCTCCGGGAAGCAGGCTGCTATCCGCAGCCTAGACATCCCTGCGGGACCTCCCGCAGGGTTGCCTAGGCTGCGGATGAGTTCCCGAAGCGCCGGGCGCTCTGCTTTCAGGGCGCCCGCCGCTCCGGGAAGCAGGCTGCTATCCGCAGCCTAGACATCCCTGCGGGATCTCCCGCAGGGTTGCCTAGGCTGCGGATGAGTTCCCGAAGCGCCGGGCGCTCTGCTTTCAGGGCGCCCGCCACTCCGGGAAGCAGGCTGCTATCCGCAGCCTAGACATCCCTGCGGGATCTCCCGCAGGGTTGCCTAGGCTGCGGATGAGTTCCCGAAGCGCCGGGCGCTCTGCTTTCAGGGCGCCCGACGCTCCGGGAAGCAGGCTGCTATCCGCAGCCTAGACATCCCTGCGGGATCTCCCGCAGGGTTGCCTAGGCTGCGGATGAGTTCCCGAAGCGCCGGGCGCTCTGCTTTCAGGGCGCCCGACGCTCCGGGAAGCAGGCTGCTATCCGCAGCCTAGACATCCCTGCGGGACCTCCCGCAGGGTTGCCTAGGCTGCGGATGTGTTCCCGAAGCGCCGGGCGCTCTGCTTTCAGGGCGCCCGACGCTCCGGGAAGCAGGCTGCTATCCGCAGCCTAGACATCCCTGCGGGACCTCCCGCAGGGTTGCCTAGGCTGCGGATGTGTTCCCGAAGCGCCGGGCGCTCTGCTTTCAGGGCGCCCGCCGCTCCGGGAAGCAGGCTGCTATCCGCAGCCTAGACATCCCTGCGGGATCTCCCGCAGGGTTGCCTAGGCTGCGGATGAGTTCCCGAAGCGCCGGGCGCTCTGCTTTCAGGGCGCCCGACGCTCCGGGAAGCAGGCTGCTATCCGCAGCCTAGACACAGCTAGCGGAGCGCTAATCCCGAAGCTTGGGGCTGCGGAGCTCAGCGCGCCCCAAGCTTCTGGGTGCCGGCAAGGTCTAGACGGCTAGCGGAGACCTTGCCGGCACCCAGAAGCTTGGGGCGCGCTGAGCTCCGCACGCCCCAAGCTTCGGGATTAATGCAGCGCTCCGCTAGCCGTGGGAGAGCTGGGTCTCCCACGGCTAGCGGATAGCTTCCTGAAGCCTGGAGAGCGAGAGGGGTCGGTGCGCACCCAGCCCTCTCACTTTCCAGGCTTCAGCGAAATCCTGCATTCGCTCCATAGGACGCACACACATTTTCCCTTGCTTTTTAGGAGGGAAAAAGTGCGTCCTATGGTGCGAAAAATACGGTAGTTAAGAGGGAACTCTTGATAACTTTTATCATTAACAATGTTGGGGTTGATGTAAGAATTAAGAGCGGACATTTGCTGCAGAGAAAGGAAGGTCTGGGCAAAGGAAATGTGAGTTCCTGTGGTCCCTTTCAGATCTCCCAACTGTAGTTAAGGGGTACCAAGTGTTGGGTCCACAGTGACCATATGTGTTTGTGAGGAATATCTTATGGTTTTTAAACATTGCTTAAATCTATATTTAAGTGAATACTTTCCCCTTCAACCAGTTTCCTATTTCCAGGCTTCTAGTTGCTCAGTACTCATTCCTGTGAACTTCTTCTGCCCTCTGCTTCACAAATCAGTATTTCACTTTCCTTGACCATATTTATACAGGGCTTGGCAGCACTTGTAAAATTTCAGAGATCACGTCGCTTGCTTGGAGTGTGCTATATAGTTGTCAAGGTATTCTAGCCTTAAAAAGCCGGTCTATTTAATATAACAAATCAATATTCAGTAGTTGGTCCAAATAAAAAACAACAACCTGTCTTTCCCCCCTCTGCAGGTGTCATTGTTAGTGGTGGTAGAAATTGGTGTTTTCCCCCTCATCTGTGGCTGGTGGCTGGACATATGCTCTCTGGTAAGATTAGCATTTATTAGGAGACAGACGTTTATCATTGCATTCTAAGGGGCAGTCAGGAGGAGGGTTGCTTATGTAGGTTGTGTCTGTTAAATAGGACCAGTAATGCAAAAAGAAGTTATGACTATTAAGAAATTATCGGACCCATCTTTTTGTAGCAGAAGTGCTGTTCTGCTGGTGGAGAAGAGAGGGTTAAAGGGTCCACCGCTGTCCTGCTAGTGATGGAGGCAAAAACCAGCTGTGTAAAGGGAGGTGGTGGGTCCACAGGATCCTAAGCCTCCTTGTTCTCCAGGCATAGTTCAAACAGGTTATTATGACTATTATGAGATTAAAGGGACAATCCTATGCTTCCCAGGAAGGACGCTGGAATCGAGGTAGTTAATCCCCTCCCATTGCATTCAGTTAGGCAGAGGAGGAGGGGTGGAAGAAAATGGAATATGACAGCGGGGAATCCATCCCCATCTCCTGGCCTGGCTTCATTGAGCCTGTAAGACATAGGAAGTGTCAGTAGCCCCGTCACAGATTCTCCCATCTCCCCCTACCATCTCCATAAGGTTGCTGCACCTTAATCGTTAGCTAGTTTTGCTGCAAATGTGGTTGACCATCTCCAAAGACTACGAATCCAATAGCTTTCTTAGGGATTTTATACCAAAGGCGATTCATTTTAAAAGCCTACAGTTCTGTGCTGAAAACTGACATATATAAGCTATGGAAAATCTTACAGAATATACAGTGGTGCCTCGCTAGACGAAAATAATCCGTTCCGCGATTCTCTTCGTCTAGCGGTTTTTTCGTCTTGCGAAGCAAGCCCATTGACAGCTTAGCGGATTAGCGCTACAGCTGTCAAGCGGCTTTCAGCGATCAGCTGTTAAGCGGCTTATCAGCGGAACAGCTGATAAGCGGCTTAGCGGCTTAGGAAAAGGGCGAAAAAAGCGAAAAAAACCCGCGGGGGGACGCAAGATTTTTTCGTCTTGCGAAGCAACCCCATAGGGAAATTCGTTTTGCGAAGCGCCTCCAAAACGGAAAACCCTTTCGTCTAGCGGGTTTTCCGTCTTGCGAGGCGTTCGTCTTGCGGGGCACCACTGTACTGCTGTCTGTTAAGATTTATTGTGCAAGGGCTGCATTATTTTTTCACCATTGCTAAATGCTGTCTACAAATATATATTTTGAACTTTGCTGTTATGTACAAATAAAAGATGACACAATTTTACTAGTTGCTGAGAGCTAAAAAGAATTACTTCCCTGTTTTAACTTTTTCATAGGAAATGTTTGATGCTACTTTGAAGGATAGAGAATTGAGCTTTCAGTCAGCCCCCGGCACTACAATGTTCCTACACTGGCTAGTGGGAATGGTGTATGTCTTCTACTTTGCTTCCTTCATTCTCTTGCTGAGAGAGGTATGGTTTGACTGAAGTGTGATTTTCTAAAACCATATGTTGAAAGAATGTGGCTCTGGAACGGCTAATGTCGTTCTATTTTTGTGTTCACCTCTGTTCACCAGCCTTTGCTGACAGGAAATAATTGGTAGGGTGGGACAAGGTGTTGCCCTACAACTTGTACTGGCTTAATAAAGAGTGCCTGTCTTGCATATGCTTGCTATTCTGCAGTGGAACAAGAGCAGTCCAACGGCTGCTGCTTGAAGATTCTATGTGTGAGCGAAAATTGCACAAATTGCTTGTAAGGGCAGGCAGCAAAGTTGGCTGCTGGATGGGAAACTGCAGGGAACCATCTCTTGCTGAGCCATGGCCTGCTGTGTAAGAACATGCATTGTATAGCTGAAGGGGTAGGGGGTTTTTCATGCAGACACTGCTTCTGGGAACTGAATGTGAGAACTGGGAACCCTCAAGGTTTCCCCTCACCCATGCATAGAACCTCTGCACCTTGTGGTCCATGTGCCATTGGCTGAAGGACAGGAATGGGCCTAGTAAGCCGTGGAAGAGAGGGGGGAACTGACATGAAGAGAGGGAGCATGAGAGCCATGTTTGACACAATTCAGCCGTGTAATTCTCTTGGACATAACTCAGCTGTTACCTCCTCAGGTAACAACTGGCTCAATTGTTTTAAACCAGTTTGAGAGGAGGTAGGTAGTGTTTTGTTAACCTGCAGACCATATTGAACATAAAATAAGGAATCTTTAAGGTCTCTATAATGTTACCGTATTTTTCGCTCTATAGGACGCGCTTTTCCCCCTTCAAAAATGAAGGGGAAATGTGTGTGCGTCCTCTGGAGCGATGACGCCATAGCCCCCGACCCTCTCCCAGCTGGAGAGGTGACGCGCGACTATGGCAGGAGCCTCTATAGCCGCGCGCCAGCTCTCCAGCTGGGAGAGCGTGTGTGGGCTAAACCCCCTAAGAACCCATAGCCCCTCGACCCTCTCCCAGCTGGAGAGGTGACGCGCGACTATGGCAGCAGCCTCTCCGCTGCGCCTTTCCGCTGCTCCCTGACCTGCTCTTTGGGGCTGGTGGTGGGCTTCCCCCCGCCAGCCCCAAAGAGCAGGTCGAAAGGAAGCTGAAGCCTGGAGAGCGAGAGGGGTCGGTGCTCTCCAGGCTTCCAAGGTAGCCGCCTGAACGCACCTTAAACGGCACCTTGTTTTAGAGCGGGAAAACAAGAGGGGGGAAATTCTCCCCCTCTCTGCGCAGCGCCTCCTGCCGCTTCGCTGAAGGGGCGCTGGGCAGAGAGGGGGAGAATTTTTTTTTCTTGTTCTCCCCCCTCTAAAACAAGGTGCGTCCTATTGTCCAGTGCATCCTATGGTGCGAAAAATACGGTAATTTATTGGGGGGGGGGAAATGTCAAAACTTGTAATCCTTCAAATATCAACCTACTTATACTTATTTTTCTTTCAAATGTTAATATTCTCTTTTCAGGTACTGAGACCTGGCGTCCTCTGGTTTTTGAGGAACTTAAATGATCCAGACTTTAATCCAGTTCAAGAAATGATTCACCTGCCTATTTATAGACATCTCAGGAGGTTTATTTTATCAGTGGTAAAGTCATGTTTCCAATTTATCTTCAAAAAGTTGATATTTTTATAGCAACTAATGTTTTTCTGTTCAGTTTCTATTTAGAATTTAAATGTTTGTTTCTCTGTTTATTAGCAAACAAAGTAACTAACTGCATGTAAAGATATTGGGTTGTATTCAGTTCATGTTTACATAGAGCAGACACATTGAAATAGGCCTAAATCTTGGTAATGAATTTCAATTAATCTATTCTGAGTTAAAGTTAGTTGAATACAACCCATGGGGGCCAGAAGTCTCTTTTCCTTTCTATAAATATTTTCTGGTATCATAGTTTTCTTCTGTGTAACTTACTGCTGAAATAAGTTACAGAAGTATGATGATTCAGCAAGAACCAGCTTAGACTGTTCAGCAGTGCCAAGAAAAAGTAGATCATATTACAGGAAAATAATGTAAATGTTACTTAAAAGCAAGTATGTGTGGCTTCTTGTGTGGAAAATGTCTAATCTTCAGATCACTTAGATTACTAGCAAGCATACAATTGCACAGAATGATGTTTTGTTACAAGATATTATATTCTAAGCAGACATGCCACAAGACATTTTTGTTCTTGGGGCAAAATATCCAATCCTTTTCAGCTTGCTGCCCCCAAAATTGATGCTGGGAGAAGAGTCAGAAATAAATCCAGTGGCTTCAGTTTTGTAGATTGTCTAAAATTTAGCGCGTACATATCCCAGGCAGAAGTGACAACCCAGCCTAAATAGTAAACATTCCTGATTCATTTTCCAATAATTGTGTATCCAGATTTTGATGTAAATACGGTAGGTTTTTCCCTTTGATAACCCACATCTACAGGTAAATTATCCAAGTGCCAATGCAGACATTATATTTAGCTGGTTCTTTTTCTCTTTGACATCTCATATTAGTAGCAGGCCCATAATGTAACTTGTGAGCCGGAAAATTCCAAAATGTACTTTCAGGTTGTTGCAATGGAGCTCTGATTTATTGATTCATAGATTATGTTGCTTAGATGTGTGAACAACTTGTGCAAACTGAAAAGAAAAGAAGAAGAAACAAAACAGTTTTTTGATGCAGAGAGTTATCAAAACCATAGTTTGCAAGACTAGAAACAATCAGTTAACTAGTATGCTCCCTCTTCTCCTAGCTTCCATGTCTTGTGCTAACCATGGTTTACCATGGCATTCAGAAATTAATGTGTTACTGGGCTGGCTCTCAGACAGAAGCTCATACCTGATTTGCTCCTCCTTAGGCTTTTTAAGTCATTTTGGGGCAACAGTTGAGCCAAAGTTTGGCTTAGCATGTTGTTGAGACCTGGGATTGTGGTTAAGGTCCCGCCTTCGTAAGCACCATCTGTGGCCAAGATTTGTTCTATGATTACAGGTTTTGGATAAGGAGGAAAGGCCTTAACCATCATGCCAGGTTTGGACAACACACTAAGCCAAACCTTTGCTTAGCTGTTACCTAAAAACCTCACGGAGGAACAAAGCAGTTTTGATCTGCTCCTCAGGAACCAACACATTCACTCTGGTATGGTTTGGCCTAGCACGATGTGCAAATGTGGCCTCTGGCTAGCTATCAATTGTTCAAAACAAGAATTGGAAATCATGGTTTGAAAATGGTTGCTGAGTCTTAATGTTTTAAGTTCAGTGCTGACCAGATTGTTCTGATTTCAGTGTCATGGCAAACTATGATTAGCAGCAGATAGGAACAGAAAATACACAGAGCAGAGGAGGAAGTGCGCAACCTCATAACATGTTCATGATTGTCCAGTCCATGCATTTTGCTAGTGCATAAATAGACTTTAAATTAAGGCTGTCACACAGAGTATCTTCCTTGTTGCAGATTGTCTTCGGATCGATCGTCTTGCTCATGCTTTGGCTTCCTATACGAATTATTAAATATCTGCTGCCTCATTTTCTTCCATATAATGTAATGCTCTACAGGTAATTTATTTTTGGAATATTTTCTGTCTTCCATAGTATGTTCTTTTACTGCAAATGCATATGTGCATATTTTTAACTGTAGCTGTAAACTTTGTTCCAGTATACTAGCTATACAATGATCTAGTGCAAACATAATGCTAAACCTTGGTTTTTCATTACATGAATGGTTCTTACGTTTGCGAGCTTTCTTTCCACTCCTGCGGCATGGACATAACTAACCACTGTTTGTTATGTCTGAATCAGGACAAACTGTTATTAGTCTTAACTGTACTTTAACTAAACAGACCGTAGTTTACAATCCTAGCCTGTTTTCTAAATTACCATTAGGATTAACCATAGTTTTGAATTTGGACATAATGATGAACCAGATGAAAACAGATGATAGCTTCTGATTTCCTAGTGGCCAGATCAGTGGTGGTAGAAGAGAATACGGAGAGCACAAAGCTTCTGCACATAACAGCAAACCATAGTTTAGTATTGCTTTCAAACCAGGCAAGAATCCTTGCTATAAAACAGGTGAACGACCTTTTTTCTGTTGAGGGCATGCATTCAGATGGTGGTGGAGCCACCAAAGTGCTTTGGATTAACTAATATGGAATAAAAACCACCTTGCTTCAGTTTTTGCTATGGCCACGTCAAATTAGAATTTCCAGTTCTACTCAGAAGTAAGCCCTACTCGGTTTGATGGGGTTACTCTCAATAAGTATGCAGATGATTTTAAAAATACAATAGCTACTGTTTTGGAAAGCAAGTAATGCCTTTCTGACGTTAGTGTGCTACCCCACCTTTCCCTCCAAGTAATAAAACCAGGGGAAACCATCAATTTATTTTTATTCAAATAAAATACTGTCCTTTACCATTTTCCTGAAACTAGTAAAGGGAAAAGACAAGGGGGAAATGAGGGAACAAACAGGAAGAAAGGAACTCTAACGGGATGGAAGAATCGGGGTTGCTGGGGCTGCACAAAATGGGGTTGGGGACCAACTTGAGGAAAAGGTAGGATATAAACAAACAGTGGCCCTAGGCTGCAGGTTGTTTAATGCCTTACAAAATACCAGTTTTATATGTATGTAACGGGTATTTGTTCATGACATCCTTGCTTTATTTGTTTCCCAGTGATGCTCCTGTGAGTGAACTTTCCCTAGAACTACTTTTGCTTCAGGTGGTGCTTCCAGCTTTGCTTGAACAAGGACACACAAGGCAGTGGCTGAAGGGTCTTGTACGAGCATGGACTGTTACTGCCGGGTACTTACTGTAAGTGTAAAGAACCCATAAAGCACAAATAACCCACATGTCTTTAATGTTTTTTGTTGACTAGACAATATAAATGGAATGTTTAGATACTGCAGAATAAGTGTTTATAGCAAAAATTCAGAGGTTTGTAATGATGACCTATATTTTAAAAAGTTACTCTGCATAAGTGTACCAATGGAAATTGTTGTGCAGCTTTACTAATATTTATCTGTTGGATGGTTATGCAAGAGGGGAAATAGTTTTGTTAATTAAAAGCAATCATCATTTTGTTTCTGCGTTCTCTATTCTTACCTATAATGCCTCAGTTAGCCTGGGCACAGCTTCCGATGTGATCACCCCAGGTATAAGAGGCTAAGCTCTTCTAGGTGTCTTGCTCTTCGGAAGTCCATTTTTGGGGGTGCTCAGTAGTGTCAATTATAAATCTCACTTCCATGGAACTTCATGACACCTTGAGGGGCCTATTTTTCTCAGGCAGGGAAGGAGGAAGCAATGTAATTTTTTATATAAATATATATCAAAATTCTGCTATATGATAAAATGAGGCTTTTAGCTGGTTTCTGCAATCTGTGAGGGTAGGAATGACTAGTAATTTATGTTCATAGGATGTTTGATGTCAGAGCTTGGTGTGAAAGCTAACCAACTCCTGAAGAAACTTAGCATGCACACATACAGATGAGAGGGAAAACAATAATCTGATCCTAAGATCCTAAGATTTGCTGAATCTTAATTATTTTATGTGAATGGCCTATGGCCCAAACGTTAATGAAGTACTACTATTAATTATTTTAAGACTTCATTCCATTGGGCTGAAGCCGAGGAAGAACAGGACTATTTCATCTTTGGCTCTTTTACTCCTTCTTTCACCATCTATCAATGGCTATTCCATCAGGCTACCAGAACAGTTTCCCTCCCTGCTGTAAGAACTGTACAGTAGACCCTCAGGTTACGTTACTCTCAAGTAACGTAAACTTTGGGTTGCGAAAGCGGCAAACCCGGAAGTATTTTTCCAGGTTTTGCTGCTTGCGCATGCGCAGAAGCGGCGCTTCTGGATATGGATTTTTCAGGGTGCGCATGGACCCCTGGAATGAATTAAGTTCGTATCCAGAGGAACTAGTGTTTGAGTTTGTTTTCCTTCTGACCTTCCCATTGCTTTAACCTTTGTTTCTGTATTTTTTACCTTTTATATTGTAAGTGGGTAAAAGCCTCAGCGCCTAGGGCTTGCCGATCGAAAGGTCGGCGGTTCGAATCCCCGCGGCGGGGTGCGCTCCCGCTGCTCGATCCCAGCGCCTGCCAACCTAGCAGTTCGAAAGCACCCCCAGGCGCAAGTAGATAAATAGGTACCGCTTACTGGCGGGAAGGTAAACGGCGTTTCCGTGTGCTGCGCTGGCTCGCCAGATGCAGCTTTGTCACGCTGGCCATGTGACCCGGAAGTGTCTCCGGACAGCGCTGGCCCCCGGCCTCTTAAGTGAGATGGGCGCACAACCCTAGAGTCGGCCACGACTGGCCCGTACGGGCAGGGGTACCTTTACCTTTTTTTTATTGTAAGCCTGAGGGCGGGAACTCTTTTGTTTCTTACTGATGTGCTAGCCGCTCTAGGCGCCTTTTTGGTAGGAGAAGAATTTAAAAATGTTTAAAATACTAATAATTAGGGCAATACACTAGTTATCCTGCCCTGTAATGCTTGGAATTAGAGATGTCACTCACATCGCTTATTTGAATCCTATTCCATGTAGGGTGTGTGGTCATCTTCACTCCAGATCTGTGATGCTGCATTTAGGGCTGTTTTTCTTTTGATGTTCCAATCGGTTAGTAATGAGACGTTTGGTTTCAGAACCATGTAGCGTGTTAAAAACAGTTGTGAAAGCACAACAGATTTCAGTGGCCTTTGATAGATATTATGTGTCATTACAGTGGTACCTCCGGTTGCGGACGGGATCTGTTCCGGAGCCCTGGTCGGATCCTGAGGTTTCCGCAACCGGAGGTGCCTGTTCTGCGCACGCGCATGGCTTGATAGACTGCTACTGCGCATGTGCATGCGGCGAAACCCGGAAACATACTTCCAGGTTTGCTGCGTGCGTATCCCGAAGGATACATAACAAGAGGGGCACGTAAGTAACCACTGTATTATCGTGCTTTTAATCATCATACCTATACATTCATTCAACACTAATAGGAACATTTATGGTAGCCAAGATGGTTCACAATTTTTAAAAAAAATGTTTTTTCAGGGATCTGCATTCTTACTTACTCGGAGACCAGGAAGAGAATGAAAACAATGCAAACCAACAGCCTAATAACCAACCTGCTCGCAATAATAATGCCATTCCAGTTGTGGGAGAAGGTCTTCATGCAGCCCACCAAGCCATACTACAACAAGGAGGACCTGTTGGCTTTCAACCTTACCGTCGGCCTTTAAAATTTCCACTCAGGGTGAGTTGTTCTAACTGTCCATTTAAAGCAGGGATGGCTAACCTCTGGCCCTCTAGATCAGAGCTTTCCAAACTGTGTGTCATGACATGTTAGTGTGTCGGCTGCAGTGTGTAGTTGTAGCTTGCAAATGCTTCTGGGGCTGGAAAGGGGTTAGTTTAAACTCCGGTTGGCAAGTAAAACTGAATTATTGTGTCACGAAATGATGCACGTCTCAAAAGTGTGTCACAAGCATGAAACGTTTGGAAAGCTCTGCTCTAGATGTTGGACTCAACAGCCATCAGTCCGAGCTCACATTTTCGGTAGTTAGGCATGATGGGAGTTGTAGTCTAGCAACATCAGATGGTGGGGCAGGTTAACCAACCCTGCTTTGGTACCTCGAGTTAGGGGGACGAGGGTGGCGCTGTGGGTTAAACCACAGAGCCTAGGACTTGCTGATCAGAAGGTCGGCGGTTCGAATCCCCACAACGGGGTGAGCTCCCATTCCTCAGTCCCTGCTCCTGCCAACCTAGCAGTTCGAAAGCATGTCAAAGTGCAAGTTGATAAATAGGTACCACTCCAGCAGGAAGGTAAACGGCATTTCCGTGCGCTGCTCTGGTTCGCCAGAAGCCCCTTAGTCATGCTGGCCACATGACCTGGAAGCTGTACACTGGCTCCCTCGGCCAATAAAGCGAGATGAGCGCCGCAACCCCAGAGTCAGTCACGACTGGACCTATTGTCAGGGGTCCCTTTACCTTTACTACCTCGAGTTACAAACGCCTTAGCTTACAAACGCTTCAGGTTACACACTCCACTAGCCTGAAAGAGTTACCTCAGGTTGAGAACTTTGCCCCAGGACGAGAACGGAAATCGTGTGCGGCAGCAAGAGCCCCATTAGCAAAAGCATGCCTCTAGCTAAGAACAGTTTCAGGTTAAGAACGGACCTCCGGAACGAATTAAGTTCGTAACTCGAGGTACCACTGTACGTAATCTAGTTCACTGGCATCTAGTTAATTAATTCTCCATTTCTTTTCAATATCTGGAACAAGTAATTCTAAAGGCAGTATTTTTGTGAGTGTTCAGTATCTTGTTCCCTTTCTTTGCCCATTCGATTCTTAGAGAAAGGAATGGCTTCCCACCACTCTGGGGCTTATTGGCATCACATAAAGGAACAACGATAAAAGGGATGTGTGACTTTTATTTCAGGAAGTATATTATGGAAGCAGTCTGAAAACAAAATTTGTAATTGTAGGTATTGGCTGTGATCCTTCACTGTGTGGCTGTCAGACCCAGTTGCAGAGGAAGCCACTTTATGTTCAGTTAGCTTTGAGGTCTGCCTCTCCAGGTTGACTGTATATGTGGAGGTCTAAAATTCTGTATCTCATGGAGAGAAAGCTAACATGATTCTCTGAAGACTCCATACAGTAGTTTTTGAGTAAAAAAATAAATGCTTAAGATCCAGGCATTAGGAGAACCAGAAATGTTAATTACTTAATTCAGACACAGATCCTGTTGCTTTGTCAAAATGCTTTCAGTGACTTCCAGGCACACAGGGTATTTCATGAATATATTTTCTACTTTTGACTGCAGGCTCTCATACAACTGGAATAAAATTGCTAAATTTTAAGGTGTCTTCCAAATGTCATTTTTATTGCTTTTTTCTTTGTAAATAGATGTTACAATTTTTCCACTTCATTTTTGTGTTTTTCAGATATTTTTGTTAATCATTTTCATGTGTATAACACTACTGATAGCAAGTCTTATCTGCCTAACGTTACCAGGTATGTATTTCACAGTAGCAAGTTGCTGCTGCTTATTAACATGTCCTTGTTTATTTAATTTTAAATTGCTTGAATGGAAAAATAAAATAGGAAAACAGCATATCTTCTGTTGTGTGGACTTTGAATATGCTGATCTTTTTTCATAAATCAATAACTAGACCAGTGTTATTTCAGTAAAAATGAAAGTAAATAGTCATTTTGGCATCTTTCATATTTATATTTGGCTGTTACGATGTGTGCTTACTAAAATACCATGTTGACGCCTTAAAGCTTTTAGAAATTGCTCCAACTTACTGACTTCATGTAATATGAATATGAATTTTTATTGGACCAGCTAGTTAATTTAAAGCTACAGTCCTAGGTATATTTACTTAGAAATAAGTCCCATTTAACATGGGCAGATTTGACATCCAAGTAAATATATGTAAGGTTGGGCTTCCTGACCACCCAGTGCCTTAAATCTTGTAGCACAGCTGAAAAATTAAATAGAAGATAAAACTCATTCACTTGCCATGAGCCTATAGCCCAGGGGTGGGGAAAATTTTTGGACAACCGGGCCAAATTTTTAGCTCCCACTCCACCATGTAGCACAACTTTGACAGTTTGCTGGACCTGCCAACCTATCAAAGTTGACTGGTGGGAGAGAGATCTGCTTCACCAACATGCTCCCCACAGGGAATGTGGTGGTGAAGCAGCACCAAGCAGGATTGAAATGAGCAGGATTTCCCCCCTCCAAACAGCTGATGAGTAGGGGTTAAATCCTGCTGCTTTGGCTGCATGTGACAGTTCCCCATGGGAAAGGCGGGGGGGGCACAGCCAATGCATAATGGAACTCTGCCCATCTGTTGACCTCACCACCCTTCAGAGTGACATTAGCTGATTGACAGGTGGGTGTAGTTTGGGTGAAATGGCCTTGTGGCCCACGATTGGCCCGACCTCTGCTGTAACCATAGATGGCTTAATCTAAATATATGTACGTGCAGATACTGGGGATGGGGATGGGGCTATTCAGTATGGCCCTGCTATTTACTCCTATATACAACTTCACAGGGGCTAAACTTGTGTAGTTTCTTTGTCTGGAAATCTCACATTTTTATCCTGCTGTTCCTATAAAGAGTTTGTAGTGGCGTACTCCTCTCTGCCCCCCCTTTCCAACTTTTTCACAACAACTCTCAGAGAGAGGCTGTAGGCTGAGACACTGTGACTAGCCCTAGGCCACACAGTAAGCTTTGTGGCTGGTCAGGAATTTGAACCCAGATCTCCTGATGCAAGCACCAAATAACCACCATCCACATGTCTTTTCTAAAGAAAAATGAATTCAGGCACTATTTGTTTGGTACACATCATTTTAACAGTTATCATTGTCTTTGGGTGAACTTAAAGCAGGGATTGTTTTTGACCTGACTTCTGTTAGCTCCTGAAAAGTGGGGCAAATGCTTTGCAGATTTTAGTGAACTTGGTTTTTCTTTGTGCAAGGTGGTTAATAAATTTAATACTGGGGTTAAAACAAAATTGGATCTATTCAAATTAGTGTCTGGGATGTAATCAGCTTGTGAAAATGTAATGTAAATTTTTACTTTACTTTCTTTGAACAAGTAGTTCCCATTCAATATTACGAATTGCTTTTTAAACTGCCCTCCGTTCAAAAGCGGTTGTCATGCACCACTGGGGGCTGCAGTTGAGTGAGAGAAAACTCTGAAGCTACTTTGCTTATGAATTATCTGGACCCATACCGTTTTATGGCTGTCTGGCAGTGTGTGTTTCTTTTAAATATTCATTAATGTTTCTGGTTTTAGTATTCGCTGGCCGTTGGCTGATGTCCTTTTGGACAGGGACCGCCAAAATCCATGAACTGTACACAGCTGCTTGTGGGCTCTATGTTTGCTGGCTTACCATTCGGGCGGTGACGGTGCTTGTTGCTTGGATGCCACAGGGCCGCCAAGTGATTTTTCAGAAAGTTAAGGAATGGTCCCTCATGGTAAGTCATCTGAAAAAACACATTTCTTTTAAGTTTCAGGAAGCACTTACATCTTAGTGTATTTTTGGTCTTTGTAGAAGCTGCCCAGAGTGGCTGGGGAAACCCAGCCAGATGGGTGAGGTACAAATAATTTATTTATTTATTTATTTATTTATTTATTTATTTATTATTACTTAATTGATGTGGACGTAGTGTTTGTCTAACTATTCAAGAAGCAACTGTGACAGATATGTTTCCTCCACTACGGGCCTTCTCTAGAAAGAGGAAATCAAGGAAATAATTAGTTGTAGCATTTCCCCCCCAAACTACCATAGGCTTCGTGGCCTTCAGTTACTCACCAGATCTGGGCAACCAAGGCTGGAGGGTAATGAATGACCAGAGCCAGTCTTTAATTTCTTGAAGGAGAGAGCCGAGGTCTCTCAAACCTGCCTTTGAACTCTTGTCCTCTGAACATAATCTGGAGTGGAGAATTTGGCAAAGAGTATTAGTGCTGAACCTTACTCAGCACATCGTAGCACAAACTTCCTTACTTTGCCTTCACTTTGGGGAAGAGTTGTAGCATTGACAACTGACCCCTGGTATGAACCCTAGTGAGCTCTCGTTCATATGTGCCAGCTGAAGGAAAGTAGACTTCCTTTCCTTCATTACTCTCTCTGCGCTTTCTCTGATATATTTTGTCAGAGGCAGCTGCCTTAGAAATTACTGCTCTAGGGGGGACCCACTAAATCCTTTCTAAATCTGGTTCTGTGTATTTGTTTCTCTTTGCACTCTGTTTTATTGTGATGTTGTGTAAGTACAGCCACAAGGTTTTGAAGTGTCACTAAATTAAGTTTTCTCTCCTTTTTTTTACTTTTTAGATAATGAAGACATTAATAGTTGCTATATTGCTGGCAGGTGTAGTTCCACTTTTGCTTGGACTTTTGTTTGAGCTGGTTATTGTTGCTCCTTTGAGAGTTCCCCTGGACCAGACACCGCTATTCTACCCATGGCAGGTTAGCTCTGAACTTTTTGTTTTGAGTGCTGTTGTAGAAATTAGGCTTCTCAGCTCCGCCAGGGAAAAAGGCGGGGAAATGAATGAATAAAACTTCAATAGTTCCAACTGTTGTCTTTTGCAGGAAATTAAACTAATTAATGTGGCCTTAGAACTGTGAGCTTCATTGTAACGGAAAGCAAACTGAAAGCGAACACAGGGCTCTTTTTATATATTCCCTGCCTTTTCACAAAAAATTATTCAAGGTGATTTACATAAAATCAGTGCAATACAAATAAGATAAAAAATCAAGCGACACTCTCATTTGTAACTTAACTCTTGAGTATGTGTGCCAAAAATAACACACATTCATTTCATATATGTCCCTGCATCTATTTTCCTCCCCTTCCTTTGTATTAGCAAATTCCCTACATTAGCAAATTATAGGCAACAGTTTTGGGTGGGTGTGTAAGAGCCTGCCCACTTTTACTCTACAATCACTGTGCATATTGACGATGGTATAGAAATAATCATTGTTTTTGTTTTGACTTAGGACTGGGCTCTTGGTGTTCTGCATGCCAAAATAATTGCTGCCATAACTCTGATGGGCCCTCAGTGGTGGCTGAAAACTGTTATTGAACAGGTAAGAACTGTTTCTTTGGTGCAAGGGAGGCAAACAAAACATACAGACCATTAAATTGCCCATACTAGGGAACCTGTGGCCTTTCAGAGCTTGTTGGTCTGCAACTTGCACCGTCCCTGACATTTTGGCTATGTTGGCTGTGGCTGATGGGAGTTGGAGTCTAATAGTATCTGGAGGCCTCTAGGTCCCTTATCCCTGGTTTATTCTCTTTTCTTCTTCCTTAGCTACCTCTAAAACTTAGCATCTGTCCTCTCGCTTGGGAGCCTTTGGCTTGATACCCATAATTACTGAATTTTCAGTTTGGAACTGTGTTTTCCTGACCAAGAAGCTACAAAATAGCTCTCATTTCTCCCCACTCTCCAAAAGCATAACCTTACAATGGGTTATCACTCAGAGGAGAATGTGACAAAAGTTGACAAAGGTTTTGCACAGAAGGGATGTCACTAGTGTTAAGGGAAAAAGCAGGGAGAAAATGTAAGTAAATTTTACAGGGCTTTTGGTTAGGTTTTTTCAAAGCAAATATAGCAAACAAATTAAGTGTTAAACAAATTGCAACAAATAACACTATAGAAACCTTTCTTATTATATAAGGCACACTTTTATCAAATATTTCCCCCCAAAGGATGTTTCTTATTGATTCCATGAGTTGAACATGCCTTGTCTCTATACCTTCTAAGTTTTATTTCTGCTTTTACTGTTACCTTGTTCAGATGATCATATCCTGGCTCAATAAGATGCTTTGTTCCTCAGTATAACCTAGCAAACAACTGAGGAAGTCTTAAGTTACCTATAAATTACGTTTTGTCTGAACTGGGAAACTTTGACAAACAATTTTGGAATAAGCTAGAAGCCCACTTGAAACCATGACTTCATATTCTGCCTTGCTGCAGTCATTAGCCACAGTTTCCTTCTTCAGATATAACAGGAAACTAAATACCTGTAGATTTCCTGGTTTGGTTATGGGAAGGTTTATTCACCTCTGTTAAGCCATTATCATCTGAACATGGCAAATGTGAAAAAGATCACCCTTATTAGAGCATCTTCAACATATAGTACTCTTGGTTGTATCATTTTAAAAACTAAAATGGCAATATGGATTAAATCCAACTGTATTATAATTTTACAATGGTTTTCTAATGGTCACATGGTATAAGCCATAACCAAACCTTGCACACACAGTACAAAACATACTTTCATTTTTTTACATATGCACTATAATGGAGGCATCTACAGGAGTAAGCAGCACGTATTATAGACTTAAAAACAACTTGAAATTGTTAAAGTGTATTTATTTTATTTAAACAATTTATATACTACTTAACTACAGTCATCTCTGAATGGTGTGCAATGCAGAAGGGTAAAAGTCAGTTAAAACTTTAAAATAAGACTTCAATTAAAATCCCTGCTGGAATAAAAAAAGAAGTCTTCAGATGGTGTTGGATGATCAATAGGAAGAGGAGCTGTCTGACGTCAACTGGGAGTTCCACAGAATTGGGCCCATAATACAGAATGCATAGCTCCTTGGAGACACATGCCTGTTTCCTTGTACATTCCCCCCCCCCATTTATATAAACAAATGAGGCAGCACCTAACACATACTCTGTTCTCAGGTGTCCCCCCTCCCCCAATTTTGATACCCCCCTTCAGGCCTGACAAGCCTCCAGCCAGGAAAGAGATTGGAATCTGATCCTAAATCCCCAAAAATTGGTATTCACGAACTTCCCGAAGCCTAAGGGCTTCCTTACAGGGAAACAGCGAATAATGAACTTTGTATCTAGCCTAAACGACATACTGCCAGGAATGGTTAATTCTAATGATATCATCTCGGTGGAATATCTACATTATGATGGTCACTCAGTGAGAGCACTGACCACTTTTAGGGATCAGAACCTGGCCAAGTTTATTTTTAGGTCAAGACCCGCCTTTTTAAAAGCACGGATAACAATACTTAGGCTCTTTGAAAATAAGGCTCCTTTGAGCCCCCTTTTGAAAACTAAGCAGGCAAATTTTAGAAAGGGGAAACAAATCTCAAAATTCTGGCCTGACAAACAGAATCCGCAATGCCTTGTGAGCAAAGGTGAGGATTTCTTTACTATGGAAGAAAATATCCTAATTGACCAATTCTGGATGTTCCCACCATTAATACAAACTGACATCTTGGGAAGACTAGACAAGCTAAGAGATAAGCTGGCCGAGAGAGCTTCAGGCAACGAGGTTATTAAGGGGGACCAAAAAAAGACCACAACACATAACCTTCAGATCAAAGCGGAGATCAACTTTCCATCAAGAGAGAATGTGCCACCCTTCAAGGAGAGCACTCCATCACCCCCTCGAAGGAGAAATATCCCTAAGGTGACCCTACCAGACGTATGGGACAAAATGAGATACCTAGATGAAACAGAATTGGGCCAAAATCAGGCCGCAACAGAATATCCACAGAAGGAATTTATGCATAATAAAGATCCGGTGTTCACAAATGTGAGCACTTTGCATTCACCTATTGAAATCATAGAGCGGCTGGATAGTCCGCCATACAAAGACGATAGGCGACCGATACATAAAGCGACAAACCCTAAAAGTACCTTAGCTAATAATTGACAAAGACTCGACCGTGATAAAGCCAATCTTAAATTTTTATCATGGAACATTGCTGGTTGGTTTCTATCTGTGTTGAGCTTTTCGTTTAATTACAGTATATTTTTATTTCTATATATTGGGAGAAAATATGATCTTGATTATTAGGACATAAATAATGGGTTGTGTCCAACCAAGTTGTCCCATTTGCACAGAGGTTTCTGCCTGTGCAACAAAACCTCTCCTTCCCAAATCTGCTTTAGTTGATTTACATACTAAAACACCTGTTTAGTGATACAGTCATACCTCGGGATGAATACGCTTCAGCTAAAGTATTTTTGGGTTGTGCTCCGCGGCGACCCGGAAGTAACGGAGTGCGCTACTTCCGAGTTTCGCCGTTCGCGCATGCGCAAATGCTCAAAATGACGTTACGCGCATGCGCGGAAGCGGCGAAACATGACCCGTGCAGACGCGTCTTACGTTCGCTTCAGGATGTGAACGGGGCTCTGGAACGGGTCCTGTTTGCATCCAGAGGTACCACTGTACGTGGAAACTCAACTGTGGTTTAGCTCTATGTGGATGAGATACAGTGTGCCCAAGCAAAATGTCTGCAAACAATAGCTTTGCTTTTAAAGAATGAAGAATGCGTAGTCCTACGAACCAGGAATAGAGTTCCTGGCTTGCAGCAAACTGTACTAAGTTTCAAAACAAGTTAACTTCAACTCATGGGTTATGAAACTGGCTTCATAAACTAATAGAGTTTGTTGTAAGCCAGGATTCCTGGTTTGTTGGAGGCAGCAAGCCAACCTTAATTTGTAAGTGAAACTATTTTCTGCAGAACTGCTCCTGGCTGTGCATGGAGGGGAAGATATGCAGGCTCAGTAATTTGTTTGGGCTTGCTTCAGCCTGCAGCTCATCTAGATAGCACTAAACCATCGTTTACATGCTAACGCTGATATTAAAATATTAACTTCCACATTTAATGCTAATATTTTAATGCTATAATGCTGTCATTCCTTCTTAATCATAAATATGGAGATTTTTGTATGTAATACGTTTAATGTCAGGAGCCGGGCAGCGGCCTTCATGCATCTTGACTGTGGTCTTATTTTTTCAGGTTTATGCAAATGGAATTAGGAATATTGACTTACACTTCATAATACGGAAGCTTGCAGCGCCTGTTATCTCAGTTCTGTTGCTTTCTCTTTGCGTACCTTACATCATAGCTTCTGGTATTGTACCTTTACTAGGTAAGTGCAGGTGGGCATACAGATTTCATTGTGTGGGTCCCAGCTTAAGATACGAATCATGAAAAATCTTTTGTTAGGATGTCAAATGAGTGTTCTGTCAAGCATGTCCATTAGGTAGCTGTACTTCATGTACCACATTTTGCATCTTGCCCAAAGGTTCAAGAAGTATTTCGTTTGCTAGCTTCAGTGAAAACCATCATGTTACATCATTTGGAGAGTTACATAGTTTTGGCCCACGCATAGATCCTGAAGCTGTTTAGCAGTTTGTAGGCTTTAGCTGAAATTTAGAGATTCCCAGCTTTTGTTTTCAAAGAGATGTACTTCTAGGTCATTAAAAATGAAATAGAAATATGTGTTAAATTTGAAGGTGGTGGCTAAAATAGCACCCTAAAAAGAATCATTTCAAGTAAACAAAGATAGCCTATTAAATATGTGAATATTTATACAGAAGAAACTGTACAAAATACATAAACATTCAGATGGGGAGTAGGGTTACCACCACGAAATAGCTAGTATTTTAGAGTCCAGTGACAATGCAATATTGGGCAGCCCTACTCAGAAGAAAGACCTAATAAGTGGGATTCACCAAACCAGCATCGTTGGTGGAAGCTCTGCAGAAGGGCTTCCGCTTGTGCAACTGGGCTCCTTTCGCCCTCACCCTGTGCATTTCTGAAATTGGCTTGGGGTGGTGGTGTCAGGAGAACCCCTGAACCACACATGGGGGGAGGAGACGGGAGATTGTTCCATCTGGCAAGCTGAAATGCTTGTCAGATGGAAGAATTGGAAGAGTGTGATGTTGAATTCCACCCATTGTCATTTGTCACCTTGGAAGTACCATATTTTTCCATCTATAAGATGCCCCCATGTATAAGATGACCCCCAATTTTAAACTTAAAAAAATTGGGGGGAAACAGAGTCTTATACACCAAAAAATACGGTATATCTAGGACATAATGAGCTTAAAGGTAAAGGGACCCCTGGCCATTAGGTCCAGTCGTGGCCGACTCTGGGGTTGCGGCGCTCATCTCGCTTTATTGGCGTACAGCTTCCAGGTCATGTGGCCAGCATGACTAAGCCAATTCTGGTGAACCAGGGCAGCGCACGGAAACACCTTTTACCTTCCCGCCGGAGCGGTACCTATTTATCTACTTGCACTTTGAGTGGGACTGAACAACGGGAGCTCACCCCATTGCAGGGATTCGAACCGCTAACCTTCTGATCGGCAAAGTCCTAGGCTCTGTGGTTTAACCCACAGCACCACCCGCATCCCATGCATAATGAGCTTACAATCACTCAAATAAAAACATGGCTGCAGCATTCAAGATTGAATTATTGATTCAGAATTATTTGTATTATGAATTCTCCATTTCAGAGCTATTCAGGTTAATCATACAACTAAATTACAAATACTAGTTGGAAGACTTTACAGCGTTTACAATGTGGCTGTAGTCAATGGCTTCTCCTTGTAGATAAGCAATGTGTCCTTCCCCAGAAAACACTGCATTACTTATTTTGTTCTGTAGGTGGCAGTAGTTTGCTAGAGGGTAGTGGAGAATGGCTTATTGAGCAACAACAAATGTGTTCATGTTCTGAGCTTCCATTATAAAATATGGTTGTCCCTACCGAGGGAGAATATGTGGGGTGTGTGACACGGTAATAAACCAAACATGCAACTGGATATTAAACAGGCCATAACTTTATTAGCTCCAGCTTCTATGAATTCGGCTTTGCAAAGACAGAAATGTTCTGATACTCTGGAAGCCTATTTGCTGACAAAAATCCGAATACCAGTAAGCAGAAGAGGTTTCAGGAAAAATTCTTCTCTTTTCACGTAAACCAGCAGCCACTGAGCACCCATAGCAAAGAGACAAGCCTTGCAGCATAATGCAGTATCACTTGGTGAGATGAAAGGCAAGAATCAAGAGGTTGATATTGGTAGAGTTTTGCTTGTTGGTTGCTCCAGTTCCAATATTTGAAATGCAAAGCCTTTATTTTAACCTTTAGCTCATTTGCTCTTGTTAACTTTTTTGCAGGTGTCACTCCTGAAATGCAAAACCTAGTGCAACGTCGAATTTATCCTTTTCTGCTCATGGTGGTGGTTTTGATGGGGATCTTATCTTTCCAGGTCCGTCAGTTCAAGCGCCTTTATGAACACATTAAAAATGACAAGTGAGTACCTGCATTAGTAAAGTTCATCAGTTCTGGGGCAGTAATACTAGTATGCTAAAGTTTTAGGAAGCTAGAAGTGATGGATAGATTTTGGAGCATTGTGAAAGTGGTATTTTAAACCTTTTCTGAAGCATCTGGGATGAACAGTGAGGTGACAGACTACTGGATCAGATTTACTGAGTCTAAACAGAGATGATAATGTCACTGCCGCTGGAAACACTGAAAGCTTTTCTTCAAAACCAGAAATTCTGTGAAGCGATTCGTGTTGGTATGCCATGACCTGCCCATTTGGAATTTGCAAAGGGGATCAAGCAGGTGTTCAAAATAAAAATATTCGTAACTTTCTGTACAGTGGTGACTCGCAAGACGAAATTAATTCGTTCCGCGAGTTTTGTCGTCTTGCGATTTTTTTTGTCTTGCAAAGCACGGTGTCGGGAAAGTTTTGGAAAAGCATCACCAAAGTCCTCAAAAACCTCAAAAAAGGCTACCACACCGCGTGCTATGAGTTGCTCCTCGAAGTCAAGTCGCAACTGTATTAACGGTGTTAAGAAAAAGGAAACAAACTTGCAAGACATTTCCGTCTTGCGAAGCAAGCCCATAGGGAAAATCGTCTTGCGAAGCAGCTCAAAAAACAAAAAACCCTTTCGTCTAGCGAGTTTTTTGTCTTGCGAGGCATTCGTCTTGCGAAGTACCACTGTACTTTGAATGTCCATTCCTTTTATATAAGAAGCTTAAAAAATATATTTTGTATACTTGCTATTGGGATCTTAATGACTGCAAGCAAATTTTCCATCAGCAAAGTATTTTAAATGAAATACTTCCCCATTTACTCTGCCCGCTATTTTTTTTGAACGGCATGTGATGACGAAACATAATGGTGTGTTTGCTTGTTTTTTAAATCATAGGTACCTTGTTGGGCAGCGACTTGTGAATTACGAAAGGAAAACTGGAAAACAAGGGACACCAGCCCCACCCCCTCAGTCTTCACAAGAATAGAAACGCTCACATGGAATTACTTGATCTTCCCTTGCCTTTGTGTCCTTTTTCATTGACTGGTCTTCATTCTTTGGGTGTCTTTCCCAACAATCCTCTCAGCTGGGTTCTTATCTTTTAATTTTGGCTTACTTTTTTCATGGCGTTCAGAAAGCAGTCAAGGCTGTGCACCTTTTACCTGCAACTTCTGAAGTTATCAGCGCTGAGATCTGTAAATGTGTAAATAGCAATACCCTAATACCCTGAATTAAAAAATGAATGTTCATTGTACATCTTTAAAAGAATATTAATTTATTAAATCTAGTTGCCACTTTGTTTTGGACTGCTGTTCTGTTGACATATGTGCCACAAAGCAATACTGCAAGAGGCAAGACACTTTTTTTGGAAAAAAAACAACAGTTGCATTTTTATGGTGGCTCTGGCCATTTCCCAAGTGTCATTTTTGCAAAGCTGGGGGCTCATCAATATAAAAACAAAATGACCATTACAGTCAGCAGTGAAGTGGCTGTGGCAAGAACACATAAGCTTCATTTTTTTATCATTTTATATAACATCAAAGCTGATGTAAATTTTCTATTGCCTGATTATCTTTTTCCATGTGTAAGTTTATAATATTGTACAGTAACTGGTAAATCAAGATGGATTTTTCTCCTTCAAGCAGTTTTGGCATTGCTTGTTTGGCTGGAAGGCATTAATTCCTTGGCACTGAAAGACAGAATTTTAATGAATTTCTAAGCACTTAAATCAAAGTTCATTAGAGCTAAGTGGCAGGAATACTTAAATCTGCTAATTGAGAGGTTTGTGGAAGAATGCATTTCCAATGCATAAGCCAATATTTCCTTTTTACATCTTTGAAGCTATACAGTTTAAATGCTTACAAGGATTTATTTACTCTCTAGAGAATAGTGCAGAAGGTTATCTGACAAGTTTATTCAAGAGCACAGAGAACTTAAAGGCTGGAACATGTTACGAAAGACCCTCCTTTTTTCTTGAGTGGCCTGAAACCTTCTTACAACCAAAGTTGCAATTTGTACTATGGACTTTATACCATATCATATTAAAAATGAACATCTGTAATTCTAGAAATGGTTAGCATTAATTTTGCATGGCAGTAATGCTAGAGGTTTTGGGGGGAAATTTGTAGATTCTATGGGAGAAAACCTTTATAGTATTAACAACAGCAGAAAGAGAACCAAAAATAAAATAAAGAGCTGATCTTTACAATGATAGCGCTAAGGAAGAGGCCCCCCAAATCAAGTTCACCAATTCTCATATTTTTATACGTGTACTTATTTTCTGCAGGTAGATATGCATTTTTAATGTAAATAGTTCTGAGACAGACAAATGGAACTATGCCGAAGCTTTAAGTACAGTTCAGTTGTGTGCTTAAAACACACAACATCCTATTCAAAAACAGTGAGAAATTGATTTAGGTTTATTGTATTGAGAAACATTAATGCTATGCAGTTGTGTGGCCAGTCAGGACTGTGTCCTTGAACATCATGTATATTTAATTATGTGTACTGAATAGATTACCAAGGAATTTGTCTACTGTCTTCAGGATATGTCTTTGTGCTTGAAAGAAAAAGCAGAAATATGTCAAGAGCTGTTCTGGTTCCATGTTTGGGGGCAGAGGCGGTGGTTAAGATTTCTGACAATCTACGCTCATGCCCAATAGAATAGTAGAATTGTGTAGTGGAAGTGGAACTGGACTATCCAACTGGACTATCTAACAAGAGGTCCATCTTTGGTATTTTGCAGCATTACCTCATTTTAGACATTCTGGGCTATAAAATGTGTTGATACACTTGAGGTTTATTTCTAAATAAATATTTCACAAAATTCCAAATAAAAAGGGCATAGTAATGAGAGATGGCCAAAAACACTTCTAATTCACTGTACAAAGATCTTAATTTTGAGTCTTTTGTGCCTGATCCTCTGGGACATGCAAATATTACACATTTCAATATTTATAATGGTATACTTTTCTGTACAGGAGCATATTTTACCCCCAAATACTGCATTTTCCGGTAATACATGTGTTTGGTTGCACAATTATCTGTCATTGATGGTCTTTGTTTTTGTTTTTAATATCCAAGCAGTCTTACCACTGGGATATTGCCAGCGATGCTGTGCTTTTTCCTGTAGCATTTTGCAGAAATGCAGTATCTTGTAATTTTTGTTTTTATCCCGGACAACCTGATCTGCAAAGATTATTAAAGTTTATTAAGAAAAAGCCTTGACACTTGCTATCTTATTGCAGCACAAAGCAGGGCTGTGTGTGTTCTGTTCTAAAGGGATTGGAGCGGGTAGAACCAAAGGCTGCCAACATGAAACTGGATTTTGTTTACTTGTATCAATTACACAAATTAAGTGCACTTACTCCAAGTTTATTTATTGTTCTTCTATTAGTACAGTCATACCTTGGGTTCAGTGTGCTTCAGGTTGAGAGCTTTCGGGTTGTAACGGAGTGCGTTACTTCTGGGTTTCGCCACTCACGCATGCGTGGAAGCGGCAAAACGTGACCCGCGCACGCGCACCATCACGTCTTACGTTCTATTCAGGATGCGAACGGGGCTCCTGAATGGATCCTGTTCGCATCCTGAGGTGCCACTGTAATGGGAAAGGAAGTATGTGGGGTGCTTCATACTTGCGATCCATATCTCACCACCCATTTCCTATATGTTTCGCTGTTGCCTCCAAGGACTAGAAATGTACTTTTTTAAAAAAAAAATAATATTTATTAAAGTTTCAAACAAAATAATACAAGAAAAGTTAAAAAAAGAAAATACAAAAAACAGAAAAAATAGAATAACAATTAAAAACAAATCAGTCTTTCCATATCTTGTCTTTAATTCACTTGTTTCCCTGACCTCCTCACACCTCCCTTTTTTGCATTCCAGTTCAGTTACTTAATTCAGCAAATCCTTTCCCTCTTTGTTCTTATCTTAATCCTTTATCTTAGTATATTATTACTTCAAGTTCACATCTATTAACAATCCATTTTTACATAGACCTTAATAACATTGCTGCTAAAACCACTTAACTTCATTCCAACATCATTCTAACATTCATTCATTTTGCAGTGTTTCTGTAGATAGTCTTTAAATTTCTTCCAATCTTCTTCCACCGACTCTTCTCCCTGGTCTCGGATTCTGCCAGTCATTTCCGCCAATTCCATGTAGTCCATCACCTTCATCTGCCATTCTTCCAGTGTGGGTAGATCTTGTGTCTTCCAATCCTTTGCAATAAGTATTCTCGCTGCTGTTGTAGCATACTAGAAACGTACTTTAAAATGAAAAAGAAGAAAAGCCCAAGTTTGCAAGCCCAAGAATACTTGCCAAAGGAAGGTGATATTTGTAGGGGTTTTTTATATAACCTTAAAAAGTGGCATGGGACTGACATCAATAAATCAAAATATAAGGTAATACTGTAGGAACAAAACAGTGTTCAGATTAAGCTGTTCAGCTATATATATATTCCTAGTGCTAGTAGGATGGTAACTTTCTGTGGTGCCACGAGAACATTGTTACTCAGGACCTGGTGCATGGAGTGTCTGAGCGAGTTTCCAGTCTTCAAGGCTGTAGAGATTAGTTTTGAGACACAGTGCATAGTTTTGAGACACACACTGCATTCTGACTGAATCCAGGTCTCTTCTGTGCAAGTAAGGTAAAGGTAAAGGTACCCCTGCCCGTACGGGCCAGTCTTGACAGACTCTAGGGTTGTGCGCTCATCTCATTCTAGAGGCCGGGAGCCAGCGCTGTCCGCAGACACTTCCGGGTCACGTGGCCAGCGTGACAAGCTGCATCTGGCGAGCCAGCGCAGCACACGGAACGCTGTTTACCTTCCCGCTAGTAAGCGGTCCCTATTTATCTACTTGCACCAAGGGGTGCTTTCGAACTGCTAGGTTGGCAGGCGCTGGGACCGAGTGACGGGAGCGCACCCCACCGCGGGGATTCGAACTGCCGACCTTTCGATCGGCAAGTAGCCGTCCCCATTAGTTTCAGTGGAGACACCTGCCTATGTCTCCCTTTCTCTGCTTGGAGTTTTTCCATTCTTTGAAGCAAGGGATCTTTGTGGATGGATGAGTTTTGTGAGCACCTCAGAGAATTCCATACCTAAAAGCGACAGCTGAAAGGCAAACCAGGATTTACGAGGTGCGGAAACTTATGTGCCCTGTCATAGGCTTCCTCCAGTAATCTCTCCTTAGCCACCCAACTCTGGCACCGTTTTGGGATCTTTAAAAGTGTGCATCTCGTTACAAGTCTCTGCTGTGAACACCATTAATGTGAAGATTACACACATCAAAGTGCAATGTTCCATTAATAATTGGAATAATGATTATTGTGCATTGCAGGAGGTTGGACTTAATAGATGGTCCTCAGGGTCTCTTCCAACTCAACAGTTCTATGATTCTATAATATGCTTTATTTACTTTTTAGAAGAAAAAACTGGCTCTTCTTAAAGATCAAAGCAGTATTGAAAATGTGAACAATTGCTTGAATCTCTGTCTTGCTTCCAAAGAATGGGGAGAGCGCTGATTGATGCTTTTGAAATAGCCATAATGCACCCCATTCTTTTTTTTAAAAAGCCATATACTGTATACGAGAATATATGATATAGTACATTATTTATAAATAGATAAAATATGCTATATTTAATATATATGTATTTATATTATGTGTTATTTATACCCCGCCTTTTTTCTCTGACAAGACTCGAGGCGGCTTCTATGAACACAATCCCCCAAAACAGGACCCACCTTGGTAGCTGGGCGACCTAAATGCACCTTCCCTTCCCTTCCTACTGCGCCTGCGCCCCCGACGTCCCTGCCCACAGACCGTCGAATCAATACAGAGACTGCACTTCCGGCCCGAAGCTCGAAGGCCTTTTCTATCGCAGCTCCCACAGCGAAGCACCTGAGGGGTTTCCACCATAGAGTTCCCCCCCCCTTCTCCCCCGCTCCTTTCGCGTCCTCGCGGAACGCGTCTTTTCAAGTGTCGCTCTAGGCGTTCCGCCGAACATCCATTCCCCCCCCCGACACGCGCTTCTCTATGGTTCTCGCGGTTGCTACGAGACGGCGAGGCGCGAGCGCGCTGCCATAGCAACTCAACGGCGGCGGCGGCGGGCCGCCTCGTCCCTTTCGAGAAAGAGCGCGAGGGAGGGCGAGGGGTTTAAAAGCCCCGGCGAGGTAAATGGCCTCCGCTTCTGCCGCTTCTCCTCGAGTCGCCGGGGGCTGTTTCAACCTCGGAGGGGGGGGGGGAGCATTCGCGAGGCAAAAAACTGCATATATATATCCATTTGTGATAAGTCATTGTGGTATTAATCCTGCCGTCTCTTTCCCAAACTCTGAGGGCACAGTTTGTTGGTGTGTGGGTGTGTGGGTGTGGGTATATATATATATATATATATAGTACATTATTTATAAATAGATAAAATATGCTATATTTAATATATATGTATTTATATTATGTGTTATTTATACCCCGCCTTTTTTCTCTGACAAGACTCGAGGCGGCTTCTATGAACACATATATATGTATGTGTGCGTGTACGTGTGTGTGTATATATGCACGGAAGTAGCCAATGGGGGCAGTGACCCTCCTCCAAATCAAATAAATCAACAGGAATCCTTAACTGAGGTTTTGCCCACCCCCAACATAAATCCTGGCTACGCCTGTGTGCAGAATCTCTTGCACACCCAGGATTAATCCACAGCCCTCCCCGCCCCATCGCGTACAGTGCACAGTTGTACACGGGTGAGCTTTTACCACTTTTTTGTTGTTGAAAGCAGTATATGTTAGATGCAGAGAACAGTCCGTAACCTACACACGTACATAAAGGTAAAGGGACCCCTGGCCATTAGGTCCAGTCGTGGCCGACTCTGGGCTTGCGGCGCTCATCTCGCTTTATTGGCCAAGCGATCCGGCGTACAGCTTCTGGGTCATGTGGCCAGCATGACTAAGCCGCTTCTGGCAAACCAGAGCGGCGCACGGAAACACTGTTTACCTTCCCGCCGGAAGAGTACCTATTTATCTACTTGTACTTTGATGTGCTTTCGAACTGCTAGGTTGGCAGGAGCAGGGACTGAGTAACGGGAGCTCACCCCGTCGCAGGGATTCGAACCACCCACCTTCTGATCGGCAAGCCCTAGGCTCAGTGGTTTAACCCACCCACATCCCATGACACACATACATACTCATTTTAAAAAGCCTGCTGGATGTGTGAACATACCCCCCCATGTACAAGCAGGGACATTTTCAGGATCAGCTGTCTGCTTTAGGCTCCTGTAGTTGACACTCACTAGTACCCCATAGCCACAATGCTTCTCTCTCTCTCTCTCTCTCTCTCTCTCTCTCTCTCTCTCTCACACACACACACACACACTTCAATTCAGACTTCCAGTACGTTTGCTTGAAAACAATTCCCAGTGAATTTAATAGTATTCATTCCTAAGAGATGATGGCAACAAGCCTAACACCTCATTGAAGTCAGTGGGATTTACTTCCAAGTAGGTAGGCATGTGCCTACCTACTTGGTAGGCGCGGGTGGCGCTGTGGGTAAAAGCCTCAGCGCCTAGGGCTTGCCGATCGAAAGGTCGGCGGTTCGAATCCCCGCAGCGGGGTGCGCTCCCGTTGCTCGGTCCCAGCGCCTGCCAACCTAGCAGTTCGAAAGCACCCCCGGGTGCAAGTAGATAAATAGGGACCGCTTACTGGCGGGAAGGTAAATGGTGTTTCCGTGTGCGGCTCTGGCTCGCCAGATGCAGCTTTGTCACGCTGGCCATGTGACCCGGAAGTGTCTCCGGACAGCGCTGGCCCCCGGCCTCTTGAGTGAGATGGGCGCACAACCCTAGAGTCTGTCAAGACTGGCCCGTATGGGCAGGGGTACCTTTACCTTTACCTTAGGTAGGCATGTGATTGAGTTTTATATGTAGGATTGCAGCCTAAGACAAGCATCTACTTGATTAGCTATGCTTCTTGACCTTTGGTGACTTTTGGTCTCTTTTTGTCTTAGTATTGATGCTTTAGTATACAAATTTTGCGCTGAGAACAAATCTGAAGGAAATGTTCTAGAAAGGGAAATTGTTACATATGTGTGGGGAATTTTGACCAGGGAGGGAGGATCGACAAACAGTGATGATGATGCTACCATGTTCAAGAAGATCAGGCAGTGTGGCGAGGCCAGTACATGTCTTTGGAGTTATCCAGGTAAATCTTCGTTATCCAAAGTAAGACAGCTTGAAATAGCTTCATAGAATTGTAGAGTTGGAAGTGGTCTTGAGGGTCATCTGTTTAGGAATAATGTTCTTTTTAGTTCTCTTAGCTTTCTGGTTTTGGACCTAGTACAACCATGCCTGTTCCAGATGTTATGTTCTGTGCGCAGCAGATCCATGTTCCTCCTGAACTGCCAGATATTATGAAACAATTTACCAAGGCTGCTATCAGGACCCAACCGCGTGATGTACTTCAGTGGTCTTATGCGTGAGTAGAAAACTGAAACTAATGGCCCTGATCCAGAAGTCTTCACATAACAATCACTATTGGATAGCATCTCTGTGGGAGTGGCAAACTGGCAGCACAGGCAAAGCCCCCTTGCACAACTTCCAAAGTGCCCAACAGCCAACTGGTTGTCAGGAGCTTCTGAAGCTTTTTTGCAAAGCAGGATTGTACTTTGTGGGAAAGTCAGTCTTGCATGGTCCAGTGCATAAGAATGCTTCCTGCAAATAACTCTCTCACCTGAAACCAGCGCTAATCAGGACTGATCTCCCCATTCATTGCCTGATGCAAGGGGGGGTCAATCCAGCTAGATGCAGGTGTGCTAGAGAACTCTTGTGTGTACAGAAACCTGCTCAGTTTAGCGGGTTATGAGCCAATTTGGCAGGTTTGGCTCATGAATGTTACTGTCTCGCTTAGACAAAATGATAATAAAAACAGTGAGTTGAAAAAAGACGGTTCCTGAGGATGGAGAAATGGCAGTCCACTCAAAGTCCTAACCAAATTGGCAGTCTTGAGCATTTTGGCCTAAACAACATTAATGCATTGGTGTGCGATGGCAGCTGAACAGCCTCTAAGAATGAGAAAATAAATGTTTCTCAAAGGGTAGCAGAATTGTGGCAGAGAGAGATACTTAGTTATTTTACTACTACTACTACTACTACTAATAATAATAATAAAAAATTTTATTTATACCCCACCCTCCCCAGCCAAGACCGGGCTCAGGGTGGCTAACAACCAATAATAAAAACAAGTTGATTAAAATACAATTTAAAAAACAAGATTAAAATACAACATTAAAACATTAAGATGCAGCCTCTTCACAGGAGGAGAAAGGAAAAGAAAGAGGGGGAGGGGATCAAACTGATTCTAAGCCAAAGGCCAAGCGGAACAACTCTTTCTTACAGGCCCTGCGGAAAGAAATCAGATCCCGCAGGGCCCTGGTCTCATGAGACTGAGCGTTCCACCAGGCCGGAGCCAGTGTTGAAAAGGCCGTGGGCTCTGGTTGAGGCTAATCTAACTTCCTTAGGGCCCGGGACCTCTAGGGTGTTGCTATTTATGGACCTTAAGGTCCTCCGTGGGGCATACCAGGAGAGGCAGTCCTGTAGGTACGAGGGTCCTAGGCCGTGAAGGGCTTTAAAGGTCAAAACCAGCACCTTAAATCTGACCCTGTACTCCACCGGGAGCCAGTGCAGCTGGAAAAGCACTGGGTCAATATGCTCCCATGGCAGAGACCCCGTGAGGAGCCTCGCTGCAGCATTCTGCACCCACTGGGAGTTTCTGGGACAGCTTCAAGGGCAGCCCCGCGTAGAGCGAATTATAGTAGTCAAGCCTGGAGGTGACTGTCACATAGATCACTGTGGCCAGGTCAGGGCGGGAAAGGTAAGGGGCCAACTGCTTGATGTGGCGAAGGTGGAAAAATGTCGCCTTGGCTGTTGCTGTAACCTGTGCCTCCGTGGAAAGGGAGGCGTCGAGGATTACACCCAAACTCTTAACGGAAGGCAATGGCACTGATTGGGCCCCAGCAAGAAAAGGGAGTTGGTCCCTCATCCCCATACCATCCCGACCAAGCCAGAGGACCTTTGTCTTTGAAGGATTTAGTTTCAATCGGTTCCAACGAAACCATCCAGCCACAGTTTCCAGACATCTGGTCAGTGTGTCCGGGGCCAAGTTGGTATGGCCATCCATCAGCAGATAGAGCTGAGTGTCATCAGCATATTGGTGACAACCCAGCCCAAAGCTCCGGACAATCTGGGCAAGGGGTTAGTAGTTTTCCACCTGCAGGGCCTCATCCCATGGGATTTTAAATCCATGTTTCCCTGCGTTATGGGAGGAAAAGTTTCCCTACTCCCTTCCACCCTAACAGGAAATGGCTTTTTCTCCCTGAAAGGGCTTATTGGGCCACCATTATACACATTTGACCTTTAAATTCATGTACTGATTTTAAATATTTATTTATTTGACATGAACCATATTTTTGCATTTGTGCTATCATAGGTATTTCTATGCTTTGTCAAATGGAGAACCTCTTCCTGTGAAGGACCGTCTTGAAAGGCCAGTAGCCACACAGAAAAATGACACTGGTCTGACTCCAGGACTCCTTAAAATTTTGCATAAACAGGTAAAAAGTCTTTGCAGAATGTTCTTTTAGAAATAACTTAACTTTCCATGCTGTTTTCTTATGGTTTATTTATGATGTACATGTGTTTTTAAAGCTCTCTGAAAAGGAAACTGTGGAAATATCGGACCTTCAGAGAAAGTGGAAAAACTTGTGCTTGCCAATGGAACAGCTCCGCAACCTTCTTCGACTGGACAATTTTGCAGAAGGAGTGGAATGGATGAAGTTCTTTGCCCTTGCATGTAGCGCTCTTGGTGGGGTATGTAGGCCTGTCAAACATAATGTGTACCTGTTTGCAGTGTTTAGAATTTTGAAAGATCAAGATTCCTATATTTATGTTCTCTGGATTTTGAGACATGCCTTGGCTCACAGTTTTTCAACTTTTAAATTTTGTATTGTAAATCTGCTTTTCAAAATTTGGAAACGGTTTCACATTCATCATTCATTACAGAGGTGACATGTTTCTTCCTTAACAGTATCATTTATTTGGTTCCTAATATTCACCAAGAGCAAATTATCTGAAATTTTCAGTTTGAGTAGAAGTTAAGAGACCATGTCATAGCAGAAATTAGGAGTAATATGCACCTGAATTGCAGATTCATTCCATGGTGCCATTCAATTATGCCTGTTTAGTAGCACTGGATGGCATTCTTTTTTTTAATGTTATACTGAGTTTCTTTTTTGGCTTATAAACAGATTACCTATCACCTTTTAGGATTATACTAGTAAACTGAGGAGTGCTTCAGATTTTATGAATGCATTAATCAGAAAACATGTAGAAAAAAGCATGTGAATCCTAGTAGATTGTTACAGCCTAGTGATGGCACATGCTTCTGTGCAGTTTTCCAGTACATCTCTGTGCAATTAGCCATGACTTCCTGGCAGATGCAATAAATTAGAAACATGCAGCATCACCACATATGATAATTTCTACACAATTTCCATACTTTTTGCTAATATATCATTGGTGTTTGATCTGGCTCTTGCAGTGGCTATGCACAGATCACTCTGTACTTTCATCACTTTACTTTAGCGCATGACTGCTAATGTATGCTTGCCTTTTATCTTTTTCAGTCCTTACTCAGTTCTATGAAACATGCCTGTGAAATTCTTACAAAGGATCCCGAAGGTGGAGCAGCCCGCATTCCATATGACACTTTTGCATTTATCTATAGCTACTTGGCTAGCTTAGATGAGGAGATAACGGAGGAATCTACTGAGAAATTCCTCAAGGCTCTTAAAGAACAAGTGTAAGTATTAATTGGATGTCTGAATGCAATACAATCCAGATTTGGCTTGGAACTGCATTTTAGTCAAGCAGGCTCTTTTTATTTGTTCTTCTGAAGCTATGGTTTTCACGATCAGATTAACATATTATTTTTTCACCAGTTTTGAAGGAGAATTGCTCTTTGAAGTTTCCCCTGTAGCTGCTTCTTGCAGCTTCTTACAATGTAGTTTGTACAGTTGAGTTGAGAATTTGGTTACCGAAAGAAAAAATAAAACAGCAATAAAAAGTTTTAAAAATATTAATATTATTTGCCTGTTTTAAATTGAGAATTAAATTAGAGTGGAAAATATTAATCTGCACTGAGGCTTATGCTAACCATGGTTACCTTTAATCCTAGCTTGCAAACCAGTTTCAAATTCTGTTTAAAGTCAGCTACGGTTAGGCTTGCTGCAAACGTAATTCTACTCAATACTTTAGGCTGAAAAATGAAGGGATAATGAGATTAATGTGGCAGTCGAGAGGAGAAAACGTGCCTTTGTCCTGATCTTTTAACCATGGTTAAGAGATTGGGAAACTGGCTGTAGTCAGATCTAACAGTAAGCAGTGGTTCAGTGTAATGAAAATGTGCCTAGCCTCCCCCATGTTTGTGTAGGTTCCCTGCACCCCATCCACTCCTCCAGCACTGGAAGCTTAGGTTCATAGAAAGCTGGGTCCTACTGGGCCATCTAGTATTGTCTATACTGATTGGCTTTGGCTCTCAAACACTTCACGTCTTTTCCTACTTGGGTATGCTTCCCTTTTAGATTAATCATAGCGTAGCATGTGGTCCAAACTCTTGTGTGGTTAATTTTAACTATGGTTAGTGAAAACAAGCCAGCTTCACAAACTATGGCTTGAAGTTGGCTCATTTCCCCTAGCTGTAGTTCAGATTAACCAGTTTGTCTGGATTTGGATGACATGGCAAGCTGCACACAGTTAATCTAAAATAGTGAAAGTTTCTAAACTCATGTCAGAGAAAATTGAGTCCATGTGTGAGCCCAGGGGCAGGCCATTACATTTGCAATGGGTCAAGGTGTTAGACTATTACATCTATGCAGTACTGTGGTATCTATCATATAATTATGGCCATGCTTCGAGAAATATATTCAAACTACTTTTCACCTCCAAATACACACTTCTTTTAGTAAAGGCTGGAAATGATATGACCTTAACAGTTCACTACATTATAACCCACCTTATTAATAGGGTAATATTAATATATTATTTTGGCTGTTATATTATAATGCTGGTATCCTAGCTTATGGATAATGTACACAATTTAAACAAGAAGGTACATACATATAGAGATTTGGGATCTAGCTTGTGGAATAGAAATATCCCTATACCTATCTCTGAGTTCCTCTTATTTCATGCAAATGTTTTCAGGTTAGAATTGCATCGAAATGGGATGAGAGGAAGTACCACAGAATGAATGTAAACTGAAATTAAGTTTCTTTGGGCATTAATAATGAAAAGTAATATGTTTTCTTGTAATTTAGGTCACGCAAGGAAGATATGGTTGGAGTTGCAGATTTCCGTCCGCTAAAGAAACCTTAAATCAGGACTGAAGAGAATGTGGAATAACATAACATTATCTGACATAAAGTACAGATTTTTAAAGTTAATAATATGCTACCTGTAGTAGTGTCCTTTATGGTCATGAAATTGTGAAGGAGTCTCAAAGCGGCTAACATTCTCCTTTCCCTTCCTCCCCCACAACAAACACTCTGTGAGGTGAGTGGGGCTCAGAGACTTCAGAGAAGTGTGACTGGCCCAAGGTCACCCAGCAGCTCCATGTGGAGGAGCAGGGAAGCGAACCCGGTTCACCAGATTACGAGTCTATTGCTCTTAACCACTACACTACACTGGCTGTCTTCAGATGTCTTCTAAATGTCATGTTTATTCCTTTGACATCACCAGCTCAATATGTATTCAACTTTGAACTTGCACAAGGCTGTCTTGAGTCAGCTGATTCAGACCTTCACTCTCATAAAGAAATGGATTAATTGCTTTAGAGTGCAGGTGATTTAATTTAGGGGAAATAAGATGACATGTTTCCTGTTTTTGTAGGATCAGCAAGTTAGTAATTAATAATCTTGAAAAGATGCTGACTTGGTTAATGATCACATCTGCAAAATACATAAGCCTTGTTTTCTTCCCAAGTATTTCAACATGCTAGCCCCAATCCAGTATCATTGGCATGATGTCCTTCATGTTCTATTGAAGCAGGTCTAGGTGGGAAGAGGAGAGTATTTGTTTTACAAAAGAGGAACATGTTTGTGTCTCCCACTCCTTATGAAAGAGGAAACGTGTAGTAAGATCATATGTTCCAGTTACAGAAAGGTAGCCGTGTTGGTCTGCCATAGTCAAAACAAAAAAAAAAATTTTTTTCCCTTCCAGTAGCACCTTAAAGACCAACTAAGTTAGTTCTTGGTATGAGCTTTCATGTGCATGCACACTTCTTCAGATACACTGAAACAGAAGTTGCCAGATCCCTCTATATAGTGAGAAGGTGGGGAGGGGTATTACTCAGAAGGGTGGTGGGAATAGGTGATTGGCAGATAGCTGTGATGAGCCTGTTGACGACTCTTAACGACTGCAATAGGTCTTACAGGAAAAAGCAAGGGGTGAGAAGGTGAAAAATGGCTTTGTCATGTATAATGAGATAAGAATCCAATGTCTTTGTTCAGACCAGGTCTCTCCATGGTTTTAAGTTTGGTAATGAGTTGCAATTCAGCAGCTTCTCTTTCCAGTCTATTTCTGAAATTCTGAAAAAAAAATTTTTTTTTTGTTAAGATCATATGTGGCACCCCTGGAAACATTAGCATCCAAAGAGACATAAAAAGACATTCATAGAATGGTGGAGCAGGAGTAGCAGAGCTGATTCCCCCCCCCCAAAAAAAAAACCTTCTATTTTGTTAGTAAGAGAGGATGGGTGCCCTGTGAAAGGGCCTCTGGCCTCATATACTCTAGTCTCCCACCCTCCACAACTTCCAGGATCATCATGGGATTTGTGTGCAAGTGCAAGCCAGTTTGCTGGTTTTCTCAAATTGCAAACTCTAGTTTGCTACAGGTAAGACGTCTGTGAATGTTGCCAATTTTGGTTTTTCATTTTTCAAATCTTAATCAGTTCTTCACATTTCTGCTCAGCCCCTCCTGTGGTTGCCCATCCAGCTACCCTCTCCCTCTGCTGCCACAGGGCAAACTGACAGACTGCTTCATCAAATTTAAGAAACTACCATCTGTCTTGGAAGGAAGAAGTGGCTCTCAAATGTTCCTGCAAATATACTTGAGTTAATACATGCAAGTTTTATGTTTTGAGTCCCGCAAGAATTTACATTCTTCCAAGCTACTCAGAACTCACCTGAATGTTGTAGTAGTAGTAGTAGTTGTTGTTTGGTAATATGAACATTCTTAACTCTGCAGGGCTGCCGCCATCTTTTAATAATCCTGTATCTGTAAAATAATTTCCAGATGCGACTTTGGACCTTTCTGACCATCATCTGAAAACACGAAAACCAAAGATGTTCTTATATACAGTGGTTCCTCGGGTTACATACGCTTCAGGTTGCAGACTCCGCTAACCTAGAAATAGTGCTTCAGGTTAAGAACTTTGCTTCAGGATGAGAACAGAAATTGTGCTCCAGCGGCACGGCAGCAGCAGGAGGCCCCATTAGCTAAAGTGGTGCTTCAGGTTAAGAACAGTTTCAGGTTAAGAACGGACCTCTGGAATGAATTAAGTACTTAACCCGAGGTACCACTGTGTGTGTGTGTGTGTGTGTGCATGCTGGGTGAAAAATAGCATTGGCTAAGATCAGCATAGGGCCACAGTTTATACTGCCATTACATCAGGGTAAGTGTTCACAGGTGGGACTTGTAGCACAATGCTACAACTTCTTAGCAATGGAACCAGGCCTGAAAGCAGTTTCTTCTCATCATAGGTGACTAGATAACTGCATAATTGCAATGTCCACTGGCTGTAATTCAGCCCAGAGCAGCCAAATCCCAATAATTGTAATGCGACTTAAAACATGCAAACATAGGCTTCCACCTTTTTGCTAGCTTTACATAGTCTTTAATCAAAGGGTGTCATCATGCACAAAGCAATATGTGGAGTGGGGGAAAGGGTGGAGTAATTCAAGATAGGAGGGAGGGGATGAGGGTGCCTCAGCAAGATTACCAAATCATTTCATATGTTTTGTGATTTTCAAATATCACACAGTACAGCTGTAACAATTTTCTTCAGACCTTAGTTGACTTTTGCTGCCAAATCTGCAAAGCGATCACTCATTGTCTGTCAGCTGGGATCTTGACCTCTGTTTCTTTGTTTCTGCAAGGATACATCATAAATTGCAATATTTGTGTTAGGTCACAGATGTAACATGGTTTTGTGGACATTCAAGTGGTAGGGAGGAATAAGCCCATGAAGCATGCAAATGATCAAAACAAACGAGTGTTCCAAACCAGAGAGTCATGAAGAACATAAGATTTATTTAGACCAAGGCAATTTAGGCTACAATCCTAATTCCACTTACCTGGAGAGGAAGGTCCATTGATTCAATAGAACTTAGACATGGTTAAATTTTTGCTGTTAAACTATGACCCAACCATGTTTTAAAACATCAAGAAACTAATTAATTTTGAGTTCAGCCAATTATCTATTTTGAAATTCTTTTTTCCTTTTTTTAACAAGTCTGCTTACTAACCAATTCCTATGACTTGGGGATGGGAAACGATCCGGCCAGGTTAGATCCTTATCTCCCCAACCATGTGAAGTTTGACAAGTTATGGGGAGTTTTACAACATTTGAAATTGGTGCATGGCCTCAAGGTTTTGGTAGATGCACAACATAATTTAGGGCTTCATAAAAGCTGCACCTACTGAAACTCCTACACAACAGCAGTAGAGGAGACAAATTCTCCTTTGCATACCTTAATGCAGGGGGCAGTGAACCTTTAAAGCCAGGTGGGCCAGATTGTTGTTTATCCCCACCCCTGTGGGCCAACTGATAGGTGGGCCCACCTGTCAGTCACAAGTCAGCTGGATGTCAGGCTCTTGGCAAAGCATCTAGCATAGAGCTGCCAAAGCCTCTTTCTGCAGGAATCAGCAGTGTGATTGACTTCCCCGTTGATTCAGCTGCATCTCTACTTGTCTCACAGCTGGCATCACATATGACATCATGATGGCAGACTTGGCCCGTGGGTCAGAGCTAGGAATGGACAGGTATGCCAGCTTGGGTTTATCCTTACCTCATTTTTCCAGTCTTCAGTTCTCCACATTTTGTGATGGCTTGGGATTCGGACTCAGATGCTGAACCTGAGGAATCCCAGCCTGTACAGGTTCCCCCACCTCCAGAACCAGCTGAGCCGGGGTTGCGGCCTGAGCCTGAAGGGTCCTCACCTGTGCTGGATGCTCAGGTGCAGGCACCAGCTGAGTCTGCTCGCTCCTGAGGTGGTGGAGGCCCCATTGCCTGCAGGTGCTCCACTCTCAGCCCCATCAGAGGAAACGGGGGTTGCCTCTGGGTCCAGTAACCCTCCAGCCTCTCCTGAGCTGCAGAGGCTCAGGGCAGAGAAGCGGAGGGAACTAAGTTCCCGCAGGAGGAGTGCTCGCCTCCAGGCCGGGAGAGGCGAGTCACCTGAGGACCGGGGCCGCCCTATGCCTCGGGGCATATAAAAGCCAGCCAGCCCCAGTACCAAGTTGTGGGAGCAACGTTGGTGGTTCTGAGTCCCTGCCTGAACCCTGCCCAGCCCCCAGCTTCGACTTTTACGAACTGCCTTCATATTGTTTCATCGACCACAGGGTGGACTTAGACCTTTCCTCTTGATTAACCCCCGGGACCAGCACACATTTCTTCATCTGTTTGTGATTATATCTATACAGTGGTACCTCTGGTTGTGGACGGGATCCGTTCTGGAGCTCCGGTCGGATCCCAAGGTTTCTGCAACTGGAGGGACTGCTTCTGCACACGCGCACATGGCAAAACCTGGAAAAATACGGGTTTGCCGCATTCGCATCCTGAAGGATACGCAACCAGAGGTGTGCGTATCTAGAGCTACCACTGTATCTCTCTAAATGTATTGCCAGTAAAATATTTTGAATTTCTCCTAATATACACATTTCTGTATGCAATTTCCCCATATGTAACTATGTTTGAATGCTATTTTTATGCATACACGCGCAGTTTACCTCAGTATATGCATTTTTGCACATATTACTTAGCCGGAAAACTACATTGCAAAATTTGGAGAAGTGAGAATTTCAAAGGATGATCGTGTTCCAATTAACGTATGTTCACCTTTAATGCAAACTGAATCAAATTTTGCCCTGCTGAATCTCTAATGCCTAAGAAGGATGGGGAACTTGTAGCACTTTTGACATTAGACTGCAATTCGCATCATGCCTGACTGCTGGCTGTGCTGAGTGAGGCTGCTAAGAGTTGGAGGTCATTAGCATCTGAAGGACCAGAGGTTTCCCCTCCCTGCTATAAAAAAAGTGAAGGTGAATGGATGCCACAATGATGATAAACCTCTTGGTAGGAAACCTGGATTTCCAAGTCACACAGCAAAGGAAACGGGCATTTTTTTCTCGGGGGTCCCTGTACCAGCAGCAATGCTTAGTAGGTACAGCCTCCCTTCTGTTTGTTCTGGATGGATAATTTTGTGAAGTGATACCATTTTTTGCTCCTGGCAAAACAACGTCCTAGTTCCTGAGTTTCATGCAATAACAGAGTGAAAACTAGTTCATATAGTCTCAAAAGGTTTCAAATAAATTAATCAGCAGCCACTACAACTCAATCAAGGTAATTGCTATTTTTTTAGCAGGTAGCGAAGTCTTGAGATACCTGTGGCTTCCCCAGTAGACCCGCAAGACAGAAAAAGCTAGACGTTCTGCTGGCAGGATGAGGTACTGCAGGTGACTCCAGAATATTTGCAACTTCACCTCACTACAATTTTCCAGCACAGCCAGGATAACAAATTATCAGCTTGTCAAAAATGTAAGAAGCTATGGTGTTAGGTCAGTGGCATTTTCTGTGTGGCTACTGGGATTTGAAGAGGACCCTTTACAGGAAGAGTCTTTACAGAGTAGCCAAATAGCTAAGGTACACCAATGCAGGTTTGCCCACTCCCTGATTTTCATTTTCTTTAGACATTAAGAATCAAAAGCATACAAAGATATCCTGAAAAGTCAAATATTAATGTTTTCTTTCAGACTTCTGAGGCAGATAACATTATCTTCGCTAAGCAAGTGTGCATGAATAATTTTCATGCATAATTTTATGGGGAAAAATGCATTTTGTTATATTACATTCAACTAAAAAACAAAACAAGTGAGAGTCAGAAAGTGCATTTTTTTAAAAATAAACACTGCTATCTGATTTACATTTATTTAGTTTAAACTGCACTTAGCTACACGCCCGTAGGGATAAATAAGTGTTTGTCAAGGCCAGGGAATCCGGAGGTGAAAAAAGAAAGACAATGCTCAGAATACCTTACATAGTTTCCTAGTTTTCACTCTCAGTGTTAATGTTTAAAGATAAAGGTACCCCTGCCCTTACGGGCCAGTCGTGTCCGACTCTAGGGTTGTGCGCCCATCTCACTTAAGAGGCCGGGGGCCAGCGCTGTCCGGAGACACTTCCGGTTCACGTGGCCAGCGTGATGAAGCTGCTCTGGCGAGCCAGCATCAGTGCAGCACATGGAAACGCCATTTACAGTGGTGCCCTGCAAGACGAATGCCTCGCTAAATGAAAAACCCGCAAGCAGAGCGCCCCTCGCGCGGGGCAGCAGGCTGCTATCCGCAGCTTGGAGAGCCCTGCGGGGAAGTCCTGCAGGGCTCCCCAAGCTGCGGGTGTCTGCCCGGCGCGAGGGGCGCTCTGAAGCAGAGCGCCCCTTCGTGCGGGGCAGCAGGCTGCTATCCGCAGCTTGGAGAGCCCTGCGGGGAAGTCCTGCAGGGCTCCCCAAGCTGCAGATGTCTGCCCCGCGCGACGGGCGCTCTGCTTAAGAGCGCCCCTCGTGTGGGGCAGCAGGCTGCTATCCGCAGCTTGGAGAGCCCTGCAGGGAACTCCTGCAGGGCTCCCCAAGCTGCAGATGTCTGCCCCGCGTGAGGGGCGCTCTGCTTCAGAGCGCCCCTCGCGCCGGGCAGCAGGCTGCTATCCGCAGCCTAGGCAGCCCTGCGGGAACTCTTCTGAAGGCTGGCGGGGGGAGAAGGGCTTTTCTTCCCAGCGCCAGCCTTCAGAAGGCTGTTCTGAAGGCTGGCGGTGGGGAGAAAAGTCCTTCTCCCCCCGCCAGCCTTCAGAAGAGGTCCGGGGACAGACTGTCCCCGGACCTGGTCTGAAGGCGGTCTCCATAGGAACGCATTAATTGATTTTCAATGCATTCCTATGGGAAACCGTGTTTCGCAAGACGAAAAACTCGCAAGAAGAAAAAACTTGCGGAACAAATTAATTTCGTCTTGCGAGGCACCACTGTACCTTCCCGCTATAAAGCGGTCCCTATTTATCTACTTGCACTTAGGGGTGCTTTCGAACTGCTAGGTGGGCAGGAGCTGGGACCGAAAGACGGGAGCTCACCCTGCCGCGGGGATTCAAACCGCCGACCATACGATCGGCAACTCCTAGGCACTGAGGGTTTACCCACAGCGCCACCCGCATCCCTGTTAATGTTTAGGTGACTATTAAAAGCAGTCCTGCTCACACTTGAAGGCTGCTATCCTATACATACTTACCTGGAAGTAAGTCCGATCATAGTGTTACAAAGGTTGCATGCCATGTCCAATCTCTGCTGAGATTCGAGGCGTCTTACCCAGGGTCATGTTTCTGTAGGCAATCAAGATGTGGCGGAGACTGTCGTGACTTTATGATACAGTTTATTTTTCGCATATTTACACCAGAAGCTTTCAATGGAGGGAGTGCAGCATTTATAGCATTCACATCTCAATAGGGGCTTGTTCACCCAATAGCACAGCATTAGATACTCAAGGCTTCTCAAATGCCATCTTCGTGGCTTTGTCCCAGCCTGACAAGATGGATCTGATCTTCAGCTCCCACATGGAGTTCTGCCTACTTCCTCCTCCTTCCCAGAAAAGCCTTTGCAAAACAACTCCTCCCCTTCTGTCTGCTCCCCCCCCATACCCACTATTCCACACCTACTTTTAAAAGGTGTCAATTTTTCCTGTAGCCTATATCATTGCTCAGCGTAATTTTGGCAACCTCTATTGGCAAAGACCCAATGATTTATCTGTGATGGACCATCCACACCTCATCCCAGGTGAGGCTCTGGCCTGGAAAGGAAGCTTAATCTGTATTTTTCACGCTGGCCTGGGATCTTGACTGTGGTTTTCTTCTGCAATGCCTTGCCAGGGTGGGGCTAGGGAGCACAATGTTGCAGTGGTTCTTGTGTCATCAGAATGCTAATGATATCCAACTCTGTCTTTCTTGTCAATTAGATTTTAGGGAGGCAATGGAGGTCCTGAACTGTTGTCTGTCAGTGATTGACTAGATGTGAACTAACAAGATAAAACGTAATCCAGATAAGACAGAAGTGCTTTAGGTCAGTAGGAAAGCTGATCTTGGATTAGGTGTACAATCTGTTCTGGACAGGGTTGCTCTCCTCTTGAAGGATCCAGTTCACATCTTGGGAATAGGCCTAGGTCTAGTCTTGTTAATGGATGATCCATTGACCACTGTAGCCAGGAGTATATTTGCTGAGCGTCTGCTAATGCACCAGCTGCCCACTTTTGCTAGAGATGACAGATCTGGCTACTACCAGGCAGACTAGATTAGTACCACACAGTACCTCTGAAAAGTATTCATAAACTTCAAGTACTTTTAAATACTCCAATTAGAATGGCAATGAGGGCTGGTTTTTCAGAGTACAATATTTCAATATTATACTCCCAAGATTGGCTTCTGGTCCATTTCGGTAACTCAGTGGTAGAGCATCTGTGTTGTAAACAGAAGGTCCCAAGCTCAATTTCCCAGCATCTCCATGTGTCCTGAAGCACATTCCCAGCTGGGAGTGTCCTGTCTGAAACTTTGGAAAGTCATGGCCATTTACCGTAGTGTGGGCAATACAGAGCTACATGGGCCATTGTTCTGAGTCAGTGTAAGGCAGCTTCCTGTGTCCCTAACCTTTGAATCCCTAAATGGGTTGCAAACAGGATTTTCAAAAGACCTAATTCTCCCACATGATTCTGCCTACCCATTTAGATCTTTGACAGTGGCCTTGCTTCACATCCCTCTGCCAGCAGAGACAGGGTTGGTAGGTATATGGAGCAGGGTCCTCTTGGCTATAGCATTAAGACTGGGGGCGGGGGGAGTTAGTGAACCAGGTCTGGTTTTAATTGATAGAAAAGCAGTAACTAATTATAGAATGATCTAACTAGAAAGCAGGTAAAAATAATCCACTCTAGCTCCTAAATTAAGCAAGAACACACTATGTTGAGTTAAAGTATACCCAACCAATATATTTGTACTTGTCAGATTAATCTGTTAAGGATAATTAGCTCAATCATGTCAAATTCCCAACGTTTAACCGTTTTTTAGTCCCATCTATAAGTGAGAACAATCTGTTTGTTGTTTATACATATGTGTGTGTGTGTGTACGTATATGTATGCATAGTGTTGACCCTTCTGCCGGAGAAGTAATTAAGTATTATACTTGTTTCAGGATTAATTCCTCATGAGGCTGTTTCTGTTCTTCTTTAATTTTATTACGGTAGCCAATATGAAACATATGAAGGAGGTCTCGCTATTTCAACATAATGTTTTCAGTCTTGTAATTTCCCAGATGGGGATGTAGCAGATGTAGGTGAAGGCAGTTGGCGGATGGACAGATTCGACCACGTCTGGAAATGGTACACCCACACCTGACAGGGGATTTCTTTCCTCAAAGCAGTGATCTGCATAAGGACTCCTGCTGGCAGCCATCCAGGTGTAGATAAGGTTCCAAATGCTTAAGAGACGGAGAACCTGCTGTAAAAATGACACAGTTCAGCAGGACATTCTGCACAATTCCCAGTTAAATCAATAGGAACTCCATGAGAATATTGTACATTTTGTTGGCATCCATCTGTCTCGAGACAATGGAGTGCGCCTCCACGAGTGAAGTCAAACTGCTGCATTAGCAGCACCAAAAATGACCTCCCCAGGATGCAAGCCTGAGCAGTGTGTATGGAGGTCATGGGCTGGCCAGACAAGAAGACCCTCTTCCCAGAATACGTTTGGCGCTAGCTTGGCTGCAGGAGTTACCAGAAGGAGGCATACAAGGCACCATCCATTCTGGATTTGTGTAGGGTTTATTCCTTAGCCTTTTCTTCTCCTGAAGATATGCCGCAAGACAGTAGAGGTTTAGGGTGAGTTTTCCTTCTCCTAGACGGGCTACCTTCCCAGGTGGGTGAGTCCCATCTGCGCCTCACTTCCCTCTACAGCCCATGCAGAAACCATCTTCTTGACCATTGGACCCACTATTGGTCTCATATGCTCAATCCACTGGAGCCTGTCTTTGTATGCAGGGGAAGTCCCTAACCCACTGAGGGTTTGAGACCCATCAGCTGCAAAAATCAAAGGCTCACCTCGAAATCAGTGTATCTTACTTCCAGGTAACTATGTGATTTGGCTTTTATTTTATTGTTTAGATATTTTACTTGTCCTGTCTAGAAAATATGAAAACTACACAAAGTATACATATTTTGTATACTCTAAACAAAAAAATTATATTTCTGGTTTAGGGTTTTTTGTGACCGTGAATTGGCAGTACAGCAACAAAATCTGTTCCAGGAACAAAATGGGTTTCACAACCTCTGGAACTTCAAGGATTCCGTTCAGGTATGGTTGAGGTTTGCCTGGTTAGCTGCCTGTATCATGGATATAACAGAATGTGTGGGATACTGTACTCTAATTTAATTTATTTTAATTAATTCAATATTTGCAAAGCACATTTTACCTCTCCAATCATATTTTTTTAAATAACATTTTAAAGACAAAACCATGTAAGTGTGCAGTTATCAAATCAGCTTTGATGCCCAGTAGTTTGCATTCTAACTTTGATGGAAATAAGTTTGGGTTTTTGAAAATTGCCTTTGCTACACCTGTTGTTGACTGTATCCCCTTGTCCCGCCATTAACTATTCAGGCCAATTTTACAAAGCAAAAACAGTTTGTAGAAGCAGCTGGATATTCATGAAATAAACATATTTTGCAGTAATTATTTTAATTAATGTTAAACTTTGTCTTACTACTGAGTCTTTTGGTGTTATCCGACACCCCTTGAAGTTCCGTGGTGGAGTGCATCCAAGACTGCCTCTCTAGGGCACAGTCTCACCATATTGTCTTGGAATGAGACAAAGGTTTTCTTATGCTCTAGGGTTTATTTTTAAAACACTCTCCTGCTTGCAGAAATAATGAACTCAGACAGCTCCATCTGCATTGGATATATTATCAGTAAAATTCTGTCTCATTATAAAATTGGGCAAGAGCATAACTGGTGCAACATCCCAGAGGCAGAGATTCTCAATAACTCACGCTGTCTCCATTCTAGGTCTGGGTCCTAGGCTGGCTAAGGGGGAAAGGAGAATATTTCCTTCAATAAATGTTCCATCTTCTTATGTTCTTACTGCTGGTCCTGCTTCCGCTCTTTCCATTGTTGTGGGCTTGGAGTACTTGGAGGACATATACCATACCATACCATACCATACCATACCATACCATACCATACCATACCTATAAAGGTCCTTGGGATGTTGATTACAATATAGAATCTATATTGAGTCTATACCTGAAGGAACATCTCCACCCCAATCGTCCAGCCCAGACACTGAGGTCCAGCTCCGAGGGCCTTCTGGAGGTTCCCTCACTGCGAGAAGTGAAGCTACAGAGACCTAGGCAGAGGGCCTTCTTGGTAGTGGCACCTGCCCTGTGGAATGCCCTCCCATCACATGTCAAGGAAATAAACAACTATCTGACTTTTAGAAGACATCTGAAGGCAGCCCTGTTTAGGGAAGTTTTTAATGTTTGATGGCACTTTTTTATTATTAATATTCTGTTGGGAGCTGCCCAGAGTAGCTGGGGAAACCCAGCCAGACGGGTGATGTATAAGTAATAAATAATAATAAATAAATAAATATATTATTATTATTATTATTATTATTATTATTATTATTATTATTTATTATTATTATTAAATTGTAGAGTTGGAAGGATCTCAAAAGAACAACAACGGCAACAACACCAAAACCAATCTATATGAAAGGGTCACATTATTAACACTACCCGGCACCTTACATTTTATATTACATTGGAAAGAGAGGGGCTTTCTCAGTTGCCACCTGCAATTCTGGTTCCTCTTCTCACTGCTCCACTTTGAAAAATGGTTCATAGACTTAAAGCCTTTTTTCTGTATTAATTCCTGCCTGTTTTGCATTTTCTGGATATTTTATACTATTTTTAGATGGTAGAGGGGGGATATGTTTAGTGGGTAAGAGGGACTAGGCCTCGCAATTATGAGTGTAGTGGTCTGAAGGAGATGGCAGTAAAAAGTTAGGCTCTTCCAGGGGAGCAAAGGTTAAGAATGTAAGAGAATTTCCCTTTCCAATTCTTCTCCCAACCTATGGTGACTTCCCTCCTAGCCTACTGTTGAATTCCTGGTCAATAAATGGACCTTGGCCAACCAGGGCTTGATCTTGAATTAGAATGCTGATCTGTGTGATGGAGACACTTGGATCAAGTAGGAGCAGTTCACTTTCTGTGCCTGCTCACTTCTTGAGATCTTTGGAGGGGGCGGGGCACTGTTCTGTATCCTACCATTAGGCTGGTGGGTATGTGAGACTAGACTTTCTCCATGGTGACTTTGGAATTGCATTCCTTAGGAAACACATTTGATTTATTCATTCTCCTCTTCATGGCAGATGTTAAGCCTTTTATGATACCTCGGGTTACATACGCTTTAGGTTACAGACTCCGCTAACCGAGAATTAGTACCTCGGGTTAAGAACTTTGCTTCAGGATGAGAACAGAAATAGCGCCGCAGCGGTGTGGCAGCAGCAGGAGGCCCCATTAGCTAAAGTGGTGCTTCCGGTTAAGAACAGTTTCAGGTTAAGAACGGACCTCCAGAATGAATTAAGTACGTAACCAGAGGTATCCCTGTAACTGAGCCTTGGTGTTGTGCATTTTCAGTCTTTTAGAAATCTGTGATGGTAGCAGTATATTAAAATACAACATATATTAATTTGTCATGATTTGTATTTTACTATGCAATCCGTGTTTTAATTTTTGTTAGGCACTTCAGGGACCTTTGCCTAAAAAGTGGTATAGAAATAAACTATGACATGACATAATATGTGCAAATGTGGGGGGAAGACAGTGACCATTCAGCTCTTTCACTCAGTTTCTCATTTTCCAAACATTTAACAGCTCCCATTTCCTATGAGACATAAATTATTTGAATTCTTGACTAGGCTCATTTATGGTTACATTTAGCATACCTGCTGATCATGGCAGTTGCTAATTATTATCACTATGTAATTTTTGTTGCTAAGTGGCTCATAGGTTTTTCCAAGACTTTCTCTACCTTGGCTTTTCTGCCCACCAGTCAGACTTATCACTTCTTCTTCTTCTTTTTAAAAAAAGGAAAAACTGCTCCTGCTCCTGTGGTTTTAACTACAAGCCCCTATACAAAAATTCACCAAACAGCTGAGTTTTTTCAGGTATCCTTCTACTTATCTCCATTCCATACCTTTTAAAGCTTTACTTACATGTGAACATTTTAAGGAAAGAAGCATTATCTACCGTATTTTTCGCTCTATAACACGCACCAGACCATAACACGCACATAGTTTTTAGAGGAGGAAAACAAGAAAAAAAATATTCTAAACGAAATAGTGGATATATGATTTTTGTAGTTCATGCTGTGGCCACAGACATGTGATCTGACAGTGAGTTTGGAGTAGCCCAATGCAAAAATCCTGAGGATCCATGTGGATCCATGCTTTGTAACCACGGAGGAGGGAAGGAAGGGGAACCATGGATCCTATGCTCACGACTGCAGCATATCCCCCCGCCACCCGCAGGCATTCGCTCCATAACACGCACAGACATTTCCCCTTACTTTCTAGGAGGAAAAAAGTGAGTGTTATGGTGCAAAAAATACGGTAATCCCTGCGGCTTACATCGAAAGAGCTCCTAGTAGTGTGGGAGGAAGAGGTTTACCATTTCCTGCTGATTCTTCCCACCACCCTTCAGTTACAGCCTGTGTCATGCTGTTCAGGAGGGTATACCAACCCAGGGAACAGATTTCAGCAGGCGTAAAGAGTTGAAGCAGGAAAGGGAGCAGCAAAAGCTCTTTGCGTGAGCAGAATTCCTCTTGCTGTTCTTTGGATAGTAGTGTGTGCTGGGCTGTTGTTAAAGTATGTGAGCAAAAAAATGACAGTCCTCCTACCAGTTAAAATAATGCTGCTGGACTAATCCAGAAAAGGGGTTTCTAAAATGCCTGGATGTTTCCCCCCCCCCCCCTGAAATCAACTGGCAATGCTTCATCTGCTAAGGCTTAGCCTAACTATGTTCATTGTTCTTGGAGTATTTGATTAAAGAAGTTTGAAGCAACTTCTTTCCTAGCCTCCACCCCAAGGGAAGAGGCTATTTCAAACAGCACTTTGCTCTGCTTCTCCTTTAAGCAGGTAGGCAGTAGCATTGGCGCCACCCCATTACCTGCTGAAAGGAGAAGACAAATGACTTTAATCTCTGCTCATCAGCTGAAAAGCGGAGATTAGATCCTGCTGCCTGGCAGCAAGATCCTGTTCCTTGCTGGGAGCATTGCCAACTCATGATTAAACCCTGTCCTCCTGCCCATCAGCTGACAGCAGTGACACCAGCTGGTGGGTGGGTAGGTGTGGGCTTTTTTGGGGGTGGTGGAATAGCCTGTTGGACCAAAGTGGAACCCCTGGTTGATCAAGTTGGCCCGTGGGCCAAAGACTCCCCACCCCTGCAGTTAGAACTTATATGATCCCATTTTAAAATAGCCACATTAGTTACCTGTTTGTTTCTAGGACCTATTTGAGGTGCTCACATTAGTGTCTAAAGTCCCGAATAACAGGTTCCAAACATGTGAAAGACTGTCTCCATCTCGACCAATACTCTTGGGTGTTAAGATGTGCACAGGGGGTTCTATTGGTAGTTCTGAGACACCCTCAGAAGTGTGGGGCATGGCTGTCCAGAAGAGGGCTTTATCTGTGGAACTCCCTCTCCACAGAGGCGCTTCACTGTACGGCTTTCACTATATGCTGAAGACACACTTCTTTACCCTAGACTTTGACATCCAAGGTATATTGTTTTGTGGGACCCCCCTCTTTTGCTGAATGAACAGCACCTGAAAGCAATCACTATGTAATAATCCACAAGTAGTGCAAATCTCTCTGTTGCAGTTTGTGCAAGAAGTGTGTGATTGTTGTGAACAGCTGAGCTGTGCCACAGTACAATACCCAAGGCCCAGAGCTCAAACAACACTCCCACAACAATATTTAATATCAATGCTGTTGTAACCTTACTGGACCCAAGGGAACATACTGTTTTATGTATACAATAAAAAAATTAGATTGTTACTCTGAAAGCACAGTTCACTTCTTTTAAGTAATGTTCAGTGCATGGTACAAAATATATGCTTTATAAATTATAAATAGCAAATATAAACAAAGGAAGAAAGAAGTAGGCATTTTGCAGGCACATTATACCTTTTAAGACTATTAGCAACAGCTAAAATAAACTACTTGCTGTTCATGAAATTTCTGCTGGATCCTGCTTCTTGCCTGCCAATAATATTAATGTCAAAACATCCAAGCATTCTTATAAAATAAAGTCTTTTAAATGTTTGATCATCAAGAATGTTTGCAGAGCTTGTTATTAAATGGGATCTTTGATGATAGGAATATTATTTGTCTGTAAGAGATCATGTAGGCATGAGTAATATTGGGTTCATTTAACTATTACAGTATATTAGTGTCTTCCTTGACAGCATTTACGGAGTTCCAAGCACCCTCCCATTTAATTACCAGTCAAGGCCAGTTCTATTTAGGTGGAGAAAACCAGAAGAGCAGCTTTCAGACTAATAATAGCAGATCAGCATTTTGCCACATTTATATTCACCGCTGCTTGCTCATTTCAGAAGCTCCAGAAACCATGGAACACTATTATGCTATACTTTCTATAGACACAGGAGATGGAAAGTCCTGGTTAAAGGAACCATGTAGTCTGACAAGCCATACTGATGAAGAGATATTATTATCTTTGCTATTTTACAGAGGATGGAATGAATCCAGAACTAAGTGAGTGGCAGAAGTAGTAACTTACATCTGTTCTGTGCACTCCAACGTATTAGCTACCTTACAAGGGAAACAACTATTATATATTTTCCATGGTCCTCCCTGACTGCTCACCCTAAAGCTTTTACTAGTGGCATAAATAGATAGCTCTAGTTACAAATGTTGTTGACTTTCAAAAGTACTGTTGTGTTTGTCTTTTTTAATTCACCGGATGCACACCTCAATCAATAGTACAGAAGGGAGTGGGCAATGGGTTGTGTCAGAGATGAAGTGGAATTTCATAATGCCAGTGGATAATTTAAGAGGTGTAGTAATTAGTTGCACACGGAGTTCCCTGTACAGGCAATTGATACATCTAAAGTCTAAGAGGGCAGAACTGAGGCTAAGGATCCCCTACTGGTGGAGCCATTGCACAAAGCACATTGCTCTTTGCATTCTTCCAAGTTTTATTGAAAATCAATACATACTGCGAATTCCATCCATTTTAATGAAATCTGTATGGGAGAAGTTCCTGGTGAATTGTGCCCATATCATTAAGGATAATGAAAAAAGCTATCTAAGCTTCACTGAATGCAGGAGTAATTAGACTTCCAATTTTATTTAATGATGCTTGGCATCACACTGCAAGAAAAACATGTGCATCCTGGAACATGGAAATCCCTTCAGTGAAAGAACTGATGCTGCCTGAGGCTTTGTTGTTCCTTCATCATCTGTACTTCAAACTTAGGAGTGCAGATAAAACACCATGAGAATGATAAAACATAACAAATATATTTCTTTAGACTGTAAACAGGCTTCCAAAATACTCACCTGCTGCTTTTTTTTGGCACACCCTGACTATAATGCTAAAACAAATTTCCATTGATGGCAGATCTTAATATAAACTAGTTAATCTCAACACTTAAACCTGAAGCATATGAATCACAATAAAGGCAGCACCTCTGAGCACATGCAGAGTGATTTTCACCTCTGAGTAACCACAGCCACGTGACCCATATCTGGGATTAGTGAAGGATTTTTAGGTTAAATGTTTTGAATTCTACGTCAAGATTCAGCTCAAGCACATCCCACACTACAAATTAAGCATGTTTTAAAGGCTACCTAGATCTAGCGGTGGCACCAGGGAGAAAACTCTTTTCTTCTACTGCCACAATCTGCCAACACCACTATCAAATGCTCATATCTACATCAACCAATTTGTATGGTCCTAAAGAAAAATGTAAGCACAACATGGGAAGTTGTCTTTTACCAGGTCTCACTCCATGTCACAAAAAGTAGGACATACAGCATGCTTTCAAAATAACTTTTGAGACTGCCCATATTGTTTCAAGACACACTGTTACAATGAAAACAGTAATTAAAGCAAACAAGGTATCTGGATACAATATTTCACTGTCAAGTGAGGAAAAGCTGGCAAGTGTTTACTGTATAAGGCAACACACATTTGCTGCTTTTCTTTTAGATTATTTTCCCTCTTCCTTGGCTTTTCCTTGCTGTATTTTTTGCTATACTGTATTTACCGTATTTTACCTTTTCTTCTTCACCACTTTATCCCTTGCTCCCTCTCCAATTAATTTCCCTTGATAGCTTTGTTAGAGCACACATAAATGACAGATTCAAACTAGTTTAAAATTGGTTTACTGTTACAGCTTCTTCCAAAAAAACATGGGAACTGTGGTTGAGTACAACACTGGGACTGCTTTGATACAGAACAATCCTTTGGTGTTTACTTAGTTTCCGTTGTGTTTAATGGGGTTAGGGATAGCCGACATGATGCTTTCCCATGTTTTGGGACTACAACTCCCATCATCCCTGACCAATGACCATGTTGGCAGGGGCTGATGGGAGCTGTAACCCAACAGCAGTATAGAGCACACCGCGTTGCTTACACCTTGTTTCCAGGCAAGGCAAGCTTGAGGATAATAAGTATAAACTGACCATTTCACAAAAGTACTGATCACACCAATAAATGATGGGTCATATTTGGCAGTAGCTCTGGCAAGTTGCTTGCAGGGAATTGTTACTTGCCCTGAACAAGTTGTGCAAATAATTATTTGCAAGGATGATCTAAACTTACCCTGTAAATCCATTTATGTATATGTCTTCCTTACAGCTTTTTAATATGGTTATGAAAATCCTAAAATTCTTGAATTTTAAATACCTGCTCCCTTTCCCTTCACTCACAAGCAGCAGCAGGGAAAGCAAGCAGGATTGAATCTATGTCAATTTGCAGAAAAACTTGCAAGAAAAAAAAGGTCCACTGGCAACAGACAAGCATCCAATAGAGAGTTCTAAATATAGATCACTCAAAGACAAGATGAATGGAACAGATCACAGGCATTTAAAACTATAATCCTATTAAATAGCTATGCTTGAAACTGCTACCTTGCAACCCTACAAAGGTCTTTACTCTGACGTATTTATTACACTGCTCCCTTTGAGAAAGCCCCCCCCCCCCCACTTCTGTGATTGTTGTTGTTCTTGGTATTACTTTAAAAAATGCCACAGAACCACTGCCTCCTTGGCGTAAACTCAATTGACTATTGTCTCTGTATTGACTAGCTCGTGCATTCAAACGTGGAATAGGCGATTCCAAGAAAGCAGGTTCCGTGTGATTACTTTTCAAACGCATCTTTCACTCTTAAAATATACCACTAAAACGTGTATAAAATATACTTGTGTCTCTTCATACAATGGATTTGTACTTTTTTCCGCAGCGATGTTAACTCAAAGCTCCGCCCCGCAAAAGTTATGGGTTCCCGAATAGTCGTATTCAGCAACTGTAACAATTCCATTTATGTTTTAATTTACTATTCCTCACCCCGATTTTCCACACCCGCCGCCCAGAAAGTATGGGGACATCTGACAACGAGCCTGAGGAAACTCGGAGGTAGGGTCGTGTAAAACATTAGCGAAGCCATACATGTCTGCAAAACTACTGAACTAAGAAAAGGAGATGAAGCCCGGCAGGAGATAAAGTTGAAGGTACTCAGGGAATTCAAATTACTCACCTGTCAATAGCAATTTTCTTCGCTGGTGCATAAAACCCCAACATGGACAGCTGCATGTAAATCGCTTTGCAAATGTGTCCCTGATGTCAACATGCTAAGCTGGAGCCTCAATCTTCTGGTGATCGGATTAAGAGTCACTGCCAGGAGTTTTCTAAACGTGTCGGTCGCTCTGTCTCTTCCCGCAGTCTTTCCCGGACCATATTTGGAACAAGATCTATCGCCGGAAATATTGCTTATTGTTGTGGTTTTTCTCCAGCACAGCCCCCCTCCCTCGTTTTCGCGACAAGGGCTTACGAAAGAGTGGCTGGCCTTCTGAAAAGCAGCCGGCGGCGCGGAGAAATTTTGCTTTAGCTCATCCGACCGTTACAATAAAATTTCAGGAAATCGGATGGTCCCCGAGGGGAGGCTTTCAGTTCAGCTGCTCCCAGTTTTGCCCCGTCTGCGAACAAACTTCGGTTTCGCTTTCTGGCGGGGGAAAAAGCACCCTCCTGGTTGCAAAAGTCACCCTTTTTGGTAAAAGCCAGGAGCTTTGGAAACTGTTTCGGAGTATTGTGCTCGGTTGAAACAGGATAGCGTGAGAAGTGCTGCTTTTGGTTTCTTGCTGGAGATCAGCGAGCGCCTTGCCCAGAAAAGCAAGAGGAAAAGAAAGTTTGTTGCATTCTCGTTCGCCTCGGCGTTTTGCAGGAGCGAGCCTGGGTTTTCCCGTTTTGCAAGAGCGTCAGGAGCGGCCGCTCGTGTTTCCCCCAAACTTTCCACCGCCGTGTCAGCCACGCGCATCAGGAAGCTGCGGCGGGAAAGGAGGTGGGGTGAGACGGTGCTCAGTCCCTCTGGTCAAGAAATGCCTTGTCATCCCAACGGCTAGGCTAGCCTGGAGTCGCCAATGCCTGGTTTTTTTCTTTTTAACCTGATAAAAATGCGGGAAGAAACCCCCAACTCTTTGCGCTTGGCTCCATAGAAGTCGAGGTAGGGCAAAAGGATGAGTGCAGTAGTATTTTTTGCATCTGAAGCGCGAGCAGGGTCTCTTGAGATAACGGCATAGATTATGGGGCGGGGGAGCGGGATCCTCAGTGGATCCCTTCTTGATCTTGTCGCTCTGGTGCGAGTTAAGTAGATGTGGGACCGAGAGACCTAGTTTTTCGTGTGCACCTGAAGAGGGACTGTGTTGCATTGTCAGGGCATTGCAGGCCCCTTTCTTCCCAAAAAATACTTGCACTGGGTTTTGTATTTTAGTAAAAAAAAAAGGAAGAAGTGGGGTCCACGGCGTGCGAGGATGTTGTCCTTGGGGCCAAGATTTGTTCTCTAGAGAGCTCAGCATTTGTGGCTTGTTCTCAGTATGCCCTTGCTCTCACTGTGAAAAGATACCTATCCATATTCTGTAAAGAATAATAAAAAGATTTGGATACTAGAGAGCTCAGCTTTGCCCCACGGTGCGCGCACACGCATCCCCTTTATTTTGGAAAAGGGAGTTGCATTTCCCTCTCAAAACAGGGGTGCCTGTTGCAGCTCTTTATGTCGCAGGTCCCTGGCCCCTCTTCTTCGCTCCTTGGTCATCCCGCCGGGCCTTGCACGTCTGAACACGGATGCATGCGTGCAGGAGACCTGGCGGCCCCTCAGGGGCGACCTTTTGCTCCCGAAGGTAAAAGCTCCCGAGAGAAATAAAGTCCGAACACCTCCCTCCGTGAAGGGAGGCGACGATGGTGCTCCTGTCTGGAGACGGCAAAGCGGCCGGGGAGGGCCGGAGTCCCGCCGCGGCGAAGCACCTGCCCGTACCGCCCTCCGAGCCTGCCGGGCCGGGAGCCGCGGCGCCTGAGGGGAGCGTGGTCGTCGGCTCCAGCCCAGCTGCCGGGGCGGAGAGGTCGCGAAGGGGCAGCGAAGGCGATGGCGGCGGCGGCGGTGCTGAGGGAGGAAGCGACGAGGACGACGCTGGCGGCGACTACGAGGAGTACGAGGACTTCTCGGACCTCCCGGACACGCGCAGCATCGCTTCGGACGACTCCTTCTACCCGCCGCGGGCGGACGGCGACAGCGACGACGGCGACGACTGGTCTCTGGGAGAGTCGGACTCGTCGACGGGAAGCCCCGAGGCGCTCACCCTCTTCCGAGCTTGCTGCACCAACAACGCCGTGGCCTTGAGAGCGATCATCCGGCAGGGGCCCGAGGAGAAGGAGGCCAAGGAGACCGACCGCAACAAGAGGGTGAGCGGGGTGCGGGGGTTGGGGGAAGCGCCTCACGCGACGCGCGCCCGGAGCGCGAGGAAAAAAGGCGGGAAAGTAGGCCTCAAAGTGCTCCCTCAGCTCTCGCGTCAAACGCCTCAGTTCACCTCAGGCAGCCCATTTGTCCCTGTGTCCTCTTCTTCTTCTATTATTATTATTATTATTATTATTATTATTATTATTATTATTATTATTATGGGCCTGCTGCCCTTGCTCGCATTCACTCCTGTGCAAATCAAGCCCTGCTTCTGGGCAGGCCCAGACAGAGGGGGGGCGCGGCATATGGGCCACTTGGACCTGGCCTCCGATTCCAAAAGGGGCCTTGGTCAGCATATTCACAATTATTTATATACAGTGGTACCTCAGGTTACATACGCTTCAGGTTACAGACTCCACTAACCCAGAAATAGTGCTTCAGGTTAAGAACTTTGCTTCAGGATGAGAACAGAAATCGGGCCCCGGCGGTGCGGCGGCAGCAGCAGGAGGCCCCATTAGCTATTGTGGTGCTTCAGGTTAAGAACAGTTTCAGGTTAAGAACGGACCTCCGGAACGAATTAAGTACTTAACCTGAGGTACCACTGTATCATGAAAAGGCTTTTGCGGACAGCTTCCACTGAGGCTGTAATAATGTCTAGTATCAGTCCCTGATTTGTACATCCTCACCCCAAAGGCCATCAATAAAGGGTATCACAGCTACATCATATTTTGCCAAATTTTGCTAAATACTTTGCACTTTTTTCTTGTAACTTTATTTACCCACTTCCTTGCCTTTGATGCTTGACATTCTGTATGGACAGCTCCTGGTGCTGGGGCTTGAAATGCTGTGGTATATCATCCCACTTTTAGACAGACGTATCATCATCTCAGTTCTTTTCAGGTGGAAAATAGTTGGGCCTAATCTCCCACTTCCTTTTTACCCTACTATGACACGTCTCACTTCCTTCAAAACTATCTTGCTTTTTCCTCCCGCTTTGAAACAACTTTCAAAAACATCCCATATCCTATTTTCTTTTGCTTTGAAAATATCCCTCTTTCTTCAGAAACATTGTTCTTCTCTTTCTTTTTCCCACTTTGGACACTGCATGTGTTTCTATGCAGATACTATCTTCCATTGCTGTTGATGCTGTTCGGATGATGAAGTAGCAAGTAAAACAGAAGTAAAAGGGATAATTTCCAGTAATCTCCACGGGTTAAACATAATATGTAGATTGGCCCTTACAATGTAGGAGATGCTTTAATGATTGAAACAACTGATATTTATCACATAAATGGATTTCCTGATTTGATAAAGTTTGGCCTGAATACACCTGCTGTTTTACACTAACAGCTAGCTAAGAAGTGCAGTTTGACTTGCTAGTGGTGATCATGCTTCTAAGATAATGTATGAAGTGAACACCTTGATTCTCTAGCCCTTTTTGGTCAATCTTATGTGCCATCAGTAATGAAATGTTTCTCAAATATTTTCCACATAAAATTGATAAGGTACCATTATCCTCTAATCTGTAGTGGCTTTAGTACACAAAAAAATTAATAGGCAAACTGGACCACAGTAGATTAAGATATGCTTCACACCTAGTTGAACAGGTAAAGGTGTATGTATGTGTGCACGTGCAGCAGATTTCACACCTTTTAGACTACTCTTTAATCCTCCACCCCGGATGATGAGTATACTATAGAGGGATGTGTTCATGGGCATATAATACATGTTATAGTATACCTGTCTATTCTTTTCCTATACACTCATCAAGGATTATGTTGACAAAGAGAGGGAATGCAACTACAAAAGTCCCCAGCCACCCCTAGTCCTTATAATCATTTATTACGAGACTTTCCACACCACCATTACTGCCAAGGAAATTTTTGTTCTACTGTTCATCTGTACCACATGTCCTCAGATACTCACTCCATCTCCACCTGCAGCCTATGCATTAAAATAACTTCAGGTGTTGTGCTCTATTCATGCAGAAGTCCTATCAAAGACTCCTGACAGCACTTTCTAAGTGTTCCTATAATATGTATTCTTGTAGTAGCAGCCAGTGGAGCTGCACTGCTCTCCCGCCTTCCCAATCCCACGTATCTATGCCTCATATCATGAGGGGGAGAGGCAAGGCAGTGGTTTGATGGGGTCGGGACCAGGGGCAGATCTAATCCAATATTCCTGTGCTGCACTCGCACCAAGCTCCTGCTACCTTGCTCCTCTCTTTCTTGGTAAGTGATAGCAACACACATTATTGGAAAGACAGGAATGCAGGCTTTGTTACAGGTTTGAGTACAAATTTTAATATATGAACTATTGCAGGACTTCTCAAACTTTTTGTCCCCAGAGCCCAACTGAGACAGCTAAAAGTTACTGAGGCCCACCAGTCACAAAAGGATGGTGCAGGCACAGTTAGTCCCAAGATGAGGCAGAGTTTGACATACTCAGCTTGCATTTAAGGACATAATTTTGTACTGATATCTAATTCATCTTTAGAAATTGCTAAATTCTTTGCTACAGCATTTTCCTAGTGGCAAGGAGTACCATAGCTTAGACTTCCACAACTTAAATGCAGACATTTGCTGTGGAGGTATTGTGACTCAGCCTTTCCATTCCTGGCAGAATTTACTAGAAGCTCTAAGGAGAAAATATTTTCTTTTATATTTTTCCCTTCCCATACTCATATGTCCCTCAACCATTTTTACCCATCTCCTATAATATATTCTCCTTTTACACTTAGGTTGTACTTTATTCCATTATCCCTACAACCAGCCAGTTTCTTTCAGCCTTCCTTCCTGGTACTTTAAATTCACATCTTCCTTCTATAACAGCTTTCCTTTCTTATCCTCCTTTTCCATTCTCTGTTTGATAAAGATGATTATATTAACCTTTTATCTCATTTTTTCACCTCCTCTGGCCCTTTCCTCTCAGAAGAAGGAGACCTTCTTTTCCCCTGAACAACTCTGTTTCTTGGCCACCTTTACTCAGTGGTCAAGGAGTCACTAGTGCTGGCACTGGTCCAGCCAAAAGACTGTCAAGACTAGGGAGCGGGGAAGGCAGGCAAGGAGGCCATGGGCAGGCTGTGATAAAGAGGCCCACCTCAAAGTCACCCAATGCCCTTTTGAGAGACACAGAACTATGACATATGTATATCATGAACATGGACATTTTATTGTTTTGTTTCAAATGCTGTAAACTACTCTATTTTGGAAAAGGCAGTATAAAAGTCTTGAAAATATACAAGTACCTAAATATTATGGGTACAGTCCAGCCAGAGATTTCTGTGCCATTGATTTCATTGTGTGTTTTTTTTAAATAATATTTTTATTAAGAAAATTTTTTATAACCACAAAAACATAACATAACAATACAATAAACACAACAAATACATAAACAAACAAGAACACAAACAAAAAAAACACAAGTACAATTTCATTTCTTAATTTCTTTTACCTTACTTCCCCGACTTCCTCATGCCTCCCTTTTCTGTATTCCAGATTCTAATCAATTAATCAGCAAATCTTCCCTTATTTTATTTTATTTTAATTTAATCCTCCTTATTCTCCTTGTCTTAACCGTTACTAATAGTAACCATTTACTTTCTAATCCAACATCATTCTAACTTTCATTAATATTGTAATATTTCTTTAAATAGTCCTTAAATTTTTTCCATTCTTCTTCCGCTGCTTCTCTTCCCTGGTTTCGGATTCTGCTCGTCATCTCTGCCAGGCCCATGTAGTCAATCACCTTCATCTGCCATTCTTCCAGAGTGGGTAGATCTTGTGTCTTCCAGTACTTTGCAATGAGTATTCTTGCTGCTGTTGTAGCATACATAAAAAAAGTTATATCCTTCTTTAAGACCCCTTGGCCGACAATACCCAAGAGAAAGGCCTCTGGTTTCTTAGGGAAGGTATATTTAAATACCTTTTTCAGTTCATTATAGATCATTTCCCAGAATGCCTTAATCTTCGGGCACGTCCACCAGAGGTGAAAGAATGAACCTTCCTTTTCCTTACATTTCCAACATTTATTATCAGGCAAATGGTAAATCTTTGCAAGCTTGACTGAGGTTATGTACCAACTATAGATCATTTTCATAATATTTTCTCTTAAGGCATTACATGCCGTAAATTTCATCCCGGTGGTCCACAACTTTTCCCAATCAGCAAACAAAATGTTATGACCAATGTCCTGAGCCCATTTAATCATACTTGATTTAACCGTTTCATCTTGTGTGTTCCATTTCAGCAGCAAGTTATACATTTTTGACAAGTTTCTAGTACTGGATTCTAACAGTTCAGTCTCCAATTTTGATTTTTCCACCTGGAAGCATTGATTTCATTGTGAGAATCAACTGTGCGCTTAACTGTCTTATCATTGAAATTAGTTGTGCCCAAAATTGCTTACACTAGAATGGGATGTGTCATATATGTGCATTCATGCATTTTGTGGGTACAGATGCAAGTTCATGCATAGAGGTAAGCATATACTTACATGTATATTCTATTGCTAATCTAAAATAACAATGTCCAAAGGCTATTAATATGACTGGGTAAATTTAATAATTCATAAATAATTTAAATTTTAAAACTCTAATATTGCATCAACATTTTTAATACAAGAGAAAATTAGTGCTGAAATATAGTTTTGCTTTTATACTCAGTACTTGTTTATAGTTTTTCACTGATACTGGGGCCATTCATTTGAGCCTTTAATTTTTCCCATAGTAAATGGGAATAATTCACTCTTTGAAGGGTGATGCTGTATGTTCTGTATTAAAACACACAGAGTTGTTGCTAGGCTTTTTTTTTAAAACATGAATGCTGAATTGTGAAGTTGCTTCAGCAGCCGGGTGCTAAACATAAGCCTATGAAGCAATACACTAGAGAGGAGCACAGAAATATCAGAATCTCATAGGTATACATTATTTTGCTCACTAACCAAGCAAATAAGAACCTATTGCAACCCATTATAAGCACACATCAAACAACAAGCTTCTTGTAGAAATGAAAGTTCATTCCAGCTATTGAACAAAACTATTGATGAAACGGTAGGATTTTCAAAAGGAATTAAATCTTTTGGAGAGCTTCAAAAGTAAAGACCCTGGAATAAACAGAGAAAAGCTCTGTTGCATGCAACACTGATCTCTTTTTTTGTATATTCCATCTGTACTGTTTAAGGTACTCCACATTGAATTATATAATCAAGACTATGTCTCATCTGCAATTCTATACTTGGGGAAATTGTCCTCGGCTACCAAAACATGATCTAAAATAAGTAGGATTTAATTGCTGGTAAATTGATTATAGCACTCATACTAAAAAAACCCCCCACATTCTGAATAGAGTGTAAATAGAGACTGTTTTCTTAAGGATTTAGTTAAATTGACCAACATGCCCCTTTTGGGATTTATTTATTTTTTAATTCATGTGGGCAAAGTCCAATAATATTGAAGAAGTGTTCAGTATCACAGTAGACCAAGGATTGAAGTGCCTCGTAAAAATACACCCTAGAGGGCTAATTCACACAGTGATGTACATGACATAGCCTACTGTTATACTTACCCTACTTCTCTGAGCAGTGAGAGAGGTTTCTTGGGTGTGGCAGTTACGTAGGCTTGGTTTCCTTTGTATAGTAGTCATTTGAGCCTTTTGGCCTTTAATGATATTTGAATTTATTTGCAAAAATATAAGTTTAACACAGCTGGAGACAAATAGCTGAAACATTACAGCACCAAAATCTGTTGCCCTATATCAGATCTCCAGAGAGTCAGCCGATACCCCAAAATGTTTATGTAGCTGACAGAAACCCAAGGCAGCACTCCCTCCCTTTCTCTGTCACTCTACAATTCAAAAATAGCAAATTAAGTAAGTAGGGAAAATATGCCTTTCTATCCCAGTTAGAAATTTTTGGGAAGCAACCAGCTAGCAATCTCCCTAGCAAAATATGTACCTGAAAACCTGTCACCAAATACTGGGAATTTTCAGCATCTTCAAAGCCTTCTCTTATCTAGACCTCAGATTTTACAACCCCATCTTCTAGTATGCCCAATACTAGTGGTGATTAAACTCCCCTTGGCTTGATTTCTCTCATTGGGTTCAGCAAAGCAAACTATTACTCCCAAAATGGAAATTAGCTTGTTCTTCCCTGAGCCCAATTCTGAAATTCAGATCCCATCATGTTTCTGTGATGCAATCAGTGAGAGCCTCACTTTATCCTGAGAGATCCTGCCCTGCCACACCTTAACTTCCCACTAGCCCAATTATGGTGAAGAAACCATTCTGTGGAGCCTCCCTCCTTTCCTTGGACCTTGAACTCTGAAGAAAGAGTGTATCAGGTAATTTCCAGGGAACTCCACTGTCCATGTTACAGAAACACCCTTTAAATCTATGTTTACCGGGATACCTGGCACCTGACTGTTGTTGCAGTTACATAGGCACCAGATAAGATGATAGGTCCACAGTGATACCTCCTTACTGTTGCTGAGAAGAGAAGTAATGCTGGAACAGAGTTCAGGGGCTCACAGGGGATTGGGGGATTAATGGGGTATTAAAGTCCCTACCAAGCTCTGTTGGTCCAAATTTTGGAATTGGGCTTGTGAAAAAAACAAGCTATTCTCCAGTTTGGGGGATAATACCTCAATTTGCCAGGCCAAGTTCTGAACTGCATGAAGATTTATATGCAAAGGTTTAGATGATTAAACAAACAACTTTGCTTAGAAAAAGAATGCATTTACACAAGGAAATTCAACTTCCAATAAGTGCAAATTTAAATGAATGAAATATGAAATAGCTCTCAGAGATCAAATACCACAGACAGAATTTTCCCATTACCCCAAGGACCTTTCAAATGGTGGCAGGACACACTGTACAGTGGTAATCATCAAGTGTTGATAATTCATTGATAAAACATCAATATGTGTTTCCCCCCTAGTCTAAAATTTTACATAATCAATATTTTATACCATCCCAGGAGTAGAGATATGTCATAAAGTACCCAAATGTGGACAGGAACTAGACTAGTTTTTTACCAATTGTGTTGTCTCCCAAGCAAGAAGTGAGAATTATATTCTATAGTTGGATTATCTAGGCTCATAATAGTTTATTCTGAGGTTCTCTCCACTTCACCTAGAGCTTTTTATCTGCATTACCCTTGGGAAATTTTGCTGTCTTGTTTCACATGTCACACTTTTTTTGACTGGCATTAACCTGCTCCAGCAGAACACATTGTTTAAAAAATAGCTAGCGCTTGTGCACACTGTCATAGCTGACCTATTTTTGTAGAATATAATGGAAACAACTGTGTACAGTAATTTAATTCAGGAATCCCTCCCCCCCAAAAAAAATTCAATATGTGACACACTGTTAATGTAGACTTTGCATTTAAATTGGCATTCTCTTTTAAAGACCAAACAGTTAAGAGATTTTTGCAACGTTCACTCCACGTCATAATAAAGAATAATTAAGAACCATATGAAGATTAGAGCTGCACATTTTATGTTGTCACATCTGGGTGCAAATTAGTAATTATATCAATTGTTAAAACCACAATGTGGAAAGATTCATTTTTTCAAGTTATTTTGTTTTTTCTCATGGGAAACAATTCAAAACTACTCTGTGAAAATCAGACTTATTCAGTTTTCTTTGCAAATTCCCACCATTTCTAAGTTCTTTGAAGTTCAGATGCATTTTGTGGGGAAGAGCCAAAATGTATTCAATCATATTATGTGCTGCAGATGAACCTTCATTGTGGCATGCTAGAATTTTTGTTTATGTACCATACAATGCCTCCTATTTAATTATACCCATGACTGAAGTCTCTGAGGTCTCCATGTGAATGAAAAGCTGAAAGCTGTGTATGATGATACGTATCTTTAGGGATGTAGGATTTATGTGAGTAAAGTTGTATTTAAATAAGTAGGAGTTCTGACTGCATTTGTACTGCAGAATTTGGCTTCTAAAATTTTGGCTTGCTGCAGGATTGCAATAAACACCTTGTGAAGCAATTAGATTGCACATCATTTTTTTAAGTAATTGGTGGAGGACACTGAAATTAGTGTTTAAAAGAGTAAAATAAAAGCGTGTTTAAAAGAAATGTATGAAAATAAATCCTGACAGAATCCTCAGCAATATAAAATGCATAGTTTAGTACTTAATAGCCTGGTCCTCTACACCTGCTATCAGTGTTTTTTGCCACTGGAAATTAAGCAGCATCCTATGCTTAGTTCATAGTAGTATCATTGTACTTAAGAGAAAAATACAAGAATTTGTAAACATTTCCACTTTGGGTAATTGTGTCAGTTGTGCTGTTATAGCAAGAGTAGTCAGTGTTGAGTCCCCATGATATTACTTAGATAAATAAAACAAGCACAGGGTATTAGGTCCACTGTGTACATAGGTTCTAACATGTCTTTCCATGCAAAATTCTAGCATTTTCCTTCTTAGTGTAGGAGTAGCCAAAGAATGGCAGCTTCCAGGCAAAAAATGTCATGTCAAAACAGTCTTTGCTTTGCTGCTTCCCCCGCTAAATGCTGGAATCAAGAAAACATGGGATGAATAATTGGCAGAATCACTGTCTGTGGGAATTGAAGGCTTGGCAGTACAGTAATGAGAAACTGCAGCAGCACATTCACTACCTAGGGATTGCTGAGGGAGGGAGAACTGTGATGGAGGACTGGGACGGCTATGAGCAGAGGAAAGGAGTTATGGGTAGTGGCTATGCAAAGGGAGATACAGTGGCAGAAGCTGTGGGGGTGTGGAAATGGTTGAGGTAGATGCTGTAGCAACAGAGCCTGTGGTTTTCACCTTAATAATACTTTACCCTTAGGAGAACCTTTGCCTGTTATTGTTGAGTTAGTCATAACACTCAGAATTAACATATCCATATATGTGAGCTTTGGGATCACCTGCCAAAATTATTATTTAAGTCTTGGGCAATATATTTTGCACCATAAGGAACAGTCCTGTTTTATGTTTAAAACATCATTCCCAAAGTCCAGTGGACTGCTTTTCCTTACAGTAGCTCCCGACAGTTCAGTAAACATATTTTTGTGTACATCTGACACAGATGTATCTCAGATGTATCATTGAAAAGATACTGATATGGGAGTTAAAAATCATGTGATTAAAAAACAATTAATGACTTGTTTTTACTATTCTCACTGCCCACGTACACAATGGACAGATACCCAAGAGGAAGAAAATTGTGTTTTGTTTTTTTTAAAAAGAAAACCAATATGAACAGATTCATCCATCCCTGTGTACGAGAGTCCAAAGGAACTCTTTCACCAGAACCTCATTTATTTAGACGCTGCCAGTGTACCCTTCTTGTTACTCTTATGAGAGTGAACAGTTATCCCTGGGTGGAGTTGCTTATCATTTCAGCCTCTTACAGGGATATCTCTTGTGTTTTTTTTTATAAATATTTATTAAGGTTTTCCATTTTATACAAACAACAAAGAAAAAAAGAGATAAAAAAACACACAAAAAAAGACAATATTAAAAACACATAATTTCCAAAACCTAATTTCCAAACCATCGTCCTTTGACTTCCTCAAACCTCCCCTTCTTGTTTTCTAGATCAAATTATTTATCCAGCAAATCCTAATCTCCTAACTTCACAATTAATTAACCTTTTATTTTCTATTCAGCTTCTTAAATTATTGTAACTTAAACCTTATTAAAACAAAAGAAAAAGAAAACATATTTCTTCCATATTCTTTTACCATAACAGCTAAAAACCATTGGTTTCAATCCAACTCCCTTCAAAATTCAGTAATATTACAATATTTCTTTAAATAGTCCTTAAATTTCTTCCAATCTTCTTCTGCCGACTCTTCTCCCTGGTCGCGGATTCTGCCAGTCATTTCCGCCAATCCCATACAGTCAATCAGCTTCGTCTGCCATTCTTCCAGAGTGGGTAGATCTTGCGTCTTCCAGTGCTTTGCTATAAGTATTCTTGCTGCTGTTGTTGCATACATAAAAAAAGTTCTATCCTTCTTTGGCACCAATTGGCCGACTATGCCCAGAAGAAAGGCCTCTGGTTTCTTAAGGAAGGTATATTTAAATACCTTTTTCATTTCATTATAAATCATCTCCCAAAAGGCCTTAATCCTTGGGCACGTCCACCAAAGGTGAAAGAATGTACCTTCAGTTTCCTTACACTTCCAACATTTATTATCGGGCAAATGATAGATTTTTGCAAGCTTGACTGGTGTCATGTACCACCTGTATATCATTTTCATAATATTCTCTCTTAAGGCATTACATGCCGTAAATTTCATACCGGTGGTCCACAACTGTTCCCAGTCAGCAAACATAATGTTATGACCAATATCTTGTGCCCATTTGATCATTACAGATTTAACCGTTTCATCCTGCGTATTCCACTGCAACAGCATTACAGGGATATCTCTTGAAGGCTTACTGATTTTTTTTCTGCAAGAAGGTTAAATTGGATTCCTTTCAGCTCTCTTGGTGACTATTCCAGAATTGGCCATCCAAGAAGCAAAGTAACCTCCTTTGCGTGGGAAAAATAAGTGTTGCTATGGGTCCCACAAGCCCAAAGAGACTTACAGGGCCTTTTTCTTTTCCTCTGGTCATAAGTTTTACTGCCCTGGGTTTCTCTCAATGAGTTGTAATAATTAGTTGAGTTGTTTAGTAGATGTCTGGTAGGTGTTGCTGTTCTCACACAGACATTCTCCACCTGCAGCTCTCTACACTCAGAGCTTTCCAAACTGTGTGTCACGACACACTAGTGTGTAGGCCGCAGTGTGTAAGTGTGTCGCGTGAATGCTCCCCACGGTCCTCCTGGGGCTGGAAAGGGATTAGTTTAACCTCTGGTTTGCTTGTAAAATTGGATTACTGTGTCATGAAATGATGGATGTCTGAAAAGTGTGCCACCAACATGAAAAGTTTGGAAAGCTCTGCTCTATGGTCTACTGTTTTAAGCTTGCATAGAGTCAAATGACCTGTTCAAAAATATGATGCAGTGTTGCCCTCAGGTAAGGGTGATTATGCCGCTTAGAAAGAGTGTTTTAGGTGCAAATGCTGCCCACCTCTCTCGGTAAAGCTACCGTAATAGGGAAGGCTAGGCTAGAACCATCTCCCTAAGAAACTAGCTTTCAGCTGATATTTTAGTGAGGGGGAGCATTCAAATACAGATTCCCACTCCTACCTGCAAAATGAAGTAGTAAATCCGAGTAGGGCTATACTACACATTTCTAAACTTACCACCCAGCTTTTCATCTAAAATTGTGTTTCCTGAACTTGGGTCTCCTGCTGATTTTCAATTACAACTCCCATCATCCCTAGATAGCAAGACCAGTGGTTAGGGATGATGGGAACTGTAGTCTGAAAACAGCTGGAGACCCAAGTTTGGGAAACACTGATGTAAAAGATGCAAAGTTCATGTAACTTTCAGAATAGCCACATTCCTTAAATTGAATGGAGAGCTCACAGAGATAGAGAACCTTTTGCACATTTATGCATGTTGTTCCATTACTGAGCCACAATTCTGGCCTCGCCTATTCAGTGATTGGCACGATTTTAAATAAACATTTCAGTAAATTTTGCTTAAACCATATCTTAAAGTAGCAGCTCTGTCCATTAGTAATATCATTCACAGGAGAATAATCAGAACAATGTAAGATAATATAGTAATTTGGAAATTCGTACCTCTTTAAGAAATACATACAGCAGATTACCAAGATCTGAAACTAAGCATGCAGTTTTATAGCAAAATTGGTATGTTGCATGTGTATTTTATGATTTGAAAAAGCAGTGTTAAGAGATGCAAAAGCATTTCAATATTTACATTTTTTTTGTAACCCTTAACAGTTTTATATTGTATTTTGGAGTGTTTTATTTTGACTGCTATTGAGATGACAATACTACTATTATGCAAAAAAGGATTGGATAAGTATGGTGTTTTCAAAAAGAATGTTTATATAAATATAACTAAATATAGAGATTTGTGAAGAAATTATAATTTGTTTCTGTACCACTGGCAAATAAACAGACCACAGGCAATAATTCAGGGCCAATGATGAACTTAAATTGAAAAATAAGAAGACAAAAATTCTCAATTTAAACTGTACAAAATTAATTGCAGCAATCCTTATACACAACACTGGGTTTAATAAATACTTCTGTACACTAACTTCTCCAGTGTTATCAGCTTTTGGCAATGCCCACCAACTGCTGTAGGCTGGGGGAGCTCTTGGATCTATTCCCCATCAAAAAAGTGGCAACCATCTGCTGGGTGAGGTGCATACTTGTATATATCTTTTAAGCTTTGTTTACTAAATATAAATCAAATAAACATGCAAAATCATATTTCCATTGATTTTAGGGCAATGGATTGTAACCCCTGTGTAAGTGAGGAGACGCTTGTATATGTGTTCTTAGAAGTAAGCCCCACCCTAAGTAAATTAAAAAATGTTACACATTAATACCTGATTTTGAATACTGGAATTCAATTTTATTTAAACATAAATCAATGTCTTTTGATGAACTGTAATCTTGCTGGCATGATCAGTTTTGCTGATTAGCTACAAAGTGGATGAAATAAAGTCATAATTTAGGCAGCCCATACAAGAAAAAATATTATTCCTTTTCGTGTTCATATTAGAAACACTGATGACTTTCATAAAAGCATTAAAGTGTTTTCTGGAAAATACAAGAAACAAAGTGAGTGCATTCAAATTAACTCTGAAAACTGATTTTAAAAGGATTCAAGAGGACTGTCATACACACTTTGCCTTCTCCATCAAAGTAGTTCTTGAAGAGATGGGTTAGTTTAGAGTCTCGGTAAGGTCCCATATCTTATTGGTCCCATAAGTTTGATTCTCCCGCAGAGCTTCAATACAGGTCCTCAGCATCATTAGGGACTGATTAATATTCCGTGCTTCCCATAGTCTGTTCCCTTCCACTTTGGTTCTGTTTGTTTTCCCACTCCCTGCTAAGTTAACCAAATATAACTAGCTCAAGGTTATCAGCTCTCTGTCCTGTAGAACATTATCCCCACTGGCATCAAGTGGCACCTGTGGGCCAGTTTGATCAGGAACACACTATGGAAACGGCTGGATTCACAATTGAGTGTTTGCAATGTGCCTCTTCTTTTGGCCTCTTCAGAAGACTTCAAAAGCTTCCTCCGTGGATTTGACTCCCACCTCCGTGCATCCTGCAACGTACATGCTGTGGTTTCTGATCCTTGTGGAAATTTTTGGACTGGGGAAGTTTTGGTTTGATAGCGTCAAATGGGCCTTCATCCAAAAGGTCATAGATGTAGTTGTTACAGATCTCAGTGTTGGAGACAAACACACTGTAAACATTATCTTCATCAACTTCTTCTACTTTGCAGTTGTCTTGGACATTGATCATATCAGTTATTTCAGGGTCAATTTGCCACCAGTTGCTAGATGGAGTTTTTGGAGTCTGAAAAGCTTCTAGTTTCTGACATTCAAGTAAAGCATCAACATCACACTGCACCTCAAGCCCATTCTTATCATCCAGCTTGAACACATATTGTTTGGCCTGCAGAGATCCTATGCTGTTGAAGATCAAGTCTAAGCAGCAAGGAAGCAGGCCACCGCCACCAGGAGAACCAGTCATGGTGTGGGTTTTCCCACTTCCAGTGACACCGTATGTAAAAGGGAGACCATTTCCCCCATGAATCAGATCATCCGCTAGAGGTTTAGCAACGTCAAACACATGTCTCTGAGACCCGCCAACATTAAAAACCTCTTTGAATGAATATTGAACCTCCTTATACATACTCCCCATTGCGGAAAATTCGGTATCCATCTGGTGGGTGAACCTTGACTGTTGTAGTATTGATCACTTTTATGCAGCATTCTTGGTCTGACACACTGACTGGGCGCAGCCTGCAGTATATCCCAATAAGGTCCTTCAGACTTCCTGTATCCATTTTTCTGCCCAGGCTTCCTTGAGGTTTTGGTTTTTGCGGCCTCCTTCATCCCGCCGAGGCCGCCCCACTCGTCTTTCCTTGCTGTCCTCTTGGTGAAGGTTCGATTGGAACGTTCCCTCCCTACTCTGGCTTTCCTGAGATCGTATAAATCTTTCAGATCATGTGTGTGATTCAAGACAAGTTGTTTTTAAAGTAGTTGATGCACAACAATATAGCAGCCTAAGTCAAGATGCTTATATTGTCAAAGTGAAAGAAGTGCAGGAAAGGATATTCCCACCTTGAGTTGTGAGCTGACTATAGCATGAAGATACTGGCCTGTATCGAGCCCAGGTTCCTCATTACATCTTAACTGGGGAGTCAACAAACCAGGAAAATGAAACAAGATCATATTCAGATTTATGAAACTTCAAACAATCATCCAAACCAGGCTGCTGTGTTTTGGTTTTTTTAATTTTACCCTCATGTGTGCTGGTAACACCTCCCCTCCCTCAATCAGTGGGTCTGCACAGGTGTAACTAAAGCTTGATTTTGGACTGTGTTCTCTCTGTGAAAATCTCATACTTAATCCTCTGTAATCTAAATCTTTGCTAAAAATAGATTTTGGAGGAATAGAGTAGTGGTTGCTTCTACATGCAGATGACAGGAAATGGCATTATCTGCTAAGATGGCTGATATGGTGATTAGTTTTAGCATTAGCATAAGTTTAAAGGATTCCTTCCAAAATTTGTATGAGAATATACAGTTTGGGAGAAACTTTTGGGCTACAAAAATAAACCACGTTTCTTAGGGAAAGTGACATCACATACAACAAAATTTATGTGCAAGGACATGTTCACTTTTGCTTCTCACAGGTATGTTAAAAATGCCTATCTTAACAGAAAGCGTCTGCTGAAGGTGAAGCGGAATGTTTTTTGGCCAGGTGCAACTAGGTGGCTTATACTCCTTTAACCGATCTCAGCAGATTCAAGGCCAGCAGGAAAAGCTGTCATGGAAACTTCACTTGCAGCTGTAGGCTATTTGCCTTTTTTTTTTTGCATTATTTATCATTTTATTTGTATGCAGCCCTTCCATAGTTAAAACCATGCACAAGGCGGTTTACAACATGAACAAAATTGCATAATTACAAACATAACAAAAGTCGTCATAAAAATAAATAAAACATCAAAATGATTTCCACATTCATGATAAGATCTAAAATAAAGATACAAAGAATAATTTAAATAACAGCAACAATGCCCTCCTCCCAACCAAACACTCTAAACAGTACCCCACTTTAATGGATTTTAGAAGCAAATACAAAGCCTTAAAAAAGCTAAATTGTGTGATATAATATTTAGTGACCTGGCTGCTCTTTAGTGATGTGGATTTCCTGGAAAAAAATGAACTGGAACATTTTCTCAGGGGAAAGCTGCATATTAGACTGATTTGCCTATGGAAATTTGTATCAGATTTTTTTTAAAAAAATTTTTTTGCAGTGGAAAATTTTGTGATGTCCTAGGGAATGATCTAATTTACCATGTTTATTTAGTAAATTAAACTAAGGAAGTACCCCATATTAATTTATTGTTCCAATACAGCTCAAATGTAAGGACAGTGACCTGGATTCAGTTAACCTATTGTGCTAGCAGAAACCAGCACAAAGGCTTCTGCTAGTGCAATGGGGCTTTCCTCCCATGTGCCCCTGCACTTCCTTCAAATCTGCTCTGCTTCTTTGAAATATCTTTTTAAAAATGTAAATTTGGAAGTGAGGATTCTGTATCCAGAAGCAGGCTTCCAAACATGGATTCTATCTCTGCACTGAGAATCATGCACACATAACATATGTAGGGAGAGCATTGGGTGTGCGCTGCATGACAGTTACACATTCACAGGCAAACAGTCCACGATGGCTATACATTGCATGACAGCCATAGGCAATATACTTGGAAATACTTGTAGCTGGAAAGCACAAGAGGGGAGAGTGCTGCTTTCAGGTTGCCCACTGTGAGACTAGGATGTGGGACTATATTGCCCACTGACCTAATCCAGCAGGGCTATTCTTACGTTCATATTAATTTCTCAGCAAAGAGAAACCATAGTGCTTAGCTAAGCTACCATAAATTACTGTCATAAATAGTACCTAATGTGCACGGTGGATTAAGTGTCCCCTATCAATTAAATGCATATAGTTGCATTTCTGAGAGTTACAGTAATCAGCAAATATATTCTTAGTGCTTAGTGCAAGTAGAAGTAGTTGGGTAGAACCGTTTCAGGGATGAAACTAAAATGTTACAGAACTTCCATTATACTATAGCTCTTCCCTTCTGGGACCTATTTCTGCCTCCTGCCTTTGCTTACATGAGATAAGTGGAACAGAGCAGTGGATTATCCAATACCTTCTTCTAAATGCATCTGAGGGAAGGAAGATAATTATTTAGGAGGTAACAGCATCACAGCAAGATATTATTGCTCCACATTTCAGGCATAATCGATGGGGAATGGTATTTTGTGCAGCTCCCATTTATTTTAGAAGTGTTTGCACAAGAGAATTTCCCCATGATTGTGCCCTTCATCTCATTTAGCAATTTGCTTCGGCCTATGAGTTCACAGTGGGAAGCGGGTGGCACTGTGGGTTAAACCACTGAGCCTCTTGGGCTTGCTAATCAGAAGGTCGGCAGTTTGAATCCTTCAACAGGGTGAGCTTCTGTTGCTTGGTCCCTGCTCCTGCCAACCTAGCAGTTTAAAAGCACACCAGTACAAGTAGATAAATAGGTACTGCTGCAGTGGGAAGGTAAACGGCGTTTCTGTGCACTTCTCTGGTTCGTCAGAAGCGGCTTAGTCATGTTGGCCACATGACCTGGAAGCTGTACGCCGGCTCCCTTGGCCAGTAAAGTGAGATGAGTGCCGCAACCCCAGAGTCATCTGTGGCTGGACCTAATGGTCAGGGGTCCCTTTACCTTTATGAGTTCACAAGTAGCCTCTGTATTTTAGCCTCAGCTCTCCGAGGCTACACCTATTTTTACAGGGCTCTTCTGAGGACTATTATCAAAAGATAGGACATGTAGTGCTAGTACTATATAATCATTGTCATAATAATCACTAGCCCTCAAGTAATTAGCAAAAATTGTCTGGTCATGAGGAAATGCTGCAAACTACCCCCAGAATCAAACACATAGTTCAATCAGCTTTGGCGGAATTGCAGTCTCTCATCCCCACATTTCTATTGCAGCCCTGACTTTGTGGATATCTAAATGTAGAAGCTCTTTAGTTATGTGACTTTCTCTCTTCCTTAGGAAGCCCAAACACAGAATTATTCAGAAAAAGTGTAGAAAGGCCGTGGCGGGGGGACGGGGACACACACGGGACCAGTTACACTTTCATGAGCTAGACACTTATAGATCTGCCTCCTAGCACTGCTTTATCCTGTCCTTGATTGGGTGCTTTGTTTTCTGCACATTTTGTTGCATTGTTTTATTGAATAGTTTCCACAGTTATTTTTATTAATTTAATCTTATGCACTTATATATTTGTTAGCTGCTTCCATGGAGTAGGAAATCTACATTTTAAATGTTAGGAGTAAATTAGAAATAATAATAATCAATGCATTCTGATTTGTTCACTTGGTTCCACTGCTAAGTGTTTAGTTTACATTAATGCCCTCATGTAAAATAATAAAATGTGAAATAAGATTTGGAGTTCAAAGTGCTTGAGCTTCCTTCCCTTTAACCACCACCTTATTTTTTATTTATAGACTGGCCTTATTGTTGCCTGTTACCAAGGGTTTGTGGATATTGTAATAGCCTTAGCACAATGCCCTCACATTGATGTAAACTGGCAGGACAATGAAGGAAACACAGCTCTGATTACAGCGGCCCAGGCAGGTAAGGAGGTTTGGTCCTCATTTCATTTTTTTTGTCCAACAGTTCATGATTGTAAATGCTTATTTATTGTGATTGCATTGAGCAAACAAATGCCAGGTCCCCCCCCATGTGAGTCTTTAGGCTAGCCCAGCAAGTATTGCTGCTCTGTCCTCTTCCGTACATTTCAGAGAAGCTTGTCCCTTTTAATGCAGCTCAGCACTATAATTAGTGACACTATTATTAATTTAATGCACACCAGGCTCTGCTTACTAGATTAAATCTTCTGGAAGTGATTAATACTTTTCATGGGGAGAAGATGATGTACTCTCTATTACTTCTATTACTGTATACCATTAAAGCTACCATATTAGTGAAAAAAAGTGTCCACTTTTATTTCTGACCAAGTAGTAATAATATTACAAATGGGAGCTACAACAAAGTGTTGCAGGGTATCCATCCTCCTAATATTCTTGTTAAGGAAGTTATTCCATTAAAGAAGGGTATTCAACTTTGTTTTCTATTTCTCTTTTCTTGGTTTTCTATTTTTCTTTTCTAACCCCAAGCAGTTCTCTGAACCCTGATCATACTTTTTCCATTGCTGTGCTGACAAAAAAAGAATTTAAAATTGGCATTCAGACAAATATACAGAAGAGTCTAAGGCAACTGTGTTGCTGCAGCCTTAGAAAAAGAAGAAGTAATGAGAGCATAGCAACACTTGGGCTGCAGATAAGCCTATCAGTGAAAACGTTTGATGAGCACAAAAGGGTGCCTAGCACAGCTTCCCTGCTCTGAACCCTCTCTCTCTTCAGCCCCCCCAAGATCATGTTATGTCCTGCATACAAAAGCTTTCCTATTCAATTCAGTGAAAGAGTGCAACAAATATTAGGTTGAGCACAGATGCTTTAAAATATTATTTTGTAATAAAAACCAGGAATGTAATCATGTTCAATTCATCATACTGTGCAATACAGAATTGGCAAAAGAATGAAGCATGAAGCTTTGAAATGATAAATTCTGGGAAAATTCATTTTAGTTATATTATTTAAGAGGTGCTTAGAATTATAAACTAAATATAGTTTGTGCTAAAATTATTAAATTAATGACAACAGATTCTAATTATTGACAACCTATAGACAGTGTAATGAAAAATGTGTTATGTTGAATTTAATAAATATTTGGTGAAATGCAAGCATGGCAGTTACTTCCCTCTTGGGAATCACTGAATGCTGTTGTAAAAAAATATTAGAGCTGATACAGAATAATGATTCATAATTATTTTCTGGAATCCCATTACCAGAACATGTGTGTTTTAACTAAGTTGTATTCATTTTTAAAAATGAAATGAAAAACTCTTACCTTATCTGATAATTGTTTTGTTTCATTTTAAATGCACTGTGTGGCTATAATTCTTTACTACAAAAGTATTTGTGTGTTTTCACAGCTGCCTTTATAGAAAACCAATGCCTGATACGGCTTTTTAACAAGAGTTAGGTGGTCTCAGATATTGTATAACCTGCTTTGGGTTGTGTCCACCCAGGATATATATCTGTCCTGTTAACGGATTAGATTTAAGGCTGCTCTTTTCTGACCTTTATATTTAATTATAATGAGCTCAGTATTAATCCAGAGTGTTGACATTGGCTTGATACTGTCTGCCAGTATCTGATACTGCTCCCTAAAGAAAATGAGGCTAAGTAGACCACAGGATATATAAGAAGTTTCCTATAATTGTATGGAGTTATTTTCCTCTTTTCTAAAGCTAAATGACATTGACCTTGATCACATATTACTGAGTAAGCTGGGGCTAGGTCTGCATGCATGATCCAGTCCACCAAGCCTTCCAGAGTCACCTGCCAGCCCCCAATCCAATTTACTAGGATTGTTCCTTGGGGGGGGGGGGACGACACCCACCCACCAAAGCACGGAGAGTCAAGCAAAGACTGTGGTAGTGTGGTAATCCTTCCTAAGTGGCTAGCCAGCCCCCAATTCAATTAACCACCAGTAAATTTGGGGCAAAACTAAACAAACAAACAAATCAAAGCCCCTCAACCAGACAGAGTTCCATCCTACCCTGTGGTAACAGCCCTAACTCCTGTGTGGATCCAGAAATGGCTACATATTACACACGGTCCTCCACAGCCATTGTCCCTGAACGTGCTCCAAGCATGACTGGTGAGAGGGAGGATGTTCATGGACTTGCTAAGACATGTCGGTGCCACCTTGGAGCAAGGTTGGGTTTTGTTTTTGTTTTTTAAGGACTTCCTGCCTTTTCAGGGTTGTTGCTGGGGAAGGTTGGTGCTGCTTCTTGCCAGGCGTGGCTGTCTCTGGTTTGCAGAAGAACAAAAGCAGAAAGGATGCTTTCTGTCTGCTTAATATTTGGGGTGAAGTGATTGTTGTGGCTAATCAGTGGTGAGAGGATCTGGAAAGGGACCCCCGAGAGAAAAGGCAGTGAGAGTGTGTGTAAAAGACAGGAAATAGATAGACAGGCAAAGAGTGGAGAGAAAGAGAAGTGGAGATGGGTGTGTGTTACAGATGTTTCTCTGTAAGGGAAGGGAAGTCTGCAAAGAAGGGACTGGGACTGGGTTCTCGAGAAGCCATGCCCACTTTAAAAATGTGGCCTCTGACAGCTTTCCATTCAGGTAAGATTGCCCTTAGCTGAAAAAAGCTTTCCCATCCCTGCAGTAAGCCACAGTTGAGAGTTCTCACCATCTTTGTTGTTTGGTTCTAGAAACAAACTATGATCCCTAGCTTAACTGGCGATCATGGTTTGTTTTGTTCAAATTAGCAATGACCAGGAAGCCAAGAACATCCCTTGACTTCATATTGTGGTTCGCTTCTCCCATGTGGGAAAGTGGGAAAAATTGGCGCATTCACAGTAAACTTTTCTTTCAGTCATGATCTTGTTGCCCTGTAGAGTTTACTACTGGCAGAATTGGAGCTATGTTTTCACAATTGCCAAAGTCCTATTATTAATTAATAGACATATATTTGAAACAGCCTTATAAAGAATTTATGCATTTTAATTAAAGTTGCATTTATTTATAGATTTTAAGAGCTGATTCTTTTTCAACATACCACTTTAAAATTTGAGGGTGGCCTGTCGTTTCTTCTATTCCATTTCCATGTCACATTGATTGCTTCCCCCATCTACCAGAATCCTAACATTGCTATTTTCTGTTGACTTAATTCTGCATCTCTGGTCTTAATACCACTGTTAAACTGTCTTGAAAACAGCACACAGTTACACATCCCTAGCACACATAATTTCAGGCTTACTGTTACCACCTTAAATTATAACTTAATAAAGAAGAAGCTCCTGAACAGGCACCTAGAACTCATTTGAATCCAATATTGATGAAAGGAACACTTCAGCTGAGTCCACGTCCAGATCTGGCCTCCTACTTTTTCTCTGTTAACCAGCTACAGTTGCATGGGAGAGCCATCCCTCTATCCTATAGTTACTGTGCTCTTGCCCTTTTTCCAGATAGCTACATTTGTTGGCAGCTTTCAGGAGTCTACAACTGCTCCCACAACTGAAAGAGCACTAAGCAGTTGTAAGTTTAAGCTTTTTCATGGAGTATTAACATTCTGAATTAATTGTGCATTGTATTGGCAATCTTTTCCCCTAGCCCAGATAGCTTATGTTAAGAGTTCATAAAAGTAGAAATTCTTATTAGCATCTTGCATTTCTCCTGCTGCTTCAACTGTGAGGCTATATAAAGATTATGTTTTCTATAGTAAAGGTAAAGGTACCCCTGCCAGTACGGGCCAGTCTTGACAGACTCTGGGGTTGTGCGCTCATCTCACTCTATAGGCCGGGGGCCAGCGCTGTCCGGAGACACTTCCGGGTCACGTCGCCAGCGTGACATCGCTGCTCTGGCGAGCCAGAGCCGCACACGGAAACGTCGTTTACCTTCCCGCTAGTAAGCGGTCTCTATTTATCTACTTGCACCTGGGGGTGCTTTCGAACTGCTAGTTTGGCAGGCACTGGGACCAAGCAACGGGAGCGCACCCCGCAGCGGGGATTCAAACCGCTGACCATTCTATCGGCAAGTCCTAGGTGCTGAGGTTTAACCCACAGCGCCACCCGTGTCCTCATGTTTTCTATAAGAGCTTTTAAATGGAGTTAACTGATTGCCATTAACTTGAATTAGCAACTGCACCTGAAATTGCAAGTCTGAATAGTGCAACCATTTGTGTCTGAATTCAGACTAAAGAACAAATCTTTTTTTTAAAAAGGTTACCAGGGCTGTATTCAAAGTAGTGTTAAGCAGGTTGTTTTGTCAGCGCAAGGATTTATCCTTGTGCAACAGAAAAAAACCTCTTCCTCTGGGCCCCAAATTTGTTCTGGGTGTTTCCCCAACCCTCTGGAACAGCTTTGGGTATGGCATGGGGTATGCATGAGGGGTGGAGAAAAGGAGGGAAATCCCATTGCACTAGCTCTAATCCTATTTCTAGCACAACTGTTTAGCTCAATACTACCCAAAGTGAAATATTGAGCTGGAGGACTGAGACTGCATATGAATGACATTTTATTTTAGAATCAGTGAGAGTCTGAGTACTTCCTTTTTCTTTGTAGTCCACACACAATCTAGATCTAGTGCATATTTTTGCTCCTGAAAAGTGCATTTTGAAAAACTGGTTGGTTCATTCCAAAATAAAAGTTCATTGCAGATTGATTCTGCATTTCCCCACAGTGTGTTCATTTGAAAACAGATGAAGGTGGTTCCAGCAATGGGGGAGTGTCTCCACACCTTCCCTTCTTCATTCACCCAGGGCATATGCAGGGAGGGAAAGGCATTGATAACCTAATCAATGGAGATTTTTCAAATGGTTATCCGATAACCACACCCACCCACCCTTCTGGATGGCAGGATTTAGAGTCAATCAAGATTGAAAGCAGCATGCTGAGGACAACCATGAACAATTCCAGAGTGACAAAAAGTATGCTTTGGTACTACAAAGGGATTGGTGTGTACACAGCCTGAGCCTTATGTCCTTAGTGCACATGTATGAATTGCACTGCGGTGGCCAAAATGGTGGCCTTCAGATGTTGGACTACGGCTTCCATAATCCCTGGCCAATGGCCATGTTGGCTGGGACTGATGCGAGCCGGGAGCCCAAAAACATCTGAAGGGCACGGTGATCTAAACCCCCAAATTCTAATGTTGAAGCATGTACTATGAAAATGCTGCTACTAACTTTTACTCAGTTTTACTCAAAAATAGTGAGGCCTTTTCTGTTAGTTAGAGATTCTATTTCTAACAATTCTGTAAGGGCTGCCACCCATTTTGCAGGTGGCAAAGTAAGGCTGAGAGTCTGCTGAGGCATGCTTTTTCAATTTTTTTGGCATGATTTTTCTTTTATTACCATGAGGAAATTAGCACAGGTCTCAGTTCAGGTAAACAGAAGCTTAAGCAGTTAGGGGCACGTTCAGAATGTCATCAATACTGGGCACCTCAGTAATGAAATAGTTTTAATGCAGTTGTGAACAATTATTATCAGAAGCCCTTTACCTGAGAAATAGGAGGGAAAAGATACCTTGAAAGGAAAATCTAGATTCATTTTATAGAAATGAAGTTATTTTCCACGGATTGCAGTAGGACTTTGCACTTAATGCATCCCTTTGAAAGGCTATTATTTGTAAGGATCAGGTGCCTGGTTTCTGCAGAAACATTTTGGCTGCTTTTCCATTTGTAGTGACTCATTGGTGCTCAGAGAGCACCAGTGATATAAATTAGTAATGATGGAAAAGCAGTTTCCAAAGTGGTTGTTTGAATCTGCTCTACGGGGTTTTGTGGAGTTGGGCATGCCTATGTCTTGATTTTTGTACTTTAAATTACCTAGAAAGTCTAGGAGTGTTCTGAAGTTATGTAGGCCTAAGAGTGTTTGGGGTTGCGTGATCAGACAATGGTAAGGATCTCCAGCAGAGCCCATTGCTGATCAATTTAAAAGGACATGAGCACATGATAAGGACGGGAAAATATCAGAAGTTCAAATCAGAAACGTCCCTAAGAACAAGGCAAGTAGACCCACTCCAAATGAATGCCTGACATTTTCACTTCTTTCATAATTTTGCATTATTGTACCCTGTCGCTATCTAGGTAGAAGGACTCCAAAAAAGGGCTCCAGTTAGGAAAGAGGCAACCAAAGAGCACAGCTGTCCATAAAATACCTGAGTGTAATTAAAGCTGCTTAAATAGATAAACATGCAGCTCTCCTCCTTCTAGAATATGTAGATTTGTTTGGGTGCCATGAAGCCACTGATCATTAAAACTGTACCAGATGTTCTGCTATGGATTTTGTTTAATTGCTTGTATGAAACTTCTTCATAAACATTCTTGGATAAATTTAACTGACTGACATGTATTGCAGAATATTTAACTGGACTGCAAAATAAGACGAGGGAACTTTTTTAATACAGCTTACAGTAATTAAGTTGTTGTTGTTGCAGCTGGCTGACAGACTACATTATTACACAAACCATCAACCCATCATACAACAAATGACAAGTGGGGGGAAATGTTCTGAATGAGCAATAATGGCACTAGATGTTTGTCTTGTTCTGTCAGTCCAATTACAAGGGCTTGATGGTTTAATTGGTCTTCAGACTGTTAGCTCCCTAGCGTCTATAATTTTAGCCTGTGATAGATTTTTACCACTCTACATATTTCAGTGATACTGGCAAAGCAGGCAGACCTTCTGCTGGAGATTATGCCTGATATGGTCTGCTAAAAGCATTTCTAAGAATATATATACTGTGTCTGTCTATTTATTTATTTATTTATTTATTTAGTCAGTCAGTCAGTCAGTCAGTCATTTTAGTTCATAATCTGTCCTGTTGCTTGTTCAGGATAGCAGAAGCTTAACGATCAGGGTTTTACAGCAGAGTTGGGAAACTGAACCCTCCTATGGCTGGCAAGGCAACAACAGATCTTTAAACTATTATTTCCGCTTATCATAGACTCTCACAAATTACCATTAATGTAATCATATTTATAACTCTCAAGCATTCTATGTAGGCCTGCCACTGGTAATTATTTGGAAATTGCATGTGATGGCAATGAGTGGCTAGGAGGAAACTAGATTCATTATCCAGTGTTTCAATTAGCTTCCTATAGCTTTCCAGGCATAACTCAAAGGTACTGCTTTAATCTATTTGGCACTAAATTGTATGAACACTACGTCCTAGAACCCACCTTCTGCCATGATTAGCTTAAATTATCCTTCTGAGCAGGGATAGGGAATATGGATAATAGACCAAATCAACTTTCCATTAAATTTCGGTTAATATACTGCAAACAAAATTTTGCATAGCTTTCATTTCTAAGGAAAAGAAGTAACTGATCTGTATGTGTATTTGCCAACCATTCAGAGAGACATATTCAGGGAGCACCAGTGACTGTATGGGAAGGAGAGGGTGAAACCCATTTTGTTAACTTCCTTGTTTTAGGATTGAACCAAGCCATAGCATTTTATAGTTCTCGGTAGTGGCACCTGCCCTGTGGAACACCCTCCCATCAGATGTCAAGGCAATAAGCAACTATCTTACTTTTAAAAGACATCTGAAGGCAGCCCTGTTTAGGGAAGTTTTTAATGTTTAATGCTGTATTGTGTTTTTAATATTCAGTTGGGAGCCGCCCAGAGTGGCTGGGGAAACCCAGCCAGATGGGTGAGGTATAAATAATAAATTTGATGATGATGATGATGATGATGATGATGATGATGATGATGATAGTTTAGTGGTTATTTGACTCTGAGGAGTGTGTGTGATCTGTCCTGAAGCTTCAGAATATGAGAGTTAAAATAAAACAAGTAGAATTCACAGTAGTTTGAAAAAAATACACTTTTGTATTGATATTTTTATTCTTTTTTTTTTGTAGGACATATTACTATTACACAGTATTTATTAAACTATTATCCTGGCCTTGATATTGAGAAAAGGAATGTCTTTGGATTTACTGCACTCATGAAGTCTGCAATGCAAGGCCGAAGTGAATGCATCAGAGCTTTAATGTTGGCAGGTATAGAAAAATCCTATGCTTCATTATCCTCATTCCCTTGAACTACTGTAAAGACTACTTCTAAATGAAGGACTGCAGTTCTTGATATTTACTCTGTTGGCAGCCCTACCTACTCTAATTACAGGTTGGACAAAGAAAGAGAGAAGGAGAGAGAAATGCAAAACCATTGTTGCTTATTGTTGTTTTCCACCACTGAATTTTCTACAAATGGATCTCATTAAGTAAACTAAATTCATCAATTTATTTATAAACATGAATATTCTACCATATTTTGCAAAAGCAGTACCAAACACGATCTAGGGCAGCTGAAATTTCCTTTCAGTGCCTGCAGGGTTTACATACTCAGTTTAAATGGAAGGCATAACCCAGTGAATTTGTACTAACCCTTGCAAAAACAAGTTTGCATAGTACAGAACTTTCATAAAACACAATAGGAAAAGCAGACAAAGCAGCTGAATTAAAAGCAGAGAGTAACAATTGGAATACTAAAATTATATGAAAAGCAGCCTGAAATAGAAAAAAAGAAAAGTCTTCAGCAATCAGCTGAAGCTTAAAAGAGAAGAGCCCTGGCATGTCTCTACAGAGAAGGTATTCCACAGTTTTGGTTCCACCAAAAGACTGTATTGAGTGCCCATCTTCTGATGTTACATAAGGATGGAGCAGAGCCTCTGAAGTTGACTTTATCTGGCAGCAGGCTCGCTTGCTTATTTTTTAAAATTTCTATATCACTCTTCCAACTGGGGGCTGAGGGGGGCATACAACATAATTAAGCCAGTGTTACTAAACATCTGCAATAACAATAAAAAACTAAAAACACACCTCTTGAAAATTTACAATTTTTATTCACAGGGTTATTTCAATAGTTCATGGAGACCAGTGTGTTTTTTGTGTATTTCAGGTTATCAGGAAACGGGTTCATAGCAAAGTGATGTGGAGATGGGCTATTACTTCTGCTCATTTTAGGGAAGCTGTCAGGATGGCAGCTACTGGCCAGACATTATATTTAGAAATAATTCATGGATTAAGGACTGCTCAGCAATTGCAAGAAATAATGGAGCTTGTAGAGTGCTAAAGAGGATGAAACATGGATTTATTGCCAAAAGGCTCAGGAGAAACAGAGCTAAGCTATTGCGGCCTTATTTTGAGAGAGTATCTCTAAGCCAGGGCAAACCACAGTGATTATTCATTGTTTTTAGCAAATATTACAGAACAGGAATTCACACGAGATACAAATATGTTCTTCTATTCAAATACCTGAAGGCTCCCATTTGTTAAATATGGTTTAACATATGGTAAAATGGTAAGATACACAATTTCAACCCATCTAAAGGCAATTGCACAAATATTCTCAGCTGCAAATTTCTCCTATGCTAGTTAGGTTGCTGTGGACTCCCGCAGTTGTTTGAAATATTTGTAAAACTAGAGCCTAACCCCACTTTTCTTGGGAGTCAGCCCCATTCATTCAATAAGATTTACTTCTGAGTAGGCTATTACGTGACCAATTTACTCATACTGAAATGAGTCGAAAAATGAAGCTATGAAACATCTACGTTAATATTGCCGTTTTAAAAAAGAAGGGCCCAAAAGTTCCTATAAACTTGGAGTTTTTCTGATGTTTTTGCTGGAAACCTCAGCTCAGATACTTCAAGCATATTTCATTTGCAGATAATATTGCAATATGTGTAGCGGTATTAATTTAATGGAATATTAATATTCCAAACTGACTGGGATGTTCAGGTTACTTATTCTGAAAAAAACCCTGTTTGTAATATTAGATTTCTCTCTGGAAAATCAGGTCTAAGTGGAGATGGACACGTTTCTTACAAGCTGATTTTCAGACTCAATGTAATTCAGAATGATTGATAGAATGCCATGACACTTGGAAGGAGGACTTGAATATTCATGTGTGACCCAGGTAGCAAAGTACCTAACCTCATTTATGTTCATGTGGGATTAGTTTTAAAGAAGTCACTGCAATACTTCAGTAGTGTTTAAAGCAAATATTGTATCCCAAATAGATTTCCTGAGAAAGAACATACAGCAAAAATTTGACAAGCTATTAGAGAAGACTTATTTGTGGTCACTGTACAGACAATCTTCAGTATTTTCTATCTAGAGCTTTACTGGTAGAATTTCCCCATTTAGGCAGAGAGGATGCTGGAGTCAAGAGCTGAGAATACCGTATTCCGTTCATTTCTTTTCTTAGCCCTACGACAACAATAACACAGAAAACATTATCTAAGCTCTGTATTTTTTCTACCATTCATTCCATTAGTACTATTTATTACTTGATTCAATCTTTGTGTTCCGTGGGATAAATGTTCATATTATCTTCAGAGTCTCTTTCAGTGGTGGTACCAGCACACACTCCAAGGTATGCTAGCTTACCAGTCACCCATCTGTGCAACTGGAGAGAGATTGCTTACCAGTAAATTGCATTATTTGATTGGTCATCTGCGCAGTCACAGCTCATGTAGCTTCTTCACTGCTGGTGCCGTCAGTTCGTTAAAATCATCATGGCAAGGCTGAAGGAACAAACAGGAGGCATCTGCCTCACCTGTTTCAGGCCAACCCTTCTCCCTGAAAGGAGGAGACAGGAATACTAACCCCCTGACTAACATATTATAAACTCCTGAAAATGTTTTACACTCAAGTGTGACTGCACAGATGGCCATCATTACAGGTAAACAGCCTAATTTTGGTGCACTTGATCCTGAAATACAATCTTAAGAACAGCTGGGAATGTACACACATGGAGTAGCAAAACTTCAATGCCTAGAGCAGGAAAAGCAGTCAACTACTTTGCGTTTGCCTGAGATAAAACAGCAGAAAATTACATGAGGAGGAATACATAATGCCATAAATGCACATAAAAGCCAACCTTTTTTTTATTTAGCAGAATATAGAGTAGTGTGCCTTAGTATTTGCCAGTATAAGGGTAGAGATAAGGAGGGGTCAGCAAACCACATTTTCCTATCACCTTTCCTCCGTTTCCTGTCTGGCATTGGATGGTTTCAGATAGATATACCTTTCACTGACTTATTCTGGTCAGATGTAATCTCAAATTAACCTCTTAACCATTCATGAGATTAGCCTAAATCCACAGATTTGGGTTTCTGGCTGTGCCATCTGGTGTGCTGGAATTGTCAGCAAACACTATTCACATCTCTTCCATTTGTCCTTTCAATAGCTTTTGTTTGTTTTTTACTGGTACTTTTTTGTTGGCTGTTTAGTATGTGTAATTTTGCTTTCATCTGCAAAATGAAAGGTCCATTGTAGACCTAATATTCCGAGTCTCCTGGCCATTCCCCCTTCCAGTCCATTTTTGGAGCTGACTGTGGTGTACAGTTTACATGGCAGGCGGGGGGGGGGGGGAAAGGAGCATATGAGCAAGACTCCCTTAGATACTATTCTTTTTCTGAATTGCAGTCCTTCTATTAATTGTATATCTATCTGTTGCAAACCCTACACCTGTAATTTGCTACATTTAGAGATACTCTGCTTTCAAATGCAAGTGCAAATGTAATATAAAATGATTTAAAACTGAGTATGTGTAGACAAATGTGACCACAGCCAAATTTCATCTGGCCCTCTGGGGTGGGTTTGATGTTATGTCAATCGCAGTTCCTTTGCAATAAGATCATCACAGAGGGAAACACTTCTCAGCAGACTTTTGTTCCTTGCAAATATAGAAATAATAATAATCCATGCATTTTGCAATAGCATGCATGCAGTTTTGGGGATGTAACTGCATTTTGAAGTTTGAGGTTTTAAATAGCTGTATGTGAAATTTTGCTGTTCAACTAGGCATTGACACTATTTGCATTCTTCTGTGATTACAGAGGTCCTTTTGCCTTTTTCAGAGACAGGACAGATTAAAATGTAGTACGCAATATCATTTAACAAATGTTAAAAACAAATGCTGAAAACAAATGTTGAAAAATAAAAGGCTGAAGAAAAGTAAAGGAGAAACTTGAGTGGAGATACACTTATTTAATTATGGTACAGTTGTACCTTGGTTCTTGAACGCCTTGTGACTCAAACGTTTTGGCTGCCAAACGCCACAAACCCAGAAATGAGTGTTCTGGTTTGCGAACATTTTTTGGAAGCCAAACGTCTGACGTGGCTTCCAATGGAATGCAGGAAGCTGCTGCAGCCAATCGGAAGCTGCGCCTTGGTTTTCAAAAATCAAATGGACTTCTGGAATGGATTCCATTTGAGAACCAAGGTACGACTGTATTTGTATCTACAGGAAATAGCTTGGATCTAGCCATGCCCACTAATATGGGGCCACAAACAGTTTTATGCAGAGTAATGTGGCCCTTAGTCTACAAAAGGTTACCACCCCTGCCATGGGCTGTAACAAAATAAGATAAATGGAAGTTTAAGTTTAATGTGAGAAGCGTATGTATGGTAGAATCATGTTTTTCTAGGAAGAAAACTTAGAAAAACCATTCATTCCCAATACACACTTCCACAACATTCTTTACTGGCGATTTGAATTAAACAAATATTTAAAATACCTCAGAGATTATCACAAAACTGTACTTCATTAAGACTTTTGAGACTGATACAGTGTTTTTTAAAACTCCAACTCAGTGAGACAATGAAATGCAAGGTCAAGCAGCACTTATTACTTGTGTTGTGATGATGACACATGTTAAACATCACTGATGGTGTAGCTATGGGGTCATAACAATATCTGCTGGCTCTCACTACAATTCTGTACTGAGCAGCAAATATCTAAATAATTTGTGTAGCTAAAAAAACAAAGTAAAATTGGGTTGTTTTATCAAAATATTAACTGACAGTCAAAATAGAGTTGTCAAGCAGCTAAGGTTTTAGAGTTTCCTAACGCAATATCTTACAAAATTCAGGATATGCTTAGCTTTACCTATATAATGTGGTCAGCTGCATTTTTTAAAAAAACTAACACGCTCTCTCTCTCTCTCTCCTTTGAGGGGCAAACATTTATGCCACAGACCCAGGCCGTGGATTCACATCTCAGGAATGGGCATGTTTCACAGGAAGAATAGAATCTGCCTATCTTATGCAAAGACTTATGGACAAGCCATGTGCTGAGCAATTTTGTGACCACTATGAGCTAGAATGGCCAAAGTTGAAAGAACTTCTTGCCAAGGCTGCAGAGCCAAAGACCTGTTTGCAAAAGATCTCGGAAGGCGTCAGATCAATAATAGCTTCCAGAGGTTTCAAAGGCCCTGAAGATGATGGTGTCCTTGATCATATGGTTCGGGTGACGACAAGTCTAAGGAGCTCTTTTGTTGCCATAGCTTGTAGGACCGTATGCCCTGGAAGTCCGCCTGGCATAGGGAAACGCAGGCCTGCTGTACAAGAGATCTTTAGGAAACAAAGAGCCAAGGAAATCAAATCTATGGATAGCAAAGACCATTTTAACAGCTATGAGAAGCTGTTTCAGAACTCCAGAGTTATGTTAGTCTCCAAAAAGAAGGAAAGGCGAGCCAGCCTCCAGCCTTTCAGTCTAAATGTACCTCAGGTTAGCATTGTGGTTCCAAGGAAATCAAGCTTGCTGCCACTACACTTGTTGAGAAGGAGCAGTGTGCGCCCAGGATTTGTCATCCCCAAAGTCCGAATCAACAAGGCACCTCCACCTACTTTCCAGCCAGAGAAAGTCAGACGAAAAAGCAGCGCCGGTGATGGGGCTTATCTGCAGATTCCTAAGTGGAGGTATAAAGAGCTGAAGGAAGAAAGAAAGAAGGCAGAGGAAGAAGAAAAGAAAAAAGCAGAAGCAGCTCAGAAACAGAAGCAAGGGTCTCCCGTGAAAAGCAAGACTTGAACTGAGGCTGAGACTCATGATAGCACTACTGAGATCAATAGAAAAGTCAAGTTGCTGTATTGGGGCCAGCTGAATGACACAATTTAAAGGAGAATAAATCATCTAGAGAGCAACTGATATGGTAAAGTGTATACTGTATTTTTCGCCCTATAGGACGCACTTTTCCCCCTCCAAAAATGAAGGGAAAATGTGTGTGCGTCCTATGGGGCAAATGCAGGCTTTCGCTGAAGCCTGGAGAGCGAGAGGGGTCGGTGCGCACCGACCCCTCTCACTCTCCAGGCTTCAGGAAGCTATCCCCCAAGCCCGGCAAGCTCCGCTTCCCAACCCAGCCTCTTATCTCCTTTGCAGTTCGATGGCGGGGGGGAAATGGCGCCGTGTCCTACTTCGGAGTGAGTGTGTGTGGCCAGTGCCAGCGAGGAGACCCAAGTTAGGCAGAGAGGCGGGGCGGAGGTAGAGAGAGAGAGAGAGACCGAGGAGTGCGCTCTTCCAACGGAGCTCCCGACCCACAAGCAGGCGGCTCCGGCGTCCCCACGAGTGCACACACAAACACGCCCGCGGCCAGAGACGCGTCTGCCCGCACAAGCCTTAGTCAACACCCATGACGGAGAGGGAGAAGCAGAACTGCGCCGGTGTGTGTGCCATAAAAAGCGCCCCCCCCTTTCCAGACTTCTTTCTTTTAAAGTTTAAAGAGCACGTTACATAAATCTGCAGGTCAGGTTCTTGCGCTTGTCTAGGGCCCCGAAATTGCAGAGAGCTGCAGCTGCTGCTGCTGCTGCTTCCGAGGCAGGGGCAGTAAGGGAGATGGGGGCGAAAGGAGGCAGGTGACAGATCCATTTCCCCCACTACTGCCACCAGCACGGTGGAACCAAACTGCGTTATGATTTTAAAACCTTACGTAAATGCCCCCACCCCCGCGTTAGCGGAGGAAAACATCTTTAAAGAGGGTGGGGGGGGCACTTGCTTCCCCAGACACAGGCGAGTTCTTGCAAAAGAATGGGAGGGGGAGATGAGAGCTCGCACTCCGGTTCCTTAGCCATCGTCTTTACGCAGAGTAGAAGCCGCCCAAATCTATCCCCACGAAGACCAGCCTTCGAAACGGGCAACCTTCATTTCTCCTTGGGCGACGGGGCGGGAAGGATGCAGCGCCTCAAGTTCTCTCCCTCCCCCCACCGCCCCAACCTTACACAGGCTGAAGTGTTTTCTTCTGTTGCAAATGGGCACCAGGGGGGGAAACGGAGCCCTGGAAATCGCCCGGGTGAGGCTGGGAGACTTTACAAAATGCAGCTCCAACGTCTTCCTCACTCGGACAAAGTTTCAGCTTTATTTAGAGGCAGAAGCAGAACAACATCCCAAGTCCAGCCCCGAGGAAAAGGGGGGTAACTCAACCAGTCAGCAACCCCCGCTTCCTTTCGCCCGCCTTTTTGTGTATCTTGTGATTGTGTGAGGATGGTGGCTCCATCAGGGGCTGCTTCGGCCGCCAGCTTCCTTGCCCTCTTCGCTATATCGGAGGGTTTAAGCCCCCCACCCATCCTCCAACCCTTGTATTGAATGCAAACTCCCCCTACCCTCCCAAAAACTATGCCTGAGCTTCGCAGCATCTGGGGAGGGGAGGATGAGAGGGAGAGAGAAAGGGCGCGTTCATGAGGACTACAAAGTTGCAAATATGGCTCCCCAGTCACCCTCGCCTGATCGAGGAGGCAATGAAAACTGGTGATCGCCCTCCCTCTGGGACCCGTTCTGGGGGCTGGGGTCGGGGGAAGCTCGGGCTTCCCCCGCCCCAGCCCCGCGCTTGGGGGGGGAAATAATTTTTTTCCCTTTATTCCCCCCCCCCCAAATCTAGGTGCGTCCTATGGGCCGGTGCATCCTATAGGGCGAAAAATACGGTATACGTCAAGAAATGTAAGGAAAGATTTAGAGAATCTGTGAACAGGTTTAAAATATGGAAAAGGTAGTTTTCTTGGGGTGGAAAACAGATGACCCACAAAAGGGGTAATGGGATTAAGCTCCAAGAAGGGAGAGTTAGTCTGGATATCAGACATTTTTCTATACATAAAAGAGTATTAAGCTACAGAGTATGTTTGCAAGGGAAACTAATATTAAAAATAGATTTCATAAGCACTGGCTTGGGGATAAGTGAAAAGACAAGTCTACGGATTTTGTACAAGTGTATTATGATCTCCCCATCCCCCACACTAAAGTAAAGGGCTTTAGCTTGATGCTTGCTTTTAAGAAAATATGGACATTGTAATGAAATTTTAAAAAACCAAAAAAAAAAAAAAAACATTGAAAGGATGCAAAAATCTCAGGGCATTTTGTAGAAAACCAACTTTATGAATAAAATGTTTGTAAAGCATTTCTTCTGAAAGATATGTTAATAGAAACAAAATGGTCTGAAATTATATATTTTGTATTGAATGAGATTTCACTGTTTATTTATAAAAAGTGTAAATACTACGAATTGGGTTAATTTCACAAAATGCAACATTTCTGAGGATCCTCCCCAGTTATTTTTCAAGATTATGCTCAACTTTAGGTTCTCCCACTTCTGTATTCTGAAACAGATCTGCAGCAAAATTTGCAACGTGATGTGCTCCCTGTTCAGGATCCAGCTGTCACGTTCCTTAGCCACACCATTTTTATTTATTTTTTTAACTCTCAACAGCCAGTCAGCATGCTGTGGCCACTGAACATTTGACCATCTATTGAATCCCTCCCGACTTCTTCCTAAATATGTTTTCTTCTTCTGCAGACCCCTATACCTGCTGATACATTCCCAGCTTGCGTGTGGGCAGTGCCATTTTTGCTTTATAAGAAGCTGCACTCATTTCCTGAACACCAGAAATTGGGGGAATGGTGCTTCTTCTAAGAAGCTCAAGGCATTTTTAGTACATGCAAAAATTCTGTTGAACACCACCACTGAACTTAAAGTGCAAACATAGCCATTCTCAGAAATAAACCCTACTGAGTTCAATGAATTTACTTGCTGGCAGGGTATAGATTTGATTCAGTTCTCATTTAAAGCCAAATGTATCAAAGCAAGAACTGGAATACAGCAATCCTTTGAAATTCACATGTATCTGAATCTGCAATGCAGTTTTTCAAGCAATGCTTACAAAAATGCATGCACCGGTATATAATTTAGGCAAAAGTGTGCATAAAAAACACTAAAATGCGAAAGGATTTGCATGACTTTTTTTTTATGCAGACTGTTGCAGAAATGTGGAGAACTGAATCTAAGATTTGAAAAATGGGAAACACAATACCAAACTGAGAGACACTACTTCCTGGTCTATATGGGACAGGAGCCATGCATCTATATGGGACAGGAGCCATGCATGCTTCTAGTATGGAAGACCATCAACTAAATGAATGCATATACATTTTTGCCCATTTTTTAATCAGTTCTCTGCAAAACTAAATTGCTGATATGTATTAAGTTCTGCTATTACTAAAATTTATGGCATCCTAAAAAGATGTCGGTAATATTTTCAAATGATGCTCTCCCCTTTTTTATAATTAGAGGGCAAGCTTTTAGATGCCCATGGCAAAACTGCCTATATGCATCTTTCTCTTATGCTCCAACAGAGATGATATATTTTTTCTTCACAGCCAACACATAATATTTACATATCAAATCAGTCAGTTTCTTTAAAAAAAATCAATTCTTACAAGCAAGTACATGAATTTGCACTTTGATTATCATCTAAAGGACAGGTTCAGCTGAAATGCACTATGACTCTCAGGGATGAATTTAAACAGTAATGTTCAAAGGGTTTAACCCATTTGTATGTGTATATGTTATATTTTCAATTATGAGACAATAAATTCTGTTTAAATTATGGCATGCCTTACCTCAGTTTGGTTTGGGACCAGCATGATCTTATGATCAGCTTCTAACACCATGAAATTGCCCCGCCCAGCTCCTACCTTTGCACATTCGACTAGGTCAGCTTCAACTTCGGCCGCCTTTATGGCCAATGCTCCATTAGTGGAGATTTGTAGGGTAGCCACTTGGTTGTCTCCCTCCACTTTCACAAGACATTATTAGTTAGATCAAATGTTTTCAGCTGAAGCGGCTTTTGGCCGCATGGTATTACTTCAGGTCTTGTAATCAGTGCGCCAGCAGTGTGGACTCACCCAGCTGTTGGGAAGTGCTGCGGTATGTCCCAATCCACTGGCCTTCCCTAAGATGGTCTGATTTCTATTTTTTAGAGGGGGTTCTGTCTCTTCTGCTTTTTAATTGGTTTATGAGCTGGGAGGGAGGCGGGCTAATATTCCATTTTCAGGTGCTTCGGTGTATGGTTTAGGGAAGTTTTTAATGTTTAATGCTGTTTTGTGTTTTTAAGATTTGGTTGGGAGTTGCCCAGATGTAAATGATATATTATTATTATTATTATTATTATTATTATTATTATTATTATGCTGTTTGGCAAGTCCAAAAAAACTGAGCAAGTGCCTGCCTTCCACAAGTCTTTGCTCCTGCCTGCGGTCATGTGAGAGGACTCACCCAGTCCACTGTCCCCAGCATCCTACTCTTAAATCTACACTTCAGGTAAGCCAATCATTCTTTTCAAAACTGTTAAGATACATAAAGAGAGAGAGACCATTTTCTAGAATGCGTTACCTATATTTTTGCACAACACAATTGTCAGCGCTGCCCAAGGTCCCAGCTCACACAAGACCAACGCTGCTTCTTCCTCAAGTAAAAAAGTCTTTATTGAAGTTCAGTTTCATTTCCAGACGCGCAGCGCGCAACGCTACGTCTATACCTTAGACCGTCGAAGTTCCATCTGAATCTCCTCCCCCCTGACACCAGTTTAAGATTCTAGCCTTACTCCACCTCTTACTCTGTTCCTTCTTTCTCTGGGTCCTCCTGCTAGTCGGAGTCTCAGCCCTCCTAGACTCCTCTGACGCTGAGTCCCCTGACTCTTCCCCCTCCCTCCTTCGGGCTTTAGGACCTGGCTCCCAATCCGGGTTTTCTGCTGTCCCGCGCTCCTCCACATTTGAACTTGGCGCGCGCGCGCAGCCTCCCACTTTCCTTCTGACCGTTACACTTGTGTCACTGCTCCCTCTTTCGGGGAGGCTAGCTGGACCTGGCCTTCCCTCCGTTTCCCCACTTCCCGATGGGGGCGTGGTTACCCCTGACTCATCTTCTCTCCCCGCTGGAGGAGAGGCTGGTCCTGACTCATGTGACTCTTCCCCCCCACTGTGCTCTGGTGGGGGAACTGGTCCTGATCCTCCGCTACTCCCTTGGGAGTCCCCTCTGGTCCCTTGTTTATGGAGCGTCCCCCCTGGGACCCCCCTCGCCCTTACCATAGGCGCCCCCTCCTGGGAATCTTCTGATTCGCTGGAGAAGCTCATGGAATCTCTCGGGTCACTGTCATATTCCCCTACGCTCCCCTCTGATTCCTCTCCTCCGCTCTCTATTTGCTCTCTCCCCTGCGCTTCTGCTCCTGAGCCTCTGACAACAATAAATCCGATTCTTACTGAAAACTTCAGGCAGAGCTTATAAAACTTAGGCAATCTATTGCTATCAAAGGGATCTTTATGTGCTTGCTCTCCAGTTGAAGGCCATAGTACCCAAAAGCAAATGAACTGAAGAGCTCTGCCAGATGATGTCAGAGGCTCATCTAGTCTCCAGCATCTTATTTTTACAATGGCCAAACTGATACCTATGGGAAGCCCTTAAGCGGGAATTGAGTACAACAGCACCCCCACTTGTGATTCCCAGTAACTGGTATTCACAGGCATATGTTACCTCTGACAGTGGAGGTAGGACATAGCCATCATGGCTGGCAGCTACTGAATGTCGGACCCTCCATGAATTTGTCCATCCACATTGGTTGCCATCACTGCATCTTGGGGTAGCAAACACAAGGAACTAGTTTCCCCCCTGTCCAGTGTTTTCCTATCAGCTTAATAGAACTTTAGCTGTATTGTGCCCAAGAGATATATGGAGCTCAGCTAGCATTGATGTATGTGTGTGTTTTTACAGTGAAGTCAAACTTTGCTTTTCTGTTATTGCTTCCTGAGTTTCAGTCTTCACTGATTTATTAGCAGTGCTATGCTACTACACCTAAAGTCAATATTTGAACTCCCTTTATGAGAAAAGAACCCTAGAAGCTAGCTAGCAAGCAAGCAAAAAATACTGATCACACAACTGTATGTTTGGCCACTGTTGAAGGATTTTGACCTTTTTACTTTGAAAGTTGGTAGTGATCTTTGCACAAGACATTATGCAATCATTTTGTATTATGTCTAGGTATATAGACATACACTCTATTCCTGGATCTACTCCACTGTTTCAAACCCTTTGTAATACTGGGCTACACATTTTTCCTCTAGACTTTCCTAAAATGGAAGTCAATAGAAACCGTTCAATTTGTCTTTTGTTGCAGTGGATTTAACTAGTTAATAGTTGTAGTGGTGTCTTATTTTTGAGTACAGTGGTGCCTCGCAAGACGAAAAGAATCCGTTCCGCGATTCTCTTTGTCTAGCGTTTTTTTCGTCTTGCGAAGCAACCCTATTAGAGGCTTAGCGGATTAGCGGCTATTAAAGGATTAGCGGCTAAGCTGCTAAAAAGCTATTAGCGGCTTAGAAAAAGGGGGGGGGCGAGCGGAAAAAAAATCGCAAGACTAGCAAGACGTTTCGTCTTGCGAAGCAAGCCCATAGGGAAAATCGTCTTGCGAAGCAACTCAGAAACGGAAAACCCTTTCGTCTAGCGGGTTTTCCGTCTTGCGAGGCATTCGTCTTGCGGGGCACCACTGTACAGTGATATTGTTATATCACCCAGAAGACAGTACATAACAGAGGCCACTCAAGTTTCCTCAAACCCAAACCGGAGTCTAATTTTACATTTTACCAAAATAAATAAATAATATTCTGTTGTTGTCCCCAATGCTTCTGTTCATCCTCCCAAATGTCTATTTAATTTACAGCTTCAAAACAGCATCCAACTATCTGAGCAATAAACTGAACACAGATTTAAAACAGAACCAACAATTAATTGCACCCCATGAGCTTGTTTTTTTTTTGGCGTAATTGTAGCCAGAACATTTTAGCTCTCTGAATTCTTTTCTATACCTATTAGCCCCGTATGGATTCTGCACTAAAAATAAAATTAAGATAAATTCCTCCCCGACATCATTACACTCCTCCCCAACCAACAAATGTTTGAAAATAGTTTTGTCACTTTCTTTTTTGGAGAATTTATCATGCAATTTTTTACTCACTCTGTTTTTTAATATATAATTTAAAAAATAGTTTTCCAATATACCCCCAATAATAGCCAAATTATAACAATAATAATTTATTGATTCTTGTTTTACAAATCATAGTGAATGGCAAGGAGCAATACAGGGAGGTTGCATCGCCAACTACTGGAAATTTCCCCCCACTCACATGTCTCTTCTGAATTTCAACTGCTGTGACCTTAGCAGAAAGGACTACTGCTTGCAGAAGTCCAGGCATTGGTGTGTGTTGGGGAGGGGGAAACCTCCTGGAACAGAACAAGATATGGCTTGGAGGGCTGCAAGAGGAAAGGAGGATGAGTGAAAATTGGGTGTCCCAACTTGCACAACCAGAAGCGCTTTCCACTAAAGCAAAGCCACCACTGGGTATGACCCTTGAAAAGCAAAGAAAACTTACCTTATGGAGGAAAGAGATATGACGACTCAGGCCAAACTAACTCTAGCTGTTCCCTGCTTTGCTAAATGCCAACGAAATGGAGAATCAGGTATTTCCCTCATAACCAACAGAACCTTATAGAACACTCTAACAAATTGCCTAGGTGCATTTTGGTGCCTCTGAGTTAATGACAAATATGCTCAAACTGTATGTCTTTAAATCCAGAAGCTTTTACCTGTTTACTCATCTTCCTCTAGCATCAAACTAAAGGAACAAGGAGCAGACCTTTTACACTAGTGGTGCCCTCACTATAGAACTGTCTTCCCAGCAAAGCCTTGCAAGGCCAGTTCTCTTTTAGGGTGGCTAAACAATGCTTTCTTCTCCCCCCCCCAAAGATAAATTGTAATTTATGCTCAAACTGAATTTTAAATTGATTTTCCGTTTGCCATTTCTCTAATTTTCATAATTTGTTTTAATGCTATTCTTATTTGTCTTTGATTGTTGTAATCTGCCGTCAGGTTCATAGTTTAGTTGAAAAGTTAGAAATTAAGGTTGTAGCCAACTACCGTATTTTTCGCCCTATAGGATGCACTTCCCCCCTCCAAAAATGAAGGGGAAACCTGTGTGCGTCCTATGGGGTGAATACAGGCTTTCGCTGAAGCTTGGAGAGCGAGAGGGGTCGGTGCGCACCGACCCCTCTCGCTCTCCAGGCTTCAGGAAGCTATCAGCAAGCCTGGGGAGCCCGCGGGAGTTCCCGCAGGGCTCCCTAGGCTGCGGACAGCAGCCTGCCGCCCAGCGCGCCCTGAAGCAGAGCGCCCCGCGCGCCGGGCAGACATCCGCAGCCTGGGGAGTCCTGTGGGAGTTCCCGCAGGGCTCCCTAGGCTGCGGATAGCAGCCTGCTGCACAGAGCGCGCTGAAGCAGAGCGCCCCGCGCTTCTGGCAGGCATTGGCCAGCCCCACAAGCTTGGGGGACAACGGGGAGGCGCAGCGCCGCCATCCCGCTGTTCCCCGGCCTGGTTTTTCCTTTATCCCCCCCCCCCCCCCAAAAAACTAGGTGCGTCCTATGGGACGGAGCGTCCTATGGGACGAAAAATACGGCAAGTCCTAAATCCAATGAAATTAATGGACCTAAGTTAGTCATGCCCATTAAATTTAATGGATTTACTTGGAGTAGAACTAACATTGGATAGAAGATTATATGTATCTCACCCAATGGCAGGAAACAGGATTCACCCTGTGTGATTCAGTCACAGATGCAGCCTTTGATGGTGAGATGAAGGCCAAGGCACCTGTCCTATTCAGTTTCCTTTCCTAGTACAACGAACCTAATTAAGTTGCCACCAAACAGCTGTAATGCAATCTTGCAAGCAGATAATTACTTTGGCAAAATCTGGAGCCACTGCCAGCACCTGGACTCCTGTTCAGAACTTCCCATTATAAATTTTCCGTTCCTTTTAAATTGGTGCACTGTGCAAAAAGTTGTTCCTTTTTGTTGAACTTTTCCTGCGTCTTCTAACAGCAGCACAAGACACAGAAATTAAACATAACAGGAGTTTCCCCTAGCATAGAGTGGTGGAAACATTTTTTCAGTCTAGTTTTATAAAACTGGAAGCCACTTCTTGTGTGATAGATAGCATCTTCAGTGTGTTCTGTTTGTCCTGTACATATTTTCTTTGGGGGGGGCAGGGGAGTTTACCTTGGAGATAAATAAGAACTAACTAGCTCAGAAAAAGACGTTAAGCGTTGGAGGATACTAGTAGCAGCTGCACAGTGCTGGTGTCTTGTTTCAGCTATTCATCCATTATGACCAGCCTTCCTCAATCTAGCCGGAGTTGATGGGAATGGTTGTCAAAAGCATCTGAAGGTCACTAGGTTGATTAAAGCTCCATTATGCACAGCAGCGACATACAAAAGCAGCCCACTCTATGTTGTAGCATATGTGTGTGTGTGTGTGTGTGTTTTTCTGCTGCATCGGGGGTCCAAAAAACCCAAGAGTTTTAATAACACACTAGCAATTCACCTAGTACCATAGCTCCGTACATTTCCAACATATACAGAATAGCAAAAGGAGATGCTGTGCTTTTAATAAATGTTCCCCTAATGAGCTCAACTGAAGAGTTTATTTAAGGATGTTGTTTTTGTTCCAGATTCTTCCAGGCGTCACATTTGTCACATCAGTTGCAGGCTAATGTCCTCTCTGCTTGATAAACCATCACTTGTGGATGTCATCATGCCAGCTGATCATAGTATCATGAGCTCATGGTGAGGCAGCTCAGGTTAATTTCCTCCCCACAGAAAAAGCAACAGTGATTTAAAATGCAGTTATTCATCGTGCTGAATTTTTAAATGGACAAGGCCGCCACAAGGTATTCAATAAATATGGCTCCATTGAAAGCTAATCTAATGTTGCACCTGCCAGATAAATAAGATGCCAGATCTTAAATTCAAAAGCAGTCGGCTTCCTTGCAGAATAGGATGCAAGGTTTAATGCTACATACTTCTCTCTAAATTTTGCTAAAACTGAGTGGATTCCCCAAGATGCAGTATTAGACTTTTGCGTCAAAAGCCACTCCCATGTATCCTTGAATTCAACTCCAGTGATGTTTGTAATAGCAGTCAACTGTGACAACCAAGCAAGCAAACTATACTTCATCCAAATAAGATTTGGCTAACAATTCTACTTCCAAAACACAATCCCAAATCTGATTGTATCCAACTAAGTTATACAGATGGCAACCATTTTGTGTGGTGGTTCCATTCCCAGCCCCCACACACATCGGCAGCGTACAAGCATGCCCCACCCCATTACACCCTACCCACGTTCTGCCCTCTTCTGGGGCCAAAAGGACCTGGGGTCACCATCTGTACTCAGAAAAGACCCATAGAAATTTACGGACTTAAGTTAGCCATGCCTATTAATTTCAATGGGTCTACACCAGTATTTCCCAAACTTGGGTCTCCAGCTGTTTTGGGACTACAACTCCCATCATCCCTAGCTAGCAAGACCAGTGGTCAGGGATGGTGAGAACTTGTAGTTCAAAAAGAGCTGGAGACAAAAAATAGGGAAACAATGGTCTACACTGATTTAACATTTAATACAACTGTATTGCATTATCATGTTTTAAATAGAGGTACCGTATTTTTCGCCCCATAGGACGCACCTAGTTTTTTGGGTGGGAAATAAAGGGAAAAAAAATTATTTCCCCCCCAGGTGCTCTGCGCTAATCCCGAAGCTTGGGGCGTGCGGAGCTCAGCGCGCCCCAAGCTTCTGGCTGCTGGCAAGGTCTCCGCTAGCCGTGGGAGAGCCGCGCGGCTCTCCCACGGCTAGCAGAGCGCTGCGCTAATCCTGAAGCTTGGGGCGTGCGGAGCTCAGCGCGCCCCAAGCTTCTGGGTGCCGGCAAGGTCTCCGCTAGCCTTGGGAAAGCCGTGCAACTTCACGCGGCTCTCCCAAGGCTAGCGGAGCGCTGCGCTAATCCCGAAGCTTGGGGCGTGCGGAGCTCAGTGCGTCCCAAGCTTCTGGGTGCAGGCAAGCTCTCCGCTAGCCCTGGGAGAGCTGGGTCTCCCACGGCTAGCGGATAGCTTCCTGAAGCCTGGAGAGCGAGAGGGGTCGGTGCGCAACGACCCCTCTCGCTCTCCAGGCTTCAGCGAAAGCCTGCATTCGCCCCATAGGACGCACACACATTTCCCCTTCATTTTTGGAGGGGAAAAATTGCGTCCTATAGGGCGAAAAATACGGTAATAGGAGTTTAACATTATCCAAAGAATGTATTCAAAACAGTGACAGGAGGAGTGCTTATTCTTACCACCACAGCATGGATAATTAATGTAAAGTTTTTATGATGCATTTTATGCCAGTAGCAAGGCTGTATAAAATTAGAAGATATTAACAGCCAAGTAGGTAAGTGGATAGGTTAGGATGTCCTTGGTAGTCTTTCAACATATTGTGCTTTCTTCTGTTACAGTTTAGTAAATGAATCTCTTTTAGGCTTTTATGAATGCAGGATATATTAATTTAATATTGGAGGTACCCCACCCCCCCCAGTGCCACTAGTGAGAAACTTTTTAAGGCTGGTCATATACATTTGGCTTGATTGGGCACAGGTTTTACAGGTCTGAATGATTCATTACAGATACACTTGACAATTTTTTTTAAAAAAAATCACAGAACTTGGCATATTCCATATCTATCTATTACACATTGACGATTGCAGTTTTGTGGATATTTGCAATATTTCATGTTGCCATGGTCACAGCACATAGGTCTCTATTCGCCAGGCACAAGTAGTGAACAGGATCCAATGACCCAAAGACAGTTATGAGCTGCAGTTCTCCAGAACCTTTAATTCAGAGCTATTATTAAGAAAGAACAAGGTGCTGAATACAGTGAAAGGACACTACAGTCAGCAAACATAGCCTTGCCCTGTTGGGAATAGATGTATCCACTGGTATATTGACCTTAGTGAAAGCAGCCTTGCATGGGCAGCCAGAAACACCACCTCCGGCAGATAACATTACCTCTCCCGCAATGCTTTTCAAGTCACGTCAGTTTATCATCGAGTGTAGGGATGGAAACAAAACTGTCACAGGTGTATGATCCAGGTATTAAGTGCTGGTTTCAGTGCGTCCAACAAATGAGCAACTGAACTCCAGATAGGACCTAGGTTGCAATGCTAAACATACTGAAATGGGAGCAAGTCCCGCTGGACCCAGCAAGACTTCTCATACATCGAAGAGTTGCTCATGTTCTCTTGATGATGTGCATAAAGCCCAGTTTGATTTATATCCATAAAATACATCACATGTACAGTTATTGAGATGAGCAGACTTTCAGAGAGTAGATGGCTACATTGCACCTCATGACAATAACATTTAAATTATATGTGTGTGTATGCAAAACATTTTATTTAATATCTAGCATTCAGTTTTCATTTGTCACAAGGTAGTCATTTTAATGGCACTTCGAGAAAGAAGAGTTTGCCTCATAAGCTACACACGCTGAAACTTGATTTCAAAAAAGGCAAAAAAAAATTCTGGGAACAAATTAGAACCAAGTCATTTAAAGCCAATAACATATTTGCCTTAGGTTTCACTTCTTATTGTTCACATGGCTTATTCTGGTCAAGTCAAGTATCTCTAGGACTTCAGCTGTTTTATGCACAGAAATCTGATAAGCATATACGTACATGAAATAAGTATAAGGATACCCTTTAACATTTATCCCTCTAGCATTCTATTTCCAGTGGGCAGCCTGATGATTTTGAGTGCTCACAAGCAGGGCATGAAAATGATAGCCTTTTCTCCATCATAAGAGCAATATTCCTCCTCCATACACCGAGTTCCAATTTAGTTACCATGGATAAGCACACGAGAAGCACACTCCATGAATGTTTTCCTCAGCAGAGAGATTCTGCCACTGAAATGCCTCAAGGGTTTGAAAACATTTTTCACAGTTACATGTGAAACATGCAAACAAGAGAACCATTTTGATTGCAACTATTTAGATACAGAGAGCAGCAAATCAACTCCATCTAAAGAACTCTAGGCAGCATGTTGCTCCTATTCACCAACTATGCCTGTGTTGATGAATCGGTGTCTAGGTAGGTTCTATGGCACAGTGACATCTAGGCCATACTGCACCAAGCACCACATGTATTAGGCAGTTTCTACTCATTTTTCTTTCTGCTCAATCATGTACTCATAGAAGAACCAGGCAACCATGCCTTAAAAGGCAAGGTTTACCGCGCCTGGGCCGGTTCACTCCAGTGGAGATCCCTCTGTGGGCCGGATTGCATGTGCGACTGCGATTTCCAGTGTCTGCACCTGCGCAGACGTGATTTCTGGCGTCTGCAGACGTGATTTCCAGTGCCTTGGAAGCGAGTCCTCGGTGGTGCCTTGCTGAGCGGGCGGCTCAGTTCGGGGGTGGCTCATGGGCCGGTTAAACATGGGCCGCTTGTGGCCCATGGGCCTTAGGTCGCCGGACCCTGCCTTAAAATGTGAGAAAAGATTCATGTCTTGACCAAGACATAGAAAGGTCCAGATGTTGCAGACGAGGTTGCTGAATTCACATACAAGCTGGAGAGCAGTTATGGATGACACCCTAGCAACACATGTTCAAGGATCAGAGGAATGACCCAATGCAAGCAGCTACCATGTCCAATTTGTAGTTGGGGGCATTTTTCCACGTGCAGATATTGATTCGTATTTGAAGAGTTTGCTGTTTGACCCAGTTTTCCTAGAGTTCTGTCATCAATTTAGGCATAATGATCAAGGGTACAGAGGTTCCCTCTGTGCCTAATAGCAAGGTGGGCATCTTTAAACATTGAGGAAAATAGTAGTACGCAGCCCTTTGTGAAGCTTTGACTTGTTTTACACACAGTGGCTGAAGAAACCAAACAGACCCCATTTCTGTTTTGTTTCAAAACCATGGCAGTCGTAAAATAATTACACATTTTTATGAAGCAGTATTTCAATGGGTTTTTATTATTATTAAACCTCTCTCCTCTTGCAGTTTTCTCATGTTATTCGTCATTAAAAATAAATGATTCTTCAAAGCCCAAGGGGAGTGGAAATCTTCCATGGTTGCCGGAAGAGAAATTGTAACAATGATTTATTAGCAGCCAACTTTTTCTGAAGTTATTAGAATGCATTGTAGTCTACAGGATTAAAAAGAAGAAGAAAAAAGAATAGTGTGGTTTCACCATTTAAAAAATAAAGTACCTATAAAAATGTAAATGAAATTTGGGTACAGTATATAGAACCAAGTGATTCTGAAGTACATGGTTGTTTGCATGACCAGGCTTAGCTTTCACTATAATGATTTTTACATCCCCCGCTCCCAAATCTAGCAGTGGATATCCTTATAGGCAGCTGGTGGAGATCTCCAGGTGTGCAATGCAACACTCATCTTGTTCCCCAATGAGTGCAATGGATCTAACAGATATATATGAGAATACACACCACCATCTTGAGGCCACTTGCCACACACTAGAGCTAATTTACTCTGCTTGCTGTGATGAAATAAAAGGACAAGTCATTGCCCACCAGTACTTCACACGTTACTGCATTAATATAACATAGATCTTAAATTGCCACTGTAAGATTATTCAAGTTTGTATACGGCGGGGTCCTTCCTGGACTGCAGGCACTTCAGATTGCAGGCAGAGCATTCAAACATGTGATTCACCCGGATCCTACAATTTGAAGCTATCTATTTAGGAATGGTTGTGCTGTCATGTGTTATTCCTGCAGGTTTAAAATCTGTTTCAAGTTTCTGTACTTTCTGAGCATGTAGAAAGTGTAGCAATAGGTAGACCATCCAATCTTGCCATTTTAATTGGATTCTTGCCTCTTATTGCTCTGTTGTTATTTTTCTTGGGGGGGGAATGTAGACTTTGGGCCAACCAGTTGGCTCATCTTTGGCTAGGCTGCGACATAAATCTCCTAAAGACCCACACTTTGCAAGAGAGATCTACCCATCTGAGAAATTTCTGGTCCTTTCATATCCTAGACTAAAATAAAAATAATTGCGCCGGCCCTTCCTCAAACATGTTTGAGAAAATGAAGAAGAAAATAATAAAAATAATTGCAAGGATGCCCTAAAAGTCTTACTCATACATTGAAAACCTCTCACCAGAAGAGGGCAAGCAAAAAGTAATACACCTCTTCCCCTCCCAATCTAATGCATTCCAGTAGTGCCAAAATCCAGAAATGAAAAAGTTTAAAATAATTATTCAAAGATCTAGGTTTTCCCAATCCCGTTACATTTCTATGACCATTTTTTTTTTATTGGCAGTACACAGGGACATGTTTTTTTTCAGCTGAGTTGTAGGACTGAAGACTCTTCCCTTCCCACCCCCACCCCCTTTTAACCATTTAAACCATAGGCAATTAAGGCAAAAGCATGAGATACCACTTTCAAAAGATCTGGTAGCACAAATCTCTTAATCATTCCATCCGTAAACACTATGGCTGGATCCTGGGACAGGAGCTTCATTTGCGAGGTTGGTGGATGTGTTGGTTGACATGTTGTGCGGGAGGATGCTTTTCCACAGAGGGATGCGGTTTCTGATGAGCCACCTGGGCTGCAGCTGGAGGGAAGTCTTTATCACCCTGATTAAAAAAACAAACACATCAGAATGAAAAGAAAAAGAAAAAGAGAGAACACCTGTCTCATCTGCAAGTTGTGTGTGTGTTTGCTCCAGCCTGACATGCCATAATGTCAGAGATTCTTACAAACTGTTTCTTGGGCTACAGAATATGAGCTTGTGGTTCGTATCAGCTTGCCCATTTCACAATATAAACATTTTCCTGTTGTTGAAATGACCATGGTGTATACAAACTGTAGCTGACCAGATCAGTTAAAATGAGCTGCTCTACAGGAATCTAGGAAATTGGCTTAAAATGCAGGTTTTGCACATTTTACTACTTATGAAACACATGGCTGCATAACGTGGCAAGCTGATGTGTGTGAATTTGCAATATCACAACGAGAGCTTCCTGGTAGCTGTATACTGCTGTCCACCAAGTGTGGGAAGACGGTGGCAAAGTCTCCCCATGGTATCCATTTTGTGACTGGTGCCCATAATCTTTCTCTAAATTCAAAATGTACATGCTATTCTGCACTATAAAGTGGACAGCCGCTAGCCCTTTTCTGACACACAAACACAGAGTTAAATGATGCACTTCATGCAGGAGCAATTCGGGCACCTTATTTTTCGCTCCATAAGACGCACCTAGTTTTTAAAGGGGGGGAAGCAAGAAAAACTATATTCTGCACAGAGCGTATAAGCGGCTCTCGCTTTTCTTGCTTTAAACCCTCCCGTCCCTCCTCCCACTTCGCTGAGAAGCCAGCAGAGCAAGCTGCGCAGCTCTCGCTGAAGCCAGCAGAGCAAGAGCGATAGCTGCGCAGCGGCTCTTGTTCTGCTGGCTTCCCAGCAAAGCGGGAGGAGGGACGAAAGGGAGCCCTTACAAGGGAGCGCTGAGCAGAGCCTGGCACCGGGTCTTGCTGGCTTTTCCGGGAGGCGTGGGAAGGGAAAGAGGGCAGCCAGTCAGTCCCTTCTCCCACCTCAGGGAAAAGCCCCCAAGAGCCGCCACACGCTCCGCACGGCTCTTTAAAAGGAGCGCTGAGCAGAGCCTCCCGCCTGCATTTGCTCCATAAGACACACACACATTTCCCCTTACTTTTTAGGAGGGAAAAAGTGCGTCTTATGGAGCGAAAAATACGGTAATTTCTCCAATCCTTTTCCTTTTTGGGCTTTGTCTATCAGACTATGTGCTTGTGGTCAGCAGCTGTCTTATCTTTCAATCTTTGTACGGCACTTAATATATTAGGGACTTCATGTGTGAATGATGACATAAATTAAAAATGAGAATAGGAGACATTAGATCTAAACCAAAAGGAAGTTGAAATTCACAAGAAACTGGCAAAGCTTCGCTTGATTTTAAAACAGTTGAAAATTAACAAAGATGGAAACTCACCCTTGCAATGACTCCAGAAATGAACACAGTTGGTTTAGGTGGACTGGAAAATTAAAGAGGAATATTTAGCTATATAACTGAACAGTGCCATTTGATACAGCCAGAGGGCAAAAAGCCACAACAGATAATTCCAAAGACTTTATTACTCAGACTTTATAATCAGTTCAAACGAGCACAGCCAGACACACTCTTGGAAACCAACATTCTCATAGCAATCTCCATGAATTATCTATTCAGCCCATCCTTGCTGTACTAGTTAATGTACCAGAGGTGCAAACATGGCTGAGTTTGGAAGATTTATTCTTAGATGTTCCAGATTCAAAATTAAATAACGCAGTGAGAATAAAAATGGAACCCCAAATAAGCGATATGACAAGGCAGCAACAGGTCCTTTAGTCTACGTTCTCTGGGGTTCAAGTCATCCTCATCTTTTCTTTGCTTGGTACAATGGATGGTGGAGAGCTGTGGCTGGGTGGAAGGAACTAGGACTACCTTATCATCTGCTTTAGTGGGAGTTTAAAATGTGCTGTGGCCAGAATGCAAAGTGGTAATCCAGCTGGGTCAAGTTTTAGTAGTACAGTAAACATAAGGCAAATAATATTAAATCAGCCTTTAAGGCTAACACTACAGCATCAAAATCCAGGAAACCTAGCTATGACATTTCTGAGGAGGATGTTTGATTTACAAACTTTTCAAATTTGTGTTAAGCACTTAAACACACGACAGTAAGAAAAAACGAATAGCAAACAACGTGTTAATAAAACATGAAATCTAGTTTCTGCATAGTATTTGCTTGCCATGACATTTGTTTGCCATGGCAAATCTGAATTTGAATGATTTCCTCACATATTCTCCCTATGACCTTTCAATTTTCACTGTTCTCCGTCGAACCATGAAATTTTGGAGCAGCATTTTTTTGAGAAGCACTTGCAGCAACCGGATTTATCCACCAGCGCTGCTCAAAGAAGATGTTTGTAATGAAGCCCCTTGGGTCAAAGAAGTATGGGCTGGTTCTCTCTGAGACAACTTAGGAGACTTCCACGTGAAAGCCGTTTCAATCTAAGGGCAACCTCTCAGGAAAAGGAGGCAAAAAACCCCACCAAGAGCACATGATTCTACCTCGAGTTGGCTCAGCTGGAAAAAACAAAGCTGGAAAAAGCCATCTCTGACAACCAACTGGTGCCCTCCTTTGTGGTCATGAAGGTGTTTTTGAGTCAGTGGGTGCCTCTGCTAATGGAAGAGGACAAGTGACTTTTCCGAATCCCTTTGCTGCCTCAAAAAATCAGCTCCAGAGAGTGGAGGAACCTCCACATCAGAGTGGAAGTTGGCAAGAGGAGCTTGCAGACAGAACGGCAGATTGACCAAAATAAATAAATAAATCACCTGCCCTTCTATTAGTGGTAAAGGTAAATGGACCCCTTCCGTTAGGTCCAGTTGTGACCGACTCTGGGGTTGCGGCGCTCATCTCGCTTTATTGGCCAAGGGAGCCGGCATACAGTTTCCGGGTCATGTGGCAAGCATGACTAAGCCGCTTCTGGCGAACCAGAGCAGCGCACAGAAACGCCGCTTACCTTACCGCCGGAGCGGTACCTATTTCTCTACTTGCACTTTGAGGTGCTTTCGAACTGCTAGGTGGGAAGGAGCACGGACTGAGCAACGGGAGCTCACCCCGTCGCGGGGATTCGAACCGCCGACCTTCTGATCGGCAAGTCCTAGGCTCTGTGATTTAACCCACAGCGCCACCCGCATCCCTTTTATTAGTGGAGACACTGCTAAATCAAAAGCTCTACCATAAGTGCAAGGTCACCAATTGGATTCCACTCCCTGATATAATTTACTTCCCATGTGTCAGAGCCAGGCTGGGGCCATGACTGATTGGACCTGCATACAGGCCTGGAATGTGTGTCTCCAAGCAAGTGTCTGAGATGAATTACTGGAAGTGAAGGCTAGATGACGCTTGCTTGCTCTGTTCAATAATTTTTTGGGGGGTGGGTGGGTGGGACAGGTGACTAGTATTTATACCAGGCCTAGTCATTTCATAGCCTTCATATTGTCATAGGGGCCAATATTGCACATCTGTATTTCCTGAAGAAATCAGAGTCTGATTTCTGGTGCAAGACACCAATTCCCTGATTTTATGACATGTACAGCATCCTGACATCAGCAACACTGCCATCTCTCCACAAATAGCTGCTAAAAATAGAAAGGGATAGAGAAATCCTGACAGCAGTCTCCCCTCCTCCTTCTCCAATCCTCCAGAGAAATGGAAAGGAGGAGGAAACAGAGTTTCATTCTTTCAATTGCTTTGCATTCTGCTGGTGTTTCACGCATAGTGTAACCTACATTTCTAGTATTTTGTAAGCTATAAATGGCTGCTTTGAGGATATATTTAATCTGATGAAAACCAGTTTGACAGATGTTGTTTTGAAGATACAGCATACCATACCTTTCTCTCTAGGCTTTCGTAAATAAATTTTAAAAAGGACTGCCTCCTTTAATGTAGGGAACGCTTGTTTTTAACAAATGCATTTAGCGAATATAAATAGATGCAATTTAAAAATAATAATGAAAACGAAGAAGTGCCAGTATAAAACCTAAACTTTCAGAGAGAATATTCTCATTTCAAAATATCATAACATATGGGAAGAAATCCAACACCTGCTTATGATGAAATGTTTGAAGCACTCGGTGCTTCTATTAAGAAATGCACCTGCTGAACATCAATATCTTCAAGGAGTTCATTTATTCTTAATCCTATAATATGGAATTCTAATATTTCATAATACTAAAGCTTAAACAAGGCAGATATTGACATTGCGGAGAACTCACACAGAAGACTGATTAGTTGAAAAGGCCACTAAACCAGTGAAATGAGATATGAGGAATACTAAAAAGTGTTTTTGCCTTCATCATGTAAGATTTGAGGTCTTTAGTTTCATTATTATTCATTATTATTGTTACAGCGCTTCCATCTCACTTTATAAAGTACTCGCACACCACTCTGAAGTCTGTTCAAAGTAATTCACATACATCATTGCAGTAATCTTTACAGCAACTATACGGTAAAGGTAAAGGTACCCCTGACAATTATGTCCAGTCGCGACCGGCTCTGTGGTGGCAGCGCTCATCTCACTTTAAAGGCCGAGGGAGCCGGCGTATGTCCGCTTCCGCAGACAGTTTTTCTGGGTCATGTGGCCAGCATGACTAAGCCGCTTCTGGTGAAACCAGAGCAGCGCACGGAAACACCGTTTACCTTCCCGCTGGAGCTGTACCTATTTATCTACTTGTACTGGTGTGCTTTCAAACTGCTAGGTTGGCAGGAGCTGGGATCGAACAATGGGAACTCACCCCGTCGCGGGGATTCGAAGCACCGACCTTTTGATCGGCAAGCCCAAGCGGCACAGTGGTTTAACCCACAGCGCCACCCTCGTCCCCAACTATACGGTAGGCCAGTATTATGTGCTTCTATATTCTCTCTATATGTGGCATTGTTATTTGGATGTGGAATGGGGTGTCTGGAAATGCTATGTCCCAAAATAAGCAAGAGTGTGGGTTCACAGATCTCCATGGAATTCAGGGAAGAAGGACAAAATAGTTAATTATTATTTTTTAAAAAATAGTATGTGCAAATTACTTAGGGAAATAACTCATTGCTCATACCTTTGTGGAAAACAGATAGTGGCTCAGATGAAACTTTAAGTGTAAAAATACTTTTAAAAAGAGAGTTCAAAAAGCACAGGGGAACTGTCAACTATTTTTTGTTTTAAAAATATGGATTTCCCCTGACCTGAGGGAATGTAATAAAAACCATCTACTTGCTTTGATAAATCTGTAAGCAGGCACCAATCCTATAGGGTCCAAAGAGTGACACTAGCAGGGGGTTTCTTCAGCTCAACCTTCATTCTATTGTTTTCAATATTTCACCTGATCAACGCGACTTTTCTAACGAGTGGTCCTGAAGGTAAAACAGGTTTGAAATGCTTTGCTGCCACGTGCTGATAATTTGCTTCTCACATATCGAATTCGTCGCTAGCGGATCGGCACAGAATCAAAGCATTCTAAAACACTTCACAAGAGGGAAGGTTTTTGTGCGAGGCTGAAAATGTGCAAGGATTTCCACTAGATGGCACTGTGGAGCCTCCGAACTTCGCAGAGAGGCAAACAAGCAAACTTAAAAAGATAAACTGATTCTTTCTCCCTCGTAATTTTAGAACACAGAGTTGCAAATAATCTACTTCTTTGCGATGGGGGGAGGAAAACGCACACTCGTACATACGTTTAATTCTTAAAGATGTCAATTGGAGAGTTCAATGAATCTCCAAGGAGCTCATGGTGATACACACAAGATTTCTCATCTTAAATTCACAACAGCCCTGAGAAGTAGCCTGGACCGAAGTCCCATTTATAGGTTCAAAGCATAGTTACGGACATAAAGCATAAAAGGACAGCAGAACTACCAATTCCACCGAGCAGAAAGTTATGAAAGGATTTTTCATGCAAGGTTCTTGACTGCAGGGAGAAGTCTATGTGGGTTTGCCACAACGTCGTTGTCCCCAAAATTTCCATCAGTATTTCCAGCTCAATGTGGAAATGCTGGGGTAGGTGGTTAAGGGCAGGGATGTTGGGACAGGACCGCCAGTTGCAGCCCAATACCCCTTCTGCATTTCATGGTCACACATGGTCTTTGAATGAAGGAACAGAGCTTCTGAGACTGGGTGAGTGGGCATTGGAATACAGTGGACCCTTGGGTTATGTTACCTTTGGGTAAGGTAACTTTCGGGTTGCGAACGCAGCAAACTAGAAGTGTATACTTCTGGGTTTTGCCGCACGCACACGCGCAAAAGTGCTCTATTGCACCGTGCACATGCGCAGAAGCGGCGCCTCATGTTGCGGACTTACTGGGGAATGTAAGAAGCCCCGGAACGAATTAAATTCGTATCCGGAGGGTCCACTGTAATTCTTTTTTCCCCCTAGTACTGTACAAGTCTAACACTCCATGCATTATATTGCACAAGCTTTTATATTCACACAAATAAAGACGTAGCTATACAGAAACAGTCTCTCAACAATAACTATTTACAAACTGATTTTATAAAACTTATTAGAGTTATGTCTTTATGTGCTTTGCTCTAACTAAAAAAAAAAAATCAGTCATATGGAAATGAGTCATTGATCCATTTTTCTCAAGCCCACCTCTTAATTCGGATCCTGCGAGGACAATAACCAGACGGAATTTCCAGGTGTCAAGTAGCGATGAATTTTCCTTTTGTCCAGGGGGCACCAACCATTTTGGGCACACATCTCGAATCCTGCAAAAGTGCTATTGGTGCCAGTCACAAAATGGCTATAGTGAGATGTGTGGCACAACACAAAATGGCTGTCTCATTTAAATGAGAAGAATAATAGGACCAAAAAATGCTCTGGGCATCAACTGCCCCAGCAATGGTGGGGAAAGTACCAATATCAACCACAACCACTCACAAAGGGAAACTCTTTCTACGTCTCCTTTGTTCAGAATGGATGAATGCCGAATCCTGGCATGAAATGAATTGTGGGTGTGGCTTTGGGGTGGGGGTTCAACGTGGATAAACTGAACAAACAGTATCTGAGCAGGAAAACCTAGCAGTCTCTGATGAATTGTAGATTTCCTGCATGATGGAAAAGATAGTGGTAAACTGGCACCCATGGGTGCCATGTTGGAAATCTCTACTTTAGTCCCTTCTGTACTCCCATCTGACTGCTGTCACTGAAGATGGTGACAGCAGCCACGAAATTATAAGATGCCTGCTTCTTGGGAGAAAAGCAATGACAAACCTAGACAGCATCTTAAAAAGCAGAGACATCACCTTGCCAACAAAGGTCGGTATAGTTAAAGCTATGGTTTTCCCAGTAGTGATGTATGGAAGTGAGAGCTTGACCATAAAGAAGGCTGATCGCCGAAGAATTGATGCTTTTGAATTATGGTGCTGGAGGAGACTCTTGAGAGTCCCATGGACTGCAAGAAGATCAAACCTATCCATTCTTAAGGAAATCAGCCCTGAGGGCTCACTGGATGGACAGATCGTGAAGCTGAGACTCCAATACTTTGGCCACCTCATGAGAAGACTCCCTGGAAAAGACCCTGATATTGGGAAAGATGGAGGGCACAAGGAGAAGGGGACGACAGAGGACGAGATGGTTGGACAGTGTTCTCGAAGCTACCAGCATGAGTTTGACCAAACTGCGGGAGGCAGTGGAAGACAGGAGCGCCTGGCGTGCTCTGGTCCATGGGGTCACGAAGAGTCGGACATGACTAAACGACTAAACAACAACAACAACATACTCCCATCACCACAGTTTGATGGAAGGTAGCACACAGAGACAACATACTGCAATCTCTCCAATCACTGATCCTTGTCCTGGGCCAGTGGAGGGCAAAGGGGAGTGTGAGTGGTGGAGGATGGAAATGACACTAATTCTGTCCTTTACTGACTTTCCCAGCAAGACTACTGTAATGCATTATACATGGGGCTGCCCTTGAAGACCGCTCAAAAGCTTCAATTAGTGTAGAACCTGTCTTTTAGAATACTAGCTGCTTCTACAAAGCGGGGCCCAATTTTGAAAGAACTGCACAGACTTCCCATTTGCTTCCAAGCCTAATTTAAGGTGCTGTTACTTTTATTTATTTGGTCTCTATTTCCACAGAGTTCAAGACTCGGTAAGAACAAATATGCATGGCTGAACTACCTCTGAGAAACTGGTTCTGAGGACCATGTCATGTTTTAAAGTGTTTTCAGCTATGTATGTGAGGAACTAGTGAGTATACTCCTATGCTTAAAAAAATAAGATAATTTTTCAATTTTCAAGAGAAGCAAAATATGTTGGAGGCAAGGTCCCTGAGCTTCTAATAACTGTGGATTGATTCCACTTGCTTCTGGCTTTAAGTGATACAGACTACACAAATGCCCAAATCTTGCTGAAGCCTCCAAGAAGTTCTTCTTCTGTTCCAGCTCTCTCTCATTCATGATTTTATCTGCACCAGCAGAAGGAAGCAAATGCCCTCCTAAGAATTGAGCTGTTCTGTGGGCAACGGCTGAAAGAAAACAGCAGGAGTGAGGAAAATGTTTATAATTCCATGTCCCAAAGGGCCACTGTTTTTTGTTTGCTTTAAGTCACGTTAACTACCAGACCGCAATCCATCGCTGGGACAGTGCTTCTAAGCAGAAAGGCTCAGGCACTAGCTCTTAAAAACAGTAATTCATTTCTGCCAGATCAAAAGATCTGTGTTTACAAGGCATTTGTGAGGCACTATCTAAAGCTATAGGCTATCTCTCCTTTGCAAGAGGGTTTATTTATGAGGCATGTTAAGTTTCTTGATCGCAACTATATACCTACTGGTAATGCCCCCTATTAATATTATGCTAGCTATGTGTGTGCTTTGTAGGTATTGAATTTTTTCTTCCACGCACAGTTATTTTGCCAGTGTACAACTTCCCCCTATCAATGATTATTTACAACAACGGCTTTTCACATGCATGTAATTTTCCTGTGAAGAAGACAGAGGCAGGGATATAAGGCGTACTGCTTTAATTTTCAAATGAGGCATTACCTGCAAATGAAGGGCACTGTCAGGGCCAGACTATGGGTGGCTACACACGAATCTAGGCTCTGCCTCTCAAGATCAGTCAGTGAAGGTAGAAAAAGCTGTGGTCTCAATTGCTACAAGCAGCTGGTATTGCTCCACAAACTAGATAAAGGTAGAATGCCATGCCCCTAATACCTATAAAAAACCCCAGCCAGTTTGGGGGATTCTTGCTGTCTCCCACTTGCAGTGTTCGTTGCTGAACACACCTATATTTCTACTGTACCTGAAGATGGCGTCAAGGACACAGGGTCCACATTAGCTCAGGCTACAATTTTTAGGTCCCAGATTAAACCCAGAGTCCCTTTTCAGGAACCATGTTGCTTGCAAGAAGCTCAAAGATTCTCCATTCAATACCCACACTGGAACTTTTTGACAGCAAACATTCATTCCCCTTCTAAACACCAAGACACACTAAACCCAAACCTACCCATGCAAGTATTTGTATGCCTCAGCTCTCCTGGGTGATGAAAGAAACAGAAAACAGGCTCTTCCCCATCTACCTATAGCAGCACTAAGTAAAGGCTGTGAAGATTTATCTAAGGTAGCCTCATAGAATGAGGTAAGTTACTCTCTTCACTAACCAAGATACATCCCACATATAAACCACTTACAGATTTGCACACATACGCACCACCCAACATCGACAGTGGATCATGTCATGTCACCAGAAGTGAGCAAGTTGTCACACCGTGCTTCAAAGTTATTGTTGTACAAGACACCAGCTCAGAAACCACACTGCAGATAAACACCGTTTGCCCTCATCCATAATACTCAGTTTTCCATTATGCATGTAAGCAACTGAATAGAATAACAGTCATGAACATGCCCCCTCAACGCACCAACATCCCACCGAGTGATCTTCAAGAACAACTGAGGGGAAAAAACCACACCACTTTTATCACACCCTGATGAATGCGGATGATACACCCAGCAGCTGCAAGTTAGCTTGTGGGCATCATTGCACCCTGTGATCCATTGAGCCACCTCCATTACCAAATGAAAGGGAATAATTCATTTTCTGAATGAAAAGGGAAAGGAAGAATGTAGGATATGGTTCAGCCTTTCTGGGTCTGCACTACTTCAGAATGGGAATAGAAGCGAGGGGGGCAGAACAGAATTCAATGTTCTCTCAAGCTAATGAAAAAACTACCCTTGGTGTGTGCAAAAAAGGGCATGAGTACATGCTAAGTTTTCTGTGTGAGCAAGGAAAGGTTCTCACCACCCCAATCATCTTTCTGTACATGAGGACACAATGAAACATGTACATCACTTGCATTCCTAAGTGGTAGTCTTCAGGAATTGTGGTGGCATTCTCTTGCTGCAGATTTGCTCCATCCAGGGTGGATAAAAGTAAATGATTTTAATAATAATAATAATAATAATAATAATAATAATAATAATAATAATAATAATAATATAAAAAAATGGATTTTTAAAAAATTAAATCAGATTTTTTTATTTAAATCATTTTTTTAATTTAAATCAGATTTTTAAAATAAAATGCTTTTGAAGGGAAAATCTTTCTAAAAATAGCTTTCTATTTAAGTTGCATTATAGTCCAAAGGAAATAAGGATTTGTTTTAAGTTTTAAAGGTAAAGGGACCCCTGACCATTAGGTCCAGTCGTGACTGACATGTGTGCTAAAACTCTAAGTTTTTTTTTAAAAAACCCCGTTTAAACCACATCAGTTAACAAACACGGATTCATATGCTATAATGTTACTGTTTTAGTTAAATAAATTGTTTAAATTGTTATTAAGGAAATGATTATTTCTCTCCTTCCAATAAAGTACAGCAGAAAAGTTGTCCAAATATAAACAGTTAACTTATTAAAACTTCAAAATCAGTAATTTTTGATATAACTGTAAAAACTACTCTGAAAATTTATTATTCCAAAAATGAAACCTTCATCTGGTTGTAAATATTAAGATTATACCAGCAAGAATTGGTCTTTCTGTAAAAAAAAAAGATTGAAATCAAGTCTTACTGACTAGTGATTTAAATCAAATCCACCCTGGCTCCACCTACATTTTACACCCTTTAATTAGGCCAGTAGAGAGATGAAATTGTGAAGGACCAAAGAAGTGCTTCCTTCTTCTGGGCATTGTGCCATTTGATGACCTTTCTCCATTTTTCACCCTTTAAACAGTTTCCCTCTAATCCCAAACCAGATTTAATCTATACTGCGTTTCTACAACAACCCCTTTTGCTTCTATACCCAAAATGACAAGCGTACATGAACACGACTATAACCAAAAGCAATTTGTTGTTGTTGTTTAGTCGTTTAGTCGACTCTTTGTGACCCCATGGACCAGAGCACGCCAGGCACCTCTGTCCTCCACTACCTCCCGCAGTTTGGTCAAACTCATGCTGGTAACCTCGAAAACACTATCCAACCATCTCGTCCTCTGTCGCCCCCTTCTCCTTGTGCCCTCCATCTTTCCCAGCATCAGTGTCTTCTCCAGGGAGTCTTCTCTTCTCATGAGGTGGCCAAAGTACTGGAGCCTCAGCTTCACGATCTGTCCTTCCAGTGAGCACTCAGGGCTGATTTCCTTAAGAATGGATGTGTTTGATATTCTTGCAGTCCATGGGACTCTCAAGAGTCTTCTCCAGCACCATAATTCAAAAGCATCAATTCTTTGGCGATCAGCCTTCTTGATGGTCCAGCTCTCACTTCCATACATCACTACTGGGAAAACCATGGCTTTAACTATACGGACCTTTGTTGTCAAGGTGACGTCTCTACTTCTCAAGATGCTATCTAGGCCTGTCATTGCCCAAAAGCAATACACACACACTTAAAACCTGGTGCCCCTTCCCAGATGTTTTGGACTACATGAGGCCCTGCCAGCACAACTATGATGGCCGCCATTGATTGTAGTCCAAAAGCAGCTGGAATTCCATTGCCTTCTGGCTAACCTAGTCCAGCATCCCGTTTTGTACAGCATCCAACCAGATGCCTCCAGGAAGGCCACAAACAAGACACCTGGTATCATTTAGAAGCACACCAGTGAGATTCTATCAGTGGTGGCCAAACTTGGCCCTCCAGCTGCTTTGGGACTACAATTCCCATCATCCCTAACCACTGGTCCTGTTATGTGATGGGATTTGTAGTCCCAAAACAGCTGGAGGGCCGAGTTTGGCCACCACTGGATTACATCCAAAACATTACAGAATTACCTAGTTAAAATAATGAAGCACGGAAAATGGATTTCAGTTTTTTAGACCGAAGACAGAAGTCTCTGGGGTGGGGGGAAAGAGTACATTGGTCTTAATTTCATTCACAGGGTGGGGGTGGGGGGAAATCAGACACGCCATCTGCCACGTTACGCAGATTACATGAAGATTAGTGTTGCTCAAAAACACACACTTTCAGCTCCTGTTTCCAAAGCAGCATGCCGTTTGGCATTACATAAATGGCTGACAACAGCAATAATCTGCAGAGAGCCATCCAACCAGCTGAGTGGCATCTTAGCTTAACGTCTTACTGCCACCAAGTTATGTAAATGTGTCCATTATTTTAATTCTAGAATGTGTCTGAGCAAAGCAAGCACCCAGTGCTCCTACTTTCTCAATGCACTCCAGTGGGCTCTGTTAGCATGGGGGTGGGGTGGGAAGAAGAAGAATGACTGTTAATACCTTGCCTTCATGCTTTGGAACAATTTTTAAGGGCATGCCAGTAAAAAGGAAAGGACCCCTGGACGGTTAAGTCCAGTCAAAGGCAACTATGAGGTTGGCGCAACGGAACACCATGACGGAAACCAGAGCTCATGGAAATGCCGTTTACCTTCCCACCGGAGCAGTACCTATTTATCTACTTGCACTGGTGTGCTTTCGAACTGCTAGATTGGCAGGAGCAGGGACCGAGCAACAGGAGCTCACCCCATCGCGGGGATTCGAACAGCTGACCTTCTGATTGGCAAGCCCAAGAGGCTCAGCGGTTTAGACCACAGCGCCATCTGCGTCCAGTAAACACCTGTTTCATGGAATTAATCAACCTGCCACCCTGAGATCTTCACATGAAGGGTGGTATACAAATTTAATAATATAAATAAAATAAAATATTGATCCCTTCTGGTTACATACTAATTATTGTGGAGTCCTCTTATAATCAAACATTACTTCAATTGTGTGCAGTGAAAGAGTGGAGGAAACCCATCAGTAAATCTCAACTGTTGGTATAAAAGGATTGTTAAGTGACCAAAAACCTAGGTTAAGCTAAGAAGAGTTCTGAGGCTGGTTGATAACAGGGAAAGCCTAAATAATTCTCCCAGAGAGCATGAGAAAAGCAGTGTGAACTTATATATAGCCTATTAACACATTGCTGGAGTTTTTTGTTCAGGTTGTAGGCTGGGCTCTAACTTCTTTAGAGTAGACTTAGAGGGTCAAAATACTATTTCTCCCATGTCTGGTTTTGAAAGGGAATCTACCCTCTCCCTAACTGAAACATTATCCTAACAATTGTGGATTTTCTCATAATCCATCATAATGTCTAACCTTATGTTGAACTCTACTAAGCTTTTTAGCCTCAAAGGAATCTTGTCAAAAACAACCTTCTCTTGCTTGTATATTGTGTGCCCAAAATACACTATTTTATCAGTATGATTTCGGCTTAATAGGCATGTCTGTGAAGAGTGAACAAGTATACAGTGGTACCTCGGAAGTCGAACGGAATCCCTTCCGGAAGTCTGTTTAACTTCCAAAACATTCAGAAACCAAGGTGCGGCTTCTGATTGGCTGCAGGAAGCTCCTGCAGCCAATCAGAAGCTGCATTGGACATTCGGGTTCCAAAGAACGTTCGCAAACTGGAACACTCACTTCCAGGTTTGCGGTGTCCGGGAGCCAAAACGTTCAACTCGCAAGGCGTTCGCGAACCAAGGTATGACTGTACTATGGTACCTAATTCTCCCACTATTTATAGAAGCTGCTTCTCATGTTGTGCTGGAGTTGCTAGGTTCCAACTCAGAAAACCCTCATCATCAGAAGCTACGATTGGGTCTACTAGCTCAGTATCATCTACACTAACTTAGCAGTAGCTCTCTAGGATTTCAGACAGGGTTCACTTCCAACCCAACCTGGGAAATGCTAAACAACAACAAGAACAACATATTTATACCCTGCCCAACACTACAAAACATCAAACATTACAAACTTCCCTAAACAGGGCTGCCTTCAGATGACTTCTAAAAGTCAGATAGTTGTTTATTTCCTTGACGCCTGAAGAGAGGGCGTTCCACAGGGCGGGTGCCACTACTGAGAAGGCCTTCTGTCTGGTTCCCTGTAACCTCACTTCTCGAGTGAGGGAACCGCCAGAAGGCTGGACCTCATTTTCCAGGCTGAACGATGGGGGTGGAGATGCTCCTTCAGTTATACAGTGGTACCTCGGTTTAAGAACTTAATTCGTTCTGGAGGTCCATTCTTAACCTGAAACTGTTCTTAACCTGAGGCACCACTTTAGCTAATGGGGCCTCCTGCTGCCGCCGGCACACAATTTCTGTTCTCATCCTGAAGCAAAGTTCTTAACTCGAGGTACTATTTCTGGGCTAGTGGAGTCTGTAACCTGAAGCGTCTGTAACCTGAAGTGTCTGTAACCCGAGGTACCACTGTACTTGGCCGAGGCCGTTTAGGGCTTTAAAGGTCAGTACCAAAACTTTCAGTTGTGCTCGGAAATATACCGGGAGTCAATGTAGGTCTTTCAGGACCAGTGTTATGTGGTCTCGGCGGCCTCTCCCAGTCACCAGTCTAGCTGCCGCATTCTGGATTAGCTGTAGTTTCCAGGTCACCTTCAAAGGTAGCCCCACGTAGAGCGCCTTGCAGTAGTCCAAGTGGGAGATAACCAGAGCATGCACCACTCTGGCGAGGCAGTCCGCAGGCAGATAGGGTCTCAGCCTACATACCAGATGGAGCTGGTAAACAGCTGCCCTGGACACGGATTTGACCTGCGCCTCCATGGACAGCTGTGAGTCCAAAATGACTCCATGGCTGTGCACCTGGTTCTTCAGGGGCACAGTTACCCCATTCAGGACCAGGCAGTCCTCCACACCTGCCTGCCCCATCCACAAAAAGGAGGAAGCTCCCATTTTGACACTTTCAGCATTGGCAAGAATCTTTCTTACTGCTTCAGACTGCCTCAGTAATCTGGTGCAATGCAAGCAACACAACCTGTTATTCTCCCCAACCCACCCCGTTTTAGAGGTGCTGTAGGAAAGCTCTACTCAAGGCTATACCTTGTGTTTTGGATTGGAAAAAATAAGCTTCTGGGTGTGTCCCAGTCAGGTTCCCGCCCTCCTTCTGACTCCTCATGGATAGGAAACTAATGCCACACTACCTCATAAAATTCAGGGGCCGGAGTTGCCAGGGGCACCTGCAAATAAAAGGTTGCAGCCAAGATCAGCCAGAACTTGGTAATTGAATTTTTCACATCTAGGTCTGCTGACTTAGGTGCAGGGTGTGCAGAACACGTACTTTGCATGGTTCAATCCCTGACAACTCCAAGCAGGACTGGGCAGGTGGGGAGGAAGACTCCTGCCTAAAACCTTGGAGAGGAGAGGCACTGCCAACCAGTGCAAATAATGAGGCAATGGACTGACTTGGTTTAAGTCGACTTACTTGCCTTGTAGGAGGCAGATTTTTCATTTATGTGCCAGTATCCACCACCGCCGTCGCCCCAACAACATGCAAGAGAAAGCCCAGGAAGACGACCGACTGCAAATTGGCAGTGGCAGCCAGGCAATTGTCTACCTAGCCAGGACTTAATCCAGGTTGATGCCTGAAATCCTATTCTTATTAGCAGCAATTATATTTTTTCATTTCAAAGCCAATATCACTGTGCTACCCTGTCAGTTTTCATCTTATCCTGGACAGAGCCTCAGAGCATTCCATGACTGTGAAAGAGGCAATTTTAATTATGTTGGTTTGGAAGATAACAATACGTTACAGAGCTGACCCCTACTTATCTGGGCTTGAACCAATTCTTTTGAACTTCTGCTTTGATCAAAGGAAGAAACCTCACCGCCCTTTTAAGGTTCATTGATGGAAGTCTCATATGACCAGAACTTTAGATGAAATTCTAACAGCACTATACATTATTTTTTTTAAATCTAGCAGTGCAAGTCTTACTGACTTTTGCAGGGTGCCCTGGCAAACCATTTTAAGGAAGTGCCTGCTTTCAGTCTTCAATATTATCAAGCCTCTGGTTTGCAGACTGAAGGGAAAATCCGCTTCTCGAGTTATCTGGCAAAACCTTTGTCCCATGAACCGCTGCGCTTTGATGTGCTGGTATGCTACTCACAAGGACAACATTTTAATTCTTACATGTAAGGGTCATTTAAACTTGTGAGACCCATTTGCATTCTGAAGCGGCATATAGAGCCTAATCACAGTTACCTTTAAAGTTGGCACTGATGCTATCTGAACTGCATGGGATGGATGTTAACTAACCACAGTAAGGTGCGATAGCAGAAATTCGCATTCCAAAACAGAGAGGACAGAGGCACACAATTTTGCAGGTAAGCAATCACCAGTGTTTCATTTACATCAGCAATCTCCCTGTCCTACCCTTTTAAAAGGATTATACAAAAGTAATAGGGACGCGGATGGCGCTGTGGGTTAACCCAGAGCCTAGGACTTGCTGATCAGGTCGGCGGTTTGAATCCCCGTGATGGGGTGAGCTCCCGTTGCTCGGTCCCTGCTCCTGCCAACCTAGCAGTTTGAAAGCATGTCAAAGTGCAAGTAGATAAATAGGAAGGTAAACAGCATTTCTGTGCACTGCTCTGATTCGCCAGAAGCGGCTTAGTCATGCTGGCCACATGACCCGAAAGCTGTACGCCGGCTCCCTCGGCCAATAAAGCGAGATGAGCGCCGCAACCCCAGAGTCGGTCACGACTGGATCTAATGGTCAGGGGTCCCTTTACCTTACAAAAGTAATGCCTCCTCTTTCAGTTGAGCAGCCATAATTTTTCTCAACACTGTACATTCAAAGCACAATATTTCAAGTTCAATTTAAATACTGAATCATACCTGACCTAATAGCTTATACAGAGTGACAGAATTACATTACCATTGTAACTCAAGTATTCAAAGAAGTAAAACAGTAATTAATTAATATACTGATGGGGGAAGTGCAAAATATGCACATTTCACAGGATATATTGATTTTAGACGAGAAGTGATTATCTAGCTTGAAAACATTTATCAGGTTCCCTTTAAATTAAGAAACTGAACAACAAGACGATCTCATAGTTTTGGTTTGTGGAGTATTCAGAGATTGCTGGAAATTGACAGGTGTGTATGGACAACACACTGAAGAACTCTTAAATCCAGCCATCATTCCTTCTACCACTTCCAAATCTTCATTCAGGTATGTTTCAGAAGACAACGTGCAAAAGGTAAGTAAAACGTACATAAAGGAAGAAGCGAAGGCAATTTTGTTTAATATGCTAGAATATAATAAACGATGATCAACCTTACTACAAGAATAATACAAAGCTGAAAACTCCAGTCTAGGAGAGCTCAGTTACTCAGCTGATTGGTGGTTTCTTGACAGACCTTCAGACTAAAACTTTTTCACTCTATATAACATTCACAGGCCATTCTGGAAGAATCTGAAACCAGTAGATTAAACTGGAACCACTGAGTAATGGCCATTTGCTAATACTTTAGCAAATCCATTCCAAGCCACTCTATGTGTACGTCACCTGCGTATTTCCTACACATCACATAAAACCCTAACTCCTCCCCCTTCCCCCCTTTTCATGTTTCTCTCAGATAGATCGTAAGTTGTTCAGAAAAGGACTGTGTAATTTCTGAATAGCATACTGTTAGTATCCCTCAAAAGGTAGCATATTTTAAATGAAAACAATGTATGAAACTTTCATTTTAATCCGGTTCTGCAAGAGAGCATTACAAAAATGGGAGGGCAATGTGCTAAACGTCTTTTTCCAGAGCAAGCAATGCTGAATGCTGAACTTAGGAGCTATAGATCAGAGCCTTACCAAACAAATACAGTAGTACCTCGGGTTACAGACGCTTCAGGTTACAGACTCCGCTAACCCAGAAATAGTACCTCGGATTAAGAACTTTGCTTCAGGATGAGAACAGAAATCGCGCGGCGGCGGCGGGAGGCCACATCAGCTAAAGTGGTACCTCAGGTTAAGAACAGTTTCAGGTTAACAACGGACCTCCAGAATGAATTAAGTTCTTAACCTGAGGTACCACTGAATCTTGGTAACAAGATATGTGCAAGTCAAGCAATACTTACCCAATGTCAAATGAATATGCCCCCCCCAACCTTGTGTGGTCAAGTCAAGCTGCAGTGGACACCAGAAGGAGTTTTAATTTTGGAGCCTTTCAGACAGCTGGCGATATGGTAGATATAAGAAAGAGCATGCAAACCAGAACAGTGTTCTAACAAGACTGTGAAGTTCTGAACTTTCTTCTTTAATTGAATGGCCCCTGGTATCCCAAGTAGCAGAGCAATTTTACTGACCCAACAGCATACCAAAAGTGAGTGATGTTTTGTGTATGTGTGTGTTTTAAAAGGAGCATGAGTCAAGAGGGCTTGAGATCACACATTTATGGGATTTGTCTCATTAAAGGAGGCTGCACAATCTGTTTTTTCTCACTGCGCAAGAAAGATAAGAAAAAGATACTACCCTGGGTATAAAACATACACTGGGTAGATGAAAAGCTTGCAGTAAATTTGTGAGAGATCTGTATTCTTACAGAAATGTGCTTCTAAACAAACACTCGCTGAACTGTGACTTGAAGGACTAAGTATGTCAAGATTGTTTGGGGGGGGTATTGTTTTGTTGTTTTAACTATTTACTTGTGTTTTTACTTTGTATTTTATCCTGTGACTCGCCCTGATGAAGGGCGGTACACTGGTACCTCGGGTTAAATACTTAATTCGTTCCGGAGGTCCGTTCTTAACCTGAAACTGTTCTTAACCTGAAGCACCACTTTAGCTAATGGGGCCTCCCGCTGCTGCCGCGCCGCTGCTGCACGATTTCTGTTCCTGAAGCAAAGTTCTTAACCCGAGGTACTATTTCTGGGTTAGCGGAGTCTGTAACCTGAAGCGTATGTAACCTGAAGCGTATGTAACCCGAGGTACCACTGTATACAAATCTAAATAAAATAAAATAAAAGGCAAATATTAAGGGCAGAAACATCTCCACCCTTTTCATTTATTAAAGCTGCTGCTATAAATTAGGATGCAGTCTTTATGCCCAATTGTACACAGTTGAGTAAACTGGGCATAATCAGATGGAAACTGGATAAGCACATCTGAACGCAAATGGAATCTGCACATGTGCTATTGTGCTGTTGTATAATTTCAACTGAGCCAATCGTGTGAAAATGCGCGCATCCACCTGCCTTATTTCAGATGGCATGGGGCCTTGGAAGTAAACAAGCCACGATAAAACCGTGACTTCAGATCCTGCCTCCTTGGGAAGCCATCGCTTGAACCAAACACAGTTCCCACAATTCAGATTCTACATGGAACTGTTACATTGACAAGTTCACCAATTAAATGTCACTTCGGCCCGGTTTTCAGAAAAAAAGCAGATGAAATGGTAAACCTTTTTCGACTATGCCACTTCAGACTGCAGCTGGGGAATGCCATAAATAAATGCTCGTTCATAGGAAAAATTCTCTCCGTGCAGAAAAATGGATGTTGGGGCCTCCTCCTCAATATGCAAAATAGGGGATTTTTATTTTTATTTTATTTTGTATGGGGGCTCGTTCAACCATGCGACTCCCCACCGGCAATCTGAAGTGATATACAATCAAGTAACAGGTTTATCAATGCATCTGTTATTTGTGAGAACTAGGCATTTGTATAAAACATAATCATGTTGACTGAGCACAATGTGGTAAAGACGCCATGCTATTACAGTGAAGCAGAACAGACAAGCTTGCTTTAGCAACAGCAAAAACGAGTGCTTTTAAATGTATGATTGAATGCAGATATGATTTCATATCAGGTCTTCAAAGCATAGCCTGAATACCTTGTTGTCAAGCATCAACAATGTAAGATTAGGATATCAGGGCCTACTTTTAATCAAGAATGCCTTGAAAACCTGCTGCAGTGCAGGACATCAAATTAAAAAGCTTTGAGGGCGAAACCTGTTCTTTGCTCAAGGTGGCATATAGAAAGAGTATCCTGGATCATTTCAGTATCAGTTTAAACTATTCAAGAGGTAAAAGGACTTGAATTTGACCCAGAAGAAATATTTAGGTAAAGGTAAAGGGACCCTTGACCATTAGGTCCAGTCGTGGCTGACTCTGGGTTTGCGGCGCTCATCTTGCGTTATTGGCCGAGGGAGCCAGCGTACAGCTTCCGGGTCATGTGGCCAGCATGACTAAGCCACTTCTGGCGAACCAGAGCAGCGCACGGAAACGCCGTTTACCTTCCCGCCGGAGCGGTACCTATTTATCTACTTGGACTTTGATGTGCTTTCAAACTCCTAGGTTGGCAGGAGCAGGGACCGAGCAATGGGAGCTCACCCTGTCACGGGGATTCAAACCGCCGACCTTCTGATCGGCAAGTCCTAGGCTCTGTGGTTTAACCCACAGCGCCACCCACGTCCCCAATAAATATTTACTCCAGTTAAAAACCCTTTTTTGCCCCGTCCACTGGAAGCAAGATCAAAAGTCAGGGCCAAATATCTCCCTTTGTAAACATCTGCATATCCAATATGGTGGTGGAAGCCTGTAATTTAGGAGCTATGGGCAGAAGCATGGCACAGTGGTGTCCTTAAATACAGTAGCATTCACAAGGAATATGGACTGGGTGACAAATCTGAAAAATGCACTGACCTTCAAAGCTCTCTGTCACTATTGGGGGTGGTTAAGCAAGTTAACTGCAGAGAGGTCATTTTGAAAGCTACCAACAAACAGATCGAGAACAACTGGAACAACTTGTTCTACATCCCCTTTAGTTGTTCACCTTGAATATTTGTACTACTTATCAACCTGCCTTGGGGCAGAAGGACAGAGAGAGAGAACAGGTGTGTTTGCAATAGTTAGAATTTAATTTCTGCCACACAACAGTAACCTTTTCAGATCTAGACCTTGCCTTGAACGTCAAGCTCCAAGATGGACGCCACTTTTTATTTTTAAACACGTCTGTTTTTGTACTCCTCACTTCCCCTCTTCTTTTTAAACCAAATTAAAAAAAAAACGATGCCGCTAGCGAGAGCAGTCGACTTGTGGGTCATGACCCAACCACGCTGAAGATCCAATGGTGTAAACTGCTGGAGTAAAGGCATGCCAGATTCAGACCATGCTTTTGTGTGTGTTTTTAATACCGTGGTACCTCGGGTTACATACGTTTCAGGTTACATACGCTTCAGGTTACAGACTCCGCTAACCCAGAAATATTACCTCGGGTTAAGAACTTTGCTTCAGGATGAGAACAGAAATCGTGCTCCGCCGGCGCGGCAGCAGCAGGAGGCCCCATTAGCTAAAATGGTGCTTCAGGTTAAGAACAGTTTCAGGTTAAGTACGGACCTCCGGAACGAATTAAGTACTTAACCTGAGGTACCACTGTATTAATATCACTGATAATAATTCATTTAACAGTTGAATATGGTAGTGGGATGCGGGTGGCACTGTGGTCTAAACCACAGAGCCTAGGACTTTGCCGATCAGAAGGTTAGCGGTTCGAATCCCTGCGACAGGATGAGCTCCCGTTGTTCGGTCCCTGTTCCTGCCCACCTAGCAGTTCAAAAGCACGTCAAAAGTGCAAGTAGATCAATAGGTACCGCTCCGGCGGGAAGGTAAACGGCGTTTCAGTGCACTGCTCTGGCTCGCCAGAAGCGGCTTCGTCATGCTGGCCACGTGACCTGGAAGCTGTCTGCGGACAAACGCCGGCTCCCTCGGCCTATAGAGCAAGATGAGTGTGCAACACCAGAGTCGTCCGTGACTGGACCTAATGGTCAGGCGTACCTTTATCTTTACGGTAGTAGGGTTCCTTTCTTCCTCCTCTGCTCTCCTTTTTACCAATATTCTTGCCCAACCCTAGCCCTTGCATGATGGAGAACGTAAAAGAAAAGTCTGTGCAGTTGGAAAGTTCATAGAAAACATTCCACCCAGAGGAATGGCCTATCAGCCTGCTCCAGCAATGAGTCTTGTGTTCAGGAATTCGCCAGCATCTGCAATGCCTCCAATGTCCCCCAGCACATAGGCTGCCCTTCAGAGGATCATGTGATCAGCACACAGGGTTCCAAGCATGTACAGTAGAACATGCCTAGAAACTCTCCCCGTGATCAGAACCCTGATTAGACAAGGGCTGCCAACTGCAGCGAGTTTTCTAGGAGCATTCCAAAGTGTTCTCTAGGTGCCCTGGAGTCAACATGGTTAAGAACTCTCTAAAGAACTGTGTACTAATCTCATGGAGGTCTAAAGGTCAACTGGCACACCCACTGTGGATGGTGCTTCCATGCCAGCTCCTGTCCCATCCTCGTTTACAATGCCACAAACACTTGAACAGAGCCAAGGAGCTTTGCACCGTCGTAAACACTAACAAATTTATTCCTGAATAAGCTTTCATGGATCAGAGTCCACTTTCTCAGTTCCAAAACAGTAGCTGAGCCAATGGTTATGGAAGACTCATTTCAATCAACTGAAGCAGGATATTTCACAGCCAAATAAACTATGGGATTTTCAAACACCGCAGCCTGAATTGATCTCAGAGTCTAGCGTTCCCCCTTCGCCAATCTTTTGTCATGTTTATCTTTTTGTTTGTGCAAACTAGCAAGCCTACTGGTTCCGTGCTTTCATTTTATACCTCATTTGCCTCAAAACGATCATTGTCCTTATCCTAGCCAATTATCTAAAGCCGGTTTTGACTTTGAAATATAGAAGATAAACTATAGCAGCAATAAATGCACAAGCAAGAACCACAGTTTTGGGTAATAGCACCACTGAGGAAGCTCCCTTTCTAGCTCAGATCAAATAAATGCAAACAATATTGTTTGTGAAAGGAAGGAAGGAAGGAAGGAAGGAAGGAAGGAAGGAAGGAAAGAAAATGCCTTTTGAGGCCACCCATATTTCTTTGCTAAACTAATTACTGCCTATATTTCTTGGGGCGCACAAGCAAAGGCTAATAAAGGCTTTAATAATTAAACAGAAATGCTGCCTGTTTGTCCTTCAAGTGTATCTGTTGCATTAACTTTCTAGATTTTGACAGACAAGTCGGCATGTAATTCTACGCCTGCCTCACGCAAGCAACTCCAGAGGCCCAATCCAACAGTTATGATCATTTCAGTCTAAATAGCTCAGAATATTCCACCCCCCATGTACACCACTTGTGACAACAAATGATCTTGCCAAATGATCTATTGTCCTCTCAGGAATTCCTAATCTAAGGTTTTAATTAAAGTTCTTCATCTTAATAAATATGACACGGCCAAGCAACAGCCAGCGTACATACGACTGCCAATCAAAACCAGGATCTGGCGCTGAATGAATAAACAAAGTGAGAAGAAGCAAGGCAACTGCACAAAACCAGCTCTTAAAATAATAGCATAAATGTTTCATTTTTTATCAGAAACACAGAGGCTGAAAACCTGTAATATTTGTTTAGGGATTTTATATACTGGGCCAAGTTCAAAATCAATAAACAAACTAAGATGAGACTCCATTATGAATTTCTCACGCTAATTTACATTCAGGATTTATTCGCTCACCATTTCTTACGTTCAACACAATTCTTCTGCCATCCACAGTGCAGAGTGTGAATGCAGCAGAGGAGTGTGATTAACACTGTCTTCAGTCTGCCTTGTCCCTACGATCAAATGTTCACCACAGTGGTAACTATACGTCTGTCTGGGGTGTAGAACTTCAGACTACAAGTTGGGGCTCATATAACAGAACATGAGTTCATATTAAAAAAGGATCCTGCACATAGACAGTGGAGAAGGGTAGGTTAGAATGTCTACGTCAGTCCATTTATGTGTTGAATCCCTGTCGGGGAAATGGCCCGGTAGAAATAAATATACTACTAATAATAACTGAGTACAGTCATACCTTGGAACCCGAACACCTTGCGAGTTGAACGTTTTGGCTCCCGAACGCCGCAAACCTGGAAGTGAGTGTTCCGGTTTGCAAACGTTCTTTGGAACCCGAATTCTGATGGGGCTATCGATTGACTGCAGGAACTTCGGGAGCCACTCTTTGGTTTCCAAACATTTGGGAAGTCGAACGGACTTCCGGAATGAATTCTGTTCAACTTCCAAGGTATGACTGTACAGAACGCATAGGCCCAAGCCATGAGAAGCCTACTGCTCAATGTGAAGGGAGAAAGCTCCTATGAATCAAGCCTAAATGTACAACCCCATACAAATCTTGAGCCCAGCAAATAGACACAAACTGGGCCAAGAGAATAATAATAATAATAATAATAATAATAATAATAATAATAATAATAATAATTTATTTATTTATACCCCGCCCATCTGGCTGGGCTTCCCCAGCCACTCTGGGCGGCTTCCAAAAAAATATTAAAATACTGTAATACATCAAACATTAAAAGCTTCCCTAAACAGGGCTGCCTTCAGATGTCTTCTAAGAGAGGAAGGTTAGGTACCCTTGTCGGGAGATACTTCCACTAAGTATATATACCCTAATCTTTGCCAACCTGGTGCCTTCCAGATGTTTTGGACTACAACTCAGTTCCAGCTCAGAAGTGAGAGAATAGGGCTAGACCACGTCTTGATTCAACACTCTCCATGAATTATTTTGAAGCCAATATATTAACCTTTGTTGCTCTGCCAACAATTCAGTTGTTATCTTTGACTGGTTATCTTCTGGCTCCCCACTTTAATTAGCTGGGAACTTACCTATTGGCTAAGAACCTAATACAAATAATTCTCTAAAGGTTATTCCCACAAGACTACCCTAGTAAGATTCCTTTTTGCAAACACTTACAATTCCTTAAAACATCATGGTTTCACCCGAAGTAAATGGTGGGTGTGTACAATGTTCAGAGAGAGGAGAAATGATCCTTGTTGTGTGATTTATTTGTTTTTTGGCAACTGGAAAAAAGAATCTGTTTGAAATGTTAGTCATGACTAAGGCTGCGATCCCAAACGTATTTACTAGGGTCTACTGTCCCAACAAATACAATGGGACTTACTTCTGAGTAGCCATTTGCAGTATTGCACTGCATGCAGAGTCCCACTAAATTCAATAGAACTTAACAGAGGCTAACTTGATCTGGATCCAACCCTTCGTGCAATAGCCACCCCAGTCTCTGGCTGCAGCCATAAGAAGATTTCAAGAAATATACAACACTTGTGCCTTTGCATTGCATGCAAAAGACTCCAGGATTAATCCCAAGCTTCTGCCAGTAAGTGCAGATCAGGAATGGGGAACATATGGTTCTCCCTATATTGCTGGACTTTCAACTATTAGAAACATACAGTATAGACATTCCGCTTGCACCCCTCCCCTTGGCTTGATGTTGGGGGAAAAAGAACCATCAATCTTTGTTCAAAATTTATTACTAGCTTGTATCCCTTGCTCCTCATTGGGTTTCTGTATTTCAAAGGACCTGAAATGAAGAGAAAACGATACCATTCCCTTTTAACTGCAAAGTAGGGGGTTGCTCTGCAATTTCAGGCACACCTGGACATTATTGGCTTCCTGGCTTCCTGCCAGTCTGCTTTCCACTTGGATATGGACTGTGCTTTTGGCTTTGTTTAATGATCTTTGCCTAGAGGTCGATGTGAGAAATTGTACCCTACTGGCTTATTACATCTTCATTCTTTGCTTTATGCTGCTATCCATGAGGCACTGTTGATTCAAGGGCAGAACACAGACGGCGCTCGTGGGAGCACAAACCTACCTGGAACAGCCTGACCAGTAAATGGACGACCGGCGCATAGTCCTAAATAATTGTACACTTACAGCGTTTTTCCTCCAAAGCGCTCCAAGTGTTTCACATTGTGAACAGTGGGAGATTCAAGATAGGCAAAAGGAAATGCTTCTCAACACACAGTTAAGCGTATAGTTAGAATATGGGATTTGTTACCATAATAAGTGGTGAGAACCACCAATTTAAAGACGGCTTTAACGGGGGATAAGACAATGCGTGGCCAATAAGTCTACAAATGGCTACTAGGCATGATGGCTATATAGAATCATAGAGTTGGAAGAGACCACAAGGGCCATCGAGTCCAACCCCCTGCCAAGCAGGAAACACCATCAGAGCACTCCTGACATATGGTTGTCAAGCCTCTGCTTAAAGACCTCCAAAGAAGGAGACTCCACCACACTCCTTGGCAGCAAATTCCACTGTCGAACAGCTCTTACTGTCAGGAAGTTCTTCCTAATGTTTAGGTGGAATCTTCTTTCTTGTAGTTTGGATCCATTGCTCCGTGTCCACTTCTCTGGAGCAGCAGAAAACAACCTTTCTCCCTCCTCTATGTGACATCCTCTTATATATTTGAACATGGCTATCATATCACCCCTTAACCTCCTCTTCTCCAGGCTAAACATGCCCAGCTCCCTTAGCCGTTCCTCATAAGGCATCGTTTCCAGGCCTTTGACCATTTTGGTTGCCCTCCTCTGGACACGTTCCAGTTTGTCAGTGTCCTTCTTGAACTGTGGTGCCCAGAACTGGACACAGTACTCCAGGTGAGGTCTGACCAGAATACAGTGGCACTATTACTTCCCTTGATCTAGATGCTATACTCCTATTGATGCAGCCCAGAATTGCATTGGCTTTTTTAGCTGCCGCGTCACACTGTTGGCTCATGTCATATATTACCTCCAAGATCAGAGGCACCTTGCCTCTGAACACCAGACACTGGCGATTAACAGCAATAAAGGCTGCTGTGCTCATAGAGTTGGGAGGGAACCTATGGGTCATCTAGTCCACCCCCCTGCATGCACCCATACGGGGATCAAACCTGTCACTTTGGCGTTACCAGCACTACGCTCTAATCCAGGCATAGGCAAACTCTGGCCCTCCAGGTGTTTGGGACTACAATTCCCATCATCCCTGACCACTGGCCCTGTTAGCTAGGGATGATGGGAATTGTAGTCCCAAACATCTGGAGGGCCGGAATTTGCCTATGCCTGCTCTAACCAACTGAGCTATTGCCGAAGTAGTCATGATCTGTTTCTGGGGTTCACAAAGGCATCCGATTGGCGCTGCGCTAAATGGATCTTTGATTTAACCTAGCACAGCAGTGTTATGTTCTCTTTAAGTATTCGGGTAAAATAATATTCATGGACCTTGAGTACTTATTTTATATGCATTTAAATGTGCACTTTCTGTATTGATTTTCCCCCTCTGTTATCCACTGGGCAAATGTCAGTTGATAAAAAAGGTCAGCCTCTTGGCCAAGCTTACTAAATGCAAGCAATATAAACATTGCATCATATTAAGAACACCACATGCCTCTGTGATACCTCTGAATACCATTGTGCTAGGGACGAACGGCAAGGGGGGGGTGTAGTTTTCATGCCCCACCCAAATTTTTCATGCAGGCATCTGGAAGACCACTGTAAGAGTGTGCTGGATCAGATCAGAAGAAGCTTTATTTGCATCAGCCACTAGCCGTGGCAATGCAATGCAATAAAATATACTGAAGATAAGAGGTAAAAACTTAACTATACAAAATACATTTTGGACGTTTACATCAATAATCAAATAATAGATCTTATTCTAATTGCCCTGCTAATTTTTTTGCAGTTTTTGCTAGGAGTGCTGGATTATGAGGACAGTTGAAAAACAGAGGGCAGTTAACATGGGGTGGGGTGTCTTTTTAAAAAGTCAACCATCGAATAATCGTTTAAATGTAAAACTTTAGATTCTAACCATTAAAAATCTTAGGATATAGCACACACATTATTGGCACGTTTTCGAAATCAGACGTTTCTTTTTATAAATCATATTCCCACCCCCCATGCCTATCTGACCATCAGCAATATGGTTCTATGTAGCAAAACATGAAAAAACACACCAAGTAAATAAAGTCCATTTTCATTTCTACTGAGTAAGTAGCAGCTGAACACAGGAAAAGACCAGTGGCCAAGCAGATGCGTGTGAGAAGTGAGACTCTCTGCTTGTGCAGTTATTGCATGCTTAGAATCTGGAGGAAATCACCAGAGGTTTATAATAATAATTTAATAATAATTTATTATTTATACCCCGCCCATCTGGCTGGGCCTCCCCAGCCACTCTGGGCGGCTTCCATAAAACCAATAATACAATAAAAGCTGCTATAAGCTGCTACTAGTGCCATTCATTCCCTTCCTGAATATTTTCCACTAAAGCCTATTTCCAGAAGCCCCTGAATAGCTCTGTGTTCATACAAGAAATGTTTAGGCTACCCACAAGCCTTTTCCTAAATATCTGCAACCCCACCTCAATCTTCAATAGACCACCTGGCTTGGCTGGCCCAAAGGTAAAAAGAGGTAAAAAGAGGTGGCTGCCAAAACAGATTTTAAAAAGAAACAGGCAAACACACACCCGCCCCCACCAAAGCAGGAATTCTATTTTTCCAACTCTTTTCAGTTTTTACTGAATTCTCTACCTTGCCTCCACCTTAGATGTCATTGAAAACTGTCATGCAATCACTTGGATTAGCATAAATAAATGTGGATCGTTGAGTGTGTGTTATTATATTTAGGGAGCCATTCTATGAACAAGAAAGGGAACCAGAGGGAAGTTCAGCTAGTATAAAGTTACACCAGATCCAGTCTAAGTCCCCAGCCCTACCCCTGCTCTGGTCCTGCTCCCAGATCACCCCTTTTGGGGGACTCACACCAGCCTCAGCTCAGCTAGCTGAGCCCCAGCTGAGCAAGTTCCACGGCTGCATCTTTGGCTGAGACGGAGATCTGTTGCATTTTGGCAGATCTTGCCATAGGACTGCCTCCGTGTTCACCCAAGCTGTCCAATTCCCCACAACTGTGCTTTGCTGGGAAAAGAGTAATCGCCTTGCTCATTTATAATAATACACACGATGGAAAGGCCTTCACCTGGTGCCAGGAGTTTCCCAGTCCTCCTGTTCCTTCTCTTTCTCCTCTTTGGTTTCTACGACATGTGGATGTTTCTGCACGATTCTCATTCCACCAGCTTTGACTGCAACAAAAATAAAGGGGCCTGTCAGATACGCTGCATGATGGCAGGCAAACACATTAAAGCCACGTGAAACATTAGAAATTAGTACTGCATCATCAGAATTCGCCCATGAGCATTTCTGATGGTCCAAATGGATCAGATATTGTGATGACCACTATACAAACGCTGTTTTTGTTCTACATAATTGTGAGAATGAAACACAGAAGTGATACAACATTATTTTCACCATACTGCCTGAGAGGAATAGAAAATAAAAACAGCAGTGATTTTCATTTCCTATAACTCATATTCTAACAGCAGGAGCTTCGAGCTAACTGCTCCTTATAGGTAACTTCAATCTCCCTCAACCTTTTAGTTGCACGGCTGAGGCCAGTACCAAGCCTGCTATAAAGACCACCAAAACCAAAGGCTTTCTTTTACAGCCATCTCACTTTATTTCTGCAGTTTCTGAAAACTGAATCTAGACTTTTAAGCCATACTCAGCTTCACTCCTACTGAGTCAAACTGCTACCATGCATTTAACAGATGAGTACGGCGGCACAAACCAGTTTAGGGAAAATCAAATTATTAACGTTGTTTTCGCAAGGACAGTACATCCAAAACAAATCAAGACACTTGAAAGTGCTTGTTGGAAACAAAGCCTGTGAACTGTATTTTGGCTGCCGATAATGTTGTCTGGATTTGGGATGAAAAACTCCCAACCTTTTTAACTCCAGTGATTAATTTCCCAGGGATTGTGGGGGGACAATCCAATCACTTGCAGTTGGTGGCAGTGCGGGATGTGGGATAAATTAAAGGTAAAGGGACCCCTGGACAGTTAAGTCCAGTCGCGGACGACTCTGGGGTTGCAGTGCTCATATCGCTTTACTGGCTGAGGGAGCTGGCGTACAACATCTGGGTCATGTGGCCAGCATGACTAAGCCACTTCTGGCGAACCAGAGCAGCGCATGGAAATGCCGTTTACGTTCCTGCCGGAGTGGTACTTATTTGTCTACTTGTACTTTGACGTGCTTTTGAACTGCTAGGTTGGCAGGAGCTGGGACCGAGCAACGGGAGCTCACCCCGTCATGGGGATTCGAACCGCCAACCTTCTGATTGGCAAGCCCTAGGCTCTGTGGTTTAACAGAGTAGTCAACACTAAACCACAATGCATATACATAGCTGAAAAGCACTTGTGTGAATTACTACATTACAAGGGACATTTTCCCATTAGAAATCAGTGAGATATCCCTCAATATAGATCCCTGAACCCATTCATCATTCTGAATAACGATAGCATTTTCCCCAAAGATCCAGATTCCCTTCAACAACAATTCCCAGAGCTACAGTATTTTTTTAAAGGGTGTGTGTGTATTGTTTTGCAGATCATCCAGAAATGTACTTCCTATCTAAGAGCATTTAGTTCCAGCATCATCGAAACTTTGTGCAATAGCACAAAGTCAATACAGGTGTAGATTTGGACCTACCCATGACTAATAATAATAATAATAATAATAATAATAATAATAATAATATATATATATACCCCGCCCATCTGGCTGGGTTTCCCCAGCCACTCTGGGCGGTTTCCAACAAAATATTAGAAATACAATAAAACATCAAACATTAAAAACTTCCCTAAACAGGGCTGCCTTCAGACGTCTTCTAAAAGTCAGAAAGTTGTTTATTTCCTTGACATCTGATGGGAGGGCATTCCACAGGGTGGGCGCCACTTGACCTAGACTTGGTCGAGCCACTCTTAGCCCTGACTTCTCTCGACATTTAAATAATAGCGGCCTATTTCATAAGGTGGAGATCTATATATCCACCTGGTTTTCTAATATAGAACTTGTCTGTGTGAAGACTTCGAAATCTTCCATCTTCTTTTTGAAAGTGCTTAGGTGGAGCCCAATATTTTGTTTACTAGGCCTGTAAAAACATCTCCATCTTTCGGACTGTACTGATGCACATGAACTATCTTTAGGCTGATTGCCTACACCTTACATGTTTGTCTAAAGCAGAGGGACTTGTGCTTGTTCGTCTATAGGGACTTGTGATTGTAATAAGTGCCTATTAACACAACACATTAATGGCCCCTCTTCCTCTCTAGGGTTGATTGGTAATTTCTGTCCAGGCTACTTCTCTTGTTGTTTTCCTCTCTGCACATGAACACCGCAATCCATTGCACAATTATGAGCACTCAAATCTCACTGAAACCCATGGAGCTTGAGTCCACATAACAATGTGCTAGATTGAGCCTAAAAACACTGTGCAGGATTGCCAGAAGCAGGGGAAAGCCAAGAAGCCACTTTGGGGCAGTTCTGGAGAAAGTGAAGAAGTGGGAGCACACACACACCGGCCCTTAGAAAACAGGATGCTCACAGCAGATTAACTAGGGGCCATCCATTTTCAGAAACAATTTCAGAACAATTAACTGTGCAAAGACCTGCAGGGAGGGGCAAATAGGAGGGGGCAAAGTAGTGCCACACATTGATTTTTCAACATTTCCCTCCAGTGTAATTTAGCCAGTGTTCCTGAAAAAGGAACATGGTGGGGGCCAGGGGAAGGAAAGTAGGCCAGATCCTAAGCTTGTTCAACACAGTCATATGACCTGGCAACCCAGCGCAAGTTAAGATAGCAAGAAGGGTGGTGTAACTCAAACACTACTTTAAAGGCTTGTTTTCCCTAGGCTTAGGCCAGTTCAACCACCAGTAGCTTTGCAGCTGAATGGAGTCTGGCTCTAGTATAACTTTGTGCTGGCTTAATTTGCACCGGCTTGCTTTATGCCTGTTTCTTGTGGATGCAATTGATCTCTCAATGTAGGGTTCAGCTCCTCAACACCACCAACACTTATCAGCTGTTTACCTAAGCAACAGCTGGTCCTCTCTCAAACTACAGAGCTCAAGTCAAACATGCCCCTTCTACAGCTCGCAATAATTTTTACTTTTCCTTCTTCATTGCCTTCAGTTTACACGGTTCTTTATATATAGTAGAAGGGGGGGGAGGAATACTTAGAAAACAATTAGAAAAATAAAAGTATTCTTCACTTCCAGAAAATTAAAAAGGACTATAAGGAGAAATGTCCTGGATCATTGGTTCCAATTGGGGGTCTGTGGACCCCAGGAGATCTGTGGCACCATTCACGTAACAAAAACTACCATAAGGATAGGGAAAATTTCAAAAGTAGGGAGTCCAAGGCTTGGCTTTTGACAAACAGGGAGTCTACAGTACTTAACTAACTGGGAACCACTGTTCTAGATCTCCCGCCTTCCTCTTATAATAATGAAATTTCTTTAAACTATTTCCCTTACTTTCAGCATAGGACTTTCAAGATTAAGGCATCACGAAACAGTGGGGTCATACAGGTCAAGAACAGACTGGGAAGGTTAAAGGTTGAAGTAAGAGAAGTACTGTCTGCAAGTGAGCAATATAATCCAGGAAGATGAAAGGGAAGTTAAATGAAGAGACACTAAAAAATGCAGTTCTTGTTTTCCCTTTGGTGATTTCTGAAATCCACAGGGTTTACAAGCACAGCAGCTTCAAGACAGCTCCATGTTCAGAATACTGTATTGCACAATCATTTGGGAAGTTGCTTAGACTTTGCTCTGAACAACAAATGTTGAAGTTAGACAAATGAATAAATCAGCATGTGGACACAAAGCCATTATATTCCTGTTGCTCAGGGTGGAGGGGAATGTTTTTAATCTTCTTCTACTGAAATTTTTGCTTCAGGAGTTTTTATTTTATTTTTGAAAATCCAACAATAATTTATGAAAAGCATGGCAGTAATTAAATCAGTAGCAAGAATTTTCTGTGCTTTCATGGAAAGATTAACACAAAATAAGAAACTTGCTTACTTTTTTGACATTTTGTTTTAACCTCTACTTTTAGGACATGGCAAATTCTTTGGACAGTCACTTTGGGGATTTTTTTGAAGTTTTATTATTATTTTTATACTGTTTTATTTAACAGTAGCTTCAAATATTGCTGTTGCGCAGAATGTAACTAAAGTGTGTCTAGGACTGCAGCCAACCTGAGAATAAGCACTATTAAACTCATTGAAAAAAGCTTATACAATCTGGCTGCAATAGTACACTGTAACTCTCTGTACTGTATTATGGCATCCACACACACTTTGCAATGTTCCTCTGTGCTATGGTGTCTATAAGCTAGACTCCTATGAGGATCCACCTGGTGACCTCCAAGTGGCTTTTCACAGGACACTTGAGGGATCTGTTTTCTTGCATACGTTGGCATGGCGTCCTCAAGCGGAAAGCGGGGAATGGACAAAGTCCTACTTTGCAGAAGTTTCAACATGCATAGGCCATACAAAACTTTTGTTGCTTTAAGAGAGGCGGAAGGAAGCACGTATTAGCAGTGCAGCACCTTCTGTGCACCCCGATCCTCAGCATGTTGACTTGACAGTAACGTTGCAATCCTGCTTACCTGGAAGAAAGCCCCGCAGCTTCAACGGGGCTCACTCTTTGGTAAGCACAGTTACAGATAGATAGCCGTGTTGGTCTGCCATAGTCAAAACAAAATTTTTTTTTCCTTCCAGTAGCACCTTAAAGACCAACTAAGTTAGTCCTTGGTGTGAGCTTTCGTGTGCATGCACACTTATCACATGTTATCTGAAGAAGTGTGCATGCACACGAAAGCTCATACCAAGGACTAACTTAGTTGGTCTTTAAGGTGCTACTGGAAGGAATTTTTTGTTTTTGTTTTGGTAAGCACACTTTGGGCTGCAGCCGCCCCCCCCCCGTCACCTCAATGAAAATGGGCTTACTTCTTGTGCTCAGAAAAACATCAACAACCCCAACTCTGCTCCATGGGGCTTGCTCCCAAGTAAATGTGCACAGGATTTGCAGCTTTAAAAAGAATCGGGCACCCGCCTCTTTCCCTGGTGCGCACACAAAACATGTCCACACACCCACACCCCGGCCCACTCTCCATTTAGGACGACATGCAAATATTGTGTATGTGTGTGTGTGTGTGGGGGGGTGATTTTTAATTTTAAAAAACTTACCAGCTTCCCCCTCCTCCCCTAATCACCCCTCCCAACAACAAACTCCCGTTTGGCCAAGCCAAGATCTGGAGAGGTGGAAAGAGAGAAGAGAGAGAGAGATCGGGGGAAGGTCAGCAGTACCAGCAGGAGGGTGTCCAGCCCGGGTCTCTGTTTTGACTTTAGGCGGCGAAGACATGCTCGCTCGGAAGCTGCTGCTGCTGCTGCTGCTTGCTGCAAATCAAGAGTCAGCCCCAAAAGCTCAAGCGCAAAGCGGCTGCTCCGGCAGCGTCCTCAGTTGCCAACGTGGCCTCTGGCTGCGCACGGATCTGTCGTCAGAGCGCGCGGCGAAGCGGGAGGAGGAGGAGAGAGAAAGGGACGCGCGGAAAGAGGAGGACGCTTCTCCTTCCTCTTCCTGCGAGCAAGGAAGGCGAGAGAGGCGCGTGCGGGCAGCTGCCTCCTCCACTCTCTCTCCACCCCCCTTTTTTTTGGCTAGGGAATCTATTGCTTTGTGTTTGTTTATTCAGCTCACGCAATGTATACATTGCAAAAAAGAAGAAGAGCGGTTTGCAAAAAGGGGGAAAATCTAGGGTGGAATTGCAACGTAGAATTGTAGGGTTGTTGGAAAGGGACCCCCGCCCCCAGGACATTTAGCCGAACCCCCTGCAATGCAAAAAGTTAAAATGCTAAACCAGGTTAGAAATTATGCGTCCCATCTGTCTCCAGAGCCTATGGAGGAGTTGCACCTTCAGGGGCTTAAGTTGGAAAGTTGCAGCCCACCCCCCCCCCCCCGTGGCTGTAGAGAAATCCAATATGGGAGATGTTAAGTTGTGGGCGAACATATCAGACGACACAGCGATTCTTCCAAAGCAGCTCTTCATTTGTAAGCTGGAACAGAACTGAACTGAGGAGCTCAGTCAGCCTGCTTATATAGAGCTCCACTAGAATGCAACAGTAACCATTTTCTGTAACTAGCCAATCACTGAACGTCACTTTCGACCCTTCATTTGCATACAAACTATCCAATCACTGGGCATGCATATTTGTGGTATGATAAGGTCAAAGCACATAAAGCATTTAAAAACCATATTGTCAGGAAAGCATTGTTTAATGTCTGGACAAGATATAAGGACCTACTTGAAAATAAAACCCCAAGGTGGTTGTCACCGATGGAAGCGAAGGCTCAGAAAAAACTCAATATGGAGGCTTACAGTTATCAGTTATCAGTAATGTGAGCTCCTGGCATGGGCTCCAACACCCTGGTACAATCTTCAGCAAGGGCTTGAAGGGCTGGGAGCCGCAACACAAAGTTTAGGGCGGATTCGAAATGAACTCCGGCAAATGCGTCTTACCTCGTCGCCTCCTTGCTTCTGCCTCACCACTTTCTTTCAGTCTTGAGTGGTCGTGAGACTGTGGAGAGACCCGGCGAGCGAGTGACGGAGGGGCAGAGCAGCGTCAAGGTTGCTGCTGCTCTAGGCAAGTAATTAAAACCAATTGCTGAGCTCCTTTGCCGTGGGAGTCACAGGCTTTCAAGATTAATGGTGTCGTCTATTGTTCCTTATCTACAAGGCGCTGACTCATCCGGCACTTTCTCTGCTCCACAATATGGAGGCCAAATGGCTGAAATATTGGGAAATTTTGGAACAAGAGGGAGATAAATTAAAATTGCAGAGCTTTGAAAAACTAAAAAACAAAGTGCGAGATTGGCTTCATTATTATCAAATAATGGAGGCATACAATTTGGACAAGAAAATTGGCTTCCAGGTGGAAAAATCAAAATTGGAAACAGAACTGTTAGATCCCAAAACTAAGACTCTGTCAAGGATGTATAACCTGCTGCTGAAATGGAATACTCAGGATGAAACGGTGAAATCTATGATTAAATGGGCACAAGATGTTGGACACAACATTATGTTGGCTGACTGGGAACAGTTATGGACCACAGGTATGAAGTTTACGGCATGTAATGCCTTAAGAGAGAATATTATGAAAATGATATACAGGTGGTACATGACACCAGTCAAGCTTGCAAAAATATATCATTTGCCTGATAATAAATGCTGGAAATGTAAAGAGACTGAAGGTACATTCTTTCACCTTTGGTGGACGTGCCCAAGGATTAAGGCTTTCTGGGAGATGATTTATAATGAAATGAAAAAGGTATTTAAATATACCTTTTTGAAGAAACCAGAGGCCTTTCTCCTTGGCATGGTCAGCCAATCAGTGTTAAAGAAGGATAGAATTTTTTTTATGTATGCTACAGCAGCAGCAAGAATACTCATCGCAAAGTGTTGGAAGACACAAGATCTACCCACCCGGGAAGAATGGCAGATGAAGGTGATGGACTACATGGAACTGGCGGAAATGACTGGCAGAATCCGAGACCAGGGAGAAGAGTCGGTAGAAGAAGGTTGGAAGAAATCTAAAGACTATCTACAGAAACATTGTAAAATTAAGGAATGTTAGAAGGATGCTGGAATGAAGTTATGTGGTTTTAGCAGTAACGTTATAAAGGAATATGTAAAAATGGATTGTTAACAGGTGAGAATGTAAAGTTACAATATATTAAGATAAATTATTAAGATAAAAACAAAGATGGAAAGGATTTGCTGAATTAACTAACTGAACTAGAACACAAAAAAGGGAGGTGTGAGGAGGTCAAGGAAACAAGCAAATGAAAGGTAAGATATGGAAAAATTGATTTGTTTTTAATTGTTTTTATTTTTTTGTATTTTGTATTTTTTGTTTTATTTTCTTTTATTTTTGTAATTTTTTGAAACAAACTATCCACTGAACATCACTTTCGATCCTTCATTTGCATAACTATCTACAGTATCCCCCTGCTGGCCCAGGGTGAGAACTTCAGTACATAACAGGAGAGACATGCTTTGTTGCAGCTGGGGCAGATGAAGGTGTTTGGTTGTGCCCATGCAGGTGTGCCATTTCATCTGCACCCCTCCCAGTGTTCATTCCTTCTCTGGCCACTGCTGTGGATACACAACCTGACTGATGGTTTCCATGTGCTGTACAGTGTGCTAACCCAGAAATAGAACCTCGGGTTAAGTACTTAATTCGTTCCGGAGGTCCGTTCTTAACCTAAAACTGTTCTTAATGTGAAGCACCACTTTAGCTAATGGGGCCTCCTGCTGCCGCTGCACCGCCGCCACACGATTTCTGTTCTCATCCTGAAGCAAAGTTCTTAACCCGAGGTACTATTTCTGGGTTAGCGGAGTCTGTAACCTGAAGCGTATGTAACCTGAGGTACCACTGTAGTTGTCTAGCAAGGGATTCCCCTAAAGTGGAGTTAATGTAGGCAGCCTTCGTGTCTTGTTTGCTAACACCTTTGTAATGCATAGTAGGTCTGCCTGGTGCCTGAAGCCAGCTGTCTGTAGGGATCCTGCACCTTCCATTCTGTGGGCATGACCAATCCAGCACAGAGGTCCTCTGCCCTGCCATGTGATGCCCTAAATCTTCCTAATGCAGCGCATGTGGAAGGCGTTGAGGCGTCGCTCCTGGCAAGTGTAAGTTGCCCACAACTCATTACTATTGATAAAAGGTAAAGGGACCCCTGACCATTAGGTCCAGTCGTAACTGACTCTGGGGTTGTGGCACTCATCTCGCTTTATTGGCCGAGGGAGCCGGCGTACAGCTTCCGGGTCATGTGGCCAGCAGGCCTAAGCCGCTTCTGGCGAACCAGAGCAGTGCACGGAAACGCTGTTTACCTTCCCACTGGAGCGGTACCTATTTATCTACTTGCACTTTTGACGTGCTTTCGAACTGCTAGGTTGGCAGGAGCAGGGACTGAGCAACGGGAGCTCACCCCATTGCGGGGATTCGAACCACCGATCTGATCGGCAAGCCCTAGGCGCTGTGGTTTAACCCACAGCGCCACCCGTATCCCATTACTATTGATACAATTGTCCTAAAAACAGGAACTGCAGAATTGTAGAGTTGAAATGGGCCTCAACAGCCATCTAGTCCAATCCTATGCAATGCAGGAATCTCAGCTAAAGCATCCATGGCAGGTGCCCACCCAACCTCTGCTAAAAAACCTCCAAGAAAGGATGGTCCACGACCTCCCAGGGGAGAGTGTTCCACTGTTGAACAGCTCTTACTGCCAGAAAGTTTTTCCGTATGTTTAGCCGGAATCTCCTTTCTTGTAACTTGAATCCATTGTTTCCTTCAGGAGCAGGAGAAAACAAGCTTACTCCATTTTTGATGTGACAGCCGTTTAGATATTTGAAGGTGGCTGTCATATTTCCTCACAGTCTGCTCTTCTCTAGGCTAAACATACACAGCAGCTTTCAGTCGGTGCTTAAAAGAGTACAATGGTACCTCAGGTTAAGTACTTAATTCGTTCTGGAGGTCCGTACTTAGCCTGAAACTGTTCTTAACCTGAAGCACCACTTTAGCTAATGGGGCCTCCTGCTGCCGCCGCACCGCCGGAGCACGATGTCTGTTCTTATCCTGAAGCAAAGTTCTTAACCTGAAGCACAGTTTCTGGGTTAGCGGAGTCTGTAACCTGAAGCGTATGTAACCTGAAGCGTATGTAACCTGAGGTACCACTGTACTGGGAAGGTGCCTGCTCAACAGGCAGGGCAGTAAAATGTTTAGGAAATGAACAGCATGCTCTTTAAAAAGCAGGGTTGGGAAGGCTGTGGAAGACAAGCCTTTTGGCCAACGTGGCTTAACAGCTATTGTTGGCTATCTAGAGCCTCCATGTACAGGGGCACTGTACCAGCATACCCCTGGTTCACACAGAATTAACAGCAATAATAAAGAACACAATTGAATTCACTCCAGAACTTTTTTTATTTTAACAATGTCCCAAGGTACAAATAAAGGGTTAGCATCTAAAGAACTTACCATCTTGCTGTTGATTGCAGCAGGGTTGTCTATCATCCAACTTAGGAAAGTTTTGATAACTATACAATTGTGGCACAAAATGTATGGAACATTGCAATTTAAGGGGGGGGGGGATACATTTAGTTTAAAATTCATTCAAGGAAAGGCAGAACCTTTGGATTTTTGTGCAGTGTGGTGGGATTTTAAACAATATGCTAATAACAGTAATTTGTGACTTGATTCCAGAAGTAAATAAGAATGTTTGGCTATCGTGAGAATATAAGATGATGTCGTCCTGTTTGTGGATAGGCTATATTCCACTGTCTTTATACTTTGCTTTTAGCATTTGTACTCCTGCGGATTACAGCATAACACCAGTTTATTAATACCATAGCAGACCTACATGAAAAATAATAACATTTTTAGAAAAGTAGTGAAAATGTGAAATGACATATTATTCTTGATACTGTAAAACACACACCCCTTCCATACCCATTGTTTATACAAGTTATGTTGGTTGAATTTGTATTTTGCTATACTGAAAACTAATTTAAAAAAATGGGGGGGGGACTGTTGGAAAGGACCTTTATAAATAAGTGTTTTAAAAACAAAATAAGTACATTTTGCAGTTACCTTTGCACCCCCAATTTTTATCTTGCAAAGCCTTTGCTTTGATTTATAAACGCAAATAGACATTGGCATTATTTCTTCATTTGTAGTATTTCCAGCACCTAATTTGAAGGAGGATTTCATGCCTTTCATAACTGCAGAGCCAAGAGTTATTTAGCAAGGTCTCCTAGCACTGAACCGTTGCGAAAGGTGCTAAAAAGGCTGGTGGTGAGGTTTTGCTAGGTGTTTTTTGTTTTTTGCAGATAGTAAACTCCTGTCACCAAGGAGCCATAGTTGCAAACTGCCTTGAGTTTGCTACCAGAAACTCGGTCTGTTTTTTCGATAGCAGTAATTGGGCTAAAGATACAACCAACAAATATGTCACGGTAACCTGGACTCTGACAACGATTGCACAAGTTTAGAAAAGCAAATGGTATGACAGCATCTAAGCACATGCTGCTGTAAAGTTAGTCAGTTAAAGGAGTTGCATGACTTGTAGTCTTGATTGATTGAATGCACAAATGAAAACTAGGGAGGAATATCAGGTGGAAAAGGTTTCCACTTTTTAAAATGGTTATTGAAATGCATAATACTATTCCATAATATTGAAATGGTGAATACAGAAAGCCCTAAACCAGTGGTTCTCCAAAGGTTTGGCAGGAGAGGGTGGCAAATACAGCAGGAAGATTCAAGGACAAACAAATAAACATTTAAGCATTTCGGTGTAGTATAGTATAGTATCAAAATATTTTATTTGCAGAATATGGATAGATAGGGAAACAGGGATTTTCAGCTCTTGACAAATAAGAAAGCTCAAAAGAGAAAGGCTTCTTTGTGTTGGTGAGAGTTTGTCTGTTGCAAATGAGACCTAATATAAAAGAGATTACAGTGGTACCTTGGGTTAAGTACTTAATTCGTTCCAGAAGTCTGTTCTTAACCTGAAACTGTTCTTAACCTGAAGCACCACTTTAGCTAATGGGGCCTTCTGCTGCTGCTGCGCCGCCGGAGCACAATTTCTATTCTCATCCTGAAGCAAAGTTCTTAACCTGAAGCACTATTTCTGGGTTAGCAGAGTCTGTAACCTGAAGCGTATGTAACCTGAAGCGTATGTAACCTGAGGTACCACTGTATGTGGCAAAAGCAAGCTCACACCTCTCACTGAATTTATATACATACTTAAGGTACATGTGTAAGAGGCTCATTTATAGTTATATTTTGGGAATGATTGTTATGCAGTGGCATGTCCCATGATCATATTATAAAGTAGTTGTGTTCTATGTTAGACATCTAGCAATGCCAGGAGTTGTTTCTTTTTGTTGTCCAATGTATTCCTTATCAATTTTAAAATTTGGTGTGGCCCTAAGGTAAAATGTTTGAGAACCACTGCCCTAAACAAACATTCTCTTGCTTAGATTGCCTTTGTTATCTGCTGTAGTGCTGCGTTTGTCTGTGTTGTTGTGGCTGTGGCTGTGTTGTTGGTGAGTGAAATAATTTTTGGGAAGCCCCCCCCAAAAAAGGCTCAACATCTTTCAGACCAGCCCCCCTAAAGAAAGCTCAACAATTTTCGCCAGCCCCCCTAAAAATAAATCAACAACTCTGAACTCCCCCCCCCAAAAATGGGTAGATCACTGCAGGCCCCCCCCCGGAGTAGATTGCAGTCTCTTGGGATGTCCCTGTGATAAAGCGTGTTCACCTTCATGGAGAGCACATGTTGTGGTGGGGTCTAACAGGACACCCCCTCTTGGTTACTGGGCAGGACCGTTTGGATGGCCATGACTGATTGGGCCAATCTGGGTTGTTGGGGAGATTTTGATGTTTCCATTTAGAGGCTTGGCCCAAAGGTTGTATATTCATGGCACGCAGCTTTTTTCAATCTTTTTTTGCTGCGTGCATCGGATCACCTGCCCACCCTCCCTAATTTAGGGCTGTTGCGTTTGATATTGCTATGCCTGTCATGGGGTCGCTTGCTTTGGGGACAGGGGCCTGGTAGGAATTTTGTCCATTTGGCAGATTGGCTGGTGCCATTTGGTTTTTGCCTACTGTGCCTGCCCCTCCAATGCTGCTGCTAAAAGGGAATTCCGTTAAAGGAATCCAGGGGTTTGCCATGCTTTTGTCCGTATCCCCGGCAAGGGGCTAGGGCCGTGCAAGCCCCTGGGAGCATGCGGGGAGGGGTGACGGTATGGTGCCCAGACCCATTCTCTCCCCAATATTGTTTTCCCATACTGGGTATAACTGGAATCCGGAAGTCAGTTCTGTCCCCAGGCGGGGGGAAAGATAGTCGTAACCAATGCCTAAACAACCACTCACATTATGTATTTTAATAAAGGTGTGGCCAAAATTATGCCAAAAACCTTAAACAAAAATTCTATGTGAATTGTGATTTATTTAGGGGGTGGCTTGGGGACCTCGATAAGGGACGTGGGTGGCGCTGTGGGTTAAATCACAGAGCCTAGGACTTGCCGATCAGAAGGTCGGCGGTTCGAATCCCTGCGATGGGGTGAGCTTCCGTTGCTTGGTCCCTGCTCCTGCCAACCTAGCAGTTCGAAAGCACGTCAAAGTACAAGTAGATAAATAGGTACCGCTCCTGCAGGAAGGTAAAAGGCGTTTCCATGTGCTGCTCTGGTTCGCCAGAAGCAGCTTCGTCATGCTGGCCACGTGACCCGGAAGCTGTACGCCGGCTCCCTCGGCCAATAAAGCAAGATGAGCGCCGCAACCCCAGAGTCGGCCAGGGGTCCCTTTACCTTTACTGGGGACCTCGACACGCAAAGAAGCGTTTCACAAGTCAGCCAGGCAAGCAAGAATTTAGGTCTGGCCAAGAGAGGAAGCTTGGGATGGGTGTAATTCCAGAGGCCAAATGCAGCTGTCCACGCCTAAGATTTTGCACCTCTGTTACTGACAGATACTTCACTAAGTAGTTTTGGTTGCTTACAGAGTATGGTATTTCTGATCTCTTTTCTTTCTGTGATCTTTGGATGAAGAGCGTCACACGAATGCAGTTAAACAAACAAACAAACTGTACGCTGTAGGTCACTGGCCATACAGCTTGTCTACGTAGGGCTCAGGCTGGAGCTATATCATAAATATCTATGTAGCTCTGGGGAGGAAAGCATCGTGGGAAGGGCTGAATTAGAGCAGCCAGATTATTGGGCTGAAAAGTGTTAAACAATCCTTTCTCTGAAGGGCCCTGGGTGACGGGTTCACTCTTCTGCGTGTTAAATAAGGGTAAAGATACAATTGTAGGGTTGCTATACGCTCGGAATGCTATATCCACATTCATCAGCATCATCCAAATGTCTGGGAAAATCTGGACGTATAGCAGGCAATTTTGCTGATGTTAAAATAACTCGAAAACGGCATTTTTTGAACTTTGGGCAAAACAAAAGAAAGCTCAACAACTTTTCCATCTTGATTTTCACTGTTTGAAATATTGTATTTACTTTCTCTGTTCCGCTCTTCTTCTTAATTTTCTTCCCTTACTTATTCTTGCTTTTTCCTTTCTAGATTATTTTGGCTTTTATTGTATGTTGAAAACGTTTAATAAAGATTGATTATTTTTTTTAAAAAAACAACCCTTTCTCTTTCCCCACCCACAGTCCTCTGCTCATCCTGACCCCCCTAAAAAACTAATTTTAAACATGAGAAAATGTGGTGAAGATCAGGAATTGCAGAATTAGAAAAATAGAAAAAATATGGCTGATTTATAACTGTATGAGTGTGATAGAGCACATTGCCTCAAAAACTGCATCTGAAGGCCCAACAAAAGGAGCTGGTGCTATATTGAGCTTTCCATATTCCCAGTCCCTGTCGGAGGCTTTGATTCCCTGTTTATCTATCTTAGATGTAGTCTGCTGGGTACTTGCTGTTGCATGAGCTTTACCTTCAGGTCTTTGGTAGATGATTTAAGATTTCTGTTAACTTTGTTCCATACTTTATCAATCACAAGGTTCAGGGCTTTTGCTCCGTGCATTTTTCTCCCAAAGAATATGAACCGGTAGTAGGCTATAAATAATGCATTGTGAAGGCCTTGCATTCTGTCTCCGCTAAATCTGTGTGTAATATAACCTCATCTTTTTCATGTGGGGAGCTTGGTGAAGTATATAGATGGCTAGGCTGCAGCAGGAAGTATTAAAATGGCCTGCGTTTATTTTAAGAGAGAAATTATTTATTCAGGGAGATAGAAATGTATTTTTCGACTCGTTTTTAAGTACCAGATAATCTCTAATTATGACTGCTGTATTCTTAATCACCAGAAGTCTGGTTTTTTCAGAATTGATAACCACTTCTTTTTCTGGGCACTCCCTACTTAGATAATAAAGACAATTAATGCTGTTGGATTGGCAATTCATCATAGTTAAACACCTTGTGGGAGGCACATTCTTCTTCCAAATTAATGCACTCCCACCCATTACTTTATAATTGGAATGCTTTCCAATTTTACTGGGGATGAAAGGAAAAAAATGAAAATATGTGAGGAGTAAATCATGGGTTAAAGATAAAAAGACCAGAAAAGTTGATACCAACCAACAGAAATAAGCTATCAAATGATTATGGGATATTATTTAATACTCAGGTAGAAGAATATAAAACCTTTATCAAGAAATGATAGAGAGACAATAAAGAAAAGTGCTTTTAGATGGATGTACAGTGGTGCTTGTCCATGATCACTGCAGATGGTGACAGCAGTCACGAAATTAAAAGACGCCTGCTTCTTGGGAGAAGGGCAATGACAGGCCTAGACAGCATCTTGAGAAGTAGAGACATCACCTTGCCAACAAAGGTTCGTATAGTTAAAGCTATGGGTTTTCCCAGTAGTGATGTATGGAAGTGAGAGCTGGACCATAAAGAAGGCTGATCGCCGAAGAATTGATGCTTTTGAATTATGGTGCTGGAGGAGACTCTTGAGAGTCCCATGGACTGCAAGAAGATCAAACCTCTCCATTCTGAAGGAAATCAGCCCTGAGGGCTCACTGGAAGGACAGATCCTGAAGCTGAGGCTCCAATACTTTGGCCACCTCATGAGAAAAGAAGACTCCCTGGAAAAGACCCTGATGTTGGGAAAGATGGAGGGCACAAGGAGAAGGGGGCGACAGAGGATGAGATGGTTGGATAGTGTTTTCAAGGTTACCAGCATGAGTTTGACCAAACTGCGGGAGGCAGTGGAGGACAGAGGTGCCTGGCATTCTCTGGTCCATGTGATCACGAAGAGTCGGACACGACTAAACGACTAAACAAGAACAACAAAACAGTGGTGCTTGTGGGCCTGCAAAATAAATAAAATTGGTGAAAAGGAGATTGAATGTACTAAATTTGTACAAAACTGAAAAGAGTCCCCGTGACAAGAACGTGTCTTCCAAGAAGATGGAATATTTGTAAATATTTGTAAATAACGAAGAGATTTCGCAGACATGCACACATGTTGGAAGCATGGGAAGGCAATTAAATATTGGCGGATGGTAGTGAATATTAAATTTTTCAGTTTCATATTATATTAGACTTTGAAATGTTTATTACATTTTGTCAAATATCATGTTTCTTATTTTTATATCTTGCAGTGGTTAAAAGTGTGTTTTCTAAAACGGAAGAAAAGCAGTTGAAGACCGATAAAGCTAATAAGAAACATTTGTGAATTTGATGGCATTTCTGAGGAACTCACAATAAAGTGGCCCTGAGTAGAAGGAATCTAGTGATTTGATATGGAAAACAAAGTAAGAAAGGGGCAGAGGGCAAACTTGACATTGTGAATCACGTAAAGGTTGAGATGGAATAATGGCTTTTTAAAAATCATTTTTATTTGATTTTACAGATAGAAATTTATAACAATACCAAATACATAGAGAATTCTCTGAATTTCAAGACTTCCCCTCCATGGGTCCTATTGTCAACATTTTCAACTGCATATTATTCCACACTCTATATTTTATATCCATCCACGTTATCCATAATCTTTGATACATTGCAAGTGACATTGAAATCCTGCTAATGTTTTCATCTGCTTACAGCGGTCAAAATAATGGCATTTTGTACCCAATAGTCGGAAAGTTATATGGAAGAAATATAATTCCACGTGTTTAAGTATTATTCTGAGTAGACCCACTGAAATCAATGGAGTTGTCAATGCAAACTTCCAACTCCCATTCATTTCAGTGGGTCTGCTCTGAGCATGATTTAGTCAGGTAGAATTTTATATATACTATACAGCAGGTGTATATTGTGTTGTTGTTTAGTTGTTTAGTTGTGTCCGACTCTTCGTGACCCCATGGACCAGAGCACGCCAGGCACTCCTGTCTTCCACTGCTTCCCGCAGTTTGGTCAAACTCATGCTGGTAGCTTCGAGAACACTATCCAACCATCTCGTCCTTTGTTGTCCCCTTCTCCTTGTGCCCTCCATCTTTCCCAACATCAGGGTCTTTTCTAGGGAGTCTTCTCTTCTCATGAGGTGGCCAAAGTACTGGAGCCTCAGCTTCAGGATCTGTCCTTCCAGTGAGCACTCAGGGCTGATTTCCTTAAGAATGGATCGATTTGATCTTCTTGCAGTCCATGGGACTCTCAAGAGTCTCCTCCAGCACCATAATTCAAAAGCATCAATTCTTCGGCGATCAGCCTTCTTTATGGTCCAGCTCTCACTTCCATACATCACTACTGGGAAAACCATAGCTTTAACTATACGAACCTTTGTTGGCAAGGTGATGTCTCTGCTTTTTAAGATGCTGTCTAGGTTGTAGATGCTGTCTAGGTTGTATATTATGTAGTTTTTCATAATATAGATCTCGACTTGTAAGCAGGTTGTGTGAAGCCTCCCACAAGATCTCAGATGGCCCTTCCAGGGGTTCCCCCCTGCTCCTCCCTTTTTAATTATTTTTTAAAATAAAAAATCACCGATTCACATAAATCTGTAACTGTAAGTGAAATTAGCATGAGATGCAATCTACCTGTATAATATTTTAAAAACGAGACGGAGTTGGAATCCTTTCAACATGAAGTGAAACTGATAACATAACACTTAGAGATAAGTTTATAGTCTGCAAAAAAAGAGAGAAAGAAATATATAACTAACATTTGGGTATTCTGACAATAGCAATCATGAGAAGAATAAAAATACTTTCCCCAGTATTTTTGGTGGCAGTGCATGCAGTCATAACCACAGAGGCACAGGGATGCTGAATCACATTGAAATCAATGCGTTCAATGTGCTTATAGCTGAGCTTCAGATTACTTTCTGTTTTTAACACAGAAAGGAACTCAGGAACCAGAGTTCCTGAGTTAAACAACACAATGTAGATTTTCAGTTATTTTATTTTTTACATCAAATTTGGTTGTGATTTCTGTATTTAGTAATGCAAGTGTGCTCTTGGTCACCTTCCTTAAACAATGCATTTTATACAAAAGCCACTAAAATCTTTATTGTGGTTGCTAGCAACATGGTCCTATGCATGTTTATTCAGAACTGAATCTAATTGTATTTGTTGGGTCCTGCCATACTACAAATAATCAGAATCCTACCATTTATCAATTTCTGCGGTTTAGGGGGGGCACCCCCTCAAATCTATAACCAGTGCTTTTTCTGGGAGTACTCAAGAGTACCGGCACCTTTTTTCCCCCTAGAAGAAAAGCACTGTCTATAACAATATATTTTTCTGGCTTGCGGCAAAGCTAGGGCTAATCTAAAAGTGGATTAGTGCATTAGTCTGCAATGCCATCTCCAATTCCCTGTGGTAAGGGGAACTTCCTTTTGAGTAGACATGTATAAGAATGTGGCACTGCCTGTATTGTTTTTGGCTGAATGTAACAGGATTTTATGTTTCTGCGGCTATGTACTGTAAACCTTGAGGAAGGGTGCGTGTGTGACGGGAAAACTGTTGAATCTCTTCCACATATAATGTTCAACTGTCCCCTACATAGCATAGCCAGGACTAAATTCCTGGGTCCTGCTTTACTGCGCTTGGTTGGCAGGCCTGTTGAGTTACACACCGCACTGCTTTTGCAGGATACAGATCCTTCTGTAACTCTGCAGGTGGCGAGATTTCTGAATGCGGTCATCTCACACACAAAAACTACCAAAAAACAACAAAAACATCAAAACTAATCTGACTGTTATGATGAGAGTGCATGTCGGATCTCGTCTTCAGTTTTTCTTTTTCTGTGAACCGTCCCTTGGAGCTTTCCTGGCCCCAAGCTGTCATTTGGCTCTGCTCAACAACCCACCCTTGCATCGTGGTGTTCACCTTCTGTTGTCGGACATATCGGTCTTTAGGTCTCTGTGTTTTTATGTTTGTATATATTTATGGGCTAATAGCCGTAAATAAATAAATAAATAAATAAATAAATAAATAAATAAATATGTACTGTAAACCTTGAGAAGGGGTGGCCCATACGCTTTCAAATAGCCAACTACTTTTCAAGTCAATCATCTCCTCCGTGTCCCACTTCTCCCAGCGGAGGCTGTTAGGATTCCTTATGTGGGTGGCTAAGGTGTAAAGAAAGTTGTTTTCCTTGGACATATTGCAGCTTCCTGTAGCGAGACATGAAATATTCTGACAGCACTGGGCTGGGCCAAGAGTCTAAATGGGATAACATATGCTAGCTGACTAAAGAGACCTATAAAAAAATAATAAAAGCTTTTGTTTTGTTGCTGGTTTCGACAAGGAAAGCTGCCAAGCGTAGCATGTTGTAGAACCCCTGGGGTACTTTCCTATGTTAGCAGCTTCTATCTTATGCATATGGTGATAAGCACCAGCCTGCCCTTTTCAAGGTTTTTTCTCCTACGTACTGAGGCCATCTGAGATTAATACTGCTAGATACATTCAGTATTGGTTTACTGGAATCCATGAGGATTTGGCCTGCTTTCCTACACATGTAGGGTTTACATGGCGCAAAGATTAAAGCGATCTCCTGCTGCAAAGATCCCCCCCCCAATAATAATAATAAAGGAAAAGCTGCTGGCAATCTTATTATACCTGTTGTTGATAATGCATATACAGTGGTACCTCGGGTTACATACGCTTGAGGTTACATATGCTTCAGGTTACAGACTCCGCTAACCCAGAAATATTACCTCGGGTTAAGAACTTTGCTTCAGGATAAGAACAGAAATCGTTCAGCGGCGGCGCAGCGGCAGAAGGAGGCCCCATTAGCTGAAGTGGTGCTTCAGGTTAAGAAGAGTTTCATGTTAAGAACAGACCTCCAGTTCTTAACCCGAGGTACCACTGTATGCAGACAGATAAGATAGCTATCTTTCCATATCATGAGATATATCATAAGATCTTTGTTTGGACAAGCATACATGTATTGCTAGGGAGCAAGTGGCGCTGTGGCCTCTTGGGCTTGCCAATCGGAAGGTTGGTGGTTGGAATCCCTGCAACAGGGTGAGCTCCTGTTGCTCTGTCGCAGCTTCTGTCAACCTAGCAGTTCAAAAGCACACCAGTGCAAGTAGATAAATAGGTACCACTGCGGCGGGAAGGTAAATGGCGTTTCTGTGTGCTCTGGTTTCCTTCACAGTGTCCCGTTGCACCAGAAGTGGTTTAGTCATGCTGGCCACATGACCTGGAAAGCTGTGTGTGGACAAACGCCGGCTCCCTCGACCTGAAAAGCGTGATGAGCGCCGCAACCCCATAGTCGCCTTTAACTGGACTTAACTGTCCAGGGGCCATTTACCTTTTACATGTATTGCTATTTATTTTATATTGCTGGAGCATAATTATTGCCTCCTCCTTTTAAATATATTACCTGCACTTGATCCCCAAGATAAAGTGTATCATGTTTAGCTGAATATAGTTTTATATAACTCTCTATTCGCCATGAAATGTTAAGATTTGTATTATATGCCCTGGGGTCTCCAATCCAGTTCAGCCAATGGCAGATCCACACCTTATCATTTCTGTATGCTATTCTACTTACTGTATATGTGTGACTGGTAACTGGATTTATAAACTGACTCCATTTTGTTTCAGGTGTTGGGAAATCAAAGAATTGTAGAGTTGGAAGGGATCCTGAGGGTCATTTAGTCCAACCCCCCTGCAATGTAGGAATCCTGTCCACAGCCATCCCTGGGTGGGCTCAAACCCCCAACCTTCTTGTTAACAGCCAGACACACTGACCCATTGTGCCACAGAAGGGCAAGCTCTCTGTGTAGTCCTATATCTGTGATAACATTCAGGTTATCTTTCCATATCGCAGTCATGAATATGCATGAATCTAAAATTGCTCTAGTAAGTGAAATTTCTTGGAATAAAACTCTATAAAAATCTGCTTGATTTACTTTTGAAACGGGCTGAAGTGCAGGAACTCCTCTTGACCTGTGAATCAGGCTGAGTGTTGAAAAGCATAATATTCTGGAAAAAAATGATGTGAGAATCCATGGATACAGAAACACCTTAGTGGTACTTGTAGGAGATCATTATGTGGCTGACTGCAAGCTAATTGCATTTGTTCAGTGACTGAGAAAATGGGATACAGATGGGAAGTGAGCGGTAGGAAACACCCTACTGTTGGAGAGCAAAATAAAGCAACTGCTACAGGGTATAGCACGTTGTTGTCAAGGAAAAAAAGGTTGAAATTGCCTACCCCACGCATGCGCTTTTTTCTGCTTAAATAGCTCTTTTAATTAATTTTTAGCAATGTGTGGTTGTCACAAAACAAGCGTAGTAATGGCTGAGGGCAGCTAATAACGCACACTTCTTCAGTGGGAGTATAGCTGAAGTGATTGACAGCATTTCCTGCGAAGCAGTGCGATAAATATCAGTCTGTGAAAGCTGCTTTGAATTCACAAATATAAATAATCATATGAAGATGATGGCAACTCCTTTTTAAATTTTTTATTTCCAGAAAAATACATGGAGCGCATAAACTGTCACAGAGCGAGCCAGCCAGTGGTACAGCCTTTGCTTTGCTGATAGCCAATCTTGATGGGTCATGGCACTGCCTTTGTTTCTTAATGGCTTGTTTCCAGGTGACTCACTGGTCTTCACCCTGGGCACTGCCATGGGGAATGCAAAATGCACTCTGACAGCAGAATGCTGAGAAGGCCCTGTCCTCCCCAACCTGAGCAGATGGATAGGTTCATGTTGGAGGAGATGGTCCTTCAGGTATCATCAGGACAAGCTACTTAGGGCTTTAAAGGTGATCACCTTTGAACTGACCTTGGAAGTCACGAAAGCGGATCCAGCAACGGAGTCAACATGCTCCATCAAACTGCTCTGGCCACAGCAAGCCTGACTGCAGCATTTTACAGCCATTGTTGTTTCCAAACGCTTTTCATTTTTTTTAAAAAAAAATTAAATTAAAATTTCAACAAATTTTAACATCATCACTGCTGGTTAAAAAAAGTCAAAAAATAAATTCGCAGTTCCCCTTCCCCCAACTTCCCTTTCTGGTTTATAACATATTCACTTTTCCTGCTTGTTATTTTATATCCCTTATGTAATAAAGTTAAAATTGTACATTGTTATATTCTTAATATTTTAACCTCATATTTATGTTTTCTGTTTATGTTCATTGATTGTAAGTGTTTTAGTCAAATCCTGCAAGTGAGTCCATTTCCTTACATTGTTTCTGTAGATATATCATAAAAGGTTCCCAATCTTTCTTGAAGTATCTATTGGCCTTATCTTTAAGTCTTTCAGTCAGCTTCGCTGTTTCGGCATATTCCATCTTGCCATTGTTCTTCCATTGACATTTCATTGCTTTTCCACCTTTGAGCTAGTAAAATTCCAGTTGCTGTTGTAGCATACATAAATAAATTCTTCTTGTCTTTTGGCAAATCTTGACCTAAAATGCCTAATAAGAAAGCTTCTGGTCTTTTAACAAAGGTTATCTTAAACATTCTTTTCATTTCATTATAAGTCATATCCCAGTAATTTTAAATTATTTTACAGTTCCACCACATGTGAAAAAATGTGCCTTCCCTTTCTTTACATTTCCAACATTTATTGGAGCTTGTTTCCGAACACTTTTCAAAAGTAGTGTTACACAGAGCATGTTGCATTGGAATCCACTCAGAATGTAGCTAAAGGCAAAGATGGGGAGCGTGCAGCCTTCCAGATAATTCTGGACTGCAGTTTTCATAATCAACTCTAACCACTCTGGTGTTTAAGGCTGGTGGAAGTCCATCAACATTTAGATGGCTACTTGTACCTCTCTCCTGGTCTAAGGGGACCAGCTTGCACTCACCTTTTATTTAACCACTCCCCTGTTTTGCTTAATTACATGTTTTCTTGAAAGAAAAGGGAATGAGCCAAGGGAGAACTCAGGACCTTGTAAGTCTGGTCCCTGGCCTTAAAGAAGATTTCCCCCACAGCTTGTGTTAATATTTAAGTAGCATCTAAGTGACCCGGGCTAGTGATAGTGGCACATATTCACACAGCACATATTCACTCAGGAATCTAAAGCCAGTCCATCAATAATATGTCTGCTGAACATGTACCTTGCAAAATGTCACGGCTGGGAAACTATGTCTTTAGGAAGAACTTCTAAATATGACCCTTCAGGTCTTCCACAAACTGGCAAGACTGTAAGAGACACGCCACACAAATGTGTCAAGAAACGTGTGATGGAGTGAACTGCAACCTTATCTCCAGTGCTCCCCCCCCCACTTATTTTTGAAGGTGTTTGCCTCCGCAATCTATGTGTTAATGTTGCTATTTTAATTTTCCCATTCACAATGATTTTGGGATATCGTTGCAAATATCTTGTCACAGGTCGCTTCCCATCTAGTCAACACCATTAAAGATGGCAGGATCTGCCAGCCTACAAGAAGTTTGTGGGCTTCGTTCCAAGCCTGTTTAGTTCTCTGCGGAGGCTGCCAGACAAGAAGCCAGTGAATATATTAGTAACTTTGATGAGAAATTGGCAGTGAAAAATCCTGTAGCCTCTTCCTCTCTCAATCCCCTATCTGTGCGTCTTGTCTATTACGCCATTAAAATGGCATCTGGTCGCCATTCGTTTTAACAACAGGTGCAATCTTTTAACTGGTTGAGGCAAAGTTTCCAAAACTGCTTCAGTGGCAAGAAACGGCCCAGATTTTGTTGCAAGCCATTAGATGCCCTCTTTGACATTTTCAAATCTGGGCTATAATGTCTTCATACTACTTGGAAAGTGGGGGTAGGGGGCGGAGAAGAGGTTCATTGTTCTTGGTTGTGCTTATTTCCCACCTGGAGTCCTAATCCTCTGTTCGGAAAATTCGCATTTACTTGGTTGCTGAGGCAATGAATAGTGAAGGATTAGGATGTCAAAAGAGGACTAAGCAGCAGGTGCAAAACTGAAATAAAGATTCCCTTTTCATCAGAATGCTTTTATAATTGAAAATGGATAGAACGTTTTAATGTACAGATGCAAGGTTGTTGCTTAAGATAAATGCTTTCCTCAAGGTTTGCTCGCAGGTTTGCGCAACAGGCTATGCCCATGATAACTGCAAACATATGAGAGTACATGAGACTTTATAGATGCTACCCAGCCATTGCAAGAGTTCCTGTGTTAAGGTGTCAAGTGATGAGGGTATTACTTTAGGTGCTCACCACAAACCTTTTACTAGTGCCATGTGTATCTATTATACAGACCGTATACACCTGGAAGGCCGTATTCACAAATACCAAGGGCTACAATAATTAACCCTGAAAGGTATCAGACAGATAGCCTTTGCCTTTGCAGTCAACCCGCTACAAATCCACCTAGCAGTTACCTTGTTCAACCCACATTTTACAGCTTCTCTGCAAGAATATCATGTGGGGCTTTTGTCAGAAGCCTTACTGAAATCAAGATACACTATGTTGACAGCATTCCTCTGATCCACCAAGCTTGTGACTCTATCAAAAAGAAAAAGGAAAAAGAAATGAGATTTGTTTGGTATGACTTGTTTTTGAGAAACCCAGTTCGCCTGTCTTCCCAAGTGATGTGTAATTTTTTTCAAAGACACCATTGATGGAATCTTTTGAGGAGTTGGAGATGGCATTTATAAGTGGTCCATGTTTCACAGGCATATAGTAAGGTTGGTAGTACAATAGCTTTGTAAACAAGCATTTTGGTTTCCTTGTGAATGTCCCAGTCCTCAAACACTCTGCACTTCAATTGGGAGAAAGCCGCACTTGCTCAGGCGGTGCTGGATTTCGATATCAACGTTGGCAACCATCAAAGGCTTTCTGTCATGATCCACTGGAATCGTTTGGAGCACAATGGAATGAAGATTGCAAGAAAATGTTTCATGAGATCATTCGGTGCTTAACATAGGCTCCAGTGTTAGCCTGTGCAGTTGCAAGTAAGCCATTCATTCTCTACTTGGCACACAGATACCACCACTAGTGGATTGGGGGCAATGTTGTACCAAGAGGTTGATGGGAAAAGGAGGTCTCACCATGAGCAAAGCCAGGCACTACATACATAAATAAGAATTTCCAGCACTGAAATGGGCCTTTATTGAGAAATTCCCAGACAATTTGGAGAGACAAACAATTTAGAGAAACAATAAGCTCCTTACCTACGTCCGTACATGGGCAAAGCTGGCCACAGTATTCATTATCCACACTTCAGTATTCATCGCCAGACTGGAAAGGCTAGCATACATGCAAAGGCATTATCTTGCCAACAGCATAATAAATAGTCCAGCATCCCTGCTGAAGGAGTGAACACACTATGTGGTGAGGATAGAGTGAAGCCAGGACCATCAATGGGATTTGCTGCTGAGAAACCAAGGGTTCCATATGTTTTTATAATATTCTGTTTTTCTTGCTGTTAGACGACAATATGTCATGGAGAAGGTTGATTTAGCACTCTTTTCTCTTGACATCTCGCTTGCTTTGTACAGTGACCATTTATGCACAGCTAGCCTGACACAGTCCAATGGGATTCTGTGTTTATATTTTAAACAATCTTTTATTTCTCTGTTTTCAAGTCTCGTTCCAAATTCATAAATACATTTTCCTATACATCAGAAAAAGCAAAACAAATATTCAACAAGAACATAAAATCATTTATTTTTTTAAAAATCACAGTGCTCCTGACATGATTCACAAACAATATTTCTTGAAAACCAAGTTAGACTGCAGGCCTATACACACTTACATGAGCATATGTCCAACTGAACCCAATGGGATTACTTCTGAGTAGGCATCTATAGGATAGCCCATCAGACCAGTAAAATACAGTAGTTCTTGGAAGGACTGGTGAAAAAGAAGAAGAGAGGATTTCTAGAGTATAGGTAAAGGTAAATAACCCCTGGACGGTTAAATGCAGTCAAAAACGACTATGGGGTGTGGTGCTCATCGCTTTCAGGCCAAGGAAGCCAGCATTTGTCCACAGACAGCTTTCCGGGTCATGTGACTAAACAGCTTCTGGCATAATGGGACACCATGACGGAAACCAGGGCACATGGAAACCCTGTTTACCTTCCCACCGCAACAGTACCTATTTATCTACTATTGCACTGGCGTGATTTCAAACTGCTAGGTTGGCAGGAGCTGGGACAGAGCAACGGGAGCTCACCCCATCGCAGGGATTTGAACCGCCGACCTTCTGATCGGCATGCCCAAGAGGCTCAGTGGCTTAGACCATAGCGCCCCTAATCCACCAATCCATCAGCGTATTGTACATTTTTACTTAGATGGGAGCCACAATGAATATCCTAGTCCTCATTCAATAGATGCAATTAAAAATTTAAAAACCAACATCACCCCAGTACTTTTGCTTTGTTCCAGAAAAACTGGCTCTTATTAGTTACCCCACCATCCTGTGAAACATATCAGATTTGGAGGAAAACAGGTATCATTTGGCAGCTTTAATTTATCCTATAGCCTTGCTACATCAATCTACCAGCTATTACAATTATTAAATAAATGTATTAACTTACAACGTTTTAAAGGAGGAGGTGGTGGATCTTTAGAGAGATCTGCACGCACAATGCAGACAACCATCATCTCTCAGGTGGACTGCTTTAATGAGTACCTCTATCACAGACAGCGGAAGGCACATATTTGTATTCTCCAGAGAACCAGAAACTAGCTTCAGACACACAGCGGGACCTTTGATATTCCTTCCACCACCGCCAGGCAAAGCTCCTTTATACTGCATAGCAAGGCACTTCTGAAGCTTGAGAAGCATCTAAAATAGTTAGGGAAAATAGACAGCATCAATTCCCAGAGGGCACATGCAAGCTCATGGGTATACTGGAAAGAGCTTCCCGGGTTGCAGCCATGATTGGAGGCCTTAGCTGTTAGAGCAGTTAAGGCTCCGGGTTAATTTTGCAAGAGCGCAGAGAATACTGCTCTGAGAGCCATGCAAATAACTCCCAGACAGATAATTATGATTCCACAATATATGATTAGCTTGTCCTGGTGTGCTGCCAAGATGGTTTTGATAACTTGCCCAAGAGCATACTGTGCATAGGAAGAAATCCACGGGAAATATAAGCAGATGAAGGCCTTTATCTCAGTCTTCTGTTGTTGCTTGATGACAATGTCTGGGGCAAAACAAAGTGTTTGCGCTGAAATGATCTCAATTTAGATTTGGCAACATCAGCTTTGCATTTGCTTGGCACTTGAAAAAGCCGGTGTTAAATATATATGTAATACATGCATTTAAGCTTGTTCGGTTTGTCTGGGGACAGAACAAGGTACAATATTGCTTTGCCAAATCGAGGCATTGGTAGGCCAGACTAATTTGGAACCTCTGGTTCTTAGAGTAGTGGTGCCACAAAGAGTCCTATTCCACGGAAGAAGAGCTAATCTAACAAAGTGACATGAATCTGAAAAGAGGCCAAGAAACATACTTATTGAAGCACTCCAGAAAATATGCTACAACCTGAGGTGTTTCAAGTTTGATGGATCAGAGCAGTGCTAGTGTGGAGACCCTACAATTTTAAAAGCTCAAGAGGACAACCACCTATGTGATGGGTGGATAATCTAAAACTAACAGCAGGGCTTATCTCTCCAGAGAATGCTGGAGGGAACTTGAAGAGGCATATATCCAGAGATGGGTGTGAGACACTGTAGAACAGGCTTCTGCAACCTCGGTCCTCCAGATGTTTTTGGCCTACAACTCCCATTGTCCCTAGCTAGCAGGACCAGTGGTCAGGGATGATGGGAATTGTAGTCTCAAAACATCTGGAATGCCAAGGTTGAGGAAGCCTGCTGAAGAAGAAAGAAAGCTCCCCCACATAATTACTTTTTGGTTGACAATATGAGGTCCCAAGAGTACCGTATTTTTTGCTCTATAAGACTCACTTTTTCCCTCCTAAAAAGTAAGGGGAAATGTGTGTGCGTCTTATGGAGCGAATGCAGGCTGCGCAGCTATCCCAGAAGCCAGAACAGCAAGAGGGATTGCTGCTTTCACTGCACAGCGATCCCTCTTGCTGTTCTGGCTTCTGAGATTCAGAATTTTTTTTTCTTGTTTTCCTTCTCCAAAAACTAGGTGCGTCTTGTGGTCTGGTGGATCTTATAGAGTGAAAAATACGGTAATTTAGTACTGAGGGTGTACTATCGGTCCCCTCTTGCCAAAGTGCTCCGGATGATCTTCAGTTGGAAAATGAAATCAGGGATTCATCCAAAGGCATTGTAACAATAGGATTAGTTTGATTAGCTGCACATACACTGAATACATGCTCTGGTCACAAGATGCAGGCTACATTTATAGATACCCCAAATTGACTGTGTCCTAGAACCAACCAATCGGGAGGTGACCATGGCCTTAACTCTAAGCAGCACCCAGGACCTAGTTTAAGTCTAAGCAGCACCCAGGATCATTGTTTAACTGCTTGGAAACAATGAACACAGTAATAATAAAAATTAAGTTATATCTAAAAGGTAAAGGTACCCCTGCCCGTACGGGCCAGTCTTGACAGACGCTAGGGTTGTGCGCCCATCTCACTCTATAGGTCGGGGGCCAGCGCTGTCCGAAGACACTTCTGGGTCACGTGGCCAGCGTGACAAGCTGCATCTGGCGAGCCAGCGCAGCACACGGAACGCCGTTTACCTTCCCGCTGGTAAGCGGTCCCTATTTATCTACTTGCACCCGGAGGTGCTTTCGAACTGCTAGGTTGGCAGGCGCTGGGACTAAGCGACGGGAGCGCACCCCGCCGCGGGGATTCGAACCGCCGACCATGCAATTGGCAAGTCCTAGGCGCTGAGGTTTTACCCACAGCGCCACCCGCATCCCAAGTTATATCTAGATGGCCTATTAACAAGCAAGTCCCATGCACATTGACTTTATTGCAGTTGTCATGTATTAATGAACTGGGCTTTCTAGAAAAGTAATACATCAGCTTGCTAAGTTCAAAGGAGGAATTTGTGTGTGCTTTTGAGCTTCAAGTTGTTTGTATGTGTGTCATTTGTTGTTGTTGTTACAAAAGTACACACAGCACCTCTCTTTTCCATTCATAGAATCCTTTCTACAGAACTGGCCCTATTGAATATTTTCCAAGACAATAATGCACACTCACACTGCAAAGGACTCACAAGCCATCTACTCTCAGCAGCCAGGAACATCATAACTAGACGCTGGAGGGACCTGTCTATAGCATTAGTGTCTCACATCAAATATAACTGATCAGTTTACATGTTAATATAGACATTTATTCCATCTGTAGGTGGTAGGGAGATCTGAATCAACAGAAGCGACTTGCAGGAGGGAAAACTTGTTTGAAAGGGAGCAGGCACCAGTATCTCTTACTCTGAATGGTGTGAGGAAAATCCTGCTGGCTGTAGAAGTAAAACCCATTAGTTGATATCACACAGCACAGCAGAACTTATTGTTCTTTTCGTCTACGCCTCCAGTGCTTAGGCAGAGTCTGCTCATCTCCAATCACGCTTCTTTGCCCCTTTGTGCTTTCGTATGACTGGAGGCCAAAGACCCACAATGGCCTCTCTTTCTTTTCAGCAATCTTTTTATGGATGCATCACAACAGACCTGTTGCTCTAAAAAGCAAGTTCTATATCAAATGCAAATGCCGCTAACCTAGCCTCCGTGCTTTCTTCTTCCTTGTCCCATGAGCCCCAAACATAGAGCAAAGCTACCGTATACAAAATTGATGGTTTGAGTACTTCGACGAGGTTGAGCCAATATGGCCTTTGCTTCCTTGCATCAAAGAGGCATGCGTTCCCCACCTCCCTGCCTCTCTCTGTTCTTTATTTCTGTAAGAAACATCTGCCTTCTGTAGGTGAGGAATCATAACAGTGGTACAGATGTAAGCATTAGTACACAGAGGGAAGAAATGTCCGCTACAAAGCAAAGGAGAGTGGTTAGTTATTTACAAGCACCATATGGACATGAAGGCCCCCATCTTCTTTGCTTCTTTCTGGTACTTTTTACTGCTATGCCGCATTGAGTGTGCCACTCAAGCTCATGGTAAAGATCTCCTCTCTAAGCGCAAGCCAGTGAAGAGAGCCAGTGTAGTGTAGTGGTTAAGAGCAGTGGACTCGTAATCTGGTGAACCAGGTTCAATTCCCTGCTCCTCCACATGCAGCTGCTGGGTGACCTTGGGCTAGTCACACTTCTCTGAAGTCTCTCAGCCCCACTCACCTCACAGAGTGTTTGTTGTGGGGGAGGAAGGGAAAAGAGAATGTTAGCCTCTTTGAGACTCCTCTGGGTAGTGATAAAGCGGGATATCAAATCCAGACTTCTACTCTACACGCTGTAGCCATGAACTTACCTTGGCTCATCTGCTACCATCTGACTGCAGTATAAAAATTTCACAGTCTAAAGTATGCCAAATTACTATAAAGACCTAAAAAGACATCAGTTTTACTTCTTCAAAATGGAGGCCTCTCCCAGTAAAGTCCTATGCATGTCTATTCGGAAGTCTGCCCCAGCGAGTTCAGTGGATTTGCTCGCATGTAAGTGTATGGGACATGGGTAGCTCTGTGGTCTAAACCACTGAACCTAGGGCTTGCTGATTGGAAGGTTGGTGGTTCAAATCCCCGCGACGGGGTGAGCTCCTGTTGCTCAGGCCCATCTGCCAACCTAGCAGTTCGAAAGCACCCCCAAAAGTGCAAGTAGATAAATAGGTACCGCTCCGGCGGGAAGGTAAAAGGCATTTCTGTGCGCTGTTCTGGTTTCGCCAGAAGCGGCTTAGTCATGCTGGCCGCACGACCCAGAAAAAACTGTCTGCGGACAAATGTCGGCTCCCTCGGCCAGTAAAGCGAGATGAGCGCCGCAACCCCAGATTTCATCTGCGACTATCAGGGGTCATTTACCTTTAAGTGTACAGAGGATTGCACCTTTGGTCTAAGGTTGTGCAAATCTGTCAGCTTTGGTTTCTCCAGCTTCTCCTTTTTCCAATCTTAAGCTCAATTTTCCTCATTTCCACATCAGTTTGTAATTCAAACAAACAAACAAACACCATCATGCATATTAATCTGCATTTTGGTGCAAATTTCTCTTAATATATGCAGCTTTGCCCAATAATACATTTTTTGCAAGTATAATGTATTTTTCTACACTGTTTTCAAATGTACTTTTTAATGCACAATTTACCCTAGCATACAAATTTTTGTACACATTAATTGGTTGGAGAACTGCCGTGCAGAATTCACAGACATACGAATTTTGAAGTACTACTGAGTTTTGATACATGCATTGTTTCAAAAAGTGCTTTTAAATACAAACTGAACAAAATTTCTACCCCATTCCCTACCTTGATGTTCTTCAAAAGGGTGTCAAGATTTCTAGTCATTAGTCAAAAAAGAGAATTGTTTAACAAACACCTAACAAGCCAGAACAAGTGTCAGATCACAAAAGCATGAAAATGTTTAATATGCAATAAAATATCATTTCTCTCAGGCCATTTGGAGCAAAAAAATATCTTTTTGGGAGGTTGTGCTGAAATGGAAGGTTTAAAAAGAATATAAATGATAAAAGCAATATAAATATGATTAATTGAAGTCAAATCCCATGTAATGTTAAAATCTAATCTGGGTAAATGACTCTGTCTCTCTATATCTGTGTCTCTGTGTGTGTGTGCACGACCATCTGTAGAAGAAACAACATCTTATCATTTGCAAAATGTCATACCGTAATAATTGCCACCAGCAGTTACAACTATCCATTGTAGACATCTTGTATAAGAATAAATAGTATTATGCCATGGGGACCAAATGCCCTGATTTCATAAAACGAGATCTGCTCCAATACACTAAAATTTCCCTTTAATAGAACACTGCTACTTGGATCAATAAAACTTTCTTTGACACTCCAGAGGTTCAGACAAATCTAGGATAAAGTGATTTAAACTGGGTTTGAAGCCTGACTCACATCTGATGTTCTTTCTTCTTAGGTTACGGGAGAAACTTACTCATGCCTCAGAGATCATTCCTATAATAACTGCCTAGGTACTCTCTTGATGAATTCCTAGTTTCAGATCCAACCAATCCGAATAAAGAAGTCAGTTCCAGGTCATTCTCATATATACATCCTCTGGGAACTGGTGACTGAAATTTGAGAATCCTTACGTCTCTTTAAGGCATATTGAGAGATTGCTTACCTGTTATACATCCAGTAGATTGCTGCAGTCTGTGAGAAAGTTTCTTCTGCAAGTCCCAAAAATTCCACAAGCCACAGTAACTCAGAGCAGAGCTTTTAGTGTGGCTGCCCCTGTTCTGTAGAATAGCATTCCTGTGAAGATGACAGGCATCCATTATCTGTACTTCCTAGAAACAGCTGAGGACATTTTTCTTCCAACCGTCTAGCTGAATAGATAGGTCTTTGCCCTGAGCATATGTTATGGTTTTAGTTTTGTTTTAAAGGCATCTGCTAGGTTTTGTGTATTTTTAAAGCCGCTTTTATTGGTATTGTGCCTTTAGACAATTGTATAGAAAGCAATTAATAAATTAATGGTGCTGACGATGATAATGAAGAGCTTATGATTTGGCGAATGGTTCTATCCACAACCTGAATGATAAAATCTTAGGCAACAAGGATTTTCCAAACGGTTCTTAAGTTCTTCTACTTTTAATTACTGATTTTACTCTGGCTGCAGATCACTTTCTTTAAGCTTTTCGCCCATTGGTCTTGCCCATTGCTGAAACAAAGCTTATTGCTGCTGCACCTGACAGCATTACAGGTAATGAAAATCCTCAAGGTCATAAGTCTTACTGTGTGCAGGGTTGCTGGATAAATGCCTTCACAGGCACGACGTACCTGATAATACAGTGGTACCTCAGGTTACAGACGCTTCAGGTTACAGACGCTTCAGGTTACAGACTCCGCTAACCCAGAAATATTACCTCAGAAATATTACAAACTTTGCTTCAGGATGAGAACAGAAATTGTGCTCCGGCGGCAGTGGGAGGCCCCATTAGCTAAAGTGGTGCTTCAGGTTAAGAACAGTTTCAGGTTAAGAACAGACCTCCGGAACGAATTAAGTTCTTAACCCGAGGTACCACTGTATTCCAGAAGCCAAAGAAAAATGCTATTATCTGTTTTAATGACTGGCTGATGCGATGAGTGGTAATACTTGTCTCCTCAAAAATAGCTCTCAGGGCAAAATCCAGATGTTTCATCCCATTTAATGTGTCCTGTTTCCTTCCCCTTTTCTACTTCACAGCCGTGGTGGGTGGGGGCACAGATCACAGTGGCATTAAAAGAGCTCTGCTGGATCAAGGCTGATTTAGTTGTGCATTTTCTTGTCTCAGCAGCCAAGGAGGTGCCTGTGGAACTGAGCACCACAAGGCACTCCCCACTTGTGTTCCCTAGCAACTTGCATTCAGAGGACGGAAGTTTTATTGGTGGCTGGGCAGCTTCCTTCCTGGGGTTAAGAGGAACTGAAGGGATGGTTTTATTTGGGACTGTGGTGGGAGGAAAGGGTTAAACCTGTTGCCATGCACCATACCTGTTATTGAGAAGAAGGAGAAACTTGACATGTTAAATGCAGACATTCAGCCATCACTTCTGGTTTGGATCTCATCCTTCAATTGTAAACACATTCCCCAAGTGCCACTGAACTTGATGGGACTATAAAGTAAAGATACCTAGGGCTACATAATTAGAGAGGACTTTCAACAGCAGCACCTCTTCAGGGACACTTTTCCTGTGAGCACTGTGGGAAGTATTTAATGCAACACACACACTGAGATGTGGCATGGAGCTGTGTTGCTCTCAGAGGCCCTTCCTGCTTTTGAAAAGACAAATATTACTATGCATCAGCCGAGCTCTAAATTGGCAATAGCTTTTTCTCCGGGTTCTGAAATGTTACTAGGTACATGTCAGGGGTCTGCTTCTGAACCAAATTCCCAGGTGGGAGATAAATCCCTTCACAAATTTTGAGTAGCATATAAAAACAGCATCTGAGGGTTGGCATTGAAAGTTGGTGCACGTATAGACCAGACAACAACCTGATGACTAGGAAATGGGAAAATTCCTACATCTCTCTCTCTCACTCTGGCTGCATACACCCCATACACTGAAAGCACACTGAAAGCATATTATTTCCCCCAAAGAATTCTGGGAACTGTAGCTTAACCCTCACAGAGGGTTACAGTGCACAGCACATTATAAATTATGGTTCCCAGGATTCTTGGGGGCAAGGAAGATAAAGTGCTTTCAGGGAGCTTTAAATACATGGTGTGTACACAGCCCCTCCCAATATCTCTATGAAACAATGGTTTGGAATAATTCCTCCCTCCCCCCATGGTTAAACTACTTTGAAGATGCCTGGAAAGTCGACTTATATCCCGGCCTCATCTCTGAGATCATCTGGAAGGGCACTGTTAGTTGTCTCCTGTGTTGTTGTTTAGTCGTTTAGTCATGTCCGACTCTTTGTGACCCCATGGACCAGAGCACGCCAGGCACTTCTGTCTTCCACTGCCTCCCGCAGTTTGGTCAAACTCATGCTGGTAGCTTCGAGAACACTGTCCAACCATCTCGTCCCCTTCCCCTGGTGCCCTCCATCTTTCCCAACATCAGGGTTTTTTCCAGGGAGTCTTCTCTTCTCAGGAGGTGGCCAAAGTACTGGAGCCTCAGCTTCACAATCTGTCCTTCCAGTGAGCACTCAGGGCTGATTTCCTTCAGAATGGAGAGGTTTGATCTTCTTGCAGTCCATGGGACTCTCAAGAGTCTCCTCCAGCACCATAATTCAAAAGCATCAATTCTTCAGCGATCAGCCTTCTAGGTGGTCCAGCTCTCACTTCCATACACCACTACTGGGAAAACCATAGCTTTTACTATACGGACCTTTGTTGGCAAGGTGATGTCTCTGCTTTTTAAGATGCTGTCTAGGTCTCCTGTTTTACAGCAGCCTAAATGAGTCCGGCACTCTTCCAGCAGAGATTTAGCAACTCCCCATTAGTGGTGGTTGGGTTTGCATTCTGAGGCACCGTGCGTGTCAGCAGGATGCTTGTAAGCCCACCCTGTTCTGCACACTTCTTGAGCCAAAACCAGCGTGTGTGTCAGTGGTCATGCAGGCCTTGAATGTGCACAACTGGGGAGTTGCATGACAATACACATGAAAAGAAAAATGGACATTAACTCTCTCTCTCTCTCTCCACACACACACAGTGGTACCTCGGGTTACAAACACTTTGGGTTACAGACGCCGCTAACCCGGAAGTAGTACCTTGGGTTAAGAACTTTACCTCAGGATGAGAACAGAAATCACACAGCGGCAGCGGGAGGCCCCATTAGCTAAAGTGGTACTTCAGGTTAAGAACGGTTTCAGGTTAAGAACAGACCTCCGGGCCGAATTAAGTTTGTAACCAGAGGTACGACTGTACCTCTGGTTACATGGCAAACCTGGAAGTGTATAAATTGTGGAAAAACCACATTTTGTATTATACAGTACAAGGAAGGAAACAGAAGCAAAAAGAAAGAAAGTATAGCTGCTGGTAAATAGAATTATATTTTGAAGGGATTTGCCATCTATGTGACTGCGTGTTGTCATATATTTAATGGAGGTAAGATCAGGAGGCATGCAAGATTGATTGACAGATTAGACAGAGGTACAGAACACACAATAAAATAATTTCGAAATTTCATTTTAGTGCTGAATCAGTCTGACGTGTCCATTATCAAGAAACGGGAAGCCAATTTTTAACTTCTTGTTGTTCAGTCTTTTTGTGAACAATCCAATCACAGATGGTTCTTGGAATATTTTAAGCCAAATGTCTTCATGACTCACCGGGATAGATGCTTTTCCAAGGTACTTTACAAACAGATTTTATCTAGATTACAGCAGTGATTGGCAAAGCACTATAATGGTTGGATTTGGCTGGTAGATTATTTCAGCTCCCTCTGTTTGGAATCTCAGCGAAACGTCTTGATGAATAGCAGAGCTGGAGGCAATAGCAATAAAGAGCATAGTACATGAAAGAATAATGCCAAGGCAGTTTGATTAGATCTGCGATTTGCAGGATAGTTTTGGCAAAAGCACTGGAATCATAAAAATAAGAGGACCGCCGGCCTTTGGAATTTATACAATACGTGGCTGTGTTTCTTTTCATATTCGCCAGACAAATAACGATGCCTCTGATTTCATCTTGGGCAGATGTGCCCTTCCTTGCAAATTTGTCCTGCAGCTGTTCAGTAAAAGTAGATATCAGATGGGCATCTCTCTCTCCAACTTGAAACCTTGAGTCATATTAAGAGGTTCTTATAGGACTGCCAAAATCAGTTGGTGATGGACTTCTCTGTGAATTCGGTACAGTAAGGAATGGACTATAATGATGAATGTGTGAACTAATGTTCTCTGTGAACATAGGGAACATAAGAAGTTGTCAGACCACTGGCCCATCTAGCTCTTAAAATGTTTCTCAATACGCAGGGCCAGGAAAACTGTCCACCTGATACATTGTCCTTGCAGCCAGAGTGGACCGTACTTGCTAGCAGAAAGGGTAGTGGTCTGATTAAGTATAAGGCATATTTCTACCTAGCGTTTGGAGAGTACCTAGTGAACAGGGGCAACCTCTGCTTTCATGGGATTTGTGTACATAATGGTGTCTTGATGGGTGCAGCTGGACTAGAGAAGAATAATCTAATTTTTCTCCGTTGCCTTTATTTAAACTGGAATTAGCAGCATTTAGCAGAACCCTCAAAATACATGAAACTCTATACACACCTATGTACAAAATACATAAAACATCACACACATTTGTTGAGCTCATTGAGGCTTACTGATGATTAAACTATAGAAAACAAGTATACTGCCTGTGCTGTTTCTTTACTGGCAATTATCTAAAATTGAACCCATGGTCTGGGTTCTTTCCTTTTCCCTTTTTATTTTACATTCATGGCCAAGCCCAACCCACCTTGCTACTGTAACTCTGCAGTTGCATCAGATTCCACAGGTGAGAGGAAGTGGATTATGCCACAAATGCTTAAATAAAGAAAAACAAACATGCATTTTCTCCTAGTCTATTCAAATTAATCCAGTTGCATCCTACCAGGACTTTTTTTCCAGCTGGAACTCACTGGAGCTCAGTTCTGGTATATTTCTGGTATATTTCATGGTGAGTTCCAGCACCTCTTTTTCTAGAAAAACAGCACTGTATGCAACCATATTTTAACAACAACTTAGGTTGCCTTTTAGCTATTTAGCTAAATATTTTCAAGCCTCATTGATGTTGATGGGAAGGAGTTAAAGATTTGCTTAACAGTGAAACTATAAACAACATACATATTTCTACCCCCAAATAAGACCAAGTTCAGTAGGACTTTCTCCAGCTTAGCGAGTAGCCTTAAGTCTTCCATTGAAAACAAAGTTTTACTAAGAATAGACCTACGGAAATTAATAAGCTCTGAGTAGGACTAATGATGAATACAATCCCAAGTGTGTAATTCTGCCCTTTGGCTATTTTCTTATAGGCAGGTATCTGCCAATCACCACAACAATTAAAAAATATGACTGGTTATTTTGTGAGGGAAACCACAGCTTCCTTTCATTTAAGTTGTGTCTGCATTAGTATGGAATTAGCTATATTGTCCTGGTGTCAAAACTGTGTAAGTTTGCCATATATTTGGGAATAAGAGAACTATTGTATCTCAGTAAGAAAATGGGGGGGGGGGATGACGACCATCAATTATTTTCTCTGACATGTAACTATTAGCTATTAACTCCATGGCTTTTTATTTTGAAAAAGCTCATAGTTTCCTTCCTTTTGAGTTAGCTGGCTTCCTCTTGTTTTCTCTTCAAACTTCAGAGTCAAACTTCTCCACAGTATTTGCTCAGGTTTTCGCCCTCATGGAAGGATTTCCATCTTCATATTAGCAATAGGTTTTGTATATCTAATATGGAAGCTCCAATGTTTTCTTTGTACACCATCGACTAAAACATCAATTTCTCCTTAGATCCTTCCTCAGTGAAGCTGATACCATGATATCATTCTTGGTTACTTCATTTTTTTACAATGTGAGCAGCAGCTTGTGTGAGGAAAAACACCATAATCTAGATGCCTTTGGAAAATAAAAATGTTTCCTTGCGGACGATGGATTTTCAATTTGGGCAATTGCGTTTACCATCTTTCCATGCCCTTTTTTCGGTCTGGTCGCGGTTAACCAGGGCTTTGAAACCAAGAGGCTCAGCAGGTATTTTCTGAAATCCAAACAGCAAATATTGGGGGCAGATATTTTTTTATTTTAGAATGGCACAATCTGTTAAAACTTAAAAATGATACCTTTTTGGGAGGGGCGGGGAGTCTGAATGGCTCCATAAGGTGGGGTATTATATGTGCTGCCAAAAAATACCTGACAAAAAGAAATAGAGAAGGGCCTTGCTGGACAAATTTGATGGCACCTGATATTCATTTCTGATCTGCTTCAATTAAGAGAGGTACATCTGTTCTCTCTCTCTCTCTCTCTCTCTCTCTCTCTCTCTCTCACACACACACACACACACACACACACACACAAAGGTATATGCACGTTCAGCATTTCCAGCCCTCTCCAGTGCTGGGGTTGAGGAGGCTGGAAAGACATCTCTGCCTTCTCCTTAGAGCAGAGCAGGCAAAGGGATTGTATTGCTCATTCTCGGCACTATGCACCACAGCGCTAAGACCAGAGATGAGAGTAAGAGGCAGAATTTCTCCCACTTCCACTCCAGTGCTGTGGTGGGGAGTGAGAGGAAAGGCTGCCATTTACTCCTAAAGAGTAAGCAGAAGGCTTATCACTAATCCTAGCACTGTCATGCTTAGCCCTAACAATTGGGATAAGAGATCCCTTGCCACCTTTTGCTCCCAAAGAGCAGGCAGAGGGATTATCTTAGATTTTAGTACTGTGGTGCTTAGTGTTAAGACTGGAGATAAGAGACCCCTCTGCCTGCACTTTAAGGACTTCTCTCCAACCTAATTACTAGATTCTAATATTAGAACTTTTATATGCCTGTTGTCTTTGTCCATGGAGTTTTCTTGGCAAGGATACTGGAGTGGCTTGCCGGTTCCTCCTCCAGGTGGATCACGTTTGGTCAAAACTCTCCACTATGACCTATTCATCTTGTGTGCCCTGCTCGGCGTAGTTCATAGCTTCTCTGAGTTCTTCAAGCCCCTTCGCCACGGCAAGGCAGTGATCCATGAAGGGGGCAGTGATCCATGAAGGCTGATCGCCGAAGAATTGATGCTTTTGAATTATGGTGCTGGAGAAGACTCTTGAGAGTCCCATGGACTGCAAGAAGATCAAACGCATCCATTCTTAAGGAAATCAGCCCTGAGTGCTCACTGGAAGGACAGATCGTGAAGCTGAGGCTCCAGTACTTTGGCCACCTCATGAGAAGAGAAGACTCCCTGGAAAAGACCCTGATGTTGGGGAAGATGGAGGGCACAAGGAGAAGGGGACGACAGAGGATGAGATGGTTGGATGGTGTTCTTGAAGCTACCAGCATGAGTTTGACCAAACTGCGGGAGGTAGTGGAGGACAGAGGTGCCTGTCGTCTCTGGTCCATGGGGTCACGAAGAGTCGGACATGACTAAACGACTAAACAACAACAACAACAACAAATATTAGAACACAGTAGATGAACCAATTGAGCAATTATTCATGATAAGGTGGCTAATAGTAAAGGCCATATACTGTATTTTTCCATGTATAAGACTGTGGTTTTTTTTTTACAAAAAAATAGGTTTAAAATTGGGGCTTGTCTTATACACAGGTAGTGCTGAGGGGTGTTTTCTTAATTTGGAGTCCCCAAAAATAGGGGGCATCTTATACATGGGGGCGTCTTATATATGGAAAAGTAAGTGTGTGTGTGTGTGTGTGTGTGTGTGTGTGTGTAATTACATGAGATTATTGGCAGGTAGACAAGACTCCCCAGACAGGTCTGGTTCGCCAGATTGAGGGACAGTGTGGGCCAGAGACTCCACACTGCAAAACTAAACTTGTACAATAAAGTTGACATAGCTCTGAATTTCTATCTAGGCTTAAACAGCTATTCTTCCTTACTTGTTGCAATTAAGATTTAAAAATGCCTAATGGAGGACCTTAAAACATTGCTGAGAATATCCTTCCCAAGCTGTTTGCTTACCAGACTGAAACCTGAAATGGCAGTTTGGAAAAAGGCGAGGGGAAATGCGCCTGGTGGGGTCTTCGTTCGTGAGCTGAACTTCCTCTATTCTTAAGCAGGTTCGTTCAGATATTAATTGAAGTGTTTTGTCTCAAGATAAATTGATTTAGGTATGCAGCCATAGTGTAGAAGATGATAGTTTGTTGAGTGCAGGGAGTTGGCCAGAAATAAAGGTGCTCTTGAAGAATAAGCCCATCCATGTTTAATCTTAACTTCATGAATTGGGATTTAAGAATAATGAAATGAGGAGTTCTGTGAAGTAGAAAGCCGGTCAGCACAACCCTATGCATACATACTCAGAAGTAAGTCCCACTGAATTGTCGAGGGCTGATTTCTTTTCCAATCCTTAGATTTAGGGATTTTTTCAAAAAAAAAAATTTCTGCCGGTTCAGTTGTCGAGGGCTGATTTCTTTTCCTGTGATTAAAAGGCTTATGTTTCGACCGCCAAACCTTTCAGAGGAGCATTTGCAACCGTTTGGCACGATTTTCGAGTGAATTGCCGAAAGTCAGACTTTTGATGAAATTGTGACCCCGGGGCTTAGGGATTTTTTCAAAAAAATCTTTTTCTGCCGGTTAAGTTGTTGAGGGCTGATTTCGTGTCCTGTGATAAAAAGCCTTCAATTTCAATTCCCAAACCTTTCAGAGGATCATTTGCAACCGTTTGGCACCATTTTTGAGTGAATTGCTGAAAGTCAGATTTTTTATGAAATTGTGACCCCGGGGATTAGGGATTTTTTCAAAAAAATCTTTTTCTGCCGGTTAAGTTGTGGAGGGCTGTTTTCTTGTTCTGTGGTAAAAAGCCTTCTATTTCCATTCCCAAACCTTTCAGAGGATCATTTGCAACCGTTTGGCACCATTTTTGAGTGAATTGCCGAAAGTCAGATTTTTTATGAAATTGTGACCCCGGGGCTTAGGGATTTTTTCAAAAAAATCTTTTTCTGCCGGTTAAGTTGTCGAGGGGTGATTCCTTTTCCTGTGATAAAAAGCCTTCTGTTTCAACCGCCAAACCTTTCAGGGGAGAATTTGGAACCGTTTGGCACCATTTTTGAATGAATTGCCCAAAGTCAGACTTTTTATGAAATTGTGACCCCGGGGCTAAGGGATTTTTTCCAAAAAAATCTTTTTCTGCCGGTTAAGTTGTTGAGGGCTGATTTCTTTTCCTGTGATAAAAAGCCTTCTGTTTCAACCACCAAACCTTTCAGGGTTGAATTTGGAACCTTTTGGCACAAGTTTTGAGTGAATTGCCAAAAGTCAGATTTTTTATGAAATTGTGACCCCGGGGCTTAGGATTTTTTCAAAAAAATATTTTTCTGCCGGTTAAGTTGTTGAGGGCTGATTTCTTCTATTTCCATTCCCAAACCTTTCAGAGGATCATTTGCAACCGTCTAGCACCATTTTTGAGTGAATTGCCGAAAGTCAGGTTTTTTATGAAATTGTGACCCCGGGGCTTAGGATTTTTTCAAAAAAATCTTTTTCTGCCGGTTAAGTTGTTGAGGGTTGATTTCTTTTCCTGTGATAAAAAGCCTTCTGTTTCAACCGCCAAACCTTTCAGGGTTGAATTTGGAACCTTTTGGCACAAGTTTTGAGTGAATTGCCAAAAGTCAGATTTTTTATGAAATTGTGACCCCGGGGCTTAGGATTTTTTCAAAAAAATATTTTTCTGCCGGTTAAGTTGTTGAGGGCTGATTTCTTCTATTTCCATTCCCAAACCTTTCAGAGGATCATTTGCAACCGTCTAGCACCATTTTTTGAGTGAATTGCCGAAAGTCAGGTTTTTTATGAAATTGTGACCCCGGGGCTTAGGATTTTTTCAAAAAAATCTTTTTCTGCCGGTTAAGTTGTTGAGGGTTGATTTCTTTTCCTGTGATAAAAAGCCTTCTGTTTCAACCGCCAAACCTTTGAGGGGAGAATTTGGAACCTTTTGGCACAATTTTTGAGTGAATTGCCAAAAGTCAGATTTTTTATGAAATTGTGAGCCCGGGGCTTAGGATTTTTTCAAAAAAATCTTTTTCTGCCGGTTAAGTTGTTGAGGGTTGATTTCTTTTCCTGTGATAAAAAGCCTTCTGTTTCGAGCGCCAAACCTTTCAGGGGGGAATTTGGAACCTTTTGGCACAATTTTTGAGTGAATTGCCAAAGGTCAGATTTTTTATGAAATTGTGACCCCGGGGCTAAGGGATTTTTTCAAAAAAATCTTTTTCTGCCGGTTAAGTTGTCGAGGGCTGATTTCTTCTATTTCCATTTCCAAACCTTTCAGAGGATCATTTGCAACCGTTTGGCACCATTTTTGAGTGAATTGCCGAAAGTCAGATTTTTTATGAAATTGTGACTCCGGGGCTTAGGATTTTTTCAAAAAAATCTTTTTCTGCCGCTTAAGTTGTTGAGGGTTGATTTCTTTTCCTGTGATAAAAAGCCTTCTGTTTCAACCGCCAAACCTTTCAGGGGAGAATTTGGAACCGTTTGGCACCATTTTTGAATGAATTGCCGAAAGTCAGACTTTTTATGAAATTGTGACCCCGGGGCTTAGGGATTTTTTCAAAAAAATCTTTTTCTGCCGGTTAAGGTGTCGAGGGGTGATTTCGTGTCCTGTGATAAAAAGCCATCTGTTTCGACCGCCAAACCTTTCAGGGGAGAATTTGGAACCTTTTGGCACAATTTTTGAGTGAATTGCCAAAAGTCAGATTTTTTATGAAATTGTGACCCCGGGGCTTAGGATTTTTTTAAAAAAATCTTTTTCTGCCGGTTAAGTTGTTGAGGGCTGATTTCTTTTCCTGTGATAAAAAGCCTTCTGTTTCAACTGCCAAACCTTTCAGGGGAGAATTTGGAACCGTTTGGCACCATTTTTGAGTGAATTGCCGAAAGTCAGATTTTTTATGAAATTGTGACCCCGGGGCTTAGGGATTTTTTCAAAAAAATCTTTTTCTGCCGGTTAAGTTGTTGAGGGCTGATTTCTTCTATTTTCATTTCCAAACCTTTCAGAGGATCATTTGCAACCGTTTGGCACCATTTTTGAGTGAATTGCCGAAAGTCAGATTTTTTATGAAATTGTGACTCCGGGGCTTAGGATTTTTTCAAAAAAATCTTTTTCTGCCGCTTAAGTTGTTGAGGGTTGATTTCTTTTCCTGTGATAAAAAGCCATCTGTTTCGACCGCCAAACCTTTCAGGGGGGAATTTGGAACCTTTTGGAACAATTTTTGAGTGAATTGCCGAAAGTCAGATTTTTTATGAAATTGTGACCCCGGGGCTTAGGATGTGGGAGCCAGAAAGCCCTGGCAAAGGTTTGTAGTGCCACCTGGTGTCTTGCTGACCCAGTGACCAGCATGTCTGTGCCTTACAATGTATTGGGATTGTATTGACCTTAAATGGAGTTGTGTTTCCTCTGGGCAGTGTTGACCCTATATGGTGTGGGTGGGTTTAAGCCTTGGCCAGATGAGGTAACATGAGACACTGGCAAGCAGCCATGCGGCTGGAGAGAACAAAGGGTAATAAAGTGACCGGACTGGAGAGGAGAAGATGTGTGGAAAGAGCTGCCCCTCAGTCCAAGGAAAAATACTAGCTCTCTGCGTCTTTATTTTATGCTAAAATAAGCGCCATTTGTAACGGCTGGCCCGACAAGTGGTGCCCCGTGTGAGGCAGAATAAAAGATTACGACTGAGGTTTTTAAAAGAGAGCTAAGAAGCAAGATTGAAGCAAACAGTCTGAGGCCAGACTGTGAGAGGATTTTTGATCCAAGCAGTGGATATTCATCGACTTACCTCGTCTGGCAAAGGTTTCAAGCGCTATTCATCTACGGATCCAAGGTGAGTCGATCCCTTAAATATTGATTTTAGAAAAATGGGCAGCTCTTTGACTACTCCCCAACAGAAATTTTTAAAAGACTTAAAATTTCTCCTCTCCTGCAACAAATTGGAAGTTCCTGAGGGAGATTTGATACAGCTCATTCTGGCAATTGATGAACATTGCCCCTGGTTTCCTGCAGATGGGACTTTGGAATTAAAACATTGGGATGAAATTGGAACACATTTTCATGGGCTTCCCAGCATTGGTGTTCGGAATTTAAATGCATGGTGCAAGGTTCGATATGCTATGGGTTCTTTATCACCAAAAAATATCTCCATAGCTGCATTGCCAACACAAGCTCCAGCTTCTTTAATTCAGCCTGCTGTCCTGCCATGTGTTCCAGCCCTTGCTTTGCCTGCAGCCCCAGATCCCAAACCTCCAGACTGCAGTTCCTCACCAGAAGACCCAATCCTGCAAAAATACCGTGGTCTGGATGGAAATGATCCTGCTTTTTCAGCAGCAGCAGAAACAGCTACCCCATTGCAACGTGCAGTACTTGCCTGTAACTTAACTCAGGATACTATGGCATTCCCTGTTATTGTGCCACCTGCTGGTGCTCCAGCAGGAATTCAAGCCCAGCTTTTGGTTCCAGATGACTTCAAGCCTTTGGCACGTACAGTTTTACCCCCATCAGCTTGTGTATTGTTTGCTCACGAATGGGAAATTGCCTGTGGTGCTTATGCTCCTGCTTTACTGAACCAAGCCAGAGGGAATAATCCAAATATTACCCTCGCAGATATCATGGATGCTATGATGGGGCGTGAGCCCTTTGCTCAGGCTTCAGTACAAGCCACACTGCTGCAGATCTTATTGAGGGATACTGCTCTTGCTGCTCAACAAGCAATGAGAAAAATCCCAGAACCTAGAGAATCATATTCTTCCTTTATGGACAGGCTGATTACAGCAGTGAGTAGCTAAATTGAAAATCCTGAAGCCAAACAAATAATTATCAAACAATTGGCCTTTGAAAATGCCACTGAGGATTGTAAGGTTGCGTTGCGCCCGATAATACACCTTCCTGCCACTACGATGCTACGCATTTGCCAGTCTGTTGGTACAGCCACCCAAAAGGCTCATTTGCTGGCAGCAGCACAAGATAAAAACCAACCTGTAGCTATCAATACAGCGTTTCCAGCATGGCAAACCAAGATCACTGATACCTCAGTGTGGGTAGAACAGTGGCCTCCACCAAAAGAAAAATCCGCAGCAATGGCACCATCTCGTTTCTAAACAGCTTATTTCTGAACAATTAACTTTGGCCACATTGAATCATTTTCATCCCACTGGATCCAGCAGACAGGAACAGTTTGCTTTTACATTGCCAGTATATAACAAATTGCAATCCACCCAGCGATATCAGTGGATTGTTCTGCCACAACAGCATGCGGAACTCCCCTACACTTTGCCAAAATTTTCTGAATGAAGCATCGAAACCTTTCCGCATGCGCCACCTAGAGGTGCTGAACACAAGCTGCACCTGGCAGTATTTGCTACACCATTGTTGCCAACAGGAAATTTATATGCTCAGATGGACAAGAAGAAGACTATCTGCATTATAGAATGGTTACATTTACCTCATACCCCTTTGAAGAACATTTATTCCGCAAATGAATCCACATCAGACATTGTTATCAAAGGACGTTCACGTGCTATAACTTTGAGCAGTTTTGATGTTGCATCAATTTATATGCCATTTTCACAGACTGAACAGCAGCATTTATTGATCACAAATGCTGCCGTGCAAATTGTTTTGGCTGATTTTATAGGTCATCATTTTTAATCCTCCAAAGGATGACCGTTTGACATTTCTGACACAAGTCACTTATGTTTTAACTAAACCCTTTGTCTCTCACACCTCTCCCCTCTGCACTAACCCTTTTCATGGATGGAACGAAAAATAGGGGGGGTGACATGGGAAGAGGGAGGAAAATGGAAAAAGTTATTTACTTCTCCACAGTCTTCTGCCCAGCCAGCTGCACTAGTGGCTGTGATTCTTGCCTTTCAATCCTTTCCTACTCATCCTTTCAATCTTATTGTGGATACTCAATATGTATATCGCTTTTTGCTATTTTACTAATATCTTATATAACTCCTTCCTTGGATTCTGACTTGTTTTCCTTGTTTCTTGCCCTGCAAGCCTTACTTCAGCACACTATCTGCTGTTTCTAAGTCATGGGTAAACCTACGCGTATCAAAACTGATAATGGTCCAGCATATATTTCTAAAACATTTTCGGAAATTTGTATGTTGTGGAATGTGAAATTAACTCATGGTATACACTTTAACTCCATAGGGCAAGCAGCTGTGCCTGAATCCTACACTGGCTGGCAGTATTCACGGCTCAGCCACTCTCGAACTATAAGAACAGTGTTGTTGAATAAGACTTTTAAGGGTGAAAATTATCATAAGATATGGAGGAATAATATTTTTGTACAAGTTATGATTAAGTTTACTAGTTTATTGCATGCTTCTAAATGTTGGGTATGTATGCCTGCCCCCATTTATTTTCAAATTAAAGAGGGAAAGAATCATGGGGCATATATCCAAACTGTCAATATACATTGAAATTCATGTTTAATAGCTCTTGTTCTCTTACAGGAACATACAGTGACCAATCTCAGTGCTATAGAAGCGATACCAGTGCATGGCTACAAACTAGAAAAGAAGCCTACCATGCAGCATGGAATCAGAATTCTTATATTCTTAGCTTCCGGATGGAAGTTGGCTTCGACATTTATTGATTATAGTGATTATTATAGTAGTTATTTGCATTATTTTGTGTTGCTATATACAATGTATTCATTCTTTAATTTCTGTATGTACTGCATGGTTCTCCAGTCCACGGCCCGCTTCCGGTGTCAAAAGAGTCGCTTCTCGCGCTCGACAAAGCCATTGGTACTGATATATATGATTATGCTTAAAATATAAAGAAAGAGGGCATGTGGGAGCCAGAAAGCCCTGGCAAAGGTTTGTAGTGCCACCTGGTGTCTTGCTGACCCAGTGACCAGCATGTCTGTGCCTTACAATGTATTGGGATTGTATTGACCTTAAATGGAGTTGTGTTTCCTCTGGGCAGTGTTGACCCTATAAGGTGTGGGTGGGTTTAAGCCTTGGCCAGATGAGGTAACATGAGACACTGGCAAGCAGCCATGCGGCTGGAGAGAACAAAGGGTAATAAAGTGACCGGACTGGAGAGGAGAAGATGTGTGGAAAGAGCTGCCCCTCAGTCCAAGGAAAAATACTAGCTCTCTGCGTCTTTATTTTATGCTAAAATAAGCGCCATTTGTAACGGCTGGCCGGACATTAGGATTTTTTCAAAAAAATATTTTTCTGCCGGTCAAGTTGTCGAGGGGTGATTTCTTCTGTTTCCATTCCCAAACCTTTCAGAGGATCATTTGCAACCGTCTGGCACCATTTTTGAGTGAATTGCCGAAAGTCAGGTTTTTTATGAAATTGTGACCCCGGGGCTTAGGATTTTTTCAAAAAAATCTTTTTCTGCCGGTTAAGTTGTTGAGGGTTGATTTCTTTTCCTGTGATAAAAAGCCTTCTGTTTCAACCGCCAAACCTTTCAGGGGATCATTTGGAACCGTTTGGCACAATTTTTGAGTGAATTGCCAAAAGTCAGATTTTTTATGAAATTGTGACCCCGGGGCTTAGGGATTTTTTCAAAAAAATCTTTTTCTGCCGGTTAAGTTGTCGAGGGGTGATTTCTTCCATTTCCATTCCCAAACCTTTCAGAGGATCCTTTGCAACCGTCTGGCACCATTTTTGAGTGAATTGCCGAAAGTCAGTTTTTTTATGAAATTGTGACCCCGGGGCTTGGGATTTTTTCAAAAAAATCTTTTTCTGCCGGTTAAGTTGTCGAGGGCTGATTTCTTCTCTTTCCATTCCCAAACCTTTCAGAGGATCATTTGGAACCGTTTGGCACCATTTTTGAGTGAATTGCCGAAAGTCAGATTTTTTATGAAATTGTGACCCCGGGGCTTGGGATTTTTTCAAAAAAATCTTTTTCTGCCGGTTAAGTTGTTGAGGGCTGATTTCTTTTCCTGTGATAAAAAGCCTTCTGTTTCCACCGCCAAACCTTTCAGGGGAGAATTTGGAACCTTTTGGCACAATTTTTGAGTGAATTGCCAAAAGTCAGATTTTTTATGAAATTGTGACCCCGGGGCTTAGGATTTTTTTAAAAAAATCTTTTTCTGCCGGTTAAGTTGTTGAGGGCTGATTTCTTTTCCTGTGATAAAAAGCCTTCTGTTTCAACCGCCAAACCTTTCAGGGGAGAATTTGGAACCGTTTGGCACCATTTTTGAGTGAATTGCCGAAAGTCAGATTTTTTATGAAATTGTGACCCCGGGGCTTAGGGATTTTTTCAAAAAAATCTGATTCTGCCAGTTAAGTTGTCGAGGGCTGATTTCTTCTATTTTCATTTCCAAACCTTTCAGAGGATCATTTGCAACCGTTTGGCACCATTTTTGAGTGAATTGCCGAAAGTCAGATTTTTTATGAAATTGTGACTCCGGGGCTTAGGATTTTTTCAAAAAAATCTTTTTCTGCCAGTTAAGTTGTCGAGGGGTGATTTCTTCCATTTCCATTCCCAAACCTTTCAGAGGATCGTTTGCAACTGTCTGGCACCATTTTTGAGTGAATTGCCGAAAGTCAGATTTTTTATGAAATTGTGACCCCGGGGCTTAGGATTTTTTCAAAAAAATCTTTTTCTGCCGGTTAAGTTGTTGAGGGCTGATTTCTTTTCCTGTGATAAAAAGCCTACTGTTTCAACCGCCAAACCTTTCAGGGGATCATTTGGAACCGTTTGGCACCATTTTTTAATGAATTGCCGAAAGTCAGTCTTTTTATGAAATTGTGACCCCGGGGCTTAGGGATTTTTTCAAAAAAATCTTTTTCTGCCGGTTAAGGTGTCGAGGGGTGATTTCGTGTCCTGTGATAAAAAGCCATCTGTTTCGACCGCCAAACCTTTCAGGGGAGAATTTGGAACCTTTTGGCACAATTTTTGAGTGAATTGCCAAAAGTCAGATTTTTTATGAAATTGTGACCCCGGGGCTTAGGATTTTTTTAAAAAAATCTTTTTCTGCCGGTTAAGTTGTTGAGGGCTGATTTCTTTTCCTGTGATAAAAAGCCTTCTGTTTCAACCGCCAAACCTTTCAGGGGAGAATTTGGAACCGTTTGGCACCATTTTTGAGTGAATTGCCGAAAGTCAGATTTTTTATGAAATTGTGACCCCGGGGCTTAGGGATTTTTTCAAAAAAATCTGATTCTGCCAGTTAAGTTGTCGAGGGCTGATTTCTTCTATTTTCATTTCCAAACCTTTCAGAGGATCATTTGCAACCGTTTGGCACCATTTTTGAGTGAATTGCCGAAAGTCAGATTTTTTATGAAATTGTGACTCCGGGGCTTAGGATTTTTTCAAAAAAATCTTTTTCTGCCAGTTAAGTTGTCGAGGGGTGATTTCTTCCATTTCCATTCCCAAACCTTTCAGAGGATCGTTTGCAACTGTCTGGCACCATTTTTGAGTGAATTGCCGAAAGTCAGATTTTTTATGAAATTGTGACCCCGGGGCTTAGGATTTTTTCAAAAAAATCTTTTTCTGCCGGTTAAGTTGTTGAGGGCTGATTTCTTTTCCTGTGATAAAAAGCCTACTGTTTCAACCGCCAAACCTTTCAGGGGATCATTTGGAACCGTTTGGCACCATTTTTTAATGAATTGCCGAAAGTCAGTCTTTTTATGAAATTGTGACCCCGGGGCTTAGGGATTTTTTCAAAAAAATCTTTTTCTGCCGGTTAAGGTGTCGAGGGGTGATTTCGTGTCCTGTGATAAAAAGCCATCTGTTTCGACCGCCAAACCTTTCAGGGGAGAATTTTGAACCTTTTGGCACAATTTTTGAGTGAATTGCCAAAAGTCAGATTTTTTATGAAATTGTGGCCCCGGGGCTTAGGATTTTTTTAAAAAAATCTTTTTCTGCCGGTTAAGTTGTTAAGGGCTGATTTCTTTTCCTGTGATAAAAAGCCTTCTGTTTCAACTGCCAAACCTTTCAGGGGAGAATTTGGAACCGTTTGGCACCATTTTTGAGTGAATTGCCGAAAGTCAGATTTTTTATGAAATTGTGACCCCGGGGCTTAGGGACTTTTTCAAAAAAATCTGATTCTGCCAGTTAAGTTGTCGAGGGCTGATTTCTTCTATTTTCATTTCCAAACCTTTCAGAGGATCATTTGCAACCATCTGGCACCATTTTTGAGTGAATTGCCGAAAGTCAGATTTTTTATGAAATTGTGACCCCGGGGCTTAGGATTTTTTCAAAAAAATCTTTTTCTGCCGGTTAAGTTGTTGAGGGTTGATTTCTTTTCCTGTGATAAAAAGCCTTCTGTTTCAACCGCCAAACCTTTCAGGGGATCATTTGGAACCTTTTGGCACAATTTTTGAGTGAATTGCCGAAAGTCAGATTTTTTATGAAATTGTGACCCCGGGGCTTAGGATTTTTTCAAAAAAATCTTTTTCTGCCGGTTAAGTTGTTGAGGGTTGATTTCTTTTCCTGTGATAAAAAGCCTTCTGTTTCAACCGCCAAACCTTTCAGGGGATCATTTGGAACCGTTTGGCACCATTTTTGAGTGAATTGCCGAAAGTCAGATTTTTTATGAAATTGTGACCCCGGGGCTTAGGATTTTTTCAAAAAAATGTTTTTCTGCCGGTTAAGTTGTCGAGGGCTGATTTCTTCCATTTCCATTCCCAAACCTTTCAGAGGATCGTTTGCAACTGTCTGGCACCATTTTTGAGTGAATTGCCGAAAGTCAGATTTTTTATGAAATTGTGACCCCGGGGCTTAGGATTTTTTCAAAAAAATCTTTTTCTGCCGGTTATGTTGTTGAGGGCTGATTTCTTTTCCTGTGATAAAAAGCCTACTGTTTCAACCGCCAAACCTTTCAGGGGATCATTTGGAACCGTTTGGCACCATTTTTGAGTGAATTGCCGAAAGTCAGATTTTTTATGAAATTGTGACCCCGGGGCTTAGGGATCTTTTCAAAAAAATCTTTTTCTGCCGGTTAAGTTGTCGAGGGGTGATTTCTTCCATTTCCATTCCCAAACCTTTCAGAGGATCCTTTGCAACCGTCTGGCACCATTTTTGAGTGAATTGCCGAAAGTCAGTTTTTTTATGAAATTGTGACCCCGGGGCTTGGGATTTTTTCAAAAAAATCTTTTTCTGCCGTTTAAGTTGTTGAGGGCTGATTTCTTCTATTTCCATTCCCAAACCTTTCAGAGGATCATTTGCAACCGTTTGGCACAATTTTTGAGTGAATTGCCGAAAGTCAGATTTTTTATGAAATTGTGACCCCGGGGCTTAGGATTTTTTCAAAAAAATCTTTTTCTGCCGGTTAAGTTGTTGAGGGCTGATTTCTTTTCCTGTGATAAAAAGCCTACTGTTTCAACCGCCAAACCTTTCAGGGGATCATTTGGAACCGTTTGGCACCATTTTTGAGTGAATTGCTGAAAGTCAGATTTTTTATGAAATTGTGACCCTGGGGCTTAGGGATTTTTTCAAAAAAATCTTTTTCTGCCGGTTAAGTTGTCGAGGGCTGATTTCTTCTATTTCCATTCCCAAACCTTTCAGAGGATCATTTGCAACCGTCTGGCACCATTTTTGAGTGAATTGCCGAAAGTCAGATTTTTTATGAAATTGTGACCCCGGGGCTTAGGATTTTTTCAAAAAAATCTTTTTCTGCCGGTTAAGTTGTTGAGGGCTGATTTCTTTTCCTGTGATAAAAAGCCTTCTGTTTCAACCGCCAAACCTTTCAGGGGATCATTTGGAACCGTTTGGCACAATTTTTGAGTGAATTGCCAAAAGTCAGATTTTTTATGAAATTGTGACCCCGGGGCTTAGGATATTTTCAAAAAAATCTTTTTCTGCCGGTTAAGTTGTTGAGGGCTGATTTCTTTTCCTGTGATAAAAAGCCTTCTGTTTCAACTGCCAAACCTTTCAGGGGAGAATTTCGAACCGTTTGGCACCTTTTTTGAGTGAATTGCCGAAAGTCAGATTTTTTATGAAATTGTGACCCCGGGGCTTAGGGATTTTTTCAAAAAAATCTTTTTCTGCCGGTTAAGTTGTTGAGGGCTGATTTCTTCTATTTCCATTCCCAAACATTTCAGAGGATCATTTGCAACCGTTTGGCATAATTTTTGAGTGAATTGCCAAAAGTCAGATTTTTTTTGAAATTGTGACACCGGGGCTTAGGATTTTTTCAAAAAAATCTTTTTCTGCCGGTTATGTTGTTGAGGGTTGATTTCTTCTCCTGTGATAAAAAGCCTTCTGTTTCAACCGCCAAACCTTTCAGGGGAGAATTTGGAACCTTTTGGCACAATTTTTGAGTGAATTGCCAAAAGTCAGATTTTTTATGAAATTGTGACCCTGGGGCTTAGGATTTTTTCAAAAAAATCTTTTTCTGCCGGTTAAGTTGTCGAGGGGTGATTTCTTCCATTTCCATTCCCAAACCTTTCAGAGGATCCTTTGCAACCGTCTGGCACCATTTTTGAGTGAATTGCCGAAAGTCAGATTTTTTATGAAAGTGTGACCCCGGGGCTTGGGATTTTTTCAAAAAAATCTTTTTCTGCCGTTTAAGTTGTTGAGGGCTGATTTCTTCTATTTCCATTCCCAAACCTTTCAGAGGATCATTTGCAACCGTTTGGCACAATTTTTGAGTGAATTGCCGAAAGTCAGATTTTTTATGAAATTGTGACCCCGGGGCTTAGGATTTTTTCAAAAAAATCTTTTTCTGCCGGTTATGTTGTTGAGGGCTGATTTCTTTTCCTGTGATAATAAGCCTTCTGTTTCAACCGCCAAACCTTTCAGGGGAGAATTTGGAACCTTTTGGCACAATTTTTGAGTGAATTGCCAAAAGTCAGATTTTTTATGAAATTGTGACCCCGGGGCTTAGGATATTTTCAAAAAATCTTTTTCTGCCGGTTAAGTTGTCGAGGGCTGATTTCTTCTATTTCCATTCCCAAACCTTTCAGAGGATCATTTGCAACCGTCTGGCACCATTTTTGAGTGAATTGCCGAAAGTCAGGTTTTTTATGAAATTGTGACCCCGGGGCTTAGGATTTTTTCAAAAAAATCTTTTTCTGCCGGTTAAGTTGTTGAGGGTTGATTTCTTTTCCTGTGATAAAAAGCCTTCTGTTTCAACCGCCAAACCTTTCAGGGGAGAATTTGGAACCTTTTGGAACAAGTTTTGAGTGAATTGCCGAAAGTCAGATTTTTTATGAAATTGTGACCCCTATTAATCACCAATGTCTATCTTCCTCCAGGTGGTCTTATATCGGACCTCCATTATAGATGGGATTCTCTGGAAGAGCATTTATTGGCATGCTATGTTATGTACCCTAATATTCCATCGATAATGGGTGGTGACTTTAATGCACGTACAGGCGCCAATTGGGATGGGATAATCAAGGCCAAGTGGTGGGTTCCTCCCCACTACCCAAAATCTGATTTAATCTCTTTTACATCAAGAAGATCTAAGGACATCAGAGCGAATGAGGCGGGAGTCCTTCTTTATCAATTGGCCATTCGTATGAATTTGAACATTTTGAATGGCAATTGCCCTCCGGACGTGCCAGGTGAATTCACTCATTTGGGCACAACATCAAATAGTGTCCTAGACTACCTTCTAGTTTCAGAAGACCTATTCTCAAACTTCTTTTATTTTAAGGTAGACAATGTACAATCTAGTGACCACCTACCTCTAGCGGCCAAGCTAACGCTTGACTGGCACCCGGTTAGCGGTTCACACCCAATTCATGTAGGTTTAAATGCCGCAGCTCAAGTAAGAAGCATTAAATGGTCTATGAAACAGGCCCAAAAATACGCAGAATTCTTCCAGAGGAATATCTCCGAACCCACTATTGTTTCAGTGGCGGAGTTGTCTGAACCAAATAGGATATTGGAGTGGTTCTCCCACCTCTCTGTAGATTTAACTAGCTTCTTTACGATGCCGACTCACCTGGTTAACCGAGATCAACCCAGGTTCGGTGCACCTTGGTTTGATTCCAAATGTAAGCAAGCTAGACTCTCTCTCTGTTGTATCTACAACAGATATAAATCTTCTGGAGCTGAAACTCTTCCCCCAGAGTACTTCCAGGCCAAAATTGCTTACAAACAGGCACAGAAGTCAGCCAAGCATGAATGGCAGCTAAGACGTTGGCAAGCGCTGATTGCTGCCTCTAAGCTTCGCAGCTCTCGTGGTTTTTGGAATTTAATCAACAAAAGATCGAGGAAATACCCATTGACGGTTATACCAGCCCCGATATGGGAACAATTTCTAAGAAAATATTTCTCCCAGACAGTGATCTCTAACATTCATTCTGATACTCTTTCATGCCACTTGCCCATATGGCCAGATACTGACCCGGAGGAAATAGCTGATTTAATTGCTAAACTGAAAACTGATAAAGCCCCAGGGCCCGATCTGATCCCGGCGGAAGCTATTAAACAACACCCAGCATGGTGGGCCAAAATTCTTGCAAAAATCTTTGATGCAATTAATGCCACGGGCCAGATACCTAGATCATGGAAGGAGTCCATCATAATTCCTATATACAAAAAAGGACCACCAGAGGACCCAGGAAACTATCGTAATATCAGTTTATTATCAATCATCGGAAAAATCTATACTCGCTTCCTGCTAACCAGACTAACCCAATGGGCCGAAGATTCCAATCTGATAGGCCATGAACAGGCCGGGTTTAGACCTAATCGTGCTTCTATTGACCATGCAATAATTCTACATCATTTGGCGCGGAAGTATTCTTCCCCCACTCATGGTCTTTTATGTGCCGCTTTTATAGACCTGAAGGCGGCTTTCGACAGTATCTCTAGAGAGCTGCTATGGGAAAAATTGGCAAAGTGGGGTATAGATAAAAGGCTGTTGTGGCTAATGATTAAATTACATGAAGGGACAGCCGCTAGGGTGAGGTTAACACCTGAGGGCGATCTCACAAACTCTGTTCCAATAAATAAGGGGGTCCGACAAGGGTGCATCCTTGCCCCCTATCTCTTTAACCTCTATATTAGTGACATGAGAACTCCCCTAGTTGAGGCCCAAACCACCATTCATGCACCCAGGCTTGCAGACTATCGCTGCCCCTTACTATTGTACGCTGACGATGCGGTGATCCTCTCATATTCAAGAATCGGTTTGAGGAGGGCCTTTAAGATCTTCACGTTATACTGCCAAACAAATTTACTTACTATTAACCATTCCAAATCTAAAGTCCTAATTTTTTCCAGGAGTCGTAAATTGTATAGGTGGGAACTCGAGGGGAAGCCAATTGAACAAGTCTACAAATTTCAATATCTAGGAATTTACTTTCAGTATAATATGGGATGGAAAGCGCATATCACATACTTACAAAATAAGGGCAAAGCCCTTATCTACGCTCTATTACGCTTTTTCTTTACAGAGGGGGCTATGCATGTTCCATCTGCCTTAAAAGTTTATAGTGCAAAAGTGGTTGCAACTATGGCCTATGCGGTCCCTCTATGGGGCGCTTTTGTAAACTTCATGCCTCTGGTGACATTGCAAAATCTTTTTCTCAGACGCCTTTTGAAACTACCCTCCTGTGTAAGCAACTCTGCTATTCGCTTAGAACTCAAGACCCCCTCCTTAGAGATCCTGATGTGGAGACATGCCTTTAATTACTGGCTGTCCCTTTGGCATAAATTGCCCAATTACCATCTTATTCAGTGCCTTTGGAGAGATGAATTTACCAGCCCATGGGCAACAAAAATCCATTCCAAACTGTTGTCTTATGGAATCTCTCCTTCCGATATACTAAATTTAGATCTAATTACAGCAAAAAAGGTCATCAAACAAAGATTGGAGGAGGTTGATTTGCAACAAAATCTTACTACAGGTGGAGGTACATGTTCCCCGATAAATCAGGGCATTACATTTATGTCCCAGATACCTCGATATCTGTCTACCTTATCGGTTGCGTCGCATAGATTCGCTTTTGTTAGAGCCAGATTTAATGTGTTCCCCTCAAATGTGCTGAGTAATAGATTTTCTAACGGTAAAACCTCTGTTTTATGCGCATGTGACAGCAAATCAATAGAATCCCTTTATCATATCTTGTTTAATTGTCCTTTATATATTGTTCCCCGATCAAGGATTCTGAGTTCAATCATCTTGGAAACTGTTACTAAACCACCTGAATTACATCTAGCCTATTTACTCCAGGACATTGACTCTTATAGAACATTACAGGTTGCCAGATTCCTGAATTCAGTTCTTTCATATAAAAGACTTCATGGAATGCTGCATGACTATTAAAAATCTAGTAAACTTTATCCACCATCTTTATATTCAAGGCCACAATATGGTACATCTAGAGATTGTATGTAACGTGAAGGAGATTATGCGTTGAAATATTTTAGTTGATATTTTAGAATGTAAAATGCTATTTTATTTATTTATTGATTGGTTTTACCTTGTGGGCTTATAGCCGAATAAAGTATTATCTATCTATCTGGCTTAGGATTTTTTCAAAAAAATATTTTTCTGCCGGTTAAGTTGTCGAGGGCTGATTTCTTTTCCTGTGATAAAAAGCCCTCTGTTTCAACTGCCAAACCTTTCAGGGGAGCATTTCGAACCGTTTGGCACCATTTTTGAGTGAATTGCCGAAAGTCAGATTTTTTATGAAATTGTGACCCCGGGGCTTAGGATTTTTTCAAAAAAATCTTTTTCTGCCGGTTAAGTTGTTGAGGGCTGATTTCTTTTCCTGTGATAAAAAGCCTACTGTTTCAACCGCCAAACCTTTCAGGGGATCATTTGGAACCGTTTGGCACCATTTTTGAGTGAATTGCTGAAAGTCAGATTTTTTCTGAAATTGTGACTCCGGGGCTTAGGGATTTTTTCAAAAAAATCTTTTTCTGCCGGTTAAGTTGTCGAGGGCTGATTTCTTCTATTTCCATTCCAAAACCTTTCAGAGGATCATTTGCAACCGTCTGGCACCATTTTTGAGTGAATTGCCGAAAGTCAGATTTTTTATGAAATTGTGACCCCGGGGCTTAGGGATTTTTTCAAAAAAATCTTTTTCTGCCGGTTAAGTTGTTGAGGGTTGATTTCTTTTCCTGTGATAAAAAGCCTTCTGTTTCAACCGCCAAACCTTTCAGGGGATCATTTGGAACCGTTTGGCACAATTTTTGAGTGAATTGCCAAAAGTCAGATTTTTTATGAAATTGTGACCCCGGGGCTTAGGATATTTTCAAAAAAATCTTTTTCTGCCGGTTAAGTTGTTGAGGGCTGATTTCTTTTCCTGTGATAAAAAGCCTTCTGTTTCAACTGCCAAACCTTTCAGGGGAGAATTTCGAACCGTTTGGCACCTTTTTTGAGTGAATTGCCGAAAGTCAGATTTTTTATGAAATTGTGACCCCGGGGCTTAGGGATTTTTTCAAAAAAATCTTTTTCTGCCGGTTAAGTTGTTGAGGGCTGATTTCTTCTATTTCCATTCCCAAACCTTTCAGAGGATCATTTGCAACCGTTTGGCATAATTTTTGAGTGAATTGCCAAAAGTCAGATTTTTTATGAAATTGTGACCCCGGGGCTTAGGATTTTTTCAAAAAAATCTTTTTCTTCCGGTTAAGTTGTTGAGGGCTGATTTCTTTTCCTGTGATAAAAAGCCTTCTGTTTCAACCGCCAAACCTTTCAGGGGAGAATTTGGAACCTTTTGGCACAACTTTTGAGTGAATTGCCAAAAGTCAGATTTTTTATGAAATTGTGACCCCGGGGCTTAGGATTTTTTCAAAAAAATATTTTTCTGCCGGTTAAGTTGTCGAGGGCTGATTTCTTCTATTTCCATTCCCAAACCTTTCAGAGGATCATTTGCAACCGTTTGGCACCATTTTTGAGTGAATTGCCGAACGTCAGATTTTTTATGAAATTGTGACCCCGGCGCTTGGGATTTTTTCAAAAAAATCTTTTTCTGCCGGTTAAGTTGTCGAGGGGTGATTTCTTCCATTTCCATTCCCAAACCTTTCAGGGGATCGTTTGCAACTGTCTGGCACCATTTTTGAGTGAATTGCCGAAAGTCAGATTTTTTATGAAATTGTGACCCCGGGGCTTAGGATTTTTTCAAAAAAATCTTTTTCTGCCGGTTAAGTTGTTGAGGGCTGATTTCTTTTCCTGTGATAAAAAGCCTACTGTTTCAACCGCCAAACTTTTCAGGGGATCATTTGGAACCGTTTGGCACCTTTTTTGAGTGAATTGCTGAAAGTCAGATTTTTTCTGAAATTGTGACTCCGGGGCTTAGGGATTTTTTCAAAAAAATCTTTTTCTGCCGGTTAAGTTGTCGAGGGCTGATTTCTTCTATTTCCATTCCCAAACCTTTCAGAGGATCATTTGCAACCGTCTGGCACCATTTTTGAGTGAATTGCTGAAAGTCAGATTTTTTTCTGAAATTGTGACCCCGGGGCTTAGGGATTTTTTCAAAAAAATCTTTTTCTGCCGGTTAAGTTGTTGAGGGTTGATTTCTTTTCCTGTGATAAAAAGCCTTCTGTTTCAACCGCCAAACCTTTCAGGGGATCATTTGGAACCGTTTGGCACAATTTTTGAGTGAATTGCCAAAAGTCAGATTTTTTATGAAATTGTGACCGCGGGGCTTGGGATTTTTTCAAAAAAATCTTTTTCTGCCGGTTAAGTTGTTGAGGGTTGATTTCTTTTCCTGTGATAAAAAGCCTTCTGTTTCAACTGCCAAACGTTTCAGGGGAGAATTTCGAACCGTTTGGCACCTTTTTTGAGTGAATTGCCGAAAGTCAGATTTTTTATGAAATTGTGACCCCGGGGCTTAGGGATTTTTTCAAAAAAATCTTTTTCTGCCGGTTAAGTTGTCGAGGGCTGATTTCTTCTATTTCCATTCCCAAACCTTTCAGAGAATCATTTGCAACCGTTTGGCACAATTTTTGAGTGAATTGCCAAAAGTCAGATTTTTTATGAAATTGTGACCCCGGGGCTTAGGATTTTTTCAAAAAAATCTTTTTCTGCCGGTTATGTTGTTGAGGGCTGATTTCTTTTCCTGTGATAAAAAGCCTTCTGTTTCAACCGCAAACCTTTCAGGGGATCATTTGGAACCGTTTGGCACCATTTTTGAGTGAATTGCCGAAAGTCAGTCTTTTTATGAAATTGTGACCCCGGGGCTTAGGGATTTTTTCAAAAAAATCTTTTTCTGCAGGTTAAGTTGTCGAGGGCTGATTTCGTGTCCTGTGATAAAAAGCCATCTGTTTCGACCGCCAAACCTTTCAGGGGAGAATTTGGAATCTTTTGGCACAATTTTTGAGTGAATTGCTGAAAGTCAGATTTTTTATGAAATTGTGACCCCGGGGCTTAGGATTTTTTCAAAAAAATCTTTTTTCTGCCGGTTAAGTTGTCGAGGGCTGATTTCTTCTATTTCCATTTCCAAACCTTTCAGAGGATCATTTGCAACCGTTTGGCACAAGTTTTGAGTGAATTGCCAAAAGTCAGATTTTTTATGAAATTGTGACCCCGGGGCTTAGGATTTTTTCAAAAAAATCTTTTTCTGCCGGTTAAGTTGTTGAGGGCTGATTTCGTGTCCTGTGATAAAAAGCCATCTGTTTCGAGCGCCAAACCTTTCAGGGGAGAATTTGGAACCTTTTGGAACAATTTTTGAGTGAATTGCCAAAAGTCAGATTTTTTATGAAAGTGTGACCCCGGGGCTTAGGATTTTTTCAAAAAAATCTTTTTCTGCCGGTTAAGTTGTCGAGGGCTGATTTCTTCTATTTCCATTCCAAAACCTTTCAGAGGATCATTTGCAACCGTCTGGCACCATTTTTGAGTGAATTGCCGAAAGTCAGATTTTTTATGAAATTGTGGCCCCGGGGCTTAGGATTTTTTCAAAAAAATCTTTTTCTGCCGGTTAAGTTGTCGAGGGCTGATTTCTTCTATTTCCATTCCAAAACCTTTCAGAGGATCATTTGCAACCGTCTGGCACCATTTTTGAGTGAATTGCCGAAAGTCAGATTTTTTATGAAATTGTGACCCCGGGGCTTAGGGATTTTTTCAAAAAAATCTTTTTCTGCCGGTTAAGTTGTTGAGGGTTGATTTCTTTTCCTGTGATAAAAAGCCTTCTGTTTCAACCGCCAAACCTTTCAGGGGATCATTTGGAACCGTTTGGCACAATTTTTGAGTGAATTGCCGAAAGTCAGATTTTTTATGAAATTGTGACCCCGGGGCTTAGGGTTTTTTCAAAAAAATCTTTTTCTGCCGGTTAAGTTGTCGAGGGGTGATTTCTTCCATTTCCATTCCCAAACCTTTCAGAGGATCGTTTGCAACTGTCTGGCACCATTTTTGAGTGAATTGCCGAAAGTCAGATTTTTTATGAAATTGTGACCCCGGGGCTTAGGATTTTTTCAAAAAAATCTTTTTCTGCCGGTTATGTTGTTGAGGGCTGATTTCTTTTCCTGTGATAAAAAGCCTACTGTTTCAACCGCCAAATCTTTCAGGGGATCATTTGGAACCGTTTGGCACCATTTTTGAGTGAATTGCCGAAAGTCAGATTTTTTATGAAATTGTGACCCCGGGGCTTATGGATTTTTTCAAAAAAATCTTTTTCTGCCGGTTAAGTTGTCGAGGGGTGATTTCTTCCATTTCCATTCCCAAACCTTTCAGAGGATCCTTTGCAACCGTCTGGCACCATTTTTGAGTGAATTGCCGAAAGTCAGATTTTTTATGAAATTGTGACCCCGGGGCTTGGGATTTTTTCAAAAAAATCTTTTTCTGCCGTTTAAGTTGTTGAGGGCTGATTTCTTCTATTTCCATTCCCAAACCTTTCAGAGGATCATTTGCAACCGTTTGGCACAATTTTTGAGTGAATTGCCGAAAGTCAGATTTTTTATGAAATTGTGACCCCGGGGCTTAGGATTTTTTCAAAAAAATCTTTTTCTGCCGGTTATGTTGTTGAGGGCTGATTTCTTTTCCTGTGATAATAAGCCTTCTGTTTCAACCGCCAAACCTTTCAGGGGAGAATTTGGAACCTTTTGGCACAATTTTTGAGTGAATTGCCAAAAGTCAGATTTTTTATGAAATTGTGACCCCGGGGCTTAGGATATTTTCAAAAAAATCTTTTTCTGCCGGTTAAGTTGTCGAGGGCTGATTTCTTCTATTTCCATTCCCAAACCTTTCAGAGGATCATTTGCAACCGTCTGGCACCATTTTTGAGTGAATTGCCGAAAGTCAGGTTTTTTATGAAATTGTGACCCCGGGGCTTAGGATTTTTTCAAAAAAATCTTTTTCTGCCGGTTAAGTTGTTGAGGGTTGATTTCTTTTCCTGTGATAAAAAGCCCTCTGTTTCAACTGCCAAACCTTTCAGGGGAGCATTTCGAACCGTTTGGCACCATTTTTGAGTGAATTGCTGAAAGTCAGATTTTTTATGAAATTGTGACCCCGGGGCTTAGGATTTTTTCAAAAAAATCTTTTTCTGCCGGTTAAGTTGTCGAGGGCTGATTTCTTCTCTTTCCATTCCCAAACCTTTCAGAGGATCATTTGCAACCGTCTGGCACAATTTTTGAGTGAATTGCCGAAAGTCAGATTTTTTATGAAATTGTGACCCCGGGGCTTGGGATTTTTTCAAAAAAATCTTTTTCTGCCGGTTAAGTTGTCGAGGGGTGATTTCTTCCATTTCCATTCCCAAACCTTTCAGGGGATCGTTTGCAACTGTCTGGCACCATTTTTGAGTGAATTGCCGAAAGTCAGATTTTTTATGAAATTGTGACCCCGGGGCTTAGGATTTTTTCAAAAAAATCTTTTTCTGCCGGTTAAGTTGTTGAGGGCTGATTTCTTTTCCTGTGATAAAAAGCCTTCTGTTTCAACCGCCAAACCTTTCAGGGGATCATTTGGAACCGTTTGGCACCATTTTTGAGTGAATTGCTGAAAGTCAGATTTTTTCTGAAATTGTGACTCCGGGGCTTAGGGATTTTTTCAAAAAAATCTTTTTCTGCCGGTTAAGTTGTCGAGGGCTGATTTCTTCTATTTCCATTCCCAAACCTTTCAGAGGATCATTTGCAACCGTCTGGCACCATTTTTGAGTGAATTGCCGAATGTCAGATTTTTTATGAAATTGTGACCCCGGGGCTTAGGGATTTTTTCAAAAAAATCTTTTTCTGCCGGTTAAGTTGTTGAGGGTTGATTTCTTTTCCTGTGATAAAAAGCCTTCTGTTTCAACCGCCAAACCTTTCAGGGGATCATTTGGAACCGTTTGGCACAATTTTTGAGTGAATTGCCAAAAGTCAGATTTTTTATGAAATTGTGACCCCGGGGCTTAGGATATTTTCAAAAAAATCTTTTTCTGCCGGTTAAGTTGTTGAGGGCTGATTTCTTTTCCTGTGATAAAAAGCCTTCTGTTTCAACTGCCAAACCTTTCAGGGGAGAATTTCGAACCGTTTGGCACCTTTTTTGAGTGAATTGCCGAAAGTCAGATTTTTTATGAAATTGTGACCCCGGGGCTTAGGGATTTTTTCAAAAAAATCTTTTTCTGCCGGTTAAGTTGTTGAGGGCTGATTTCTTCTATTTCCATTCCCAAACCTTTCAGAGGATCATTTGCAACCGTTTGGCATAATTTTTGAGTGAATTGCCAAAAGTCAGATTTTTTATGAAATTGTGACACCGGGGCTTAGGATTTTTTCAAAAAAATCTTTTTCTGCCGGTTAAGTTGTCGAGGGCTGATTTCTTCTCTTTCCATTCCCAAACCTTTCAGAGGATCATTTGCAACCGTCTGGCACAATTTTTGAGTGAATTGCCGAAAGTCAGATTTTTTATGAAATTGTGACCCCGGGGCTTGGGATTTTTTCAAAAAAATCTTTTTCTGCCGGTTAAGTTGTCGAGGGGTGATTTCTTCCATTTCCATTCCCAAACCTTTCAGGGGATCGTTTGCAACTGTCTGGCACCATTTTTGAGTGAATTGCCGAAAGTCAGATTTTTTATGAAATTGTGACCCCGGGGCTTAGGATTTTTTCAAAAAAATCTTTTTCTGCCGGTTAAGTTGTTGAGGGCTGATTTCTTTTCCTGTGATAAAAAGCCTTCTGTTTCAACCGCCAAACCTTTCAGGGGATCATTTGGAACCGTTTGGCACCATTTTTGAGTGAATTGCTGAAAGTCAGATTTTTTCTGAAATTGTGACTCCGGGGCTTAGGGATTTTTTCAAAAAAATCTTTTTCTGCCGGTTAAGTTGTCGAGGGCTGATTTCTTCTATTTCCATTCCCAAACCTTTCAGAGGATCATTTGCAACCGTCTGGCACCATTTTTGAGTGAATTGCCAAAAGTCAGATTTTTTATGAAATTGTGACCCCGGGGCTTAGGGATTTTTTCAAAAAAATCTTTTTCTGCCGGTTAAGTTGTTGAGGGTTGATTTCTTTTCCTGTGATAAAAAGCCTTCTGTTTCAACCGCCAAACCTTTCAGGGGATCATTTGGAACCGTTTGGCACAATTTTTGAGTGAATTGCCAAAAGTCAGATTTTTTATGAAATTGTGACCCCGGGGCTTAGGATATTTTCAAAAAAATCTTTTTCTGCCGGTTAAGTTGTTGAGGGCTGATTTCTTTTCCTGTGATAAAAAGCCTTCTGTTTCAACTGCCAAACCTTTTAGGGGAGAATTTCGAACCGTTTGGCACCTTTTTTGAGTGAATTGCCGAAAGTCAGATTTTTTATGAAATTGTGACCCCGGGGCTTAGGGATTTTTTCAAAAAAATCTTTTTCTGCCGGTTAAGTTGTTGAGGGCTGATTTCTTCTATTTCCATTCCCAAACCTTTCAGAGGATCATTTGCAACCGTTTGGCATAATTTTTGAGTGAATTGCCAAAAGTCAGATTTTTTATGAAATTGTGACCCCGGGGCTTAGGATTTTTTCAAAAAAATATTTTTCTGCCGGTTAAGTTGTCGAGGGCTGATTTCTTCTATTTCCATTCCCAAACCTTTCAGAGGATCATTTGCAACCGTCTGGCACCATTTTTGAGTGAATTGCTGAAAGTCAGTTTTTTTTCTGAAATTGTGACCCCGGGGCTTAGGGATTTTTTCAAAAAAATCTTTTTCTGCCGGTTAAGTTGTCGAGGGCTGATTTCTTCTATATCCATTCCCAAACCTTTCAGAGGATCATTTGCAACCGTCTGGCACCATTTTTCAGTGAATTGCCGAAAGTCAGATTTTTTATGAAATTGTGAGCCCGGGGCTTAGGATTTTTTCAAAAAAATCTTTTTCTGCCGGTTAAGTTGTTGAGGGTTGATTTCTTTTCCTGTGATAAAAAGCCTTCTGTTTCAACCGCCAAACCTTTCAGGGGATCATTTGGAACCGTTTGGCACCATTTTTGAGTGAATTGCCGAAAGTCAGATTTTTTATGAAATTGTGACCCCGGGGCTTAGGATTTTTTCAAAAAAATCTTTTTCTGCCGGTTAAGTTGTTGAGGGCTGATTTCTTTTCCTGTGATAAAAAGCCTACTGTTTCAACCGCCAAACCTTTCAGGGGAGAATTTGGAACCTTTTGGCACCATTTTTGAGTGAATTGCCGAAAGTCAGATTTTTTATGAAATTGTGACCCCAGGGCTTAGGGATTTTTTCAAAAAAATCTTTTTCTGCCGGTTAAGTTGTCGAGGGCTGATTTCTTCCATTTTCATTTCCAAACCTTTCAGAGGATCATTTGCAACCATATGGCACCATTTTTGAGTGAATTGCCGAACGTCAGATTTTTTATGAAATTGTGACCCCGGGGCTTAGGGATTTTTTCAAAAAAATCTTTTTCTGCCGCTTAAGTTGTCGAGGGCTGATTTCTTCTATTTCCATTCCCAAACCTTTCAGAGGATCATTTGCAACCGTCTCGCACCATTTTTGAGTGAATTGCCGAAAGTCAGGTTTTTTATGAAATTGTGACCCCGGGGCTTAGGGATTTTTTCAAAAAAATCTTTTTCTGCCGGTTAAGTTGTCGAGGGGTGATTTCTTCCATTTCCATTCTCAAACCTTTCAGAGGATCCTTTGCAACCGTCTGGCACCATTTTTGAGTGAATTGCCGAAAGTCAGATTTTTTATGAAATTGTGACCCCGGGGCTTAGGATTTTTTCAAAAAAATCTTTTCCTGCCGGTTAAGTTGTTGAGGGCTGATTTCTTTTCCTGTGATAAAAAGCCTTCTGTTTCAACCGCCAAACCTTTCAGGGGAGAATTTGGAACCTTTTGGCACAATTTTTGAGTGAATTGCCGAAAGTCAGATTTTTTATGAAATTGTGACCCCGGGGCTTAGGATTTTTTCAAAAAAATATTTTTCTGCCGGTTAAGTTGTCGAGGGCTGATTTCTTCTATTTCCATTCCCAAACCTTTCAGAGGATCATTTGCAACCGTTTGGCACCATTTTTGAGTGAATTGCCGAACGTCAGATTTTTTATGAAATTGTGACCCCGGCGCTTGGGATTTTTTCAAAAAAATCTTTTTCTGCCGGTTAAGTTGTCGAGGGGTGATTTCTTCCATTTCCATTCCCAAACCTTTCAGGGGATCGTTTGCAACTGTCTGGCACCATTTTTGAGTGAATTGCCGAAAGTCAGATTTTTTATGAAATTGTGACCCCGGGGCTTAGGATTTTTTCAAAAAAATCTTTTTCTGCCGGTTAAGTTGTTGAGGGCTGATTTCTTTTCCTGTGATAAAAAGCCTACTGTTTCAACCGCCAAACCTTTCAGGGGATCATTTGGAACCGTTTGGCACCATTTTTGAGTGAATTGCTGAAAGTCAGATTTTTTCTGAAATTGTGACTCCGGGGCTTAGGGATTTTTTCAAAAAAATCTTTTTCTGCCGGTTAAGTTGTCGAGGGCTGATTTCTTCTATTTCCATTCCCAAACCTTTCAGAGGATCATTTGCAACCGTCTGGCACCATTTTTGAGTGAATTGCCGAAAGTCAGATTTTTTATGAAATTGTGACCCCGGGGCTTAGGGATTTTTTCAAAAAAATCTTTTTCTGCCGGTTAAGTTGTTGAGGGTTGATTTCTTTTCCTGTGATAAAAAGCCTTCTGTTTCAACCGCCAAACCTTTCAGGGGATCATTTGGAACCGTTTGGCACAATTTTTGAGTGAATTGCCAAAAGTCAGATTTTTTATGAAATTGTGACCCCGGGGCTTAGGATATTTTCAAAAAAATCTTTTTCTGCCGGTTAAGTTGTTGAGGGCTGATTTCTTTTCCTGTGATAAAAAGCCTTCTGTTTCAACTGCCAAACCTTTCAGGGGAGAATTTCGAACCGTTTGGCACCTTTTTTGAGTGAATTGCCGAAAGTCAGATTTTTTATGAAATTGTGACCCCGGGGCTTAGGGATTTTTTCAAAAAAATCTTTTTCTGCCGGTTAAGTTGTTGAGGGCTGATTTCTTCTATTTCCATTCCCAAACCTTTCAGAGGATCATTTGCAACCGTTTGGCATAATTTTTGAGTGAATTGCCAAAAGTCAGATTTTTTATGAAATTGTGACCCCGGGGCTTAGGATTTTTTCAAAAAAATATTTTTCTGCCGGTTAAGTTGTCGAGGGCTGATTTCTTCTATTTCCATTCCCAAACCTTTCAGAGGATCATTTGCAACCGTCTGGCACCATTTTTGAGTGAATTGCCGAAAGTCAGGTTTTTTATGAAATTGTGACCCCGGGGCTTAGGGATTTTTTCAAAAAAATCTTTTTCTGCCGGTTAAGTTGTCGAGGGGTGATTTCTTCCATTTCCATTCCCAAACCTTTCAGAGGATCCTTTGCAACCGTCTGGCACCATTTTTGAGTGAATTGCCGAAAGTCAGATTTTTTATGAAATTGTGACCCCGGGGCTTGGGATTTTTTCAAAAAAATCTTTTTCTGCCGGTTAAGTTGTTGACGGCTGATTTCTTTTCCTGTGATAAAAAGCCTTCTGTTTCTACCGCCAAACCTTTCAGGGGAGAATTTGGAACCTTTTGGCACAATTTTTGAGTGAATTGCCAAAAGTCAGATTTTTTATGAAATTGTGACCCCGGGGCTTAGGATTTTTTCAAAAAAATATTTTTCTGCCGGTTAAGTTGTCGAGGGCTGATTTCTTCTATTTCCATTCCCAAACCTTTCAAAGGATCATTTGCAACCGTCTGGCACCATTTTTGAGTGAATTGCCGAAAGTCAGATTTTTTATGAAATTGTGAGCCCGGGGCTTAGGATTTTTTCAAAAAAATCTTTTTCTGCCGGTTAAGTTGTTGAGGGTTGATTTCTTTTCCTGTGATAAAAAGCCTTCTGTTTCAACCGCCAAACCTTTCAGGGGATCATTTGGAACCGTTTGGCACAATTTTTCAGTGAAATGCCAAAAGTCAGATTTTTTATGAAATTGTGACCCCGGGGCTTGGGATTTTATCAAAAAAATCTTCTTCTGCCGGTTAAGTTGTCGAGGGCTGATTTCTTCTTTTTCCATTCCCAAACCTTTCAGAGGATCATTTGCAACCGTCTGGCACCATTTTTGAGTGAATTGCTGAAAGTCAGATTTTTTTCTGAAATTGTGACCTCGGGGCTTAGGGATTTTTTCAAAAAAATCTTTTTCTGCCGGTTAAGTTGTCGAGGGCTGATTTCTTCTATTTCCATTCCCAAACCTTTCAGAGGATCATTTGCAACCGTCTGGCACCATTTTTGAGTGAATTGCCGAAAGTCAGATTTTTTATGAAATTGTGAGCCCGGGGCTTAGGATTTTTTCAAAAAAATCTTTTTCTGCCGGTTAAGTTGTTGAGGGTTGATTTCTTTTCCTGTGATAAAAAGCCTTCTGTTTCAACCGCCAAACCTTTCAGGGGAGAATTTGGAACCGTTTGGCACCATTTTTGAGTGAATTGCCAAAAGTCAGATTTTTTATGAAATTGTGACCCCGGGGCTTAGGATTTTTTCAAAAAAATCTTTTTCTGCCGGTTAAGTTGTTGAGGGTTGATTTCTTTTCCTGTGATAAAAAGCCTTCTGTTTCAACTGCCAAACCTTTCAGGGGAGAATTTCGAACCGTTTGGCACCTTTTTTGAGGGAGTTGCCGAAAGTCAGATTTTTTATGAAATTGTGACCCCGGGGCTTAGGGATTTTTTCAAAAAAATCTTTTTCTGCCGGTTAAGTTGTCGAGGGCTGATTTCTTCCATTTTCATTTCCAAACCTTTCAGAGGATCATTTGCAACCGTTTGGCTCCATTTTTGAGTGAATTGCCGAAAGTCAGTCTTTTTATGAAATTGTGACCCCGGGGTTAGGGATTTTTTCAAAAAAATCTTTTTCTGCCGGTTAAGGTGTCGAGGGGTGATTTCGTGTCCTGTGATTAAAAGCCATCTGTTTCGACCGCCAAACCTTTCAGGGGAGAATTTGGAACCTTTTGGCACAATTTTTGAGTGAATTGCTGAAAGTCAGATTTTTTATGAAATTGTGACCCCGGGGCTTAGGATTTTTTTAAAAAAATCTTTTTCTGCCGGTTAAGTTGTTGAGGGCTGATTTCTTTTCCTGTGATAAAAAGCCTTCTGTTTCAACGGCCAAACCTTTCAGGGGAGAATTTGGAACCGTTTGGCACCATTTTTCAGGGAATTGCCGAAAGTCAGATTTTTTATGAAATTGTGACCCCCGGGGCTTAGGGATTTTTTCAAAAAAATCTGATTCTGCCAGTTAAGTTGTCGAGGGCTGATTTCTTCTATTTTCATTTCCAAACCTTTCAGAGGATCATTTGCAACCGTTTGGCACCATTTTTGAGTGAATTGCCGAAAGTCAGATTTTTTATGAAATTGTGACTCCGGGGCTTAGGATTTTTTCAAAAAAATCTTTTTCTGCCGCTTAAGTTGTTGAGGGTTGATTTCTTTTCCTGTGATAAAAAGCCTTCTGTTTCAACCGCCAAACCTTTCAGGGGATCATTTGGAACCGTTTGGCACCATTTTTGAGTGAATTGCCGAAAGTCAGATTTTTTATGAAATTGTGACCCCGGGGCTTAGGATTTTTTCAAAAAAATCTTTTTTCTGCCGGTTAAGTTGTCGAGGGCTGATTTCGTCTATTTCCATTTCCAAACCTTTCAGAGGATCATTTGCAACCGTTTGGCACAAGTTTTGAGTGAATTGCCAAAAGTCAGATTTTTTATGAATTTGTGACCCCGGGGCTTAGGATTTTTTCAAAAAAATCTTTTTCTGCCGGTTAAGTTGTCGAGGGCTGATTTCGTGTCCTGTGATAAAAAGCCATCTGTTTCGAGCGCCAAACCTTTCAGGGGAGAATTTGGAACCTTTTGGAACAAGTTTTGAGTGAATTGCCAAAAGTCAGAATTTTTATGAAAGTTTGACCCCGGGGCTTAGGATTTTTTCAAAAAAATCTTTTTCTGCCGGTTAAGTTGTCGAGGGCTGATTTCTTCTATTTCCATTCCAAAACCTTTCAGAGGATCATTTGTAACCGTCTGGCACCATTTTTGAGTGAATTGCCGAAAGTCAGATTTTTTATGAAATTGTGACCCCGGGGCTTAGGGATTTTTTCAAAAAAATCTTTTTCTGCCGGTTAAGTTGTCGAGGGCTGATTTCTTCTATTTCCATTCCCAAACCTTTCAGAGGATCATTTCCAACCGTCTGGCACCATTTTTGAGTGAATTGCCGAAAGTCAGATTTTTTATGAAATTGTGACCCCGGGGCTTAGGATTTTTTCAAAAAAATCTTTTTCTGCCGGTTAAGTTGTTGAGGGTTGATTTCTTTTCCTGTGATAAAAAGCCTTCTGTTTCAACCGCCAAACCTTTCAGGGGATCATTTGGAACCGTTTGGCACCATTTTTGAGTGAATTGCCAAAAGTCAGATTTTTTATGAAATTGTGACCCCGGGGCTTCGGATTTTTTCAAAAAAATCTTTTTCTGCCGGTTAAGTTGTTGAGGGCTGATTTCTTTTCCTGTGATAAAAAGCCTACTGTTTCAACCGCCAAACCTTTCAGGGGAGAATTTGGAACCTTTTGGAACAATTTTTGAGTGAATTGCCGAAAGTCAGATTTTTTATGAAATTGTGAGCCCGGGGCTTAGGATTTTTTCAAAAAAATCTTTTTCTGCCGGTTATGTTGTTGAGGGCTGATTTCTTTACATGTGATAAAAAGCCTTCTGTTTCAACCGCCAAACCTTTCAGGGGATAATTTGGAACCGTTTGGCACCATTTTTGAGTGAATTGCCGAAAGTCAGATTTTTTATGAAATTGTGACCCCGGGGCTTAGGGATTTTTTCAAAAAAATCTTTTTCTGCCGGTTAAGTTGTCGAGGGCTGATTTCTTCCAATTTCATTTCCAAACCTTTCAGAGGATCATTTGCAACCGTTTGGCACCATTTTTGAGTGAATTGCCGAACGTCAGATTTTTTATGAAAGTGTGACCCCGGGGCTTAGGGATTTTTTCAAAAAAATCTTTTTCTGCCGCTTAAGTTGTCGAGGGCTGATTTCTTCTATTTCCATTCCCAAACCTTTCAGAGGATCATTTGCAACCGTCTGGCACCATTTTTGAGTGAATTGCGAAAGTCAGGTTTTTTATGAAATTGTGACCCCGGGTCTTAGGGATTTTTTCAAAAAAATCTTTTTCTGCCGGTTATGTTGTTGAGGGCTGATTTCTTTACATGTGATAAAAAGCCTTCTGTTTCAACCGCCAAACCTTTCAGGGGAGAATTTGGAACCGTTTGGCACCATTTTTGAGTGAATTGCCGAAAGTCAGATTTTTTATGAAATTGTGACCCCGGGGCTTAGGGATTTTTTCAAAAAAATCTTTTTCTGCCGGTTAAGTTGTCGAGGGGTGATTTCTTCCATTTTCATTTCCAAACCTTTCAGAGGATCATTTGCAACCGTTTGGCACCATTTTTGAGTGAATTGCCGAACGTCAGATTTTTTATGAAATTGTGACCCTGGGGCTTAGGGATTTTTTCAAAAAAATCTTTTTCTGCCGCTTAAGTTGTCGAGGGCTGATTTCTTCTATTTCCATTCCCAAACCTTTCAGAGGATCATTTGCAACCGTCTGGCACCATTTTTGAGTGAATTGCCGAAAGTCAGGTTTTTTATGAAATTGTGACCCCGGGGCTTAGGGATTTTTTCAAAAAAATCTTTTTCTGCCGGTTAAGTTGTCGAGGGCTGATTTCTTCCATTTCCATTCCCAAACCTTTCAGAGGATCCTTTGCAACCGTCTGGCACTATTTTTGAGTGAATTGCCGAAAGTCAGATTTTTTATGAAATTGTGACCCCGGGGCTTGGGATTTTTTCAAAAAAATCTTTTTCTGCCGGTTAAGTTGTTGAGGGCTGATTTCTTTTCCTGTGATAAAAAGCCTTCTGTTTCAACCGCCAAACCTTTCAGGGGAGAATTTGGAACCTTTTGGCACAATTTTTGAGTGAATTGCCAAAAGTCAGATTTTTTATGAAATTGTGACCCCGGGGCTTAGGAGTTTTTCAAAAAAATATTTTTCTGCCGGTTAAGTTGTCGAGGGCTGATTTCTTCTATTTCCATTCCCAAACCTTTCAGAGGATCATTTGCAACCGTCTGGCACCATTTTTGAGTGAATTGCTGAAAGTCAGATTTTTTTCTGAAATTGTGACCCCGGGGCTTAGGGATTTTTTCAAAAAAATCTTTTTCTGCCGGTTAAGTTGTCGAGGGCTGATTTCTTCTATTTCCATTCCCAAACCTTTCAGAGGATCATTTGCAACCGTCTGGCACCATTTTTGAGTGAATTGCCGAAAGTCAGATTTTTTATGAAATTGTGAGCCCGGGGCTTAGGATTTTTTCAAAAAAATCTTTTTCTGCCGGTTAAGTTGTTGAGGGTTGATTTCTTTTCCTGTGATAAAAAGCCTTCTGTTTCAACCGCCAAACCTTTCAGGGGATCATTTGGAACCGTTTGGCACAATTTTTCAGTGAAATGCCAAAAGTCAGATTTTTTATGAAATTGTGACCCCGGGGCTTGGGATTTTTTCAAAAAAATCTTTTTCTGCCGGTTAAGTTGTCGAGGGCTGATTTCTTCTATTTCCATTCCCAAACCTTTCAGAGGATCATTTGCAACCGTCTGGCACCATTTTTGAGTGAATTGCTGAAAGTCAGATTTTTTTCTGAAATTGTGACCTCGGGGCTTAGGGATTTTTTCAAAAAAATCTTTTTCTGCCGGTTAAGGTGTCGAGGGGTGATTTCGTGTCCTGTGATAAAAAGCCTTCTGTTTCAACCGCCAAACCTTTCAGGGGATCATTTGGAACCGTTTGGCACCATTTTTGAGTGAATTGCCGAAAGTCAGATTTTTTATGAAATTGTGACCCCGGGGCTTCGGATTTTTTCAAAAAAATCTTTTTCTGCCGGTTAAGTTGTTGAGGGCTGATTTCTTTTCCTGTGATAAAAAGCCTACTGTTTCAACCGCCAAACCTTTCAGGGGAGAATTTGGAACCTTTTGGAACAATTTTTGAGTGAATTGCCGAAAGTCAGATTTTTTATGAAATTGTGAGCCCGGGGCTTAGGATTTTTTCAAAAAAATCTTTTTCTGCCGGTTATGTTGTTGAGGGCTGATTTCTTTACATGTGATAAAAAGCCTTCTGTTTCAACCGCCAAACCTTTCAGGGGATAATTTGGAACCGTTTGGCACCATTTTTGAGTGAATTGCCGAAAGTCAGATTTTTTATGAAATTGTGACCCCGGGGCTTAGGGATTTTTTCAAAAAAATCTTTTTCTGCCGGTTAAGTTGTCGAGGGCTGATTTCTTCCAATTTCATTTCCAAACCTTTCAGAGGATCATTTGCAACCGTTTGGCACCATTTTTGAGTGAATTGCCGAACGTCAGATTTTTTATGAAAGTGTGACCCCGGGGCTTAGGGATTTTTTCAAAAAAATCTTTTTCTGCCGCTTAAGTTGTCGAGGGCTGATTTCTTCTATTTCCATTCCCAAACCTTTCAGAGGATCATTTGCAACCGTCTGGCACCATTTTTGAGTGAATTGCGAAAGTCAGGTTTTTTATGAAATTGTGACCCCGGGTCTTAGGGATTTTTTCAAAAAAATCTTTTTCTGCCGGTTATGTTGTTGAGGGCTGATTTCTTTACATGTGATAAAAAGCCTTCTGTTTCAACCGCCAAACCTTTCAGGGGAGAATTTGGAACCGTTTGGCACCATTTTTGAGTGAATTGCCGAAAGTCAGATTTTTTATGAAATTGTGACCCCGGGGCTTAGGGATTTTTTCAAAAAAATCTTTTTCTGCCGGTTAAGTTGTCGAGGGGTGATTTCTTCCATTTTCATTTCCAAACCTTTCAGAGGATCATTTGCAACCGTTTGGCACCATTTTTGAGTGAATTGCCGAACGTCAGATTTTTTATGAAATTGTGACCCTGGGGCTTAGGGATTTTTTCAAAAAAATCTTTTTCTGCCGCTTAAGTTGTCGAGGGCTGATTTCTTCTATTTCCATTCCCAAACCTTTCAGAGGATCATTTGCAACCGTCTGGCACCATTTTTGAGTGAATTGCCGAAAGTCAGGTTTTTTATGAAATTGTGACCCCGGGGCTTAGGGATTTTTTCAAAAAAATCTTTTTCTGCCGGTTAAGTTGTCGAGGGCTGATTTCTTCCATTTCCATTCCCAAACCTTTCAGAGGATCCTTTGCAACCGTCTGGCACTATTTTTGAGTGAATTGCCGAAAGTCAGATTTTTTATGAAATTGTGACCCCGGGGCTTGGGATTTTTTCAAAAAAATCTTTTTCTGCCGGTTAAGTTGTTGAGGGCTGATTTCTTTTCCTGTGATAAAAAGCCTTCTGTTTCAACCGCCAAACCTTTCAGGGGAGAATTTGGAACCTTTTGGCACAATTTTTGAGTGAATTGCCAAAAGTCAGATTTTTTATGAAATTGTGACCCCGGGGCTTAGGATTTTTTCAAAAAAATATTTTTCTGCCGGTTAAGTTGTCGAGGGCTGATTTCTTCTATTTCCATTCCCAAACCTTTCAGAGGATCATTTGCAACCGTCTGGCACCATTTTTGAGTGAATTGCTGAAAGTCAGATTTTTTTCTGAAATTGTGACCCCGGGGCTTAGGGATTTTTTCAAAAAAATCTTTTTCTGCCGGTTAAGTTGTCGAGGGCTGATTTCTTCTATTTCCATTCCCAAACCTTTCAGAGGATCATTTGCAACCGTCTGGCACCATTTTTGAGTGAATTGCCGAAAGTCAGATTTTTTATGAAATTGTGAGCCCGGGGCTTAGGATTTTTTCAAAAAAATCTTTTTCTGCCGGTTAAGTTGTTGAGGGTTGATTTCTTTTCCTGTGATAAAAAGCCTTCTGTTTCAACCGCCAAACCTTTCAGGGGATCATTTGGAACCGTTTGGCACAATTTTTCAGTGAAATGCCAAAAGTCAGATTTTTTATGAAATTGTGACCCCGGGGCTTGGGATTTTTTCAAAAAAATCTTTTTCTGCCGGTTAAGTTGTCGAGGGCTGATTTCTTCTATTTCCATTCCCAAACCTTTCAGAGGATCATTTGCAACCGTCTGGCACCATTTTTGAGTGAATTGCTGAAAGTCAGATTTTTTTCTGAAATTGTGACCTCGGGGCTTAGGGATTTTTTCAAAAAAATCTTTTTCTGCCGGTTAAGTTGTCGAGGGCTGATTTATTCTATTTCCATTCCCAAACCTTTCAGAGGATCATTTGCAACCGTCTGGCACCATTTTTGAGTGAATTGCCGAAAGTCAGATTTTTTATGAAATTGTGAGCCCGGGGCTTAGGGATTTTTTCAAAAAAATCTTTTTCTGCCGGTTAAGGTGTCGAGGGGTGATTTCGTGTCCTGTGATAAAAAGCCTTCTGTTTCAACCGCCAAACCTTTCAGGGGATCATTTGGAACCGTTTGGCACCATTTTTGAGTGAATTGCCGAAAGTCAGATTTTTTATGAAATTGTGACCCCGGGGCTTCGGATTTTTTCAAAAAAATCTTTTTCTGCCGGTTAAGTTGTTGAGGGCTGATTTCTTTTCCTGTGATAAAAAGCCTACTGTTTCAACCGCCAAACCTTTCAGGGGAGAATTTGGAACCTTTTGGAACAATTTTTGAGTGAATTGCCGAAAGTCAGATTTTTTATGAAATTGTGAGCCCGGGGCTTAGGATTTTTTCAAAAAAATCTTTTTCTGCCGGTTATGTTGTTGAGGGCTGATTTCTTTACATGTGATAAAAAGCCTTCTGTTTCAACCGCCAAACCTTTCAGGGGATAATTTGGAACCGTTTGGCACCATTTTTGAGTGAATTGCCGAAAGTCAGATTTTTTATGAAATTGTGACCCCGGGGCTTAGGGATTTTTTCAAAAAAATCTTTTTCTGCCGCTTAAGTTGTCGAGGGCTGATTTCTTCTATTTCCATTCCCAAACCTTTCAGAGGATCATTTGCAACCGTCTGGCACCATTTTTGAGTGAATTGCGAAAGTCAGGTTTTTTATGAAATTGTGACCCCGGGTCTTAGGGATTTTTTCAAAAAAATCTTTTTCTGCCGGTTATGTTGTTGAGGGCTGATTTCTTTACATGTGATAAAAAGCCTTCTGTTTCAACCGCCAAACCTTTCAGGGGAGAATTTGGAACCGTTTGGCACCATTTTTGAGTGAATTGCCGAAAGTCAGATTTTTTATGAAATTGTGACCCCGGGGCTTAGGGATTTTTTCAAAAAAATCTTTTTCTGCCGGTTAAGTTGTCGAGGGGTGATTTCTTCCATTTTCATTTCCAAACCTTTCAGAGGATCATTTGCAACCGTTTGGCACCATTTTTGAGTGAATTGCCGAACGTCAGATTTTTTATGAAATTGTGACCCTGGGGCTTAGGGATTTTTTCAAAAAAATCTTTTTCTGCCGCTTAAGTTGTCGAGGGCTGATTTCTTCTATTTCCATTCCCAAACCTTTCAGAGGATCATTTGCAACCGTCTGGCACCATTTTTGAGTGAATTGCCGAAAGTCAGGTTTTTTATGAAATTGTGACCCCGGGGCTTAGGGATTTTTTCAAAAAAATCTTTTTCTGCCGGTTAAGTTGTCGAGGGCTGATTTCTTCCATTTCCATTCCCAAACCTTTCAGAGGATCCTTTGCAACCGTCTGGCACTATTTTTGAGTGAATTGCCGAAAGTCAGATTTTTTATGAAATTGTGACCCCGGGGCTTGGGATTTTTTCAAAAAAATCTTTTTCTGCCGGTTAAGTTGTTGAGGGCTGATTTCTTTTCCTGTGATAAAAAGCCTTCTGTTTCAACCGCCAAACCTTTCAGGGGAGAATTTGGAACCTTTTGGCACAATTTTTGAGTGAATTGCCAAAAGTCAGATTTTTTATGAAATTGTGACCCCGGGGCTTAGGATTTTTTCAAAAAAATATTTTTCTGCCGGTTAAGTTGTCGAGGGCTGATTTCTTCTATTTCCATTCCCAAACCTTTCAGAGGATCATTTGCAACCGTCTGGCACCATTTTTGAGTGAATTGCTGAAAGTCAGATTTTTTTCTGAAATTGTGACCCCGGGGCTTAGGGATTTTTTCAAAAAAATCTTTTTCTGCCGGTTAAGTTGTCGAGGGCTGATTTCTTCTATTTCCATTCCCAAACCTTTCAGAGGATCATTTGCAACCGTCTGGCACCATTTTTGAGTGAATTGCCGAAAGTCAGATTTTTTATGAAATTGTGAGCCCGGGGCTTAGGGATTTTTTCAAAAAAATCTTTTTCTGCCGGTTAAGGTGTCGAGGGGTGATTTCGTGTCCTGTGATAAAAAGCCATCTGTTTCGACCGCCAAACCTTTCAGGGGAGAATTTGGAACCGTTTGGCACCATTATTGAGTGAATTGCCGAAAGTCAGATTTTTTATGAAATTGTGACCCCCGGGGCTTAGGGATTTTTTCAAAAAAATCTGATTCTGCCAGTTAAGTTGTCGAGGGCTGATTTCTTCTATTTTCATTCCCAAACCTTTCAGAGGATCATTTCCAACCGCCTGGCACAAGTTTTGAGTGAATTGCCGAAAGTCAGATTTTTTATGAAATTGTGACCCCGGGGCTTAGGATTTTTTCAAAAAAATCTTTTTCTGCCGGTTAAGTTGTTGAGGGTTGATTTCTTTTCCTGTGATAAAAAGCCTTCTGTTTCAACCGCAAAACCTTTCAGGGGATCATTTGGAACCGTTTGGCACCATTATTGAGTGAATTGCCGAAAGTCAGATTTTTTATGAAATTGTGACCCCGGGGCTTAGGATTTTTTCAAAAAAATCTTTTTCTGCCGGTTAAGTTGTTGAGGGCTGATTTCTTTTCCTGTGATAAAAAGCCTACTGTTTCAACCGCCAAACCTTTCAGGGGAGAATTTGGAACCTTTTGGCACAATTTTTGAGTGAATTGCTGAAAGTCAGATTTTTTATGAAATTGTGAGCCCGGGGGTTAGGATTTTTTCAAAAAAATCTTTTTCTGCCAGTTATGTTGTTGAGGGCTGATTTCTTTACATGTGATAAAAAGCCTTCTGTTTCAACCGCCAAACCTTTCAGGGGAGAATTTGGAACCGTTTGGCACCATTTCTGAGTGAATTGCCGAAAGTCAGATTTTTTATGAAATTGTGACCCCGGGGCTTAGGGATTTTTTCAAAAAAATCTTTTTCTGCCGGTTAAGTTGTTGAGGGGTGATTTCTTCCATTTTCATTTCCAAACCTTTCAGAGGATCATTTGCAACCGTTTGGCACCATTTTTGAGTGAATTGCCGAACGTCAGATTTTTTATGAAAGTGTGACCCCGGGGCTTAGGGATTTTTTCAAAAAAATCTTTTTCTGCCGCTTAAGTTGTCGAGGGCTGATTTCTTCTATTTCCATTCCCAAACCTTTCAGAGGATCATTTGCAACCGTCTGGCACCATTTTTGAGTGAATTGCGAAAGTCAGGTTTTTTATGAAATTGTGACCCCGGGGCTTAGGGATTTTTTCAAAAAAATCTTTTTCTGCCGGTTAAGTTGTTGAGGGGTGATTTCTTCCATTTCCATTCCCAAACCTTTCAGAGGATCATTTGCAACCGTCTGGCACCATTATTGAGTGAATTGCCGAAAGTCAGATTTTTTATGAAATTGTGACCCCAGGGCTTAGGATTTTTTCAAAAAAATCTTTTTCTGCCGGTTAAGTTGTCGAGGGGTGATTTCTTCCATTTCAATTCCCAAACCTTTCAGAGGATCGTTTGCAACTGTCTGGCACCATTTTTGAGTGAATTGCCGAAAGTCAGATTTTTTATGAAATTGTGACCCCGGGGCTTAGGATTTTTTCAAAAAAATCTTTTTCTGCCGGTTAAGTTGTTGAGGGTTGATTTCTTTTCCTGTGATAAAAAGCCTTTTGTTTCAACCGCCAAACCTTTCAGGGGAGAATTTGGAACCTTTTGGCACAATTTTTGAGTCAATTGCCAAAAGTCAGATTTTTTATGAAATTGTGACCCCGGGGCTTAGGATTTTTTCAAAAAAATCTTTTTCTGCCGGTTAAGTTGTTGAGGGTTGATATCTTTTCCTGTGATAAAAAGCCTTCTGTTTCAACCGCCAAACCTTTCAGGGGAGCATTTCGAACCGTTTGGCACCTTTTTTGAGTGAATTGCTGAAAGTCAGATCTTTTATGAAATTGTGACCCCGGGGCTTAGGGATTTTTTCAAAAAAATCTTTTTCTGCCGGTTAAGTTGTTGAGGGCTGATTTCTTTTCCTGTGATAAAAAGCCTACTGTTTCAACCGCCAAACCTTTCAGGGGATCATTTGGAACCGTTTGGCACCATTTTTGAGTGAATTGCCGAAAGTCAGATTTTTTATGAAATTGTGACCCCGGGGCTTAGGGATTTTTTCAAAAAAATCTTTTTCTGCCGGTTAAGTTGTCGTGGGGTGATTTCTTCCATTTCCATTCCCAAACCTTTCAGAGGATCCTTTGCAACCGTCTGGCACCATTTTTGAGTGAATTGCCGAAAGTCAGATTTTTTATGAAATTGTGACCCCGGGGCTTAGGGATTTTTTCAAAAAAATCTTTTTCTGCCGCTTAAGTTGTCGAGGGCTGATTTCTTCTATTTCCATTCCCAAACCTTTCAGAGGATCATTTGCAACCGTCTCGCACCATTCTTGAGTGAATTGCCGAAAGTCAGGTTTTTTATGAAATTGTGACCCCGGGGCTTAGGGATTTTTTCAAAAAAATGTTTTTCTGCCGTTTAAGTTGTTGAGGGCTGATTTCTTCTATTTCCATTCCCAAACCTTTCAGAGGATCATTTGCAACCATTTGGCACAATTTTTGAGTGAATTGCCGAAAGTCAGATTTTTTATGAAATTGTGACCCCGGTGCTTAGGATATTTTCAAAAAAATCTTTTTCTGCCAGTTAAGTTGTCGAGGGCTGATTTCTTCTATTTCCATTCCCAAACCTTTCAGAGGATCATTTGCAACTGTCTGGCACCATTTTTGAGTGAATTGCCGAAAGTCAGGTTTTTTATGAAATTGTGACCCCGGGGCTTAGGATTTTTTCAAAAAAATCTTTTTCTGCCGGTTAAGTTGTCGAGGGGTGATTTCTTTACATGTGATAAAAAGCCTTCTGTTTCAACCGCCAAACCTTTCAGGGGAGAATTTGGAACCGTTTGGCACCATTTTTGAGTGAATTGCCGAAAGTCAGATTTTTTATGAAATTGTGACCCCGGGGCTTAGGATTTTTTCAAAAAAATCTTTTTCTGCCGGTTAAGTTGTCGAGGGCTGATTTCTTCCATTTCCATTCCCAAACCTTTCAGAGGATCGTTTGCAACTGTCTGGCACTATTTTTGAGTGAATTGCCGAAAGTCAGATTTTTTATGAAATTGTGACCCCGGGGCTTAGGATCATTTCAAAAAAATCTTTTTCTGCCGGTTAAGTTGTTGAGGGCTGATTTCTTTTCCTGTGATAAAAAGCCTTCTGTTTCAACCGCCAAACCTTTCAGGGGATCATTTGGAACCGTTTGGCACCATTTTTGAGTGAATTGCCGAAAGTCAGATTTTTTATGAAATTGTGACCCCGGGGCTTAGGGATTTTTTCAAAAAAATCTTTTTCTGCCGGTTAAGTTGTCGAGGGGTGATTTCTTCCATTTCCATTCCCAAACCTTTCAGAGGATCCTTTGCAACCGTTTGGCATAATTTTTGAGTGAATTGCCGAAAGTCAGATTTTTTATGAAATTGTGACCCCGGGGCTTAGGATATTTTCAAAAAAATCTTTTTCTGCCAGTTAAGTTGTCGAGGGCTGATTTCTTCTATTTCCATTCCCAAACCTTTCAGAGGATCATTTGCAACTGTCTGGCACCATTTTTGAGTGAATTGCCGAAAGTCAGGTTTTTTATGAAATTGTGACCCCGGGGCTTAGGATTTTTTCAAAAAAATCTTTTTCTGCCGGTTATGTTGTTGAGGGCTGATTTCTTTTCCTGTGATAAAAAGCCTACTGTTTCAACCGCCAAACCTTTCAAGGGATCATTTGGAACCGTTTGGCACAATTTTTGAGTGAATTGCCGAAAGTCAGGTTTTTTATGAAATTGTGACCCCGGGGCTTAGGATTTTTTCAAAAAAATCTTTTTCTGCCGGTTATGTTGTTGAGGGCTGATTTCTTTTCCTGTGATAAAAAGCCTTCTGTTTCAACCGCCAAACCTTTCAGGGGATCGTTTGCAACTGTCTGGCACCATTTTTGAGTGAATTGCCGCAAGTCAGATTTTTTATGAAATTGTGACCCCGGGGCTTAGGATCATTTCAAAAAAATCTTTTTCTGCCAGTTAAGTTGTTGAGGGCTGATTTCTTTTCCTGTGATAAAAAGCCTACTGTTTCAACCGCCAAACCTTTCAGGGGATCATTTGGAACCGTTTGGCACCATTTTTGAGTGAATTGCCGAAAATCAGATTTTTTATGAAATTGTGACCTCGGGGCTTAGGGATTTTTTCAAAAAAATCTTTTTCTGCCGGTTAAGTTGTCGAGGGGTGATTTCTTCCATTTCCATTCCCAAACCTTTCAGAGGATCCTTTGCAACCGTTTGGCATAATTTTTGAGTGAATTGCCGAAAGTCAGATTTTTTATGAAATTGTGACCCCGGGGCTTAGGATTTTTTCAAAAAAATCTTTTTCTGCCGGTTAAGTTGTCGAGGGGTGATTTCTTCCATTTCCATTCCCAAACCTTTCAGAGGATCGTTTGCAACTGTCTGGCACCATTTTTGAGTGAATTGCCGAAAGTCAGATTTTTTATGAAATTGTTACCCCGGGGCTTAGGATATTTTCAAAAAAATCTTTTTCTGCCAGTTAAGTTGTCGAGGGCTGATTTCTTCTATTTCCATTCCCAAACCTTTCAGAGGATCATTTGCAACTGTCTGGCACCATTTTTGAGTGAATTGCCGAAAGTCAGGTTTTTTATGAAATTGTGACCCCTGGGCTTAGGATTTTTTCAAAAAAATATTTTTCAGCCGGTTAAGTTGTTGAGGGCTGATTTCTTTTCCTGTGATAAAAAGCCCTCTGTTTCAACTGCCAAACCTTTCAGGGGAGCATTTCGAACCGTTTGGCACCATTTTTGAGTGAATTGCTGAAAGTCAGATTTTTTATGAAATTGTGACCCCGGGGCTTAGGATTTTTTCAAAAAAATATTTTTCTGCCGGTTAAGTTGTCGAGGGCTGATCTCTTCTATTTCCATTCCCAAACCTTTCAGAGGATCATTTGCAACCGTCTGGCACCATTATTGAGTGAATTGCCGAAAGTCAAATTTTTTATGAAATTGTGACCCCGGGGCTTGGGATTTTTTCAAAAAAATCTTTTTCTGCCGGTTAAGTTGTTGAGGGCTGATTTCTTTTCCTGTGATAAAAAGCCTTCTGTTTCAACCGCCAAACCTTTCAGGGGATCATTTGGAACCGTTTGGCACCATTTTTGAATGAATTGCCGAAAGTCAGACTTTTTATGAAATTGTGACCCTGGGGCTTAGGATTTTTTCAAAAAATCTTTTTCTGCCGGCTATGTTGTTGAGGGCTGATTTCTTTTCCTGTGATAAAAAGCCCTCTATTTCAACCGCCAAACCTTTCAGGGGAGAATTTGGAACCTTTTGGCACAATTTTTGAGTGAATTGCCGAAAGTCAGATTTTTTATGAAATTGTGAGCCCGGGGCTTAGGATTTTTTCAAAAAAATCTTTTTCTGCCGGTTAAGTTGTTGAGGGCTGATTTCTTTTCCTGTGATAAAAAGCCTTCTGTTTCAACCGCCAAACCTTTCAGGGGATCATTTGGAACCGTTTGGCACCATTTTTGAGTGAATTGCTGAAAGTCATATTTTTTCTGAAATTGTGACCCCGGGGCTTAGGATTTTTTCAAAAAAATCTTTTTCTGCCGGTTAAGTTGTCGAGGGCTGATTTCTTGCATTTCCATTCCCAAACTTTTCAGAGGATCGTTTGCAACTGTCTGGCACCATTTTTGAGTGAATTGCCGAAAGTCAGATTTTTTATGAAATTGTGACCCCGGGGCTTAGGATTTTTTCAAAAAAATCTTTTTCTGCCGGTTAAGTTGTTGAGGGCTGATTTCTTTTCCTGTGATAAAAAGCCTACTGTTTCAACCACCAAACCTTTCAGGGGATCATTTGGAACCGTTTGGCACCATTTTTGAATGAATTGCCGAAAGTCAGTCTTTTTATGAAATTGTGACCCCGGGGCTTAGGGATTTTTTCAAAAAAATCTTTTTCTGCCGGTTAAGGTGTCGAGGGGTGATTTCGTGTCCTGTGATAAAAAGCCATCTGTTTCGACTGCCAAACCTTTCAGGGGAGAATTTGGAACCTTTTGGCACAATTTTTGAGTGAATTGCCAAAAGTCAGATTTTTTATGAAATTGTGACCCCGGGGCTTAGGGATTTTTTCAAAAAAATCTTTTTCTGCCGGTTAAGTTGTCGAGGGCTGATTTCTTCTATTTTCATTTCCAAACCTTTCAGAGGATCATTTGCAACCGTTTGGCACCATTTTTGAGTGAATTGCCGAAAGTCAGATTTTTTATGAAATTGTAACTCCGGGGCTTAGGATTTTTTCAAAAAAATCTTTTTCTGCCGCTTAAGTTGTTGAGGGTTGATTTCTTTTCCTGTGATAAAAAGCCATATGTTTCGAGCGCCAAACCTTTCAGGGGAGAATTTGGAAACTTTTGGAACAAGTTTTGAGTGAATTGCCGAAAGTCAGATTTTTTATGAAATTGTGACCCCGGGGCTTAGGATTTTTTCAAAAAAATCTTTTTCTGCCGGTTAAGTTGTTGAGGGCTGATTTCTTTTCCTGTGATGAAAAGCCCTCTGTTTCAACTGCCAAACCTTTCAGGGGAGCATTTCGAACCGTTTGGCACCATTTTTGAGTGAATTGCTGAAAGTCAGATTTTTTATGAAATTGTGACCCCGGGGCTTAGGATTTTTTCAAAAAAATCTTTTTCTGCCGGTTAAGTTGTCGAGGGCTGATTTCTTCTCTTTCCTTTCCCAAACCTTTCAGAGGATCATTTGCAACCGTCTGGCACCATTTTTGAGTGAATTGCCGAAAGTCAGATTTTTTATGAAATTGTGACCCCGGGGCTTGGGATTTTTTCAAAAAAATCTTTTTCTGCCGGTTAAGTTGTTGAGGGCTGATTTCTTTTCCTGTGATAAAAAGCCTTCTGTTTCAACCGCCAAACCTTTCAGGGGATCATTTGGAACCGTTTGGCACCATTTTTGAATGAATTGCCGAAAGTCAGATTTTTTATGAAATTGTGACCCCGGGGCTTAGGATTTTTTCAAAAAATCTTTTTCTGCCGGTTAAGTTGTTGAGGGCTGATTTCTTTTCCTGTGATAAAAAGCCTTCTGTTTCAACCGCCAAACCTTTCAGGGGATCATTTGGAACCGTTTGGCACCATTTTTGAGTGAATTGCTGAAAGTCAGATTTTTTCTGAAATTGTGACCCCGGGGCTTAGGGATTTTTTCAAAAAAATCTTTTTCTGCCGGTTAAGTTGTTGAGGGCTGATTTCTTCTATTTCCATTCCCAAACCTTTCAGAGGATCATTTGCAACCGTCTGGCACCATTTTTGAGTGAATTGCCGAAAGTCAGATTTTTAATGAAATTGTGACCCCGGGGCTTAGGATTTTTTCAAAAAAATCTTTTTCTGCCGGTTAAGTTGTTGAGGGCTGATTTCTTTTCCTGTGATAAAAAGCCTTCTGTTTCAACCGCCAAACCTTTCAGGGGATCATTTGGAACCGTTTGGCACCATTTTTGAGTGAATTGCCGAAAGTCAGATTTTTTATGAAATTGTGACCCCGGGGCTTAGGATATTTTCAAAAAAATCTTTTTCTGCCGCTTAAGTTGTTGAGGGCTGATTTCTTTTCCTGTGATAAAAAGCCTTCTGTTTCAACTGCCAAACCTTTCAGGGGAGAATTTCGAACCGTTTGGCACCTTTTTTGAGTGAATTGCCGAAAGTCAGATTTTTTATGAAATTGTGACCACGGGGCCTAGGGATTTTTTCAAAAAAATCTTTTTCTGCCGGTTAAGTTGTTGAGGGCTGATTTCTTCTATTTCCATTCCCAAACTTTTCAGAGGATCATTTGCAACCGTTTGGCACAATTTTTGAGTGAATTGCCAAAAGGCAGATTTTTTATGAAATTGTGACCCCGGGGCTTAGGATTTTTTCAAAAAAATCTTTTTCTGCCGCTTAAGTTGTTGAGGGTTGATTTCTTTTCCTGTGATAAAAAGCCATCTGTTTCGAGCGCCAAACCTTTCAGGGGAGAATTTGGAAACTTTTGGAACAAGTTTTGAGTGAATTGCCGAAAGTCAGATTTTTTATGAAATTGTGACCCCGGGGCTTAGGATTTTTTCAAAAAAATATTTTTCTGCCGGTTAAGTTGTTGAGGGCTGATTTCTTTTCCTGTGATAAAAAGCCCTCTGTTTCAACTGCCAAACCTTTCAGGGGAGCATTTCGAACCGTTTGGCACCATTTTTGAGTGAATTGCTGAAAGTCAGATTTTTTATGAAATTGTGACCCCGGGGCTTAGGATTTTTTCAAAAAAATCTTTTTCTGCCGGTTAAGTTGTTGAGGGTTGATTTCTTTTCCTGTATTAAAAAGCCTTTTGTTTCAACCGCCAAACCTTTCAGGGGAGAATTTGGAACCTTTTGGCACAATTTTTGAGTGAATTGCCAAAAGTCAGATTTTTTATGAAATTGTGAGCCCGGGGCTTAGGATTTTTTCAAAAAAATCTTTTTCTGCCGGTTAAGTTGTTGAGGGCTGATTTCTTTTCCTGTGATAAAAAGCCTTCTGTTTCAACCGCCAAACCTTTCAGGGGATCATTTGGAACCGTTTGGCACCATTTTTGAGTGAATTGCTGAAAGTCAGATTTTTTATGAAATTGTGACCCCGGGGCTTAGGATATTTTCAAAAAAATCTTTTTCTGCCGGTTAAGTAGTCGAGGGCTGATTTCTTCTATTTCCATTCCCAAACCTTTCAGAGGATCATTTGCAGCCATCTGGCACCATTTTTGAGTGAATTGCCGAAAGTCAGATTTTTTATGAAATTGTGACCCCGGGGGTTAGGATTTTTTCAAAAAAATCTTTTTCTGCCGGTTAAGTTGTTGAGGGTTGATTTCTTTTCCTGTGATAACAAGCCTTCTGTTTCAACCGCCAAACCTTTCAGGGGATCATTTGGAACCGTTTGGCACCATTTTTGAGTGAATTGCTGAAAGTCAGATTTTTTATGAAATTGTGACCCCGGGGCTTAGGATTTTTTCAAAAAAATCTTTTTCTGCCGGTTAAGTTGTCGAGGGCTGATTTCTTCTCTTTCCATTCCCAAACCTTTCAGAGGATCATTTGCAACCGTCTGGCACCATTTTTGAGTGAATTGCCGAAAGTCAGGTTTTTTATGAAATTGTGACCCCGGGGTTCGGGATTTTTTCAAAAAAATCTTTTTCTGCCGGTTAAGTTGTTGAGGGCTGATTTCTTTTCCTGTGATAAAAAGCCTTCTGTTTCCACCGCCAAACCTTTCAGGGGATCATTTGGAACCGTTTGGCACCATTTTTGAATGAATTGCCGAAAGTCAGATTTTTTATGAAATTGTGACCCCGGGGCTTAGGATTTTTTTTAAAAAATCTTTTTCTGCCGGTTAAGTTGTTGAGGGCTGATTTCTTTTCCTGTGATAAAAAGCCTTCTGTTTCAACCGCCAAACCTTTCAGGGGATCATTTGGAACCGTTTGGCACAATTTTTGAGTGAATTGCCAAAAGTCAGATTTTTTATGAAATTGTGACCCCGGGGCTTAGGATATTTTCAAAAAAATCTTTTTCTGCCGGTTAAGTTGTTGAGGGCTGATTTCTTTTCTTGTGATAAAAAGCCTTCTGTTTCAACTGCCAAACCTTTCAGGGGAGAATTTCGAACCGTTTGGCACCTTTTTTGAGTGAATTGCCGAAAGTCAGATTTTTTATGAAATTGTGACCACGGGGCTTAGGGATTTTTTCAAAAAAATCTTTTTCTGCCGGTTAAGTTGTCGAGGGCTGATTTCTTCTATTTCCATTCCCAAACCTTTCAGAGGATCATTTGCAACCGTCTGGCACCATTTTTGAGTGAATTGCCGAAAGTCAGGTTTTTTATGAAATTGTGACTCCGGGGCTTAGGATTTTTTCAAAAAAATCTTTTTCTGCCGGTTAAGTTGTTGAGGGTTGATTTCTTTTCCTGTATTAAAAAGCCTTTTGTTTCAACCGCCAAACCTTTCAGGGTAGAATTTGGAACCTTTTGCCACAATTTTTGAGTGAATTGCCAAAAGTCAGATTTTTTATGAAATTGTGACCCCGGGGCTTAGTATTTTTTAAAAAAAATCTTTTTCTGCCGGTTAAGTTGTCGAGGGCTGATTTCTTCTATTTCCATTCCCAAACCTTTCAGAGGATCATTTGCAACCGTCTGGCACCATTTTTGAGTGAATTGCCGAAAGTCAGGTTTTTTATGAAATTGTGACTCCGGGGCTTAGGATTTTTTCAAAAAAATCTTTTTCTGCCGGTTAAGTTGTTGAGGGTTGATTTCTTTTCCTGTATTAAAAAGCCTTTTGTTTCAACCGCCAAACCTTTCAGGGTAGAATTTGGAACCTTTTGCCACAATTTTTGAGTGAATTGCCAAAAGTCAGATTTTTTATGAAATTGTGACCCCGGGGCTTAGGATTTTTTCAAAAAAATCTTTTTCTGCCGGTTAAGTTGTCGAGGGCTGATTTCTTTTCTTTCCATTCCCAAACCTTTCAGAGGATCATTTCCAACCTTCTGGCACCATTTTTGAGTGAATTGCCGAAAGTCAGATTTTTTATGAAATTGTGACCCCGGGGCTCGGGATTTTTTCAAAAAAATCTTTTTCTGCCGGTTAAGTTGTTGAGGGCTGATTTCTTTTCCTGTGATAAAAAGCCTTCTGTTTCAACCGCCAAACCTTTCAGGGGATCATTTGGAACCGTTTGGCACAATTTTTGAGTGAATTGCCAAAAGTCAGATTTTTTATGAAATTGTGACCCCGGGGCTTAGGATATTTTCAAAAAAATCTTTTTCTGCCGGTTAAGTTGTTGAGGGCTGATTTCTTTTCTTGTGATAAAAAGCCTTCTGTTTCAACTGCCAAACCTTTCAGGGGAGAATTTCGAACCGTTTGGCACCTTTTTTGAGTGAATTGCCGAAAGTCAGATTTTTTATGAAATTGTGACCACGGGGCTTAGGGATTTTTTCAAAAAAATCTTTTTCTGCCGGTTAAGTTGTCGAGGGCTGATTTCTTCTATTTCCATTCCCAAACCTTTCAGAGGATCATTTGCAACCGTCTGGCACCATTTTTGAGTGAATTGCCGAAAGTCAGGTTTTTTATGAAATTGTGACCCCGGGGCTTAGGATTTTTTCAAAAAAATCTTTTTCTGCCGCTTAAGTTGTTGAGGGTTGATTTCTTTTCCTGTGATAAAAAGCCATATGTTTCGAGCGCCAAACCTTTCAGGGGAGAATTTGGAAACTTTTGGAACAAGTTTTGAGTGAATTGCCGAAAGTCAGATTTTTTATGAAATTGTGACCCCGGGGCTTAGGATTTTTTCAAAAAAATATTTTTCTGCCGGTTAAGTTGTTGAGGGCTGATTTCTTTTCCTGTGATGAAAAGCCTTCTGTTTCAACCGCCAAACCTTTCAGGGGAGAATTTGGAAACTTTTGGAACAAGTTTTGAGTGAATTGCCGAAAGTCAGATTTTTTATGAAATTGTGACCCCGGGGCTTAGGATTTTTTCAAAAAAATCTTTTTCTGCCGGTTAAGTTGTCGAGGGCTGATTTCTTCTCTTTCCATTCCCAAACCTTTCAGAGGATCATTTGCAACCGTCTGGCACCATTTTTGAGTGAATTGCCGAAAGTCAGATTTTTTATGAAATTGTGACCCCGGGGCTTGGGATTTTTTCAAAAAAATCTTTTTTTGGCGGTTAAGTTGTTGAGGGCTGATTTCTTTTCCTGTGATAAAAAGCCTTCTGTTTCCACCGCCAAACCTTTCAGGGGATCATTTGGAACCGTTTGGCACCATTTTTGAATGAATTGCCGAAAGTCAGATTTTTTATGAAATTGTGACCCCGGGGCTTAGGATTTTTTCAAAAAATCTTTTTCTGCCGGTTAAGTTGTTGAGGGCTGATTTCTTTTCCTGTGATAAAAAGCCTTCTGTTTCAACCGCCAAACCTTTCAGGGGATCATTTGGAACCGTTTGGCACCATTTTTGAGTGAATTGCTGAAAGTCAGATTTTTTCTGAAATTGTGACCCCGGGGCTTAGGATTTTTTCAAAAAAATCTTTTTCTGCCGGTTAAGTTGTTGAGGGTTGATTTCTTTTCCTGTATTAAAAAGCCTTTTGTTTCAACCGCCAAACCTTTCAGGGGAGAATTTGGAACCTTTTGGCACAATTTTTGAGTGAATTGCCAAAAGTCAGATTTTTTATGAAATTGTGACCCCGGGGCTTAGGATTTTTTCGAAAAAAATCTTTTTCTGCCGGTTAAGTTGTTGAGGGTTGATATCTTTTCCTGTGATAAAAAGCCTTCTGTTTCAACCGCCAAACCTTTCAGGGGATCATTTGGAACCGTTTGGCACCATTTTTGAGTGAATTGCTGAAAGTCAGATTTTTTATGAAATTGTGACCCCGGGGCTTAGGGATTTTTTCAAAAAAATCTTTTTCTGCCGGTTAAGTAGTCGAGGGCTGATTTCTTCTATTTCCATTCCCAAACCTTTCAGAGGATCATTTGCAGCCATCTGGCACCATTTTTGAGTGAATTGCCGAAAGTCAGATTTTTTATGAAATTGTGACCCCGGGGGTTAGGATTTTTTCAAAAAAATCTTTTTCTGCCGCTTAAGTTGTTGAGGGCTGATTTCTTTTCCTGTGATAAAAAGCCTTCTGTTTCAACTGCCAAACCTTTCAGGGGAGAATTTCGAACCGTTTGGCACCTTTTTTGAGTGAATTGCCGAAAGTCAGATTTTTTATGAAATTGTGACCACGGGGCTTAGGGATTTTTTCAAAAAAATCTTTTTCTGCCGGTTAAGTTGTTGAGGGCTGATTTCTTCTATTTCCATTCCCAAACTTTTCAGAGGATCATTTGCAACCGTTTGGCACCATTTTTGAGTGAATTGCCAAAAGGCAGATTTTTTATGAAATTGTGACCCCGGGGCTTAGGATTTTTTCAAAAAAATCTTTTTCTGCCGCTTAAGTTGTTGAGGGTTGATTTCTTTTCCTGTGATAAAAAGCCATCTGTTTCGAGCGCCAAACCTTTCAGGGGAGAATTTGGAACCTTTTGGAACAAGTTTTGAGTGAATTGCCGAAAGTCAGATTTTTTATGAAATTGTGACCCCGGGGCTTAGGATTTTTTCAAAAAAATATTTTTCTGCCGGTTAAGTTGTTGAGGGCTGATTTCTTTTCCTGTGATAAAAAGCCCTCTGTTTCAACTGCCAAACCTTTCAGGGGAGCATTTCGAACCGTTTGGCACCATTTTTGAGTGAATTGCTGAAAGTCAGATTTTTTATGAAATTGTGACCCCGGGGGTTAGGATTTTTTCAAAAAAATCTTTTTCTGCCGGTTAAGTTGTTGAGGGTTGATTTCTTTTCCTGTATTAAAAAGCCTTTTGTTTCAACCGCCAAACCTTTCAGGGGAGAATTTGGAACCTTTTGGCACAATTTTTGAGTGAATTGCCAAAAGTCAGATTTTTTATGAAATTGTGAGCCCGGGGCTTAGGATTTTTTCAAAAAAATCTTTTTCTGCCGGTTAAGTTGTTGAGGGCTGATTTCTTTTCCTGTGATAAAAAGCCTTCTGTTTCAACCGCCAAACCTTTCAGGGGATCATTTGGAACCGTTTGGCACCATTTTTGAGTGAATTGCTGAAAGTCAGATTTTTTATGAAATTGTGACCCCGGGGCTTAGGGATTTTTTCAAAAAAATCTTTTTCTGCCGGTTAAGTAGTCGAGGGCTGATTTCTTCTATTTCCATTCCCAAACCTTTCAGAGGATCATTTGCAGCCATCTGGCACCATTTTTGAGTGAATTGCCGAAAGTCAGATTTTTTATGAAATTGTGACCCCGGGGGTTAGGATTTTTTCAAAAAAATCTTTTTCTGCCGGTTAAGTTGTTGAGGGTTGATTTCTTTTCCTGTGATAAAAAGCCTTCTGTTTCAACCGCCAAACCTTTCAGGGGATCATTTGGAACCGTTTGGCACCATTTTTGAGTGAATTGCTGAAAGTCAGATTTTTTATGAAATTGTGACCCCGGGGCTTAGGATTTTTTCAAAAAAATCTTTTTCTGCCGGTTAAGTTGTCGAGGGCTGATTTCTTCTCTTTCCATTCCCAAACCTTTCAGAGGATCATTTGCAACCGTCTGGCACCATTTTTGAGTGAATTGCCGAAAGTCAGGTTTTTTATGAAATTGTGACCCCGGGGCTCGGGATTTTTTCAAAAAAATCTTTTTCTGCCGGTTAAGTTGTTGAGGGCTGATTTCTTTTCCTGTGATAAAAAGCCTTCTGTTTCCACCGCCAAACCTTTCAGGGGATCATTTGGAACCGTTTGGCACCATTTTTGAATGAATTGCCGAAAGTCAGATTTTTTATGAAATTGTGACCCCGGGGCTTAGGATTTTTTTTAAAAAATCTTTTTCTGCCGGTTAAGTTGTTGAGGGCTGATTTCTTTTCCTGTGATAAAAAGCCTTCTGTTTCAACCGCCAAACCTTTCAGGGGATCATTTGGAACCGTTTGGCACAATTTTAGAGTGAATTGCCAAAAGTCAGATTTTTTATGAAATTGTGACCCCGGGGCTTAGGATATTTTCAAAAAAATCTTTTTCTGCCGGTTAAGTTGTTGAGGGCTGATTTCTTTTCTTGTGATAAAAAGCCTTCTGTTTCAACTGCCAAACCTTTCAGGGGAGAATTTCGAACCGTTTGGCACCTTTTTTGAGTGAATTGCCGAAAGTCAGATTTTTTATGAAATTGTGACCACGGGGCTTAGGGATTTTTTCAAAAAAATCTTTTTCTGCCGGTTAAGTTGTCGAGGGCTGATTTCTTCTATTTCCATTCCCAAACCTTTCAGAGGATCATTTGCAACCGTCTGGCACCATTTTTGAGTGAATTGCCGAAAGTCAGGTTTTTTATGAAATTGTGACTCCGGGGCTTAGGATTTTTTCAAAAAAATCTTTTTCTGCCGGTTAAGTTGTTGAGGGTTGATTTCTTCTCCTGTATTAAAAAGCCTTTTGTTTCAACCGCCAAACCTTTCAGGGTAGAATTTGGAACCTTTTGCCACAATTTTTGAGTGAATTGCCAAAAGTCAGATTTTTTATGAAATTGTGACCCCGGGGCTTAGGATTTTTTCAAAAAAATCTTTTTCTGCCGGTTAAGTTGTTGAGGGTTGATTTCTTTTCCTGTGATAAAAAGCCATCTGTTTCGAGCGCCAAACCTTTCAGGGGAGAATTTGGAACCTTTTGGAACAAGTTTTGAGTGAATTGCCGAAAGTCAGATTTTTTATGAAATTGTGACCCCGGGGCTTAGGATTTTTTCAAAAAAATATTTTTCTGCCGGTTAAGTTGTTGAGGGCTGATTTCTTTTCCTGTGATAAAAAGCCCTCTGTTTCAACTGCCAAACCTTTCAGGGGAGCATTTCGAACCGTTTGGCACCATTTTTGAGTGAATTGCTGAAAGTCAGATTTTTTATGAAATTGTGACCCCGGGGCTTAGGATTTTTTCAAAAAAATCTTTTTCTGCCGGTTAAGTTGTCGAGGGCTGATTTCTTTTCTTTCCATTCCCAAACCTTTCAGAGGATCATTTCCAACCTTCTGGCACCATTTTTGAGTGAATTGCCGAAAGTCAGATTTTTTATGAAATTGTGACCCCGGGGCTCGGGATTTTTTCAAAAAAATCTTTTTCTGCCGGTTAAGTTGTTGAGGGCTGATTTCTTTTCCTGTGATAAAAAGCCTTCTGTTTCCACCGCCAAACCTTTCAGGGGATCATTTGGAACCGTTTGGCACCATTTTTGAATGAATTGCCGAAAGTCAGATTTTTTATGAAATTGTGACCCGGGGCTTATGATTTTTTTTAAAAAATCTTTTTCTGCCGGTTAAGTTGTTGAGGGCTGATTTCTTTTCCTGTGATAAAAAGCCTTCTGTTTCAACCGCCAAACCTTTCAGGGGATCATTTGGAACCGTTTGGCACAATTTTTGAGTGAATTGCCAAAAGTCAGATTTTTTATGAAATTGTGACCCCGGGGCTTAGGATATTTTCAAAAAAATCTTTTTCTGCCGGTTAAGTTGTTGAGGGCTGATTTCTTTTCTTGTGATAAAAAGCCTTCTGTTTCAACTGCCAAACCTTTCAGGGGAGAATTTCGAACCGTTTGGCACCTTTTTTGAGTGAATTGCCGAAAGTCAGATTTTTTATGAAATTGTGACCACGGGGCTTAGGGATTTTTTCAAAAAAATCTTTTTCTGCCTGTTAAGTTGTCGAGGGCTGATTTCTTCTATTTCCATTCCCAAACCTTTCAGAGGATCATTTGCAACCGTCTGGCACCATTTTTGAGTGAATTGCCGAAAGTCAGGTTTTTTATGAAATTGTGACTCCGGGGCTTAGGATTTTTTCAAAAAAATCTTTTTCTGCCGGTTAAGTTGTTGAGGGTTGATTTCTTTTCCTGTATTAAAAAGCCTTTTGTTTCAACCGCCAAACCTTTCAGGGGAGAATTTGGAACCTTTTGGCACAATTTTTGAGTGAATTGCCAAAAGTCAGATTTTTTATGAAATTGTGAGCCCGGGGCTTAGGATTTTTTCAAAAAAATCTTTTTCTGCCGGTTAAGTTGTTGAGGGCTGATTTCTTTTCCTGTGATAAAAAGCCTTCTGTTTCAACCGCCAAACCTTTCAGGGGATCATTTGGAACCGTTTGGCACCATTTTTGAGTGAATTGCTGAAAGTCAGATTTTTTATGAAATTGTGACCCCGGGGCTTAGGGATTTTTTCAAAAAAATCTTTTTCTGCCGGTTAAGTAGTCGAGGGCTGATTTCTTCTATTTCCATTCCCAAACCTTTCAGAGGATCATTTGCAGCCATCTGGCACCATTTTTGACTGAATTGCCGAAAGTCAGATTTTTTATGAAATTGTGACCCCGGGGGTTAGGATTTTTTCAAAAAAATCTTTTTCTGCCGGTTAAGTTGTTGAGGGTTGATTTCTTTTCCTGTGATAACAAGCCTTCTGTTTCAACCGCCAAACCTTTCAGGGGATCATTTGGAACCGTTTGGCACCATTTTTGAGTGAATTGCCGAAAGTCAGATTTTTTATGAAATTGTGACCCCGGGGCTTAGGGATTTTTTCAAAAAAATCTTTTTCTGCCGGTTAAGTTGTCGAGGGGTGATTTCGTGTCCTGTGATAAAAAGCCATCTGTTTCGACCGCCAAACCTTTCAGGGGAGAATTTGGAACCTTTTGGCACAATTTTTGAGTGAATTGCCAAAAGTCATATTTTTTATGAAATTGTGACCCCGGGGCTTAGGATTTTTTCAAAAAAATCTTTTTCTGCCGGTTAAGTTGTTGAGGGCTGATTTCGTGTCCTGTGATAAAAAGCCTACTGTTTCAACCGCCAAACCTTTCAGGGGATCATTTGGAACCGTTTGGCACCATTTTTGAGTGAATTGCTGAAAGTCAGATTTTTTCTGAAATTGTGACCCCGGGGCTTAGTGATTTTTTCAAAAAAATCTTTTTCTGCCGGTTAAGTTGTTGAGGGCTGATTTCTTTTCCTGTGATAAAAAGCCTTCTGTTTCAACTGCCAAACCTTTCAGGGGAGAATTTCGAACCGTTTGGCACCTTTTTTGAGTGATTTTCCGAAAGTCAGATTTTTTATGAAATTGTGACCACGGGGCTTAGGGATTTTTTCAAAAAAATCTTTTTCTGCCGGTTAAGTTGTTGAGGGCTGATTTCTTCTATTTCCATTCCCAAACTTTTCAGAGGATCATTTGCAACCGTTTGGCACCATTTTTGAGTGAATTGCCGAAAGTCAGATTTTTTATGAAATTGTGACTCCGGGGCTTAGGATTTTTTCAAAAAAATCTTTTTCTGCCGCTTAAGTTGTTGAGGGTTGATTTCTTTTCCTGTGATAAAAAGCCATATGTTTCGAGCGCCAAACCTTTCAGGGGAGAATTTGGAAACTTTTGGAACAAGTTTTGAGTGAATTGCCGAAAGTCAGATTTTTTATGAAATTGTGACTCCGGGGCTTAGGATTTTTTCAAAAAAATCTTTTTCTGCCGGTTAAGTTGTCGAGGGCTGATTTCTTCTCTTTCCATTCCCAAACCTTTCAGAGGATCATTTGCAACCGTCTGGCACCATTTTTGAGTGAATTGCCGAAAGTCAGATTTTTTATGAAATTGTGACCCCGGGGCTTAGGATTTTTTTTAAAAAAATCTTTTTCTGCCGGTTAAGTTGTTGAGGGCTGATTTCTTTTCCTGTGATAAAAAGCCTTCTGTTTCAACCGCCAAACCTTTCAGGGGATCATTTGGAACCGTTTGGCACAATTTTTGAGTGAATTGCCAAAAGTCAGATTTTTTATGAAATTGTGACCCCGGGGCTTAGGATATTTTCAAAAAAATCTTTTTCTGCCGGTTAAGTTGTTGAGGGCTGATTTCTTTTCTTGTGATAAAAAGCCTTCTGTTTCAACTGCCAAACCTTTCAGGGGAGAATTTCGAACCGTTTGGCACCTTTTTTGAGTGAATTGCCGAAAGTCAGATTTTTTATGAAATTGTGACCACGGGGCTTAGGGATTTTTTCAAAAAAATCTTTTTCTGCCTGTTAAGTTGTCGAGGGCTGATTTCTTCTATTTCCATTCCCAAACCTTTCAGAGGATCATTTGCAACCGTCTGGCACCATTTTTGAGTGAATTGCCGAAAGTCAGGTTTTTTATGAAATTGTGTCTCCGGGGCTTAGGATTTTTTCAAAAAAATCTTTTTCTGCCGGTTAAGTTGTTGAGGGTTGATTTCTTTTCCTGTATTAAAAAGCCTTTTGTTTCAACCGCCAAACCTTTCAGGGGAGAATTTGGAACCTTTTGGCACAATTTTTGAGTGAATTGCCAAAAGTAAGATTTTTTATGAAATTGTGACCCCGGGGCTTAGGATTTTTTCAAAAAAATCTTTTTCTGCCGGTTAAGTTGTTGAGGGCTGATTTCTTTTCCTGTGATAAAAAGCCTTCTGTTTCAACCGCCAAACCTTTCAGGGGATCATTTGGAACCGTTTGGCACCATTTTTGAGTGAATTGCTGAAAGTCAGATTTTTTATGAAATTGTGACCCCGGGGCTTAGGGATTTTTTCAAAAAAATCTTTTTCTGCCGGTTAAGTAGTCGAGGGCTGATTTCTTCTATTTCCATTCCCAAACCTTTCAGAGGATCATTTGCAGCCATCTGGCACCATTTTTGACTGAATTGCCGAAAGTCAGATTTTTTATGAAATTGTGACCCCGGGGGTTAGGATTTTTTCAAAAAAATCTTTTTCTGCCGGTTAAGTTGTTGAGGGTTGATTTCTTTTCCTGTGATAACAAGCCTTCTGTTTCAACCGCCAAACCTTTCAGGGGATCATTTGGAACCGTTTGGCACCATTTTTGAGTGAATTGCCGAAAGTCAGATTTTTTATGAAATTGTGACCCCGGGGCTTAGGGATTTTTTCAAAAAAATCTTTTTCTGCCGGTTAAGTTGTTGAGGGCTGATTTCTTCTATTTCCATTCCCAAACCTTTCAGAGGATCATTTGCAACCGTTTGGCACAATTTTTGAGTGAATTGCCAAAAGTCAGATTTTTTATCAAATTGTGACCCCGGGGCTTAGGATTTTTTCAAAAAAATCTTTTTCTGCCGGTTATGTTGTTGAGGGCTGATTTCTTTTCCTGTGATAAAAAGCCTTCTGTTTCAACCGCCAAACGTTTCAGGGCATCATTTGGAACCGTTTGGCACCATTTTTGAGTGAATTGCGGAAAGTCAGATTTTTTATGAAATTGTGACCCCAGGGCTTAGGATTTTTTCAAAAAAATCTTTTTCTGCCGGTTAAGTTGTCGAGGGGTGATTTCTTCCATTTCCATTCCCAAACCTTTCAGAGGATCGTTTGCAACTGTCTGGCACCATTTTTGAGTGAATTGCCGAAAGTCAGATTTTTTATGAAATTGTGACCCCGGGGCTTAGGATTTTTTCAAAAAAATCTTTTTCTGCCGGTTAAGTTGTTGAGGGCTGATTTCTTCCATTTCCATTCCCAAACCTTTCAGAGGATCGTTTGCAACTGTCTGGCACCATTTTTGAGTGAATTGCCGAAAGTCAGATTTTTTATGAAATTGTGACCCCGGGGCTTAGGATTTTTTCAAAAAAATCTTTTTCTGCCGGTTAAGTTGTCGAGGGGTGATTTCTTCCATTTCCATTCCCAAACCTTTCAGAGGATCGTTTGCAACTGTCTGGCACCATTTTTGAGTGAATTGCCGAAAGTCAGTCTTTTTATGAAATTGTGACCCCGGGGCTTAGGGATTTTTTCAAAAAAATCTTTTTCTGCCGGTTAAGGTGTCGAGGGGTGATTTCGTGTCCTGTGATAAAAAGCCATCTGTTTCGACCGCCAAACCTTTCAGGGGAGAATTTGGAACCTTTTGGCACAATTTTTGAGTGAATTGCCAAAAGTCAGATTTTTTATGAAATTGTGACCCCGGGGCTTAGGATTTTTTTAAAAAAATCTTTTTCTGCCGGTTAAGTTGTTGAGGGCTGATTTCTTTTCCTGTGATAAAAAGCCTTCTGTTTCAACTGCCAAACCTTTCAGGGGAGAATTTGGAACCGTTTGGCACCATTTTTGAGTGAATTGCCGAAAGTCAGTCTTTTTATGAAATTGTGACCCCGGGGCTTAGGGATTTTTTCAAAAAAATCTTTTTCTGCCGGTTAAGTTGTCGAGGGCTGATTTCTTCTATTTTCATTTCCAAACCTTTCAGAGGATCGTTTGCAACCGTTTGGCACCATTTTTGAGTGAATTGCCGAAAGTCAGATTTTTTATGAAATTGTGTCTCCGGGGCTTAGGATTTTTTCAAAAAAATCTTTTTCTGCCGCTTAAGTTGTTGAGGGTTGATTTCTTTCCCTGTGATAAAAAGCCTTCTGTTTCAACCGCCAAACCTTTCAAGGGAGAATTTGGAATCGTTTGGCACCATTTTTGAATGAATTGCCGAAAGTCAGACTTTTTATGAAATTGTGACCCCGGGGCTTAGGGATTTTTTCAAAAAAATCTTTTTCTGCCGGTTAAGTTGTCGAGGGCTGATTTCTTTTATTTCCATTTCCAAACCTTTCAGAGGATCATTTGCAACCGTTTGGCACAAGTTTTGAGTGAATTGCCAAAAGTCAGATTTTTTATGAAATTGTGACCCCGGGGCTTAGGATTTTTTCAAAAAAATCTTTTTCTGCCGGTCAAGTTGTTGAGGGCTGATTTCTTTTCCTGTGATAAAAAGCCATCTGTTTCGAGCGCCAAACCTTTCAGGGGAGAATTTGGAACCTTTTGGAACAAGTTTTGAGTGAATTGCCAAAAGTCAGATTTTTTATGAAATTGTGACCCCGGGGCTTAGGATTTTTTCAAAAAAATCTTTTTCTGCCGGTTAAGTTGTCGAGGGCTGATTTCTTCTATTTCCATTCCCAAACCTTTCAGAGGATCATTTGCAACCGTCTGGCACCATTTTTGAGTGAATTGCCGAAAGTCAGGTTTTTTATGAAATTGTGACCCCGGGGCTTAGGGATTTTTTCAAAAAAATCTTTTTCTGCCGGTTAAGTTGTTGAGGGCTGATTTCTTCTATTTCCATTCCCAAACCCTTCAGAGGATCATTTGTAACCGTTTGGCACAATTTTTGAGTGAATTGCCAAACGTCAGGTTTTTTATGAAATTGTGACCCCGGGGCTTAGGATTTTTTCAAAAAAATCTTTTTCTGCCGCTTAAGTTGTCGAGGGCTGATTTCTTCTATTTCCATTCCCAAACCTTTCAGAGGATCATTTGCAACCATCTGGCACCATTTTTGAGTGAATTGCCGAAAGTCAGGTTTTTTATGAAATTGTGACCCCGGGGCTTAGGATTTTTTCAAAAAAATCTTTTTCTGCCGGTTATTTTGTTGAGGGTTGATTTCTTTCCCTGTGATAAAAAGCCTTCTGTTTCAACCGCCAAACCTTTCAAGGGAGAATTTGGAATCGTTTGGCACCATTTTTGAATGAATTGCCGAAAGTCAGACTTTTTATGAAATTGTGACCCCGGGGCTTAGGGATTTTTTCAAAAAAATCTTTTTCTGCCGGTTAACTTGTCGAGGGCTGATTTCTTCTATTTCCATTTCCAAACCTTTCAGAGGATCATTTGCAACCGTTTGGCACAAGTTTTGAGTGAATTGCCAAAAGTCAGATTTTTTATGAAATTGTGACCCCGGGGCTTAGGATTTTTTCAAAAAAATCTTTTTCTGCCGGTTAAGTTGTCGAGGGCTGATTTCGTGTCCTGTGATAAAAAGCCATCTGTTTCGAGCGCCAAACCTTTCAGGGGGTCATTTGGAACCGTTTGGCACAATTTTTGAGTGAATTGCCAAAAGTCAGACTTTTTATGAAATTGTGACCCCGGGGCTTAGGGATTTTTTCAAAAAAATCTTTTTCTGCCGGTTAAGTTGTCGAGGGCTGATTTCTTCTATTTCCATTTCCAAACCTTTCAGAGGATCATTTGCAACCGTTTGGCACAAGTTTTGAGTGAATTGCCAAAAGTCAGATTTTTTATGTAATTGTGACCCCGGGGCTTAGGATTTTTTCAAAAAAATCTTTTTCTGCCGGTTAAGTTGTCGAGGGCTGATTTCGTGTCCTGTGATAAAAAGCCATCTGTTTCGAGCGCCAAACCTTTCAGGGGAGAATTTGGAACCTTTTGGAACAAGTTTTGAGTGAATTGCCAAAAGTCAGATTTTTTATGAAATTGTGACCCCGGTGCTTAGGATTTTTTCAAAAAAATCTTTTTCTGCCGGTTAAGTTGTCGAGGGCTGATTTCTTCTATTTCCATTCCAAAACCTTTCAGAGGATCATTTGCAACCGTCTGGCACCATTTTTGAGTGAATTGCCGAAAGTCAGGTTTTTTATGAAATTGTGACCCCGGGGCTTAGGGATTTTTTCAAAAAAATCTTTTTCTGCCGGTTAAGTTGTCGAGGGCTGATTTCTTCTATTTCCATTCCCAAACCTTTCAGAGGATCATTTGCAACCGTCTGGCACCATTTTTGAGTGAATTGCCGAAAGTCAGGTTTTTTATGAAATTGTGACCCCGGGGCTTAGGATTTTTTCAAAAAAATCTTTTTCTGCCGGTTAAGTTGTTGAGGGTTGATTTCTTTTCCTGTGATAACAAGCCTTCTGTTTCAACCGCCAAACCTTTCAGGGGATCATTTGGAACCATTTGGCACCATTTTTGAGTGAATTGCCGAAAGTCAGATTTTTTATGAAATTGCGACCCCGGGGCTTAGGGATTTTTTCAAAAAAATATTTTTCTGCCGGTTAAGTTGTTGAGGGCTGATTTCTTCTATTTCCATTCCCAAACCCTTCAGAGGATCATTTGTAACCGTTTGGGACAATTTTTGAGTGAATTGCCAAAAGTCAGGTTTTTTATGAAATTGTGACCCCGGGGCTTAGGATTTTTTCAAAAAAATCTTTTTCTGCCGCTTAAGTTGTCGAGGGCTGATTTCTTCTATTTCCATTCCCAAACCTTTCAGAGGATCATTTGCAACCATCTGGCACCATTTTTGAGTGAATTGCCGAAAGTCAGGTTTTTTATGAAATTGTGACCCCGGGGCTTAGGATTTTTTCAAAAAAATCTTTTTCTGCCGGTTATTTTGTTGAGGGTTGATTTCTTTCCCTGTGATAAAAAGCCTTCTGTTTCAACCGCCAAACCTTTCAAGGGAGAATTTGGAATCGTTTGGCACCATTTTTGAATGAATTGCCGAAAGTCAGACTTTTTATGAAATTGTGACCCCGGGGCTTAGGGATTTTTTCAAAAAAATCTTTTTCTGCCGGTTAACTTGTCGAGGGCTGATTTCTTCTATTTCCATTTCCAAACCTTTCAGAGGATCATTTGCAACCGTTTGGCACAAGTTTTGAGTGAATTGCCAAAAGTCAGATTTTTTATGAAATTGTGACCCCGGGGCTTAGGATTTTTTCAAAAAAATCTTTTTCTGCCGGTTAAGTTGTCGAGGGCTGATTTCGTGTCCTGTGATAAAAAGCCATCTGTTTCGAGCGCCAAACCTTTCAGGGGGTCATTTGGAACCGTTTGGCACAATTTTTGAGTGAATTGCCAAAAGTCAGACTTTTTATGAAATTGTGACCCCGGGGCTTAGGGATTTTTTCAAAAAAATCTTTTTCTGCCGGTTAAGTTGTCGAGGGCTGATTTCTTCTATTTCCATTTCCAAACCTTTCAGAGGATCATTTGCAACCGTTTGGCACAAGTTTTGAGTGAATTGCCAAAAGTCAGATTTTTTATGTAATTGTGACCCCGGGGCTTAGGATTTTTTCAAAAAAATCTTTTTCTGCCGGTTAAGTTGTCGAGGGCTGATTTCGTGTCCTGTGATAAAAAGCCATCTGTTTCGAGCGCCAAACCTTTCAGGGGAGAATTTGGAACCTTTTGGAACAAGTTTTGAGTGAATTGCCAAAAGTCAGATTTTTTATGAAATTGTGACCCCGGTGCTTAGGATTTTTTCAAAAAAATCTTTTTCTGCCGGTTAAGTTGTCGAGGGCTGATTTCTTCTATTTCCATTCCAAAACCTTTCAGAGGATCATTTGCAACCGTCTGGCACCATTTTTGAGTGAATTGCCGAAAGTCAGGTTTTTTATGAAATTGTGACCCCGGGGCTTAGGGATTTTTTCAAAAAAATCTTTTTCTGCCGGTTAAGTTGTCGAGGGCTGATTTCTTCTATTTCCATTCCCAAACCTTTCAGAGGATCATTTGCAACCGTCTGGCACCATTTTTGAGTGAATTGCCGAAAGTCAGGTTTTTTATGAAATTGTGACCCCGGGGCTTAGGATTTTTTCAAAAAAATCTTTTTCTGCCGGTTAAGTTGTTGAGGGTTGATTTCTTTTCCTGTGATAACAAGCCTTCTGTTTCAACCGCCAAACCTTTCAGGGGATCATTTGGAACCATTTGGCACCATTTTTGAGTGAATTGCCGAAAGTCAGATTTTTTATGAAATTGCGACCCCGGGGCTTAGGGATTTTTTCAAAAAAATATTTTTCTGCCGGTTAAGTTGTTGAGGGCTGATTTCTTCTATTTCCATTCCCAAACCCTTCAGAGGATCATTTGTAACCGTTTGGGACAATTTTTGAGTGAATTGCCAAAAGTCAGGTTTTTTATGAAATTGTGACCCCGGGGCTTAGGATTTTTTCAAAAAAATCTTTTTCTGCCGCTTAAGTTGTCGAGGGCTGATTTCTTCTATTTCCATTCCCAAACCTTTCAGAGGATCATTTGCAACCATCTGGCACCATTTTTGAGTGAATTGCCGAAAGTCAGGTTTTTTATGAAATTGTGACCCCGGGGCTTAGGATTTTTTCAAAAAAATCTTTTTCTGCCGGTTATTTTGTTGAGGGTTGATTTCTTTCCCTGTGATAAAAAGCCTTCTGTTTCAACCGCCAAACCTTTCAAGGGAGAATTTGGAATCGTTTGGCACCATTTTTGAATGAATTGCCGAAAGTCAGACTTTTTATGAAATTGTGACCCCGGGGCTTAGGGATTTTTTCAAAAAAATCTTTTTCTGCCGGTTAACTTGTCGAGGGCTGATTTCTTCTATTTCCATTTCCAAACCTTTCAGAGGATCATTTGCAACCGTTTGGCACAAGTTTTGAGTGAATTGCCAAAAGTCAGATTTTTTATGAAATTGTGACCCCGGGGCTTAGGATTTTTTCAAAAAAATCTTTTTCTGCCGGTTAAGTTGTCGAGGGCTGATTTCGTGTCCTGTGATAAAAAGCCATCTGTTTCGAGCGCCAAACCTTTCAGGGGAGAATTTGGAACCTTTTGGAACAAGTTTTGAGTGAATTGCCAAAAGTCAGATTTTTTATGAAATTGTGACCCCGGTGCTTAGGATTTTTTCAAAAAAATCTTTTTCTGCCGGTTAAGTTGTCGAGGGCTGATTTCTTCTATTTCCATTCCAAAACCTTTCAGAGGATCATTTGCAACCGTCTGGCACCATTTTTGAGTGAATTGCCGAAAGTCAGGTTTTTTATGAAATTGTGACCCCGGGGCTTAGGGATTTTTTCAAAAAAATCTTTTTCTGCCGGTTAAGTTGTCGAGGGCTGATTTCTTCTATTTCCATTCCCAAACCTTTCAGAGGATCATTTGCAACCGTCTGGCACCATTTTTGAGTGAATTGCCGAAAGTCAGGTTTTTTATGAAATTGTGACCCCGGGGCTTAGGATTTTTTCAAAAAAATCTTTTTCTGCCGGTTAAGTTGTTGAGGGTTGATTTCTTTTCCTGTGATAACAAGCCTTCTGTTTCAACCGCCAAACCTTTCAGGGGATCATTTGGAACCATTTGGCACCATTTTTGAGTGAATTGCCGAAAGTCAGATTTTTTATGAAATTGCGACCCCGGGGCTTAGGGATTTTTTCAAAAAAATATTTTTCTGCCGGTTAAGTTGTTGAGGGCTGATTTCTTCTATTTCCATTCCCAAACCCTTCAGAGGATCATTTGTAACCGTTTGGGACAATTTTTGAGTGAATTGCCAAAAGTCAGGTTTTTTATGAAATTGTGACCCCGGGGCTTAGGATTTTTTCAAAAAAATCTTTTTCTGCCGCTTAAGTTGTCGAGGGCTGATTTCTTCTATTTCCATTCCCAAACCTTTCAGAGGATCATTTGCAACCATCTGGCACCATTTTTGAGTGAATTGCCGAAAGTCAGGTTTTTTATGAAATTGTGACCCCGGGGCTTAGGATTTTTTCAAAAAAATCTTTTTCTGCCGGTTATTTTGTTGAGGGTTGATTTCTTTTCCTGTGATAAAAAGCCTTTTGTTTCAACCGCCAAACCTTTCAGGGGAGAATTTGGAACCTTTTGGCACAATTTTTGAGTGAATTGCCAAAAGTCAGATTTTTTATGAAATTGTGACCCCGGGGCTTAGGATTTTTTCAAAAAAATCTTTTTCTGCCGGTTAAGTTGTTGAGGGTTGATTTCTTTTCCTGTGATAAAAAGCCTTCTGTTTCAACCGCCAAACCTTTCAGGGGAGAATTTGGAACCTTTTGGCACAATTTTTGAGTGAATTGCCGAAAGTCAGATTTTTTATGAAATTGTGATCCCGGGGCTTAGGATTTTTTCAAAAAAATCTTTTTCTGCCGGTTAAGTTGTTGAGGGTTGATTTCTTTCCCTGTGATAAAAAGCCTTCTGTTTCAACCGCCAAACCTTTCAAGGGAGAATTTGGAATCGTTTGGCACCATTTTTGAATGAATTGCCGAAAGTCAGACTTTTTATGAAATTGTGACCCCGGGGCTTAGGGATTTTTTCAAAAAAATCTTTTTCTGCCGGTTAAGTTGTCGAGGGCTGATTTCTTTTATTTCCATTTCCAAACCTTTCAGAGGATCATTTGCAACCGTTTGGCACAAGTTTTGAGTGAATTGCCAAAAGTCAGATTTTTTATGAAATTGTGACCCCGGGGCTTAGGATTTTTTCAAAAAAATCTTTTTCTGCCGGTCAAGTTGTTGAGGGCTGATTTCTTTTCCTGTGATAAAAAGCCATCTGTTTCGAGCGCCAAACCTTTCAGGGGAGAATTTGGAACCTTTTGGAACAAGTTTTGAGTGAATTGCCAAAAGTCAGATTTTTTATGAAATTGTGACCCCGGGGCTTAGGATTTTTTCAAAAAAATCTTTTTCTGCCGGTTAAGTTGTCGAGGGCTGATTTCTTCTATTTCCATTCCCAAACCTTTCAGAGGATCATTTGCAACCGTCTGGCACCATTTTTGAGTGAATTGCCGAAAGTCAGGTTTTTTATGAAATTGTGACCCCGGGGCTTAGGGATTTTTTCAAAAAAATCTTTTTCTGCCGGTTAAGTTGTTGAGGGCTGATTTCTTCTATTTCCATTCCCAAACCCTTCAGAGGATCATTTGTAACCGTTTGGCACAATTTTTGAGTGAATTGCCAAACGTCAGGTTTTTTATGAAATTGTGACCCCGGGGCTTAGGATTTTTTCAAAAAAATCTTTTTCTGCCGCTTAAGTTGTCGAGGGCTGATTTCTTCTATTTCCATTCCCAAACCTTTCAGAGGATCATTTGCAACCATCTGGCACCATTTTTGAGTGAATTGCCGAAAGTCAGGTTTTTTATGAAATTGTGACCCCGGGGCTTAGGATTTTTTCAAAAAAATCTTTTTCTGCCGGTTATTTTGTTGAGGGTTGATTTCTTTCCCTGTGATAAAAAGCCTTCTGTTTCAACCGCCAAACCTTTCAAGGGAGAATTTGGAATCGTTTGGCACCATTTTTGAATGAATTGCCGAAAGTCAGACTTTTTATGAAATTGTGACCCCGGGGCTTAGGGATTTTTTCAAAAAAATCTTTTTCTGCCGGTTAACTTGTCGAGGGCTGATTTCTTCTATTTCCATTTCCAAACCTTTCAGAGGATCATTTGCAACCGTTTGGCACAAGTTTTGAGTGAATTGCCAAAAGTCAGATTTTTTATGAAATTGTGACCCCGGGGCTTAGGATTTTTTCAAAAAAATCTTTTTCTGCCGGTTAAGTTGTCGAGGGCTGATTTCGTGTCCTGTGATAAAAAGCCATCTGTTTCGAGCGCCAAACCTTTCAGGGGAGAATTTGGAACCTTTTGGAACAAGTTTTGAGTGAATTGCCAAAAGTCAGATTTTTTATGAAATTGTGACCCCGGTGCTTAGGATTTTTTCAAAAAAATCTTTTTCTGCCGGTTAAGTTGTCGAGGGCTGATTTCTTCTATTTCCATTCCAAAACCTTTCAGAGGATCATTTGCAACCGTCTGGCACCATTTTTGAGTGAATTGCCGAAAGTCAGGTTTTTTATGAAATTGTGACCCCGGGGCTTAGGGATTTTTTCAAAAAAATCTTTTTCTGCCGGTTAAGTTGTCGAGGGCTGATTTCTTCTATTTCCATTCCCAAACCTTTCAGAGGATCATTTGCAACCGTCTGGCACCATTTTTGAGTGAATTGCCGAAAGTCAGGTTTTTTATGAAATTGTGACCCCGGGGCTTAGGATTTTTTCAAAAAAATCTTTTTCTGCCGGTTAAGTTGTTGAGGGTTGATTTCTTTTCCTGTGATAACAAGCCTTCTGTTTCAACCGCCAAACCTTTCAGGGGATCATTTGGAACCATTTGGCACCATTTTTGAGTGAATTGCCGAAAGTCAGATTTTTTATGAAATTGCGACCCCGGGGCTTAGGGATTTTTTCAAAAAAATATTTTTCTGCCGGTTAAGTTGTTGAGGGCTGATTTCTTCTATTTCCATTCCCAAACCCTTCAGAGGATCATTTGTAACCGTTTGGGACAATTTTTGAGTGAATTGCCAAAAGTCAGGTTTTTTATGAAATTGTGACCCCGGGGCTTAGGATTTTTTCAAAAAAATCTTTTTCTGCCGCTTAAGTTGTCGAGGGCTGATTTCTTCTATTTCCATTCCCAAACCTTTCAGAGGATCATTTGCAACCATCTGGCACCATTTTTGAGTGAATTGCCGAAAGTCAGGTTTTTTATGAAATTGTGACCCCGGGGCTTAGGATTTTTTCAAAAAAATCTTTTTCTGCCGGTTATTTTGTTGAGGGTTGATTTCTTTTCCTGTGATAAAAAGCCTTTTGTTTCAACCGCCAAACCTTTCAGGGGAGAATTTGGAACCTTTTGGCACAATTTTTGAGTGAATTGCCAAAAGTCAGATTTTTTATGAAATTGTGACCCCGGGGCTTAGGATTTTTTCAAAAAAATCTTTTTCTGCCGGTTAAGTTGTTGAGGGTTGATTTCTTTTCCTGTGATAAAAAGCCTTCTGTTTCAACCGCCAAACCTTTCAGGGGAGAATTTGGAACCTTTTGGCACAATTTTTGAGTGAATTGCCGAAAGTCAGATTTTTTATGAAATTGTGATCCCGGGGCTTAGGATTTTTTCAAAAAAATCTTTTTCTGCCGGTTAAGTTGTTGAGGGTTGATTTCTTTCCCTGTGATAAAAAGCCTTCTGTTTCAACCGCCAAACCTTTCAAGGGAGAATTTGGAATCGTTTGGCACCATTTTTGAATGAATTGCCGAAAGTCAGACTTTTTATGAAATTGTGACCCCGGGGCTTAGGGATTTTTTCAAAAAAATCTTTTTCTGCCGGTTAAGTTGTCGAGGGCTGATTTCTTTTATTTCCATTTCCAAACCTTTCAGAGGATCATTTGCAACCGTTTGGCACAAGTTTTGAGTGAATTGCCAAAAGTCAGATTTTTTATGAAATTGTGACCCCGGGGCTTAGGATTTTTTCAAAAAAATCTTTTTCTTAATTCTATTTGCCAAAATGTCTGCAAATATTTTGTAATCCACATTTAGGAGTGAGATGGGACGGTAGTTTTTAAGCTGAGTCTTTTCAGATTCTGACTTAGGTATCAATGTGATGAAGGCTTCTTTCCACGTTTCTGGTGCCCTCTTCCCATCCATAATCTGGTTACATACCTCCAACAAAGGTTGTATCAAATAGTCCTTCAGAACCTTGTAATATTTGGAGGTAAGTCCATCCGGGCCTGGAGATTTGCCTAGTTGCATATTCTGAATGGCACCTTCAATTTCCTGTGAGGTTATTGTAGAGTTCAAGATTGATCTTTTATCTTGAGTTATTTTTGATAGTCCATTTATCTTTAAAAATTGATCTATCTCTGATTCTTTCTGGGGCCCCTGTGCATACAGTTCTTTGAAGTATCTGTGGAAGCACCTCCTAATTTCTTCTGGTTTCTGTACGATCCTTCCATCAATCTCTAGATTTGTTATCGTGTTTAGCTTTTGTCTTTTTTTCAGCTGCCAAGCTAGCAGCTTTCCACATTTATTTGCTGATTCAAAAGATCTTTGCTTCATCTGTTTTATTTTCCATTCAATCTCCTGATTAATCAATTTTGAGTATTCTGCTTGGTGGAATTTAATTTCTCTCAGCACCTCCTTGGACTTTGGTTTGGTTCTCAGTTTTTTTTCTCCTTGGTGTATTTTCTCCAATATTTTGTCCTTCTTTCCGTTCCAGAGTTTTTTCTTGATTGAATTCTGTTGTATCAGAAACCCTCTCATAAAAGCTTTGCTTGCGTCCCAGATCGTTCTTTTTTCAACTGTAGTATTCAGATTTATCTCAAAATAGTCCTTTAATGTTTTTTGGGCCTTTTTCACAATCTCTTGATCTCTTAGTAGTGTGTCATTCATTCTCCATCTGAAGGAACCGGGTTGAGTTAATCTAAGTTCTATTTTCAAGGCGTTGTGGTCGGAGCATGTTTTTGGGCAGATTTCCACCTTTTTAGTCTTGGGTGCCAGCCCCCTGGAGGTCCAGATTTGGTCGATCCTTGACCAAGACAGGTGGGCCTCAGAGAAAAAAGTTCCTTCTTTACCTAGGGGGTTCTTTGTCCTCCATATGTCGATCAAATCCAGATTGTCAGTCAGTTCGAAAAAAGTTTTGGGCAGTCTGCCGTCTGATGTTAAGTTTTGGTTGTAAGACTTATCCATATGTGTAGACACCACTCCATTCATATCTCCCATCATTATGATGTTAGCATAATCCAGATAGTCCAGCAACGTCTCATGCAGCTTCTTGAAAAATTCTGATTTCCCGTCATTTGGGGCATAAATTCCTAATATCAATATTTTTTCTCCTTGGGTTTGAATTTCAATTGCCAAAATTCTTCCTTGTTCATCCTTAAATAGAAATTTGGGTATCAGGCTCTCCTTAGCGTAGATCACCACTCCTCTTTTCTTTACTTTGTCAGACGAAATAAATTCTTGGCCTAATCTTTTATTTACCAAAACCTTCCTGTGGAGCCTGGTCACATGGGTTTCTTGTAGGCAAATAATGTCCAATTGTTCTTTCTTCAATATGTGAAATAACCTCCTTCTTTTCTCCGGGGAATTTCCGCCATTTATATTCCAACTGAGTAGCCGCAGAGACATCCTGAACTATTCTGCTACACCTAGAGCGGTGTATCTTCTTTCTCCTCTGGTTCCGAAGGTGCAGGTATTGCTCCACCTGGGTTGGGTATAGGCCAATTAGCTGCTGCTTCTTTTTGGAGGTCTTCTCCGTGATCGTGCTGGAACTTTTGTAAGTCCTCTGGTGATCTTATTTTAACCTTCTTCTGTTTGTAAGTGAATGATAGCCCTTGTGGGAACTCCCACCTGTAAGGAATTGTGTTGAGTCTCAGCAACTTAGCCAAATCTGAGTAGGTGGCTCTCAAGTCCAATAACTGTTTAGGAATATCTCGGTAAATTTCCACCCTTTTCTCTTGTATCACAATTGAGTTTTTGAAATGTAGGCCTAGTATTTTGTCTCTCTCCTCCCTTGATCTCAAAGCTATTAAGCAGTCTCTGGATCTATCTTTTCTTACTAATCTTCCCAACCGAAAAGCCGATACAATTTTGAAATCAATTTCTTCTTTTAAGTCCCAGAACTTTGTAAACTCTGTTGTCAAAAGTCCTTTCAAATCTTCTTGTTCAATTTCTGGGACTGCCCTTAGTCTGAGGTTGGTCTCGCGATTTTTCAATTCCACCAACGAGAGATAGGTTTGTTGGTCCCCTATCTGTTTATGAAGAGGCTTGACTTCCGCTTTAACTTCCTCGACTTCTTTTTTAGCTGATGTTGCAATTTGAACGGCTTCCCCTGCCAGTTTACGATTCTCTTCTGTTGCTCCTTGCAATTTTTCAATTGCTTGGGTATGTTGGGAAACCTGATCTGTCAATTTCTGGATCGAGGATGTTGCTTGGTCAATTTTTGTTGATTGGTTATCAATTTTTTGATTTATTGCTGACAATTGTTCCAAAACTTGTTTCAGTACTGCCTCAGCTCCTCCTGCTGCCATATCTTCCTCTTCAGATTTTTCAGGCTTTTCGGTTTCTACTTTTTGTGTCGCAAGCACAGCTGGAACTGATAATCTACGTCCCTGAGTTAAAGTTGTTTGCAAAAGCTGTGCTTGCTTTTTTGCTTTCTCTTTCTCCTTAGCTTCCTTAGCTTTGGCTGCTCTTGTCTTTCCTGTGCCACTCATCAGTCAACGTTCAAGGTCAAGTGTTGTAATCCCATGGGAAAGGCAAGTCCAGAATTAAAAACAGTCTATTGAGAGAAGGTAAACAGAGAAACTTTCCCAGGCCTCTATATTCCCAATGTCCTCTAGGGGGAGTGCCACCAAAGTTTTAGTAAGAAAAAGGTAACTTTCCGCAATTAAAGTCTCTTTGTTCCAACTTTAAAAACAATTTTAAAAGCAAATTAGTTCCAGCACGCTAAAAGAAAGGTCCTGCAGAGCCCTTTTAAACATATAACAAAGTTCCAGCAAGGTGCCTGCAATTGTATCCACTTCAGCTAGGTGAGCTCAAAATTACACTATCCAGTTACAAAAGTATTTGGAAGCTTGCAACAGTTCCGCAGTTTAAACAACTTTACCCGGCCACCCGGGAATTTGGGGTTAGAGTCTTCCCTTGCCCTTGGGGTGTCCGCTCCAGGTCAATTTTATGCTGTATTTATTCTTTAAAAGTAAAATTCAAATGTGCACGAAAGTCCCGATTTAAAGCTTCAAAGCTTCCCTGTTCACAACGCTTTCCGCTCTTTAGACCGTCTGCTTTGATCTTGAAAGCAGTGTCGGAAGACGGACTTCCTCTTTCTCGTCTCCCGTTTTTAGCCAAATTTTCCGATTTGATTTGTAGAATCTTAGGTCCTTACTCACGGGTTTGATGTTTCAGCCCGATGTTTCTTGGAAGAAAGGTCAGCGCTCATCCGTGACAGCCGCGCGGCTTCGCCTCCGCAGAAAGAGCGATGAACCCACAGCACCGCTCCCCCTCCTTCACTCCGGAGCCCCTTACGGGGTTCCTTTTGTGATTTCGGGGTCGCTCCAGGTGCCCGCCGGGTCCCACGGCCACGGACTCACTCTGCCCGTGGTTTATCTTGATGGGTTGCCGCTGCGCCGTCGCAAGCAACCCTTTTCTGCGGTGCCCCTCTTCAGAGCTCGAAGAGGTCCGCCATCACGGTTTTGCGCCGCCTCCGGAAGTCCAAAAAAATCTTTTTCTGCCGGTTAAGTTGTTGAGGGTTGATTTCTTTTCCTGTGATAAAAAGCCTTCTGTTTCCACCGCCAAACGTTTCAGGGGATCATTTTGAACCGTTTGGCACCATTTTTGAGTGAATTGCCGAAAGTCAGATTTTTTATGAAATTGTGACCCCGGGGCTTAGGATTTTTTCAAAAAAATCTTTTTCTGCCGGTTAAGTTGTCGAGGGGTGATTTCTTCCATTTCCATTCCCAAACCTTTAAGAGGATCATTTGCAACCGTCTGGCACCATTTTTGAGTGAATTGCCGAAAGTCAGATTTTTTATGAAATTGTGACCCCGGGGCTTAGGATTTTTTCAAAAAAATCTTTTTCTGCCGGTTAAGTTGTTGAGGGTTGATTTCTTTTCCTGTGATAAAAAGCCTTCTGTTTAAACCGCCAAACCTTTCAGGGGATCATTTGGAACCGTTTGGCACCATTTTTGAGTGAATTGCCGAAAGTCAGATTTTTTATGAAATTGTGACCCCGGGGCTTAGGATTTTTTCAAAAAAATCTTTTTCTGCCGGTTAAGTTGTCGAGGGGTGATTTCGTGTCCTGTGATAAAAAGCCATCTGTTTCGACCGCCAAACCTTTCAGGGGAGAATTTGGAACCTTTTGGCACAATTTTTGAGTGAATTGCCAAAAGTCAGATTTTTTATGAAATTGTGACCCCGGGGCTTAGGATTTTTTCAAAAAAATCTTTTTCTGCCGGTTAAGTTGTTGAGGGTTGATTTCTTTCCCTGTGATAAAAAGCCTTCTGTTTCAACCGCCAAACCTTTCAAGGGAGAATTTGGAATCGTTTGGCACCATTTTTGAATGAATTGCCGAAAGTCAGACTTTTTATGAAATTGTGACCCCGGGGCTTAGGGATTTTTTCAAAAAAATCTTTTTCTGCCGGTTAAGTTGTCGAGGGCTGATTTCTTTTATTTCCATTTCCAAACCTTTCAGAGGATCATTTGCAACCGTTTGGCACAAGTTTTGAGTGAATTGCCAAAAGTCAGATTTTTTATGAAATTGTGACCCCGGGGCTTAGGATTTTTTCAAAAAAATCTTTTTCTGCCGGTCAAGTTGTTGAGGGCTGATTTCTTTTCCTGTGATAAAAAGCCATCTGTTTCGAGCGCCAAACCTTTCAGGGGAGAATTTGGAACCTTTTGGAACAAGTTTTGAGTGAATTGCCAAAAGTCAGATTTTTTATGAAATTGTGACCCCGGGGCTTAGGATTTTTTCAAAAAAATCTTTTTCTGCCGGTTAAGTTGTCGAGGGCTGATTTCTTCTATTTCCATTCCCAAACCTTTCAGAGGATCATTTGCAACCGTCTGGCACCATTTTTGAGTGAATTGCCGAAAGTCAGGTTTTTTATGAAATTGTGACCCCGGGGCTTAGGGATTTTTTCAAAAAAATCTTTTTCTGCCGGTTAAGTTGTTGAGGGCTGATTTCTTCTATTTCCATTCCCAAACCCTTCAGAGGATCATTTGTAACCGTTTGGCACAATTTTTGAGTGAATTGCCAAACGTCAGGTTTTTTATGAAATTGTGACCCCGGGGCTTAGGATTTTTTCAAAAAAATCTTTTTCTGCCGCTTAAGTTGTCGAGGGCTGATTTCTTCTATTTCCATTCCCAAACCTTTCAGAGGATCATTTGCAACCATCTGGCACCATTTTTGAGTGAATTGCCGAAAGTCAGGTTTTTTATGAAATTGTGACCCCGGGGCTTAGGATTTTTTCAAAAAAATCTTTTTCTGCCGGTTATTTTGTTGAGGGTTGATTTCTTTCCCTGTGATAAAAAGCCTTCTGTTTCAACCGCCAAACCTTTCAAGGGAGAATTTGGAATCGTTTGGCACCATTTTTGAATGAATTGCCGAAAGTCAGACTTTTTATGAAATTGTGACCCCGGGGCTTAGGGATTTTTTCAAAAAAATCTTTTTCTGCCGGTTAACTTGTCGAGGGCTGATTTCTTCTATTTCCATTTCCAAACCTTTCAGAGGATCATTTGCAACCGTTTGGCACAAGTTTTGAGTGAATTGCCAAAAGTCAGATTTTTTATGAAATTGTGACCCCGGGGCTTAGGATTTTTTCAAAAAAATCTTTTTCTGCCGGTTAAGTTGTCGAGGGCTGATTTCGTGTCCTGTGATAAAAAGCCATCTGTTTCGAGCGCCAAACCTTTCAGGGGAGAATTTGGAACCTTTTGGAACAAGTTTTGAGTGAATTGCCAAAAGTCAGATTTTTTATGAAATTGTGACCCCGGTGCTTAGGATTTTTTCAAAAAAATCTTTTTCTGCCGGTTAAGTTGTCGAGGGCTGATTTCTTCTATTTCCATTCCAAAACCTTTCAGAGGATCATTTGCAACCGTCTGGCACCATTTTTGAGTGAATTGCCGAAAGTCAGGTTTTTTATGAAATTGTGACCCCGGGGCTTAGGGATTTTTTCAAAAAAATCTTTTTCTGCCGGTTAAGTTGTCGAGGGCTGATTTCTTCTATTTCCATTCCCAAACCTTTCAGAGGATCATTTGCAACCGTCTGGCACCATTTTTGAGTGAATTGCCGAAAGTCAGGTTTTTTATGAAATTGTGACCCCGGGGCTTAGGATTTTTTCAAAAAAATCTTTTTCTGCCGGTTAAGTTGTTGAGGGTTGATTTCTTTTCCTGTGATAACAAGCCTTCTGTTTCAACCGCCAAACCTTTCAGGGGATCATTTGGAACCATTTGGCACCATTTTTGAGTGAATTGCCGAAAGTCAGATTTTTTATGAAATTGCGACCCCGGGGCTTAGGGATTTTTTCAAAAAAATATTTTTCTGCCGGTTAAGTTGTTGAGGGCTGATTTCTTCTATTTCCATTCCCAAACCCTTCAGAGGATCATTTGTAACCGTTTGGGACAATTTTTGAGTGAATTGCCAAAAGTCAGGTTTTTTATGAAATTGTGACCCCGGGGCTTAGGATTTTTTCAAAAAAATCTTTTTCTGCCGCTTAAGTTGTCGAGGGCTGATTTCTTCTATTTCCATTCCCAAACCTTTCAGAGGATCATTTGCAACCATCTGGCACCATTTTTGAGTGAATTGCCGAAAGTCAGGTTTTTTATGAAATTGTGACCCCGGGGCTTAGGATTTTTTCAAAAAAATCTTTTTCTGCCGGTTATTTTGTTGAGGGTTGATTTCTTTTCCTGTGATAAAAAGCCTTTTGTTTCAACCGCCAAACCTTTCAGGGGAGAATTTGGAACCTTTTGGCACAATTTTTGAGTGAATTGCCAAAAGTCAGATTTTTTATGAAATTGTGACCCCGGGGCTTAGGATTTTTTCAAAAAAATCTTTTTCTGCCGGTTAAGTTGTTGAGGGTTGATTTCTTTTCCTGTGATAAAAAGCCTTCTGTTTCAACCGCCAAACCTTTCAGGGGAGAATTTGGAACCTTTTGGCACAATTTTTGAGTGAATTGCCGAAAGTCAGATTTTTTATGAAATTGTGATCCCGGGGCTTAGGATTTTTTCAAAAAAATCTTTTTCTGCCGGTTAAGTTGTTGAGGGTTGATTTCTTTCCCTGTGATAAAAAGCCCTCTGTTTCAACCGCCAAACCTTTCAAGGGAGAATTTGGAATCGTTTGGCACCATTTTTGAATGAATTGCCGAAAGTCAGACTTTTTATGAAATTGTGACCCCGGGGCTTAGGGATTTTTTCAAAAAAATCTTTTTCTGCCGGTTAAGTTGTCGAGGGCTGATTTCTTTTATTTCCATTTCCAAACCTTTCAGAGGATCATTTGCAACCGTTTGGCACAAGTTTTGAGTGAATTGCCAAAAGTCAGATTTTTTATGAAATTGTGACCCCGGGGCTTAGGATTTTTTCAAAAAAATCTTTTTCTTAATTCTATTTGCCAAAATGTCTGCAAATATTTTGTAATCCACATTTAGGAGTGAGATGGGACGGTAGTTTTTAAGCTGAGTCTTTTCAGATTCTGACTTAGGTATCAATGTGATGAAGGCTTCTTTCCACGTTTCTGGTGCCCTCTTCCCATCCATAATCTGGTTACATACCTCCAACAAAGGTTGTATCAAATAGTCCTTCAGAACCTTGTAATATTTGGAGGTAAGTCCATCCGGGCCTGGAGATTTGCCTAGTTGCATATTCTGAATGGCACCTTCAATTTCCTGTGAGGTTATTGTAGAGTTCAAGATTGATCTTTTATCTTGAGTTATTTTTGATAGTCCATTTATCTTTAAAAATTGATCTATCTCTGATTCTTTCTGGGGCCCCTGTGCATACAGTTCTTTGAAGTATCTGTGGAAGCACCTCCTAATTTCTTCTGGTTTCTGTACGATCCTTCCATCAATCTCTAGATTTGTTATCGTGTTTAGCTTTTGTCTTTTTTTCAGCTGCCAAGCTAGCAGCTTTCCACATTTATTTGCTGATTCAAAAGATCTTTGCTTCATCTGTTTTATTTTCCATTCAATCTCCTGATTAATCAATTTTGAGTATTCTGCTTGGTGGAATTTAATTTCTCTCAGCACCTCCTTGGACTTTGGTTTGGTTCTCAGTTTTTTTTCTCCTTGGTGTATTTTCTCCAATATTTTGTCCTTCTTTCCGTTCCAGAGTTTTTTCTTGATTGAATTCTGTTGTATCAGAAACCCTCTCATAAAAGCTTTGCTTGCGTCCCAGATCGTTCTTTTTTCAACTGTAGTATTCAGATTTATCTCAAAATAGTCCTTTAATGTTTTTTGGGCCTTTTTCACAATCTCTTGATCTCTTAGTAGTGTGTCATTCATTCTCCATCTGAAGGAACCGGGTTGAGTTAATCTAAGTTCTATTTTCAAGGCGTTGTGGTCGGAGCATGTTTTTGGGCAGATTTCCACCTTTTTAGTCTTGGGTGCCAGCCCCCTGGAGGTCCAGATTTGGTCGATCCTTGACCAAGACAGGTGGGCCTCAGAGAAAAAAGTTCCTTCTTTACCTAGGGGGTTCTTTGTCCTCCATATGTCGATCAAATCCAGATTGTCAGTCAGTTCGAAAAAAGTTTTGGGCAGTCTGCCGTCTGATGTTAAGTTTTGGTTGTAAGACTTATCCATATGTGTAGACACCACTCCATTCATATCTCCCATCATTATGATGTTAGCATAATCCAGATAGTCCAGCAACGTCTCATGCAGCTTCTTGAAAAATTCTGATTTCCCGTCATTTGGGGCATAAATTCCTAATATCAATATTTTTTCTCCTTGGGTTTGAATTTCAATTGCCAAAATTCTTCCTTGTTCATCCTTAAATAGAAATTTGGGTATCAGGCTCTCCTTAGCGTAGATCACCACTCCTCTTTTCTTTACTTTGTCAGACGAAATAAATTCTTGGCCTAATCTTTTATTTACCAAAACCTTCCTGTGGAGCCTGGTCACATGGGTTTCTTGTAGGCAAATAATGTCCAATTGTTCTTTCTTCAATATGTGAAATAACCTCCTTCTTTTCTCCGGGGAATTTCCGCCATTTATATTCCAACTGAGTAGCCGCAGAGACATCCTGAACTATTCTGCTACACCTAGAGCGGTGTATCTTCTTTCTCCTCTGGTTCCGAAGGTGCAGGTATTGCTCCACCTGGGTTGGGTATAGGCCAATTAGCTGCTGCTTCTTTTTGGAGGTCTTCTCCGTGATCGTGCTGGAACTTTTGTAAGTCCTCTGGTGATCTTATTTTAACCTTCTTCTGTTTGTAAGTGAATGATAGCCCTTGTGGGAACTCCCACCTGTAAGGAATTGTGTTGAGTCTCAGCAACTTAGCCAAATCTGAGTAGGTGGCTCTCAAGTCCAATAACTGTTTAGGAATATCTCGGTAAATTTCCACCCTTTTCTCTTGTATCACAATTGAGTTTTTGAAATGTAGGCCTAGTATTTTGTCTCTCTCCTCCCTTGATCTCAAAGCTATTAAGCAGTCTCTGGATCTATCTTTTCTTACTAATCTTCCCAACCGAAAAGCCGATACAATTTTGAAATCAATTTCTTCTTTTAAGTCCCAGAACTTTGTAAACTCTGTTGTCAAAAGTCCTTTCAAATCTTCTTGTTCAATTTCTGGGACTGCCCTTAGTCTGAGGTTGGTCTCGCGATTTTTCAATTCCACCAACGAGAGATAGGTTTGTTGGTCCCCTATCTGTTTATGAAGAGGCTTGACTTCCGCTTTAACTTCCTCGACTTCTTTTTTAGCTGATGTTGCAATTTGAACGGCTTCCCCTGCCAGTTTACGATTCTCTTCTGTTGCTCCTTGCAATTTTTCAATTGCTTGGGTATGTTGGGAAACCTGATCTGTCAATTTCTGGATCGAGGATGTTGCTTGGTCAATTTTTGTTGATTGGTTATCAATTTTTTGATTTATTGCTGACAATTGTTCCAAAACTTGTTTCAGTACTGCCTCAGCTCCTCCTGCTGCCATATCTTCCTCTTCAGATTTTTCAGGCTTTTCGGTTTCTACTTTTTGTGTCGCAAGCACAGCTGGAACTGATAATCTACGTCCCTGAGTTAAAGTTGTTTGCAAAAGCTGTGCTTGCTTTTTTGCTTTCTCTTTCTCCTTAGCTTCCTTAGCTTTGGCTGCTCTTGTCTTTCCTGTGCCACTCATCAGTCAACGTTCAAGGTCAAGTGTTGTAATCCCATGGGAAAGGCAAGTCCAGAATTAAAAACAGTCTATTGAGAGAAGGTAAACAGAGAAACTTTCCCAGGCCTCTATATTCCCAATGTCCTCTAGGGGGAGTGCCACCAAAGTTTTAGTAAGAAAAAGGTAACTTTCCGCAATTAAAGTCTCTTTGTTCCAACTTTAAAAACAATTTTAAAAGCAAATTAGTTCCAGCACGCTAAAAGAAAGGTCCTGCAGAGCCCTTTTAAACATATAACAAAGTTCCAGCAAGGTGCCTGCAATTGTATCCACTTCAGCTAGGTGAGCTCAAAATTACACTATCCAGTTACAAAAGTATTTGGAAGCTTGCAACAGTTCCGCAGTTTAAACAACTTTACCCGGCCACCCGGGAATTTGGGGTTAGAGTCTTCCCTTGCCCTTGGGGTGTCCGCTCCAGGTCAATTTTATGCTGTATTTATTCTTTAAAAGTAAAATTCAAATGTGCACGAAAGTCCCGATTTAAAGCTTCAAAGCTTCCCTGTTCACAACGCTTTCCGCTCTTTAGACCGTCTGCTTTGATCTTGAAAGCAGTGTCGGAAGACGGACTTCCTCTTTCTCGTCTCCCGTTTTTAGCCAAATTTTCCGATTTGATTTGTAGAATCTTAGGTCCTTACTCACGGGTTTGATGTTTCAGCCCGATGTTTCTTGGAAGAAAGGTCAGCGCTCATCCGTGACAGCCGCGCGGCTTCGCCTCCGCAGAAAGAGCGATGAACCCACAGCACCGCTCCCCCTCCTTCACTCCGGAGCCCCTTACGGGGTTCCTTTTGTGATTTCGGGGTCGCTCCAGGTGCCCGCCGGGTCCCACGGCCACGGACTCACTCTGCCCGTGGTTTATCTTGATGGGTTGCCGCTGCGCCGTCGCAAGCAACCCTTTTCTGCGGTGCCCCTCTTCAGAGCTCGAAGAGGTCCGCCATCACGGTTTTGCGCCGCCTCCGGAAGTCCAAAAAAATCTTTTTCTGCCGGTTAAGTTGTTGAGGGTTGATTTCTTTTCCTGTGATAAAAAGCCTTCTGTTTCCACCGCCAAACGTTTCAGGGGATCATTTTGAACCGTTTGGCACCATTTTTGAGTGAATTGCCGAAAGTCAGATTTTTTATGAAATTGTGACCCCGGGGCTTAGGATTTTTTCAAAAAAATCTTTTTCTGCCGGTTAAGTTGTCGAGGGGTGATTTCTTCCATTTCCATTCCCAAACCTTTAAGAGGATCATTTGCAACCGTCTGGCACCATTTTTGAGTGAATTGCCGAAAGTCAGATTTTTTATGAAATTGTGACCCCGGGGCTTAGGATTTTTTCAAAAAAATCTTTTTCTGCCGGTTAAGTTGTTGAGGGTTGATTTCTTTTCCTGTGATAAAAAGCCTTCTGTTTAAACCGCCAAACCTTTCAGGGGATCATTTGGAACCGTTTGGCACCATTTTTGAGTGAATTGCCGAAAGTCAGATTTTTTATGAAATTGTGACCCCGGGGCTTAGGATTTTTTCAAAAAAATCTTTTTCTGCCGGTTAAGTTGTCGAGGGGTGATTTCGTGTCCTGTGATAAAAAGCCATCTGTTTCGACCGCCAAACCTTTCAGGGGAGAATTTGGAACCTTTTGGCACAATTTTTGAGTGAATTGCCAAAAGTCAGATTTTTTATGAAATTGTGACCCCGGGGCTTAGGATTTTTTCAAAAAAATCTTTTTCTGCCGGTTAAGTTGTCGAGGGGTGATTTCTTCCATTTCCATTCCCAAACCTTTCAGAGGATCGTTTGCAACTGTCTGGCACCATTTTTGAGTGAATTGCCGAAAGTCAGATTTTTTATGAAACTGTGACCCCGGGGCTTAGGATTTTTTCAAAAAAATCTTTTTGTGCCGGTTATGTTGTTGAGGGCTGATTTCTTTTCCTGTGATAAAAAGCCTACTGTTTCAACCGCCAAACCTTTCAGGGGATCATTTGGAACCGTTTGGCACCATTTTTGAGTGAATTGCTGAAAGTCAGATTTTTTCTGAAATTGTGACCCCGGGGCTTAGTGATTTTTTCAAAAAAATCTTTTTCTGCCGGTTAAGTTGTTGAGGGCTGATTTCTTTTCCTGTGATAAAAAGCCTTCTGTTTCAACTGCCAAACCTTTCAGGGGAGAATTTCGAACCGTTTGTCACCTTTTTTGAGTGATTTTCCGAAAGTCAGATTTTTTATGAAATTGTGACCACGGGGCTTAGGGATTTTTTCAAAAAAATCTTTTTCTGCCGGTTAAGTTGTTGAGGGCTGATTTCTTCTATTTCCATTCCCAAACTTTTCAGAGGATCATTTGCAACCGTTTGGCACCATTTTTGAGTGAATTGCCGAAAGTCAGATTTTTTATGAAATTGTGACTCCGGGGCTTAGGATTTTTTCAAAAAAATCTTTTTCTGCCGCTTAAGTTGTTGAGGGCTGATTTCTTTTCCTGTGATAAAAAGCCTTCTGTTTCAACTGCCAAACCTTTCAGGGGAGAATTTGGAAACTTTTGTAACAAGTTTTGAGTGAATTGCCGAAAGTCAGATTTTTTATGAAATTGTGACCCCGGGGCTTAGGATTTTTTCAAAAAAATCTTTTTCTGCCGGTTAAGTTGTCGAGGGCTGATTTCTTCTCTTTCCATTCCCAAACCTTTCAGAGGATCATTTGCAACCGTCTGGCACCATTTTTGAGTGAATTGCCGAAAGTCAGATTTTTTATGAAATTGTGACCCCGGGGCTTAGGATTTTTTCAAAAAAATCTTTTTCTGCCGGTTAAGTTGTTGAGGGCTGATTTCTTTTCCTGTGATAAAAAGCCTTCTGTTTCCACCGCCAAACCTTTCAGGGGATCATTTGGAACCGTTTGGCACCATTTTTGAATGAATTGCCGAAAGTCAGATTTTTTATGAAATTGTGACCCCGGGGCTTAGGATTTTTTTTAAAAAAATCTTTTTCTGCCGGTTAAGTTGTTGAGGGCTGATTTCTTTTCCTGTGATAAAAAGCCTTCTGTTTCAACCGCCAAACCTTTCAGGGGATCATTTGGAACCGTTTGGCACAATTTTTGAGTGAATTGCCAAAAGTCAGATTTTTTATGAAATTGTGACCCCGGGGCTTAGGATATTTTCAAAAAAATCTTTTTCTGCCGGTTAAGTTGTTGAGGGCTGATTTCTTTTCTTGTGATAAAAAGCCTTCTGTTTCAACTGCCAAACCTTTCAGGGGAGAATTTCGAACCGTTTGGCACCTTTTTTGAGTGAATTGCCGAAAGTCAGATTTTTTATGAAATTGTGACCACGGGGCTTAGGGATTTTTTCAAAAAAATCTTTTTCTGCCGGTTAAGTTGTCGAGGGCTGATTTCTTCTATTTCCATTCCCAAACCTTTCAGAGGATCATTTGCAACCGTCTGGCACCATTTTTGAGTGAATTGCCGAAAGTCAGGTTTTTTATGAAATTGTGCCTCCGGGGCTTAGGATTTTTTCAAAAAAATCTTTTTCTGCCGGTTAAGTTGTTGAGGGTTGATTTCTTTTCCTGTATTAAAAAGCCTTTTGTTTCAACCGCCAAACCTTTCAGGGGAGAATTTGGAACCTTTTGGCACAATTTTTGAGTGAATTGCCAAAAGTCAGATTTTTTATGAAATTGTGACCCCGGGGCTTAGGATTTTTTCAAAAAAATCTTTTTCTGCCGGTTAAGTTGTTGAGGGCTGATTTCTTTTCCTGTGATAAAAAGCCTTCTGTTTCAACCGCCAAACCTTTCAGGGGATCATTTGGAACCGTTTGGCACCATTTTTGAGTGAATTGCTGAAAGTCAGATTTTTTATGAAATTGTGACCCCGGGGCTTAGGGATTTTTTCAAAAAAATCTTTTTCTGCCGGTTAAGTAGTCGAGGGCTGATTTCTTCTATTTCCATTCCCAAACCTTTCAGAGGATCATTTGCAGCCATCTGGCACCATTTTTGAGTGAATTGCCGAAAGTCAGATTTTTTATGAAATTGTGACCCCGGGGGTTAGGATTTTTTCAAAAAAATCTTTTTCTGCCGGTTAAGTTGTTGAGGGTTGATTTCTTTTCCTGTGATAACAAGCCTTCTGTTTCAACCGCCAAACCTTTCAGGGGATCATTTGGAACCGTTTGGCACCATTTTTGAGTGAATTGCCGAAAGTCAGATTTTTTATGAAATTGTGACCCCGGGTCTTAGGGATTTTTTCAAAAAAATCTTTTTCTGCCGGTTAAGTTGTTGAGGGCTGATTTCTTCTATTTCCATTCCCAAACCTTTCAGAGGATCATTTGCAACCGTTTGGCACAATTTTTGAGTGAATTGCCAAAAGTCAGATTTTTTATCAAATTGTGACCCCGGGGCTTAGGATTTTTTCAAAAAAATCTTTTTCTGCCGGTTATGTTGTTGAGGGCTGATTTCTTTTCCTGTGATAAAAAGCCTTCTGTTTCAACCGCCAAACGTTTCAGGGCATCATTTGGAACCGTTTGGCACCATTTTTGAGTGAATTGCCGAAAGTCAGATTTTTTATGAAATTGTGACCCCGGGGCTTAGGATTTTTTCAAAAAAATCTTTTTCTGCCGGTTAAGTTGTCGAGGGGTGATTTCTTCCATTTCCATTCCCAAACCTTTCAGAGGATCGTTTGCAACTGTCTGGCACCATTTTTGAGTGAATTGCCGAAAGTCAGATTTTTTATGAAATTGTGACCCCGGGGCTTAGGATTTTTTCAAAAAAATCTTTTTCTGCCGGTTAAGTTGTTGAGGGCTGATTTCTTTTCCTATGATAAAAAGCCTACTGTTTCAACTGCCAAACCTTTCAGGGGATCATTTGGAACCGTTTGGCACCATTTTTGAATGAATTGCCGAAAGTCAGTCTTTTTATGAAATTGTGACCCCGGGGCTTAGGGATTTTTTCAAAAAAATCTTTTTCTGCCGGTTAAGGTGTCGAGGGGTGATTTCGTGTCCTGTGATAAAAAGCCATCTGTTTCGACCGCCAAACCTTTCAGGGGAGAATTTGGTACCTTTTGGCACAATTTTTGAGTGAATTGCCAAAAGTCAGATTTTTTATGAAATTGTGACCCCGGGGCTTAGGATTTTTTTAAAAAAATCTTTTTCTGCCGGTTAAGTTGTTGAGGGCTGATTTCTTTTCCTGTGATAAAAAGCCTTCTGTTTCAACTGCCAAACCTTTCAGGGGAGAATTTGGAACCGTTTGGCACCATTTTTGAGTGAATTGCCGAAAGTCAGTCTTTTTATGAAATTGTGACCCCGGGGCTTTGCGATTTTTTCAAAAACATCTTTTTCTGCCGGTTAAGTTGTCGAGGGCTGATTTCTTCTATTTTCATTTCCAAACCTTTCAGAGGATCATTTGCAACCGTTTGGCACCATTTTTGAGTGAATTGCCGAAAGTCAGGTTTTTTATGAAATTGTGACCCCGGGGCTTAGGATTTTTTCAAAAAAATCTTTTTCTGCCGGTTATTTTGTTGAGGGTTGATTTCTTTTCCTGTGATAAAAAGCCTTTTGTTTCAACCGCCAAACCTTTCAGGGGAGAATTTGGAACCTTTTGGCACAATTTTTGAGTGAATTGCCAAAAGTCAGATTTTTTATGAAATTGTGACCCCGGGGCTTAGGATTTTTTCAAAAAAATCTTTTTCTGCCGGTTAAGTTGTTGAGGGTTGATTTCTTTTCCTGTGATAAAAAGCCTTCTGTTTCAACCGCCAAACCTTTCAGGGGAGAATTTGGAACCTTTTGGCACAATTTTTGAGTGAATTGCCGAAAGTCAGATTTTTTATGAAATTGTGATCCCGGGGCTTAGGATTTTTTCAAAAAAATCTTTTTCTGCCGGTTAAGTTGTTGAGGGTTGATTTCTTTTCCTGTGATAAAAAGCCTTCTGTTTCAACCGCCAAACGTTTCAGGGGATCATTTTGAACCGTTTGGCACCATTTTTGAGTGAATTGCCGAAAGTCAGATTTTTTATGAAATTGTGACCCCGGGGCTTAGGATTTTTTCAAAAAAATCTTTTTCTGCCGGTTAAGTTGTCGAGGGGTGATTTCTTCCATTTCCATTCCCAAACCTTTCAGAGGATCATTTGCAACCGTCTGGCACCATTTTTGAGTGAATTGCCGAAAGTCAGATTTTTTATGAAATTGTGACCCCGGGGCTTAGGATTTTTTCAAAAAAATCTTTTTCTGCCGGTTAAGTTGTTGAGGGTTGATTTCTTTTCCTGTGATAAAAAGCCTTCTGTTTAAACCGCCAAACCTTTCAGGGGATCATTTGGAACCGTTTGGCACAATTTTTGAGTGAATTGCCAAAAGTCAGATTTTTTATGAAATTGTGACCCCGGGGCTTAGGATTTTTTCAAAAAAATCTTTTTCTGCCGGTTAAGTTGTTGAGGGCTGATTTCTTTTCCTGTGATAAAAAGCCATCTGTTTCGACCGCCAAACCTTTCAGGGGATCATTTTGAACCGTTTGGCACCATTTTTGAGTGAATTGCCGAAAGTCAGATTTTTTATGAAATTGTGACCCCGGGGCTTAGGATTTTTTCAAAAAAATCTTTTTCTGCCGGTTAAGTTGTCGAGGGGTGATTTCTTCCATTTCCATTCCCAAACCTTTCAAAGGATCATTTGCAACCGTCTGGCACCATTTTTGAGTGAATTGCCGAAAGTCAGATTTTTTATGAAATTGTGACCCCGGGGCTTAGGATTTTTTCAAAAAAATCTTTTTCTGCCGGTTAAGTTGTTGAGGGTTGATTTCTTTTCCTGTATTAAAAAGCCTTTTGTTTCAACCGCCAAACCTTTCAGGGGAGAATTTGGAACGTTTTGGCACAATTTTTGAGTGAATTGCCAAAAGTCAGATTTTTTATGAAATTGTGACCCCGGGGCTTAGGATTTTTTCAAAAAAATCTTTTTCTGCCGGTTAAGTTGTTGAGGGCTGATTTCTTTTCCTGTGATAAAAAGCCTTCTGTTTCAACCGCCAAACCTTTCAGGGGAGAATTTGGAACCTTTTGGCACCATTTTTGAGTGAATTGCCAAAAGTCAGATTTTTTATGAAATTGTGACCCCGGGGCTTAGCATTTTTTCAAAAAAATCTTTTTCTGCCGGTTAAGTTGTTGAGGGCTGATTTCTTCTATTTCCATTCCCAAACCTTTCAGAGGATCATTTGCAACCGTTTGGCACAATTTTTGAGTGAATTGCCAAAAGTCAGATTCTTTATGAAATTGTGACCCCGGGGCTTAGGATTTTTTCAAAAAAATCTTTTTCTGCCGGTTATGTTGTTGAGGGCTGATTTCTTTTCCTGTGATAAAAAGCCTTCTGTTTCAACCGCCAAACCTTTCAGGGGAGAATTTGGAACCTTTTGGCACAATTTTTGAGTGAATTGCCAAAAGTCAGATTTTTTATGAAATTGTGACCCCTGGGCTTAGGATTTTTTCAAAAAAATATTTTTCTGCCGCTTAAGTTGTCGAGGGCTGATTTCTTCTATTTCCATTCCCAAACCTTTCAGAGGATCATTTGCAACCATCTGGCACCATTTTTGAGTGAATTGCCGAAAGTCAGGTTTTTTATGAAATTGTGACCCCGGGGCTTAGGATTTTTTCAAAAAAATCTTTTTCTGCCGGTTATTTTGTTGAGGGTTGATTTCTTTTCCTGTGACAAAAAGCCTTTTGTTTCAACCGCCAAACCTTTCAAGGGAGAATTTGGAACCTTTTGGCACAATTTTTGAGTGAATTGCCAAAAGTCAGATTTTTTATGAAATTGTGACCCCGGGGCTTAGGATTTTTTCAAAAAAATCTTTTTCTGCCGGTTAAGTTGTTGAGGGTTGATTTCTTTTCCTGTGATAAAAAGCCTTCTGTTTCAACCGCTAAACCTTTCAGGGGAGAATTTGGAACCTTTTGGCACAATTTTTGAGTGAATTGCCGAAAGTCAGATTTTTTATGAAATTGTGACCCCGGGGCTTAGGATTTTTTCAAAAAAATCTTTTTCTGCCGGTTAAGTTGTTGAGGGTTGATTTCTTTTCCTGTGATAAAAAGCCTTCTGTTTCAACCGCCAAACGTTTCAGGGGATCATTTTGAACCGTTTGGCACCATTTTTGAGTGAATTGCCGAAAGTCAGATTTTTTATGAAATTGTGACCCCGGGGCTTAGGATTTTTTCAAAAAAATCTTTTTCTGCCGGTTAAGTTGTCGAGGGGTGATTTCTTCCATTTCCATTTCCAAACCTTTCAGAGGATCATTTGCAACTGTCTGGCACCATTTTTGAGTGAATTGCCGAAAGTCAGATTTTTTATGAAATTGTGACCCCGGAGCTTAGGATTTTTTCAAAAAAATCTTTTTCTGCCGGTTAAGTTGTTGAGGGTTGATTTCTTTTCCTGTGATAAAAAGCCTTCTGTTTAAACCGCCAAACCTTTCAGGGGATCATTTGGAACCGTTTGGCACAATTTTTGAGTGAATTGCCAAAAGTCAGATTTTTTATGAAATTGTGACCCCGGGGCTTAGGATTTTTTCAAAAAAATCTTTTTCTGCCGGTTAAGTTGTTGAGGGCTGATTTCTTTTCCTGTGATAAAAAGCCTTCTGTTTCAACCGCCAAACCTTTCAGGGGATCATTTGGAACCATTTGGCACCATTTTTGAGTGAATTGCCGAAAGTCAGATTTTTTATGAAATTGCGACCCCGGGGCTTAGGGATTTTTTCAAAAAAATCTTTTTCTGCCGGTTAAGTTGTTGAGGGCTGATTTCTTCTATTTCCATTCCCAAACCTTTCAGAGGATCATTTGCAACCGTTTGGCACAATTTTTGAGTGAATTGCCAAAAGTCAGGTTTTTTAGGAAATTGTGACCCCGGGGCTTAGGATTTTTTCAAAAAAATCTTTTTCTGCCGGTTAAGTTGTCGAGGGGTGATTTCTTTTCCTGTGATAAAAAGCCTTTTGTTTCAACCGCCAAACCTTTCAGGGGAGAATTTGGAACCTTTTGGCACAATTTTTGAGTGAATTGCCAAAAGTCAGATTTTTTATGAAATTGTGACCCCGGGGCTTAGGATTTTTTCAAAAAAATCTTTTTCTGCCGGTTAAGTTGTTGAGGGTTGATTTCTTTTCCTGTGATAAAAAGCCTTCTGTTTCAACCGCCAAACCTTTCAGGGGAGAATTTCGAACCTTTTGGCACAATTTTTGACTGAATTGCCGAAAGTCAGATTTTTTATGAAATTGTGACCCCGGGGCTTAGGATTTTTTCAAAAAAATCTTTTTCTGCCGGTTAAGTTGTTGAGGGTTGATTTCTTTTCCTGTGATAAACAGCCATCTGTTTCGACCGCCAAACCTTTCAGGGGATCATTTTGAACCGTTTGGCACCATTTTTGAGTGAATTGCCGAAAGTCAGATTTTTTATGAAATTGTGACCCCGGGGCTTAGGATTTTTTCAAAAATATCTTTTTCTGCCGGTTAAGTTGTCGAGGGGTGATTTCTTCCATTTCCATTCCCAAACCTTTCAGAGGATCATTTGCAACCGTCTGGCACCATTTTTGAGTGAATTGCCGAAAGTCAGATTTTTTATGAAATTGTGACCCCGGGGCTTAGGATTTTTTCAAAAAAATCTTTTTCTGCCGGTTAAGTTGTTGAGGGTTGATTTCTTTTCCTGTGATAAAAAGCCTTCTGTTTCAACCGCCAAACCTTTCAGGGGATCATTTGGAACCATTTGGCACCATTTTTGAGTGAATTGCCGAAAGTCAGATTTTTTATGAAATTGCGACCCCGGGGCTTAGGGATTTTTTCAAAAAAATATTTTTCTGCCGGTTAAGTTGTTGAGGGCTGATTTCTTCTATTTCCATTCCCAAACCCTTCAGAGGATCATTTGTAACCGTTTGGCACAATTTTTGAGTGAATTGCCGAAAGTCAGGTTTTTTATGAAATTGTGAGCCCGGGGGTTAGGATTTTTTCAAAAAAATCTTTTTCTGCCGGTTAAGTTGTTGAGGGCTGATTTCTTTTCCTGTGATAAAAAGCCATCTGTTTCGACCGCCAAACCTTTCAGGGGATCATTTTGAACCGTTTGGCACCATTTTTGAGTGAATTGCCGAAAGTCAGATTTTTTATGAAATTGTGACCCCGGGGCTTAGGATTTTTTCAAAAAAATCTTTTTCTGCCGGTTAAGTTGTCGAGGGGTGATTTCTTCCATTTCCATTCCCAAACCTTTCAAAGGATCATTTGCAACCGTCTGGCACCATTTTTGAGTGAATTGCCGAAAGTCAGATTTTTTATGAAATTGTGACCCCGGGGCTTAGGATTTTTTCAAAAAAATCTTTTTCTGCCGGTTAAGTTGTTGAGGGTTGATTTCTTTTCCTGTATTAAAAAGCCTTTTGTTTCAACCGCCAAACCTTTCAGGGGAGAATTTGGAACGTTTTGGCACAATTTTTGAGTGAATTGCCAAAAGTCAGATTTTTTATGAAATTGTGACCCCGGGGCTTAGGATTTTTTCAAAAAAATCTTTTTCTGCCGGTTAAGTTGTTGAGGGCTGATTTCTTTTCCTGTGATAAAAAGCCTTCTGTTTCAACCGCCAAACCTTTCAGGGGAGAATTTGGAACCTTTTGGCACCATTTTTGAGTGAATTGCCAAAAGTCAGATTTTTTATGAAATTGTGACCCCGGGGCTTAGCATTTTTTCAAAAAAATCTTTTTCTGCCGGTTAAGTTGTTGAGGGCTGATTTCTTCTATTTCCATTCCCAAACCTTTCAGAGGATCATTTGCAACCGTTTGGCACAATTTTTGAGTGAATTGCCAAAAGTCAGATTCTTTATGAAATTGTGACCCCGGGGCTTAGGATTTTTTCAAAAAAATCTTTTTCTGCCGGTTATGTTGTTGAGGGCTGATTTCTTTTCCTGTGATAAAAAGCCTTCTGTTTCAACCGCCAAACCTTTCAGGGGAGAATTTGGAACCTTTTGGCACAATTTTTGAGTGAATTGCCAAAAGTCAGATTTTTTATGAAATTGTGACCCCTGGGCTTAGGATTTTTTCAAAAAAATATTTTTCTGCCGCTTAAGTTGTCGAGGGCTGATTTCTTCTATTTCCATTCCCAAACCTTTCAGAGGATCATTTGCAACCATCTGGCACCATTTTTGAGTGAATTGCCGAAAGTCAGGTTTTTTATGAAATTGTGACCCCGGGGCTTAGGATTTTTTCAAAAAAATCTTTTTCTGCCGGTTATTTTGTTGAGGGTTGATTTCTTTTCCTGTGACAAAAAGCCTTTTGTTTCAACCGCCAAACCTTTCAAGGGAGAATTTGGAACCTTTTGGCACAATTTTTGAGTGAATTGCCAAAAGTCAGATTTTTTATGAAATTGTGACCCCGGGGCTTAGGATTTTTTCAAAAAAATCTTTTTCTGCCGGTTAAGTTGTTGAGGGTTGATTTCTTTTCCTGTGATAAAAAGCCTTCTGTTTCAACCGCTAAACCTTTCAGGGGAGAATTTGGAACCTTTTGGCACAATTTTTGAGTGAATTGCCGAAAGTCAGATTTTTTATGAAATTGTGACCCCGGGGCTTAGGATTTTTTCAAAAAAATCTTTTTCTGCCGGTTAAGTTGTTGAGGGTTGATTTCTTTTCCTGTGATAAAAAGCCTTCTGTTTCAACCGCCAAACGTTTCAGGGGATCATTTTGAACCGTTTGGCACCATTTTTGAGTGAATTGCCGAAAGTCAGATTTTTTATGAAATTGTGACCCCGGGGCTTAGGATTTTTTCAAAAAAATCTTTTTCTGCCGGTTAAGTTGTCGAGGGGTGATTTCTTCCATTTCCATTTCCAAACCTTTCAGAGGATCATTTGCAACTGTCTGGCACCATTTTTGAGTGAATTGCCGAAAGTCAGATTTTTTATGAAATTGTGACCCCGGAGCTTAGGATTTTTTCAAAAAAATCTTTTTCTGCCGGTTAAGTTGTTGAGGGTTGATTTCTTTTCCTGTGATAAAAAGCCTTCTGTTTAAACCGCCAAACCTTTCAGGGGATCATTTGGAACCGTTTGGCACAATTTTTGAGTGAATTGCCAAAAGTCAGATTTTTTATGAAATTGTGACCCCGGGGCTTAGGATTTTTTCAAAAAAATCTTTTTCTGCCGGTTAAGTTGTTGAGGGCTGATTTCTTTTCCTGTGATAAAAAGCCTTCTGTTTCAACCGCCAAACCTTTCAGGGGATCATTTGGAACCATTTGGCACCATTTTTGAGTGAATTGCCGAAAGTCAGATTTTTTATGAAATTGCGACCCCGGGGCTTAGGGATTTTTTCAAAAAAATCTTTTTCTGCCGGTTAAGTTGTTGAGGGCTGATTTCTTCTATTTCCATTCCCAAACCTTTCAGAGGATCATTTGCAACCGTTTGGCACAATTTTTGAGTGAATTGCCAAAAGTCAGGTTTTTTAGGAAATTGTGACCCCGGGGCTTAGGATTTTTTCAAAAAAATCTTTTTCTGCCGGTTAAGTTGTCGAGGGGTGATTTCTTTTCCTGTGATAAAAAGCCTTTTGTTTCAACCGCCAAACCTTTCAGGGGAGAATTTGGAACCTTTTGGCACAATTTTTGAGTGAATTGCCAAAAGTCAGATTTTTTATGAAATTGTGACCCCGGGGCTTAGGATTTTTTCAAAAAAATCTTTTTCTGCCGGTTAAGTTGTTGAGGGTTGATTTCTTTTCCTGTGATAAAAAGCCTTCTGTTTCAACCGCCAAACCTTTCAGGGGAGAATTTCGAACCTTTTGGCACAATTTTTGACTGAATTGCCGAAAGTCAGATTTTTTATGAAATTGTGACCCCGGGGCTTAGGATTTTTTCAAAAAAATCTTTTTCTGCCGGTTAAGTTGTTGAGGGTTGATTTCTTTTCCTGTGATAAACAGCCATCTGTTTCGACCGCCAAACCTTTCAGGGGATCATTTTGAACCGTTTGGCACCATTTTTGAGTGAATTGCCGAAAGTCAGATTTTTTATGAAATTGTGACCCCGGGGCTTAGGATTTTTTCAAAAATATCTTTTTCTGCCGGTTAAGTTGTCGAGGGGTGATTTCTTCCATTTCCATTCCCAAACCTTTCAGAGGATCATTTGCAACCGTCTGGCACCATTTTTGAGTGAATTGCCGAAAGTCAGATTTTTTATGAAATTGTGACCCCGGGGCTTAGGATTTTTTCAAAAAAATCTTTTTCTGCCGGTTAAGTTGTTGAGGGTTGATTTCTTTTCCTGTGATAAAAAGCCTTCTGTTTCAACCGCCAAACCTTTCAGGGGATCATTTGGAACCATTTGGCACCATTTTTGAGTGAATTGCCGAAAGTCAGATTTTTTATGAAATTGCGACCCCGGGGCTTAGGGATTTTTTCAAAAAAATATTTTTCTGCCGGTTAAGTTGTTGAGGGCTGATTTCTTCTATTTCCATTCCCAAACCCTTCAGAGGATCATTTGTAACCGTTTGGCACAATTTTTGAGTGAATTGCCGAAAGTCAGGTTTTTTATGAAATTGTGAGCCCGGGGGTTAGGATTTTTTCAAAAAAATCTTTTTCTGCCGGTTAAGTTGTCGAGGGCTGATTTCTTTTCCTGTGATAAAAAGCCTTCTGTTTCAACCGCCAAACCTTTCAGGGGATCATTTGGAACCGTTTGGCACCATTTTTGAGTGAATTGCCGAAAGTCAGATTTTTTATGAAATTGTGACCCCGGGGCTTAGGATTTTTTCAAAAAAATCTTTCTCTGCCGGTTAAGTTGTCGAGGGGTGATTTCTTTTCCTGTGATAAAAAGCCTTTTGTTTCAACCGCCAAACCTTTCAGGGGAGAATTTGGAACCTTTTGGCACAATTTTTGAGTGAATTGCCAAAAGTCAGATTTTTTATGAAATTGTGACCCCGGGGCTTAGCATTTTTTCAAAAAAATCTTTTTCTGCCGGTTAAGTTGTTGAGGGCTGATTTCTTCTATTTCCATTCCCAAACCTTTCAGAGGATCATTTGCAACCGTTTGGCACAATTTTTGAGTGAATTGCCAAAAGTCAGATTCTTTATGAAATTGTGACCCCGGGGCTTAGGATTTTTTCAAAAAAATCTTTTTCTGCCGGTTATGTTGTTGAGGGCTGATTTCTTTTCCTGTGATAAAAAGCCTTCTGTTTCAACCGCCAAACCTTTCAGGGGAGAATTTGGAACCTTTTGGCACAATTTTTGAGTGAATTGCCAAAAGTCAGATTTTTTATGAAATTGTGACCCCGGGGCTTAGGATTTTTTCAAAAAAATCTTTTTCTGCCGCTTAAGTTGTCGAGGGCTGATTTATTCTATTTCCATTCCCAAACCTTTCAGAGGATCATTTGCAACCATATGGCACCATTTTTGAGTGAATTGCCGAAAGTCAGGTTTTTTATGAAATTGTGACCCCGGGGCTTAGGATTTTTTCAAAAAAATCTTTTTCTGCCGGTTAAGTTGTTGAGGGTTGATTTCTTTTCCTGTGATAAAAAGCCTTTTGTTTCAACCGCCAAACCTTTCAGGGGAGAATTTGGAACCTTTTGGCACAATTTTTGAGTGAATTGCCAAAAGTCAGATTTTTTATGAAATTGTGACCCCGGGGCTTAGGATTTTTTCAAAAAAATCTTTTTCTGCCGGTTAAGTTGTTGAGGGTTGATTTCTTTTCCTGTGATAAAAAGCCTTCTGTTTCAACCGCCAAACCTTTCAGGGGAGAATTTGGAACCTTTTGGCACAATTTTTGAGTGAATTGCCGAAAGTCAGATTTTTTATGAAATTGTGACCCCGGGGCTTAGGATTTTTTCAAAAAAATCTTTTTCTGCCGGTTAAGTTGTTGAGGGTTGATTTCTTTTCCTGTGATAAAAAGCCTTCTGTTTCAACCGCCAAACCTTTCAGGGGATCATTTTGAACCGTTTGGCACCATTTTTGAGTAAATTGCCGAAAGTCAGATTTTTTATGAAATTGTGACCCCGGGGCTTAGGATTTTTTCAAAAAAATCTTTTTCTGCCGGTTAAGTTGTCGAGGGGTGATTTCTTCCATTTCCATTCCCAATCCTTTAAGAGGATCATTTGCAACCGTCTGGCACCATTTTTGAGTGAATTGCCAAAAGTCAGATTTTTTATGAAATTGTGACCCCGGGGCTTAGGATTTTTTCAAAAAAATCTTTTTCTGCCGGTTAAGTTGTTGAGGGTTGATTTCTTTTCCTGTGATAAAAAGCCTTCTGTTTCAACCGCCAAACCTTTCAGGGGAGAATTTGGAACCTTTTGGCACCATTTTTGAGTGAATTGCCAAAAGTCAGATTTTTTATGAAATTGTGACCCCGGGGCTTAGGATTTTTTCAAAAAAATCTTTTTCTGCCGGTTAAGTTGTTGAGGGCTGATTTCTTTTCCTGTGATAAAAAGCCTTCTGTTTCAACCGCCAAACCTTTCAGGGGATCATTTGGAACCATTTGGCACCATTTTTGAGTGAATTGCCGAAAGTCAGATTTTTTATGAAATTGCGACCCCGGGGCTTAGGGATTTTTTCAAAAAAATCTTTTTCTGCCGGTTAAGTTGTTGAGGGCTGATTTCTTCTATTTCCATTCCCAAACCTTTCAGAGGATCATTTGGAACCGTTTGGCACAATTTTTGAGTGAATTGCCGAAAGTCAGATTTTTTATGAAATTGTGACCCCGGGGCTTAGGATTTTTTCAAAAAAATCTTTTTCTGCCGGTTAAGTTGTTGAGGGTTGATTTCTTTTCCTGTGATAAAAAGCCTTCTGTTTCAACCGCCAAACCTTTCAGGGGAGAATTTGGAACCTTTTGGCACAATTTTTGAGTGAATTGCCGAAAGTCAGATTTTTTATGAAATTGTGACCCCGGGGCTTAGGATTTTTTCAAAAAAATCTTTTTCTGCCGGTTAAGTTGTTGAGGGTTGATTTCTTTTCCTGTGATAAAAAGCCATCTGTTTCGACCGCCAAATCTTTCAGGGGAGAATTTGGAACCTTTTGGCACAATTTTTGAGTGAATTGCCGAAAGTCAGATTTTTTATGAAATTGTGACCCCGGGGCTTAGGATTTTTTCAAAAAAATCTTTTTCTGCCGGTTAAGTTGTTGAGGGTTGATTTCTTTTCCTGTGATAAAAAGCCTTCTGTTTCAACCGCCAAACGTTTCAGGGGATCATTTTGAACCGTTTGGCACCATTTTTGAGTGAATTGCCGAAAGTCAGATTTTTTATGAAATTGTGACCCCGGGGCTTAGGATTTTTTCAAAAAAATCTTTTTCTGCCGGTTAAGTTGTCGAGGGGTGATTTCTTCCATTTCCATTCCCAAACCTTTAAGAGGATCATTTGCAACCGTCTGGCACCATTTTTGAGTGAATTGCCGAAAGTCAGATTTTTTATGAAATTGTGACCCCGGGGCTTAGGATTTTTTCAAAAAAATCTTTTTCTGCCGGTTAAGTTGTTGAGGGTTGATTTCTTTTCCTGTGATAAAAAGCCTTCTGTTTAAACCGCCAAACCTTTCAGGGGATCATTTGGAACCGTTTGGCACCATTTTTGAGTGAATTGCCAAAAGTCAGATTTTTTATGAAATTGTGACCCCGGGGCTTAGGATTTTTTCAAAAAAATCTTTTTCTGCCGGTTAAGTTGTTGAGGGCTGATTTCTTTTCCTGTGATAAAAAGCCTTCTGTTTCAACCGCCAAACCTTTCAGGGGATCATTTGGAACCATTTGGCACCATTTTTGAGTGAATTGCCGAAAGTCAGATTTTTTATGAAATTGCGACCCCGGGGCTTAGGGATTTTTTCAAAAAAATCTTTTTCTGCCGGTTAAGTTGTTGAGGGCTGATTTCTTCTATTTCCATTCCCAAACCTTTCAGAGGATCATTTGGAACCGTTTGGCACAATTTTTGCGTGAATTGCCGAAAGTCAGATTTTTTATGAAATTGTGACCCCGGGGCTTAGGATTTTTTCAAAAAAATCTTTTTCTGCCGGTTAAGTTGTTGAGGGTTGATTTCTTTTCCTGTGATAAAAAGCCTTCTGTTTCAACCGCCAAACCTCTCAGGGGAGAATTTGGAACCTTTTGGCACAATTTTTGAGTGAATTGCCGAAAGTCAGATTTTTTATGAAATTGTGACCCCGGGGCTTAGGATTTTTTCAAAAAAATCTTTTTCTGCCGGTTAAGTTGTTGAGGGTTGATTTCTTTTCCTGTGATAAAAAGCCATCTGTTTCGACCGCCAAACCTTTTAGGGGATCATTTTGAACCGTTTGGCACCATTTTTGAGTGAATTGCCGAAAGTCAGATTTTTTATGAAATTGTGACCCCGGGGCTTAGGATTTTTTCAAAAAAATCTTTTTCTGCCGGTTAAGTTGTCGAGGGCTGATTTCTTCTATTTCCATTCCCAAACCCTTCAGAGGATCATTTGTAACCGTTTGGCACAATTTTTGAGTGAATTGCCAAAAGTCAGATTCTTTATGAAATTGTGACCCCGGGGCTTAGGATTTTTTCAAAAAAATCTTTTTCTGCCGGTTAAGTTGTTGAGGGTTGATTTCTTTTCCTGTGATAAAAAGCCTTTTGTTTCAACCGCCAAACCTTTCAGGGGAGAATTTGGAACCTTTTGGCACAATTTTTGAGTGAATTGCCAAAAGTCAGATTTTTTATGAAATTGTGACCCCGGGGCTTAGGATTTTTTCAAAAAAATCTTTTTCTGCCGGTTAAGTTGTTGAGGGTTGATTTCTTTTCCTGTGATAAAAAGCCTTCTGTTTCAACCGCCAAACCTTTCAGGGGAGAATTTGGAACCTTTTGGCACAATTTTTGAGTGAATTGCCGAAAGTCAGATTTTTTATGAAATTGTGACCCCGGGGCTTAGGATTTTTTCAAAAAAATCTTTTTCTGCCGGTTAAGTTGTTGAGGGTTGATTTCTTTTCCTGTGATAAAAAGCCTTCTGTTTCAACCGCCAAACGTTTCAGGGGATCATTTTGAACCGTTTGGCACCATTTTTGAGTGAATTGCCGAAAGTCAGATTTTTTATGAAATTGTGACCCCGGGGCTTAGGATATTTTCAAAAAAATCTTTTTCTGCCGGTTAAGTTGTCGAGGGGTGATTTCTTCCATTTCCATTCCCAAACCTTTCAGAGGATCATTTGCAACCGTCTGGCACCATTTTTGAGTGAATTGCTGAAAGTCAGATCTTTTATGAAATTGTGACCCCGGGGCTTAGGATTTTTTCAAAAAAATCTTTTTCTGCCGGTTAAGTTGTTGAGGGCTGATTTCTTTTCCTGTGATAAAAAGCCTTCTGTTTCAACCGCCAAACCTTTCAGGGGATCATTTGGAACCATTTGGCACCATTTTTGAGCGAATTGCCGAAAGTCAGATTTTTTATGAAATTGCGACCCCGGGGCTTAGGGATTTTTTCAAAAAAATCTTTTTCTGCCGGTTAAGTTGTTGAGGGCTGATTTCTTCTATTTCCATTCCCAAACCTTTCAGAGGATCATTTGCAACCGTTTGGCACAATTTTTGAGTGAATTGCCAAAAGTCAGGTTTTTTATGAAATTGTGACCCCGGGGCTTAGGATTTTTTCAAAAAAATCTTTTTCTGCCGGTTAAGTTGTCGAGGGGTGATTTCTTTTCCTGTGATAAAAAGCCTTTTGTTTCAACCGCCAAACCTTTCAGGGGAGAATTTGGAACCTTTTGGCACAATTTTTGAGTGAATTGCCAAAAGTCAGATTTTTTATGAAATTGTGACCCCGGGGCTTAGGATTTTTTCAAAAAAATCTTTTTCTGCCGGTTAAGTTGTTGAGGGTTGATTTCTTTTCCTGTGATAAAAAGCCTTCTGTTTCAACCGCCAAACCTTTCAGGGGAGAATTTGGAACCTTTTGGCACAATTTTTGAGTGAATTGCCGAAAGTCAGATTTTTTATGAAATTGTGACCCCGGGGCTTAGGATTTTTTCAAAAAAATCTTTTTCTGCCGGTTAAGTTGTTGAGGGCTGATTTCTTCTATTTCCATTCCCAAACCCTTCAGAGGATCATTTGTAACCGTTTGGCACAATTTTTGAGTGAATTGCCAAAAGTCAGGTTTTTTATGAAATTGTGAGCCCGGGGCTTAGGATTTTTTCAAAAAAATCTTTTTCTGCCGGTTATGTTGTTGAGGGCTGATTTCTTTTCCTGTGATAAAAAGCCTTCTGTTTCAACCGCCAAACCTTTCAGGGGATCATTTGGAACCGTTTGGCACCATTTTTGAGTGAATTGCCGAAAGTCAGATTTTTTCTGAAATTGTGACCCCGGGGCTTAGGATTTTTTCAAAAAAATCTTTTTCTGCCGGTTAAGTTGTCGAGGGGTGATTTCTTCCATTTCCATTCCCAAACCTTTCAGAGGATCATTTGCAACCGTCTGGCACCATTTTTGAGTGAATTGCCGAAAGTCAGATTTTTTATGAAATTGTGACCCCGGGGCTTAGGATTTTTTCAAAAAAATCTTTTTCTGCCGGTTAAGTTGTTGAGGGTTGATTTCTTTTCCTGTGATAAAAAGCCTTCTGTTTAAACCGCCAAACCTTTCAGGGGATCATTTTGAACCGTTTGGCACAATTTTTGAGTGAATTGCCAAAAGTCAGATTTTTTATGAAATTGTGACCCCGGGGCTTAGGATTTTTTCAAAAAAATCTTTTTCTGCCGGTTAAGTTGTTGAGGGCTGATTTCTTTTCCTGTGATAAAAAGCCTTCTGTTTCAACCGCCAAACCTTTCAGGGGATCATTTGGATCCATTTGGCACCATTTTTGAGTGAATTGCCGAAAGTCAGATTTTTTATGAAATTGCGACCCCGGGGCTTAGGGATTTTTTCAAAAAAATCTTTTTCTGCCGGTTAATTGTTGAGGGCTGATTTCTTCTATTTCCATTCCCAAACCTTTCAGAGGATCATTTGCAACTGTCTGGCACCATTTTTGAGTGAATTGCCGAAAGTCAGATTTTTTATGAAACTGTGACCCCGGGGCTTAGGATTTTTTCAAAAAAATCTTTTTCTGCCGGTTATGTTGTTGAGGGCTGATTTCTTTTCCTGTGATAAAAAGCCTACTGTTTCAACCGCCAAACCTTTCAGGGGATCATTTGGAACCGTTTGGCACCATTTTTGAGTGAATTGCTGAAAGTCAGATTTTTTATGAAATTGTGACCCCGGGGCTTAGTGATTTTTTCAAAAAAATCTTTTTCTGCCCGTTAAGTTGTCGAGGGCTGATTTCTTCTATTTCCATTCCCAAACCTTTCAGAGGATCATTTGCAACCGTCTGGCACCATTTTTGAGTGAATTGCCGAAAGTCAGATTTTTAATGAAATTGTGACCCCGGGGCTTAGGATTTTTTCAAAAAAATCTTTTTCTGCCGGTTAAGTTGTTGAGGGCTGATTTCTTTTCCTGTGATAAAAAGCCTTCTGTTTCAACCGCCAAACCTTTCAGGGGATCATTTGGAACCGTTTGGCACAATTTTTGAGTGAATTGCCAAAAGTCAGATTTTTTATGAAATTGTGACCCCGGGGCTTAGGATATTTTCAAAAAAATCTTTTTCTGCCGGTTAAGTTGTTGAGGGCTGATTTCTTTTCCTGTGATAAAAAGCCTTCTGTTTCAACCGCCAAACCTTTCAGGGGAGAATTTCGAACCGTTTGGCACCTTTTTTGAGTGAATTGCCGAAAGTCAGATTTTTTATGAAATTGTGACCCCGGGGCTTAGCATTTTTTCAAAAAAATCTTTTTCTGCCGGTTATGTTGTTGAGGGCTGATTTCTTTTCCTGTGATAAAAAGCGTACTGTTTCAACCGCCAAACCTTTCAGGGGATCATTTGGAACCGTTTGGCACCATTTTTGAGTGAATTGCCGAAAGTCAGATTTTTTATGAAATTGTGACCCCGGGGCTTAGGGATTTTTCAAAAAAATCTTTTTCTGCCGGTTATGTTGTTGAGGGCTGATTTCTTTTCCTGTGATAAAAACCCTACTGTTTCAACCGCCAAACCTTTCAGGGGATCGTTTGCAACTGTCTGGCACCATTTTTGAGTGAATTGCCGAAAGTCAGATTTTTTATGAAATTGTGACCCCGGGGCTTAGGATTTTTTCAAAAAAATCTTTTTCTGCCGGTTATGTTGTTGAGGGCTGATTTCTTTTCCTGTGATAAAAAGCCTACTGTTTCAACCGCCAAACCTTTCAGGGGATCATTTGGAACCGTTTGGCACCATTTTTGAGTGAATTGCCGAAAGTCAGATTTTTTATGAAATTGTGACCCCGGGGCTTAGGGATTTTTTCAAAAAAATCTTTTTCTGCCGGTTAAGTTGTCGAGGGGTGATTTTTTCCATTTCCATTCCCAAACCTTTCAGAGGATCGTTTGCAACCGTCTGGCACCATTTTTGAGTGAATTGCCGAAAGTCAGATTTTTTATGAAATTGTGACCCCGGGGCTTGGGATTTTTTCAAAAAAATCTTTTTCTGCCGTTTAAGTTGTTGAGGGCTGATTTCTTCTATTTCCATTCCCAAACCTTTCAGAGGATCATTTGCAACCGTTTGGCACAATTTTTGAGTGAATTGCCAAAAGTCAGATTCTTTATGAAATTGTGACCCCGGGGCTTAGGATTTTTTCAAAAAAATCTTTTTCTGCCGGTTATGTTGTTGAGGGCTGATTTCTTTTCCTGTGATAATAAGCCTTCTGTTTCAACCGCCAAACCTTTCAGGGGAGAATTTGGAACCGTTTGGCACCATTTTTGAGTGAATTGCCGAAAGTCAGATTTTTTATGAAATTGTGACCCCGGGGTTTAGGATTTTTTCAAAAAAATCTTTTTCTGCCGGTTAAGTTGTCGAGGGGTGATTTCTTCCATTTCCATTCCCAAACCTTTCAGAGGATCGTTTGCAACTGTCTGGCACCATTTTTGAGTGAATTGCCGAAAGTCAGATTTTTTATGAAACTGTGACCCCGGGGCTTAGGATTTTTTCAAAAAAATCTTTTTCTGCCGGTTATGTTGTTGAGGGCTGATTTCTTTTCCTGTGATAAAAAGCCTACTGTTTCAACCGCCAAACCTTTCAGGGGATCATTTGGAACCGTTTGGCACCATTTTTGAGTGAATTGCTGAAAGTCAGATTTTTTCTGAAATTGTGACCCCGGGGCTTAGTGATTTTTTCAAAAAAATCTTTTTCTGCCGGTTAAGTTGTCGAGGGCTGATTTCTTCTATTTCCATTCCCAAACCTTTCAGAGGATCATTTGCAACCGTCTGGCACCATTTTTGAGTGAATTGCCGAAAGTCAGATTTTTAATGAAATTGTGACCCCGGGGCTTAGGATTTTTTCAAAAAAATCTTTTTCTGCCGGTTAAGTTGTTGAGGGCTGATTTCTTTTCCTGTGATAAAAAGCCTTCTGTTTCAACCGCCAAACCTTTCAGGGGATCATTTGGAACCGTTTGGCACAATTTTTGAGTGAATTGCCAAAAGTCAGATTTTTTATGAAATTGTGACCCCGGGGCTTAGGATATTTTCAAAAAAATCTTTTTCTGCCGGTTAAGTTGTTGAGGGCTGATTTCTTTTCCTGTGATAAAAAGCCTTCTGTTTCCACTGCCAAACCTTTCAGGGTAGAATTTCGAACCGTTTGGCACCTTTTTTGAGTGAATTGCCGAAAGTCAGATTTTTTATGAAATTGTGACCCCGGGGCTTAGGGATTTTTCAAAAAAATCTTTTTCTGCCGGTTATGTTGTTGAGGGCTGATTTCTTTTCCTGTGATAAAAAGCCTACTGTTTCAACCGCCAAACCTTTCAGGGGATCGTTTGCAACTGTCTGGCACCATTTATGAGTGAATTGCCGAAAGTCAGATTTTTTATGAAATTGTGACCCCGGGGCTTAGGATTTTTTCAAAAAAATCTTTTTCTGCCGGTTATGTTGTTGAGGGCTGATTTCTTTTCCTGTGATAAAAAGCCTACTGTTTCAACCGCCAAACCTTTCAGGGGATCATTTGGAACCGTTTGGCACCATTTTTGAGTGAATTGCCGAAAGTCAGATTTTTTATGAAATTGTGACCCCGGGGCTTAGGATTTTTTCAAAAAAATCTTTTTCTGCCGGTTAAGTTGTCGAGGGCTGATTTCTTCTATTTCCATTCCCAAACCTTTCAGAGGATCATTTGCAACCGTTTGGCACAATTTTTGAGTGAATTGCCAAAAGTCAGATTCTTTATGAAATTGTGACCCCGGGGCTTAGGATTTTTTCAAAAAAATCTTTTTCTGCCGGTTATGTTGTTGAGGGCTGATTTCTTTTCCTGTGATAAAAAGCCTACTGTTTCAACCGCCAAACCTTTCAGGGGAGAATTTGGAACCTTTTGGCACAATTTTTGAGTGAATTGCCAAAAGTCAGATTTTTTATGAAATTGTGACCCCGGGGCTTAGGATTTTTTCAAAAAAATCTTTTTCTGCCGCTTAAGTTGTCGAGGGCTGATTTATTCTATTTCCATTCCCAAACCTTTCAGAGGATCATTTGCAACCATATGGCACCATTTTTGAGTGAATTGCCGAAAGTCAGGTTTTTTATGAAATTGTGACCCCGGGGCTTAGGATTTTTTCAAAAAAATCTTTTTCTGCCGGTTAAGTTGTTGAGGGTTGATTTCTTTTCCTGTGATAAAAAGCCTTTTGTTTCAACCGCCAAACCTTTCAGGGGAGAATTTGGAACCTTTTGGCACCATTTTTGAGTGAATTGCCAAAAGTCAGATTTTTTATGAAATTGTGACCCCGGGGCTTAGGATTTTTTCAAAAAAATCTTTTTCTGCCGGTTAAGTTGTTGAGGGTTGATTTCTTTTCCTGTGATAAAAAGCCTTCTGTTTCAACCGCCAAACCTTTCAGGGGAGAATTTGGAACCTTTTGGCACAATTTTTGAGTGAATTGCCGAAAGTCAGATTTTTTATGAAATTGTGACCCCGGGGCTTAGGATTTTTTCAAAAAAATCTTTTTCTGCCGGTTAAGTTGTTGAGGGTTGATTTCTTTTCCTGTGATAAAAAGCCTTCTGTTTCAACCGCCAAACGTTTCAGGGGATCATTTTGAACCGTTTGGCACCATTTTTGAGTGAATTGCCGAAAGTCAGATTTTTTATGAAATTGTGACCCCGGGGCTTAGGATTTTTTCAAAAAAATCTTTTTCTGCCGGTTAAGTTGTCGAGGGGTGATTTCTTCCATTTCCATTCCCAAACCTTTAAGAAGATCATTTGCAACCGTCTGGCACCATTTTTGAGTGAATTGCCGAAAGTCAGATTTTTTATGAAATTGTGACCCCGGGGCTTAGGATTTTTTCAAAAAAATCTTTTTCTGCCGGTTAAGTTGTTGAGGGTTGATTTCTTTTCCTGTGATAAAAAGCCTTCTGTTTAAACCGCCAAACCTTTCAGGGGATCATTTGGAACCGTTTGGCACAATTTTTGAGTGAATTGCCAAAAGTCAGATTTTTTATGAAATTGTGACCCCGGGGCTTAGGATTTTTTCAAAAAAATCTTTTTCTGCCGGTTAAGTTGTTGAGGGCTGATTTCTTTTCCTGTGATAAAAAGCCTTCTGTTTCAACCGCCAAACCTTTCAGGGGATCATTTGGAACCATTTGGCACAATTTTTGAGTGAATTGCCGAAAGTCAGATTTTTTATGAAATTGCGACCCCGGGGCTTAGGGATTTTTTCAAAAAAATCTTTTTCTGCCGGTTAAGTTGTTGAGGGCTGATTGCTTCTATTTCCATTCCCAAACCTTTCAGAGGATCATTTGGAACCGTTTGGCACAATTTTTGAGTGATTTGCCGAAAGTCAGATTTTTTATGAAATTGTGACCCCGGGGCTTAGGATTTTTTCAAAAAAATCTTTTTCTGCCGGTTAAGTTGTTGAGGGTTGATTTCTTTTCCTGTGATAAAAAGCCTTCTGTTTCAACCGCCAAACCTTTCAGGGGAGAATTTGGAACCTTTTGGCACAATTTTTGAGTGAATTGCCGAAAGTCAGATTTTTTATGAAATTGTGACCCCGGGGCTTAGGATTTTTTCAAAAAAATCTTTTTCTGCCGGTTAAGTTGTTGAGGGTTGATTTCTTTTCCTGTGATAAAAAGCCATCTGTTTCGACCGCCAAACCTTTTAGGGGATCATTTTGAACCGTTTGGCACCATTTTTGAGTGAATTGCCGAAAGTCAGATTTTTTATGAAATTGTGACCCCGGGGCTTAGGATTTTTTCAAAAAAATCTTTTTCTGCCGGTTAAGTTGTCGAGGGCTGATTTCTTCTATTTCCATTCCCAAACCCTTCAGAGGATCATTTGTAACCGTTTGGCACAATTTTTGAGTGAATTGCCAAAAGTCAGATTCTTTATGAAATTGTGACCCCGGGGCTTAGGATTTTTTCAAAAAAATCTTTTTCTGCCGGTTAAGTTGTTGAGGGTTGATTTCTTTTCCTGTGATAAAAAGCCTTTTGTTTCAACCGCCAAACCTTTCAGGGGGGAATTTGGAACCTTTTGGCACAATTTTTGAGTGAATTGCCAAAAGTCAGATTTTTTATGAAATTGTGACCCCGGGGCTTAGGATTGTTTCAAAAAAATCTTTTTCTGCCGGTTAAGTTGTTGAGGGTTGATTTCTTTTCCTGTGATAAAAAGCCTTCTGTTTCAACCGCCAAACCTTTCAGGGGAGAATTTGGAACCTTTTGGCACAATTTTTGAGTGAATTGCCGAAAGTCAGATTTTTTATGAAATTGTGACCCCGGGGCTTAGGATTTTTTCAAAAAAATCTTTTTCTGCCGGTTAAGTTGTTGAGGGTTGATTTCTTTTCCTGTGATAAAAAGCCTTCTGTTTCAACCGCCAAACGTTTCAGGGGATCATTTTGAACCGTTTGGCACCATTTTTGAGTGAATTGCCGAAAGTCAGATTTTTTATGAAATTGTGACCCCGGGGCTTAGGATTTTTTCAAAAAAATCTTTTTCTGCCGGTTAAGTTGTCGAGGGGTGATTTCTTCCATTTCCATTCCCAAACCTTTCAGAGGATCATTTGCAACCGTCTAGCACCATTTTTGAGTGAATTGCCGAAAGTCAGATTTTTTATGAAATTGTGACCCCGGGGCTTAGGATTTTTTCAAAAAAATCTTTTTCTGCCGGTTAAGTTGTTGAGGGTTGATTTCTTTTCCTGTGATAAAAAGCCTTCTGTTTAAACCGCCAAACCTTTCAGGGGATCATTTGGAACCGTTTGGCACCATTTTTGAGTGAATTGCCGAAAGTCAGATTTTTTATGAAATTGTGACCCCGGGGGTTAGGATTTTTTCAAAAAAATCTTTTTCTGCCGGTTAAGTTGTTGAGGGCTGATTTCTTTTCCTGTGATAAAAAGCCTTCTGTTTCAACCGCCAAACCTTTCAGGGGATCATTTGGAACCATTTGGCACCATTTTTGAGTGAATTGCCGAAAGTCAGATTTTTTATGAAATTGCGACCCCGGGGCTTAGGGATTTTTTCAAAAAAATCTTTTTCTGCCGGTTAAGTTGTTGAGGGCTGATTTCTTCTATTTCCATTCCCAAACCTTTCAGAGGATCATTTGCAACCGTTTGGCACAATTTTTGAGTGAATTGCCAAAAGTCAGGTTTTTTATGAAATTGTGACCCCGGGGCTTAGGATTTTTTCAAAAAAATCTTTTTCTGCCGGTTAAGTTGTCGAGGGGTGATTTCTTTTCCTGTGATAAAAAGCCTTTTGTTTCACCCGCCAAACCTTTCAGGGGAGAATTTGGAACCTTTTGGCACAATTTTTGAGTGAATTGCCAAAAGTCAGATTTTTTATGAAATTGTGACCCCGGGGCTTAGGATTTTTTCAAAAAAATCTTTTTCTGCCGGTTAAGTTGTTGAGGGTTGATTTCTTTTCCTGTGATAAAAAGCCTTCTGTTTCAACCGCCAAACCTTTCAGGGGAGAATTTGGAACCTTTTGGCACCATTTTTGAGTGAATTGCCAAAAGTCAGATTTTTTATGAAATTGTGACCCCGGGGCTTAGGATTTTTTCAAAAAAATCTTTTTCTGCCGGTTATGTTGTTGAGGGCTGATTTCTTTTCCTGTGATAAAAAGCCTTCTGTTTCAACCGCCAAACCTTTCAGGGGATCATTTGGAACCGTTTGGCACCATTTTTGAGTGAATTGCCGAAAGTCAGATTTTTTATGAAATTGTGACCCCGGGGCTTAGGATTTTTTCAAAAAAATCTTTTTCTGCCGGTTAAGTTGTCGAGGGGTGATTTCTTTTCCTGTGATAAAAAGCCTTTTGTTTCAACCGCCAAACCTTTCAGGGGAGAATTTGGAACCTTTTGGCACAATTTTTGAGTGAATTGCCAAAAGTCAGATTTTTTATGAAATTGTGACCCCGGGGCTTAGGATTTTTTCAAAAAAATCTTTTTCTGCCGGTTAAGTTGTTGAGGGTTGATTTCTTTTCCTGTGATAAAAAGCCTTCTGTTTCAACCGCCAAACCTTTCAGGGGAGAATTTGGAACCTTTTGGCACAATTTTTGAGTGAATTGCCGAAAGTCAGATTTTTTATGAAACTGTGACCCCGGGGCTTAGGAATTTTCAAAAAAATCTTTTTCTGCCGGTTAAGTTGTCGAGGGGTGATTTCTTCCATTTCCATTCCCAAACCTTTCAGAGGATCGTTTGCAACTGTCTGGCACCATTTTTGAGTGAATTGCCGAAAGTCAGATTTTTTATGAAACTGTGACCCCGGGGCTTAGGATTTTTTCAAAAAAATCTTTTTCTGCCGGTTATGTTGTTGAGGGCTGATTTCTTTTCCTGTGATAAAAAGCCTACTGTTTCAACCGCCAAACCTTTCAGGGGATCATTTGGAACCGTTTGGCACCATTTTTGAGTGAATTGCTGAAAGTCAGATTTTTTATGAAATTGCGACCCCGGGGCTTAGTGATTTTTTCAAAAAAATCTTTTTCTGCCCGTTAAGTTGTCGAGGGCTGATTTCTTCTATTTCCATTCCCAAACCTTTCAGAGGATCATTTGCAACCGTCTGGCACCATTTTTGAGTGAATTGCCGAAAGTCAGATTTTTAATGAAATTGTGACCCCGGGGCTTAGGATTTTTTCAAAAAAATCTTTTTCTGCCGGTTAAGTTGTTGAGGGCTGATTTCTTTTCCTGTGATAAAAAGCCTTCTGTTTCAACCGCCAAACCTTTCAGGGGATCATGTGGAACCGTTTGGCACAATTTTTGAGTGAATTGCCAAAAGTCAGATTTTTTATGAAATTGTGACCCCGGGGCTTAGGATATTTTCAAAAAAATCTTTTTCTGCCGGTTAAGTTGTTGAGGGCTGATTTCTTTTCCTGTGATAAAAAGCCTTCTGTTTCAACCGCCAAACCTTTCAGGGGAGAATTTCGAACCGTTTGGCACCTTTTTTGAGTGAATTGCCGAAAGTCAGAGTTTTTATGAAATTGTGACCCCGGGGCTTAGCATTTTTGCAAAAAAATCTTTTTCTGCCGGTTATGTTGTTGAGGGCTGATTTCTTTTCCTGTGATAAAAAGCGTACTGTTTCAACCGCCAAACCTTTCAGGGGATCATTTGGAACCGTTTGGCACCATTTTTGAGTGAATTGCCGAAAGTCAGATTTTTTATGAAATTGTGACCCCGGGGCTTAGGATTTTTTCAAAAAAATCTTTTTCTGCCGGTTAAGTTGTCGAGGGCTGATTTCTTCTATTTCCATTCCCAAACCTTTCAGAGGATCATTTGCAACCGTTTGGCACAATTTTTGAGTGAATTGCCAAAAGTCAGATTCTTTATGAAATTGTGACCCCGGGGCTTAGGATTTTTTCAAAAAAATCTTTTTCTGCCGGTTATGTTGTTGAGGGCTGATTTCTTTTCCTGTGATAAAAAGCCTACTGTTTCAACCGCCAAACCTTTCAGGGGAGAATTTGGAACCTTTTGGCACAATTTTTGAGTGAATTGCCAAAAGTCAGATTTTTTATGAAATTGTGACCCCGGGGCTTAGGATTTTTTCAAAAAAATCTTTTTCTGCCGCTTAAGTTGTCGAGGGCTGATTTATTCTATTTCCATTCCCAAACCTTTCAGAGGATCATTTGCAACCATATGGCACCATTTTTGAGTGAATTGCCGAAAGTCAGGTTTTTTATGAAATTGTGACCCCGGGGCTTAGGATTTTTTCAAAAAAATCTTTTTCTGCCGGTTAAGTTGTTGAGGGTTGATTTCTTTTCCTGTGATAAAAAGCCTTTTGTTTCAACCGCCAAACCTTTCAGGGGAGAATTTGGAACCTTTTGGCACCATTTTTGAGTGAATTGCCAAAAGTCAGATTTTTTATGAAATTGTGACCCCGGGGCTTAGGATTTTTTCAAAAAAATCTTTTTCTGCCGGTTAAGTTGTTGAGGGTTGATTTCTTTTCCTGTGATAAAAAGCCTTCTGTTTCAACCGCCAAACCTTTCAGGGGAGAATTTGGAACCTTTTGGCACAATTTTTGAGTGAATTGCCGAAAGTCAGATTTTTTATGAAATTGTGACCCCGGGGCTTAGGATTTTTTCAAAAAAATCTTTTTCTGCCGGTTAAGTTGTTGAGGGTTGATTTCTTTTCCTGTGATAAAAAGCCTTCTGTTTCAACCGCCAAACGTTTCAGGGGATCATTTTGAACCGTTTGGCACCATTTTTGAGTGAATTGCCGAAAGTCAGATTTTTTATGAAATTGTGACCCCGGGGCTTAGGATTTTTTCAAAAAAATCTTTTTCTGCCGGTTAAGTTGTCGAGGGGTGATTTCTTCCATTTCCATTCCCAAACCTTTAAGAAGATCATTTGCAACCGTCTGGCACCATTTTTGAGTGAATTGCCGAAAGTCAGATTTTTTATGAAATTGTGACCCCGGGGCTTAGGATTTTTTCAAAAAAATCTTTTTCTGCCGGTTAAGTTGTTGAGGGTTGATTTCTTTTCCTGTGATAAAAAGCCTTCTGTTTAAACCGCCAAACCTTTCAGGGGATCATTTGGAACCGTTTGGCACAATTTTTGAGTGAATTGCCAAAAGTCAGATTTTTTATGAAATTGTGACCCCGGGGCTTAGGATTTTTTCAAAAAAATCTTTTTCTGCCGGTTAAGTTGTTGAGGGCTGATTTCTTTTCCTGTGATAAAAAGCCTTCTGTTTCAACCGCCAAACCTTTCAGGGGATCATTTGGAACCATTTGGCACAATTTTTGAGTGAATTGCCGAAAGTCAGATTTTTTATGAAATTGCGACCCCGGGGCTTAGGGATTTTTTCAAAAAAATCTTTTTCTGCCGGTTAAGTTGTTGAGGGCTGATTGCTTCTATTTCCATTCCCAAACCTTTCAGAGGATCATTTGGAACCGTTTGGCACAATTTTTGAGTGATTTGCCGAAAGTCAGATTTTTTATGAAATTGTGACCCCGGGGCTTAGGATTTTTTCAAAAAAATCTTTTTCTGCCGGTTAAGTTGTTGAGGGTTGATTTCTTTTCCTGTGATAAAAAGCCTTCTGTTTCAACCGCCAAACCTTTCAGGGGAGAATTTGGAACCTTTTGGCACAATTTTTGAGTGAATTGCCGAAAGTCAGATTTTTTATGAAATTGTGACCCCGGGGCTTAGGATTTTTTCAAAAAAATCTTTTTCTGCCGGTTAAGTTGTTGAGGGTTGATTTCTTTTCCTGTGATAAAAAGCCATCTGTTTCGACCGCCAAACCTTTTAGGGGATCATTTTGAACCGTTTGGCACCATTTTTGAGTGAATTGCCGAAAGTCAGATTTTTTATGAAATTGTGACCCCGGGGCTTAGGATTTTTTCAAAAAAATCTTTTTCTGCCGGTTAAGTTGTCGAGGGCTGATTTCTTCTATTTCCATTCCCAAACCCTTCAGAGGATCATTTGTAACCGTTTGGCACAATTTTTGAGTGAATTGCCAAAAGTCAGATTCTTTATGAAATTGTGACCCCGGGGCTTAGGATTTTTTCAAAAAAATCTTTTTCTGCCGGTTAAGTTGTTGAGGGTTGATTTCTTTTCCTGTGATAAAAAGCCTTTTGTTTCAACCGCCAAACCTTTCAGGGGGGAATTTGGAACCTTTTGGCACAATTTTTGAGTGAATTGCCAAAAGTCAGATTTTTTATGAAATTGTGACCCCGGGGCTTAGGATTGTTTCAAAAAAATCTTTTTCTGCCGGTTAAGTTGTTGAGGGTTGATTTCTTTTCCTGTGATAAAAAGCCTTCTGTTTCAACCGCCAAACCTTTCAGGGGAGAATTTGGAACCTTTTGGCACAATTTTTGAGTGAATTGCCGAAAGTCAGATTTTTTATGAAATTGTGACCCCGGGGCTTAGGATTTTTTCAAAAAAATCTTTTTCTGCCGGTTAAGTTGTTGAGGGTTGATTTCTTTTCCTGTGATAAAAAGCCTTCTGTTTCAACCGCCAAACGTTTCAGGGGATCATTTTGAACCGTTTGGCACCATTTTTGAGTGAATTGCCGAAAGTCAGATTTTTTATGAAATTGTGACCCCGGGGCTTAGGATTTTTTCAAAAAAATCTTTTTCTGCCGGTTAAGTTGTCGAGGGGTGATTTCTTCCATTTCCATTCCCAAACCTTTCAGAGGATCATTTGCAACCGTCTAGCACCATTTTTGAGTGAATTGCCGAAAGTCAGATTTTTTATGAAATTGTGACCCCGGGGCTTAGGATTTTTTCAAAAAAATCTTTTTCTGCCGGTTAAGTTGTTGAGGGTTGATTTCTTTTCCTGTGATAAAAAGCCTTCTGTTTAAACCGCCAAACCTTTCAGGGGATCATTTGGAACCGTTTGGCACCATTTTTGAGTGAATTGCCGAAAGTCAGATTTTTTATGAAATTGTGACCCCGGGGGTTAGGATTTTTTCAAAAAAATCTTTTTCTGCCGGTTAAGTTGTTGAGGGCTGATTTCTTTTCCTGTGATAAAAAGCCTTCTGTTTCAACCGCCAAACCTTTCAGGGGATCATTTGGAACCATTTGGCACCATTTTTGAGTGAATTGCCGAAAGTCAGATTTTTTATGAAATTGCGACCCCGGGGCTTAGGGATTTTTTCAAAAAAATCTTTTTCTGCCGGTTAAGTTGTTGAGGGCTGATTTCTTCTATTTCCATTCCCAAACCTTTCAGAGGATCATTTGCAACCGTTTGGCACAATTTTTGAGTGAATTGCCAAAAGTCAGGTTTTTTATGAAATTGTGACCCCGGGGCTTAGGATTTTTTCAAAAAAATCTTTTTCTGCCGGTTAAGTTGTCGAGGGGTGATTTCTTTTCCTGTGATAAAAAGCCTTTTGTTTCACCCGCCAAACCTTTCAGGGGAGAATTTGGAACCTTTTGGCACAATTTTTGAGTGAATTGCCAAAAGTCAGATTTTTTATGAAATTGTGACCCCGGGGCTTAGGATTTTTTCAAAAAAATCTTTTTCTGCCGGTTAAGTTGTTGAGGGTTGATTTCTTTTCCTGTGATAAAAAGCCTTCTGTTTCAACCGCCAAACCTTTCAGGGGAGAATTTGGAACCTTTTGGCACCATTTTTGAGTGAATTGCCAAAAGTCAGATTTTTTATGAAATTGTGACCCCGGGGCTTAGGATTTTTTCAAAAAAATCTTTTTCTGCCGGTTATGTTGTTGAGGGCTGATTTCTTTTCCTGTGATAAAAAGCCTTCTGTTTCAACCGCCAAACCTTTCAGGGGATCATTTGGAACCGTTTGGCACCATTTTTGAGTGAATTGCCGAAAGTCAGATTTTTTATGAAATTGTGACCCCGGGGCTTAGGATTTTTTCAAAAAAATCTTTTTCTGCCGGTTAAGTTGTCGAGGGGTGATTTCTTTTCCTGTGATAAAAAGCCTTTTGTTTCAACCGCCAAACCTTTCAGGGGAGAATTTGGAACCTTTTGGCACAATTTTTGAGTGAATTGCCAAAAGTCAGATTTTTTATGAAATTGTGACCCCGGGGCTTAGGATTTTTTCAAAAAAATCTTTTTCTGCCGGTTAAGTTGTTGAGGGTTGATTTCTTTTCCTGTGATAAAAAGCCTTCTGTTTCAACCGCCAAACCTTTCAGGGGAGAATTTGGAACCTTTTGGCACAATTTTTGAGTGAATTGCCGAAAGTCAGATTTTTTATGAAACTGTGACCCCGGGGCTTAGGAATTTTCAAAAAAATCTTTTTCTGCCGGTTAAGTTGTCGAGGGGTGATTTCTTCCATTTCCATTCCCAAACCTTTCAGAGGATCGTTTGCAACTGTCTGGCACCATTTTTGAGTGAATTGCCGAAAGTCAGATTTTTTATGAAACTGTGACCCCGGGGCTTAGGATTTTTTCAAAAAAATCTTTTTCTGCCGGTTATGTTGTTGAGGGCTGATTTCTTTTCCTGTGATAAAAAGCCTACTGTTTCAACCGCCAAACCTTTCAGGGGATCATTTGGAACCGTTTGGCACCATTTTTGAGTGAATTGCTGAAAGTCAGATTTTTTATGAAATTGCGACCCCGGGGCTTAGTGATTTTTTCAAAAAAATCTTTTTCTGCCCGTTAAGTTGTCGAGGGCTGATTTCTTCTATTTCCATTCCCAAACCTTTCAGAGGATCATTTGCAACCGTCTGGCACCATTTTTGAGTGAATTGCCGAAAGTCAGATTTTTAATGAAATTGTGACCCCGGGGCTTAGGATTTTTTCAAAAAAATCTTTTTCTGCCGGTTAAGTTGTTGAGGGCTGATTTCTTTTCCTGTGATAAAAAGCCTTCTGTTTCAACCGCCAAACCTTTCAGGGGATCATGTGGAACCGTTTGGCACAATTTTTGAGTGAATTGCCAAAAGTCAGATTTTTTATGAAATTGTGACCCCGGGGCTTAGGATATTTTCAAAAAAATCTTTTTCTGCCGGTTAAGTTGTTGAGGGCTGATTTCTTTTCCTGTGATAAAAAGCCTTCTGTTTCAACCGCCAAACCTTTCAGGGGAGAATTTCGAACCGTTTGGCACCTTTTTTGAGTGAATTGCCGAAAGTCAGAGTTTTTATGAAATTGTGACCCCGGGGCTTAGCATTTTTGCAAAAAAATCTTTTTCTGCCGGTTATGTTGTTGAGGGCTGATTTCTTTTCCTGTGATAAAAAGCGTACTGTTTCAACCGCCAAACCTTTCAGGGGATCATTTGGAACCGTTTGGCACCATTTTTGAGTGAATTGCCGAAAGTCAGATTTTTTATGAAATTGTGACCCCGGGGCTTAGGGATTTTTCAAAAAAATCTTTTTCTGCCGGTTATGTTGTTGAGGGCTGATTTCTTTTCCTGTGATAAAAACCCTACTGTTTCAACCGCCAAACCTTTCAGGGGATCGTTTGCAACTGTCTGGCACCATTTTTGAGTGAATTGCCGAAAGTCAGATTTTTTATGAAATTGTGACCCCGGGGCTTAGGATTTTTTCAAAAAAATCTTTTTCTGCCGGTTATGTTGTTGAGGGCTGATTTCTTTTCCTGTGATAAAAAGCCTACTGTTTCAACCGCCAAACCTTTCAGGGGATCATTTGGAACCGTTTGGCACCATTTTTGAGTGAATTGCCGAAAGTCAGATTTTTTATGAAATTGTGACCCCGGGGCTTAGGGATTTTTTCAAAAAAATCTTTTTCTGCCGGTTAAGTTGTCGAGGGGTGATTTTTTCCATTTCCATTCCCAAACCTTTCAGAGGATCCTTTGCAACCGTCTGGCACCATTTTTGAGTGAATTGCCGAAAGTCAGATTTTTTATGAAATTGTGACCCCGGGGCTTGGGATTTTTTCAAAAAAATCTTTTTCTGCCGTTTAAGTTGTTGAGGGCTGATTTCTTCTATTTCCATTCCCAAACCTTTCAGAGGATCATTTGCAACCGTTTGGCACAATTTTTGAGTGAATTGCCAAAAGTCAGATTCTTTATGAAATTGTGACCCCGGGGCTTAGGATTTTTTCAAAAAAATCTTTTTCTGCCGGTTATGTTGTTGAGGGCTGATTTCTTTTCCTGTGATAAAAAGCCTACTGTTTCAACCGCCAAACCTTTCAGGGGATCATTTGGAACCGTTTGGCACCATTTTTGAGTGAATTGCTGAAAGTCAGATTTTTTCTGAAATTGTGACCCCGGGGCTTAGTGATTTTTTCAAAAAAATCTTTTTCTGCCGGTTAAGTTGTCGAGGGCTGATTTCTTCTATTTCCATTCCCAAACCTTTCAGAGGATCATTTGCAACCGTCTGGCACCATTTTTGAGTGAATTGCCGAAAGTCAGATTTTTAATGAAATTGTGACCCCGGGGCTTAGGATTTTTTCAAAAAAATCTTTTTCTGCCGGTTAAGTTGTTGAGGGCTGATTTCTTTTCCTGTGATAAAAAGCCTTCTGTTTCAACCGCCAAACCTTTCAGGGGATCATTTGGAACCGTTTGGCACAATTTTTGAGTGAATTGCCAAAAGTCAGATTTTTTATGAAATTGTGACCCCGGGGCTTAGGATATTTTCAAAAAAATCTTTTTCTGCCGGTTAAGTTGTTGAGGGCTGATTTCTTTTCCTGTGATAAAAAGCCTTCTGTTTCCACTGCCAAACCTTTCAGGGGAGAATTTCGAACCGTTTGGCACCTTTTTTGAGTGAATTGCCGAAAGTCAGATTTTTTATGAAATTGTGACCCCGGGGCTTAGGATTTTTTCAAAAAAATCTTTTTCTGCCGGTTATGTTGTTGAGGGCTGATTTCTTTTCCTGTGATAAAAAGCCTACTGTTTCAACCGCCAACCCTTTCAGGGGATCATTTGGAACCGTTTGGCACCATTTTTGAGTGAATTGCCGAAAGTCAGATTTTTTATGAAATTGTGACCCCGGGGCTTAGGGATTTTTCAAAAAAATCTTTTTCTGCCAGTTATGTTGTTGAGGGCTGATTTCTTTTCCTGTGATAAAAAGCCTACTGTTTCAACCGCCAAACCTTTCAGGGGATCGTTTGCAACTGTCTGGCACCATTTATGAGTGAATTGCCGAAAGTCAGATTTTTTATGAAATTGTGACCCCGGGGCTTAGGATTTTTTCAAAAAAATCTTTTTCTGCCGGTTATGTTGTTGAGGGCTGATTTCTTTTCCTGTGATAAAAAGCCTACTGTTTCAACCGCCAAACCTTTCAGGGGATCATTTGGAACCGTTTGGCACCATTTTTGAGTGAATTGCCGAAAGTCAGATTTTTTATGAAATTGTGACCCCGGGGCTTAGGGATTTTTTCAAAAAAATCTTTTTCTGCCGGTTAAGTTGTCGAGGGGTGATTTTTTCCATTTCCATTCCCAAACGTTTCAGAGGATCATTTGCAACCGTCTGGCACCATTTTTGAGTGAATTGCCGAAAGTCAGATTTTTTATGAAATTGTGACCCCGGGGCTTGGGATTTTTTCAAAAAAATCTTTTTCTGCCGTTTAAGTTGTTGAGGGCTGATTTCTTCTATTTCCATTCCCAAACCTTTCAGAGGATCATTTGCAACCGTTTGGCACAATTTTTGAGTGAATTGCCGAAAGTCAGATTTTTTATGAAATTGTGACCCCGGGGCTTAGGATTTTTTCAAAAAAATCTTTTTCTGCCGGTTATGTTGTTGAGGGCTGATTTCTTTTCCTGTGATAATAAGCCTTCTGTTTCAACCGCCAAACCTTTCAGGGGAGAATTTGGAACCGTTTGGCACCATTTTTGAGTGAATTGCCGAAAGTCAGATTTTTTATGAAATTGTGACCCCGGGGCTTAGGATTTTTTCAAAAAAATCTTTTTCTGCCGGTTAAGTTGTCGAGGGCTGATTTCTTCTATTTCCATTCCCAAACCTTTCAGAGGATCATTTGCAACCGTCTGGCACCATTTTTGAGTGAATTGCCGAAAGTCAGATTTTTTATGAAATTGTGACCCCGGGGCTTAGGATTTTTTCAAAAAAATCTTTTTCTGCCGGTTAAGTTGTTGAGGGCTGATTTCATCTATTTCCATTCCCAAACCTTTCAGAGGATCATTTGCAACCGTCTGGCACCATTTTTGAGTGAATTGCTCAAAGTCAGGTTTTTTATGAAATTGTGACCCCGGGGCTTAGGATTTTTTCAAAAAAATCTTTTTCTGCCGCTTAAGTTGTTGAGGGTTGATTTCTTTTCCTGTGATAAAAAGCCTTCTGTTTCAACCGCCAAACCTTTCAGGGGAGAATTTGGAACCTTTTGGCACAATTTTTGAGTGAATTGCCAAAAGTCAGATTTTTTATGAAATTGTGACCCCGGGGCTTAGGATTTTTTCAAAAAAATCTTTTTCTGCCGGTTAAGTTGTTGAGGGCTGATTTCTTCTATTTCCATTCCCAAACCTTTCAGAGGATCATTTGCAACCGTTTGGCACAATTTTTGAGTGAATTGCCAAAAGTCAGATTCTTTATGAAATTGTGACCCCGGGGCTTAGGATTTTTTCAAAAAAATCTTTTTCTGCCGGTTATGTTGTTGAGGGCTGATTTCTTTTCCTGTGATAAAAAGCCTTCTGTTTCAACCGCCAAACCTTTCAGGGGAGAATTTGGAACCTTTTGGCACAATTTTTGAGTGAATTGCCAAAAGTCAGATTTTTTATGAAATTGTGACCCCGGGGCTTAGGATTTTTTCAAAAAAATCTTTTTCTGCCGGTTAAGTTGTTGAGGGTTGATTTCTTTTCCTGTGATAAAAAGCCTTCTGTTTCAACCGCCAAACCTTTCAGGGGAGAATTTGGAACCTTTTGGCACAATTTTTGAGTGAATTGCCGAAAGTCAGATTTTTTATGAAATTGTGACCCCGGGGCTTAGGATTTTTTCAAAAAAATCTTTTTCTGCCGGTTAAGTTGTTGAGGGTTGATTTCTTTTCCTGTGATAAAAAGCCTTCTGTTTCAACCGCCAAACCTTTCAGGGGAGAATTTGGAACCTTTTGGCACAATTTTTGAGTGAATTGCCAAAAGTCAGATTTTTTATGAAATTGTGACCCCGGGGCTTAGGATTTTTTCAAAAAAATCTTTTTCTGCCGGTTAAGTTGTTGAGGGCTGATTTCTTTTCCTGTGATAAAAAGCCTTCTGTTTCAACCGCCAAACCTTTCAGGGGATCATTTGGAACCATTTGGCACCATTTTTGAGTGAATTGCCGAAAGTCAGATTTTTTATGAAATTGCGACCCCGGGGCTTAGGGATTTTTTCAAAAAAATCTTTTTCTGCCGGTTAAGTTGTTGAGGGCTGATTTCTTCTATTTCCATTCCCAAACCTTTCAGAGGATCATTTGGAACCGTTTGGCACAATTTTTGAGTGAATTGCCGAAAGTCAGATTTTTTATGAAATTGTGACCCCGGGGCTTAGGATTTTTTCAAAAAAATCTTTTTCTGCCGGTTAAGTTGTTGAGGGTTGATTTCTTTTCCTGTGATAAAAAGCCTTCTGTTTCAACCGCCAAACCTTTCAGGGGAGAATTTGGAACCTTTTGGCACAATTTTTGAGTGAATTGCCGAAAGTCAGATTTTTTATGAAATTGTGACCCCGGGGCTTAGGATTTTTTCAAAAAAATCTTTTTCTGCCGGTTAAGTTGTTGAGGGTTGATTTCTTTTCCTGTGATAAAAAGCCATGTGTTTCGACCGCCAAACCTTTTACGGGATCATTTGCAACCGTTTGGCACCATTTTTGAGTGAATTGCCGAAAGTCAGATTTTTTATGAAATTGTGACCCCGGGGCTTAGGATTTTTTCAAAAAAATCTTTTTCTGCCGGTTAAGTTGTCGAGGGCTGATTTCTTCTATTTCCATTCCCAAACCCTTCAGAGGATCATTTGTAACCGTTTGGCACAATTTTTGAGTGAATTGCCAAAAGTCAGATTCTTTATGAAATTGTGACCCCGGGGGTTAGGATTTTTTCAAAAAAATCTTTTTCTGCCGGTTAAGTTGTTGAGGGTTGATTTCTTTTCCTGTGATAAAAAGCCTTTTGTTTCAACCGCCAAACCTTTCAGGGGAGAATTTGGAACCTTTTGGCACAATTTTTGAGTGAATTGCCGAAAGTCAGGTTTTTTATGAAATTGTGACCCCGGGGCTTAGGATTTTTTCAAAAAAATCTTTTTCTGCCGGTTAAGTTGTTGAGGGTTGATTTCTTTTCCTGTGATAAAAAGCCTTCTGTTTCAACCGCCAAACCTTTCAGGGGATCATGTGGAACCGTTTGGCACCATTTTTGAGTGAATTGCCGAAAGTCAGATTTTTTATGAAATTGTGACCCCGGGGCTTGGGATTTTTTCAAAAAAATTTTTTTCTGCCGGTTAAGTTGTCGAGGGGTGATTTCTTCCATTTCTATTCCCAAACCTTTCAGAGGATCGTTTGCAACTGTCTGGCACCATTTTTGAGTGAATTGCCGAAAGTCAGATTTTTTATGAAATTGTGACCCCGGGGCTTAGGATTTTTTCAAAAAAATCTTTTTCTGCCGGTTAAGTTGTTGAGGGCTGATTTCTTTTCCTGTGATAAAAAGCCTACTGTTTCAACCGCCAAACCTTTCAGGGGATCATTTGGAACCGTTTGGCACCATTTTTGCGTGAATTGCTGAAAGTCAGATTTTTTCTGAAATTGTGACCCCGGGGCTTAGGATATTTTCAAAAAAATCTTTTTCTGCCGGTTAAGTTGTTGAGGGCTGATTTCTTTTCCTGTGATAAGAAGCCTTCTGTTTCAACCGCCAAACCTTTCAGGGGATCATTTGGAACCGTTTGGCACAATTTTTGAGTGAATTGCCAAAAGTCAGATTTTTTATGAAATTGTGACCCCGGGGCTTAGGATATTTTCAAAAAAATCTTTTTCTGCCGGTTAAGTTGTTGAGGGCTGATTTCTTTTCCTGTGATAAAAAGCCTTCTGTTCCAACTGCCAAACCTTTCAGGGGAGAATTTCGAACCGTTTGGCACCATTTTTGAGTGAATTGCTGAAAGTCAGATTTTTTTCTGAAATTGTGACCCCGGGGCTTAGGATATTTTCAAAAAAATCTTTTTCTGCCGGTTAAGTTGTTGAGGGCTGATTTCTTTTCCTGTGATAAAAAGCCTTCTGTTCCAACTGCCAAACCTTTCAGGGGAGAATTTCGAACCGTTTGGCACCATTTTTGAGTGAATTGCTGAAAGTCAGATTTTTTTCTGAAATTGTGACCCCGGGGCTTAGGGATTTTTTCAAAAAAACCTTTTTCTGCCGGTTAAGTTGTCGAGGGCTGATTTCTTCTATTTCCATTCCCAAACCTTTCAGAGGATCGTTTGCAACCGTCTGGCACCATTTTTGAGTGAATTGCCGAAAGTCAGATTTTTTATGAAATTGTGAGCCCGGGGCTTAGGATTTTTTCAAAAAATCTTTTTCTGCCGGTTAAGTTGTTGAGGGTTGATTTCTTTTCCTGTGATAAAAAGCCTTCTGTTTCAACCGCCAAACCTTTCAGGGGATCATTTCGAACCGTTTGGCACAATTTTTGAGTGAATTTCCAAAAGTCAGATTTTTTATGAAATTGTGACCCCGGGGCTTAGGATTTTTTCAAAAAAATCTTTTTCTGCCGGTTAAGTTGTTGAGGGTTGATTTCTTTTCCTGTGATAAAAAGCCTTCTGTTTCAACTGCCAAACCTTTCAGGGGAGAATTTCGAACCGTTTGGCACCTTTTTTGAGTGAATTGCCGAAAGTCAGATTTTTTATGAAATTGTGACCCCGGGGCTTAGGGATTTTTTCAAAAAAATCTTTTTCTGCCGGTTAAGTTGTTGAGGGCTGATTTCTTCTATTTCCATTCCCAAACCTTTCAGAGGATCATTTGCAACCGTTTGGCACAATTTTTGAGTGAATTGCCAAAAGTCAGATTTTTTATGAAATTGTGACCCCGGGGCTTAGGATTTTTTCAAAAAAATCTTTTTCTGCCGGTTATGTTGTTGAGGGCTGATTTCTTTTCCTGTGATAAAAAGCCTTCTGTTTCAACCGCCAAACCTTTCAGGGGATCATTTGGAACCGTTTGGCACAATTTTTGAGTGAATTTCCAAAAGTCAGATTTTTTATGAAATTGTGACCCCGGGGCTTAGGATATTTTCAAAAAAATCTTTTTCTGCCGCTTAAGTTGTTGAGGGTTGATTTCTTTTCCTGTGATAAAAAGCCTTCTGTTTCAACCTCCAAACCTTTCAAGGGAGAATTTGGAACCGTTTGGCACCATTTTTGAATGAATTGCCGAAAGTCAGACTTTTTATGAAATTGTGACCCCGGGGCTTAGGGATTTTTTCAAAAAAAATTTTTTTCTGCTGGTTAAGTTGTCGAGGGCTGATTTCTTCTATTTCCATTTCCAAACCTTTCAGAGGATCATTTGCAACCGTTTGTGGATCGAGGGCCCTACCCCCGCTATGTGAAATAAACACACAAGGACACGTGATATAAGGTTAATGGGCAAGAAAAGGCCACAACTTTATTGATTACAGCAGTGAAAAGGTATTGGCTTAGGCATTGGATGACTATAGGAGGTGGGTTTATTCAACAGTAGGTGGAGCCTGTTGATGCTAATCCAACTATAGGCTCACCCCTGATGTCACCGAGGGTCGTGCCATGGCCTCCCGCCAAGCAGGCATCGGACGGAATACACGACCGCCAGATTCCTTTAACGGAATAACCCACGGTAGATAGCATAGGCGATGGCCACACCTAGCCCTTGACACACATGAATCCAATGCCTAACCACCACCCGAGCCGCAAAGGGGCTCGCCGCCAATACCCTCACAGCTGCAACCAATCCCTAATGCTACTAATGACGCTGTCCAACCAGATGTCATTCCCAATGTCTGTTAGATGAACCCAGTCATTCCGGTACATGGCTTGTTCGCCGATCCGGATACGGTCATGATAAATGACTTGGCCATACATAAAGCGTACACAACGGGCTACCGCCCGGTTCAAGAGTTTCCTGGTTTTTTCAATGGCCATACAGCTCTGCGCACCGCGCCAAGAAGGAGGACCAGAACACCATTGTTCTGGGGCACCAGGCCGCGATCGCCTTCAAGTCTCTCTTTATATTCCACAACAAGTCCACGCTTCTCCTATTAGCAAGGTCGTTCTCTCACAAGTGAATGATAAGGATGTCAGGAGGGCCAAACGTGGCTACTCTGTCAATACGCAATGGTATAAGCTCTTCCCAACGCATGCCGCGTCTCGAAAACCAGGAAACTCGCATCCCAGGTGGCAAACCAAAATGATGGGTAAGGCCGCAGCTGACCGCCCGAACGTGGGCCCAATGGACTATACTGTGGCCACAAATCCACACACTTCACCTGGGAACAGCTGAGGACGAAAGGAAAAGGGGAAAACGGGTAAGTAGATTCAACATAGCGGAGGATATACTAGCGGATATACCCTTTATAAGCATTGGATTTCCATCGGCCCATTTCTTTAAACTTGTCCGCAGGCGAGCCCAAGCGCGCAGCAGTTGAGGCAGCGCCGTCCTAAAGGAGTGGGCAGCACAATCCCGGGAAGCTAAACCGCAAGCATCAATAGCTTTGCGGAGTACCCTTGTGAATTGGTGTCTCAATAAGGGGGACCCGTCTTCGTGAATCAAAAGCGGACCTTGGCCAGGCGGTCTGAGGCAAAGATACCGCCTAGTGTCCTTTACCGGGCATGGGCCCTGCTCCCCCAGACGCTGTGAGTTTAAGAAGGACACCCCTACCGGCCTGATCAGTTTTGGATTGACATTTCCGTACCATCATGCTCGTCTCGGACAGCTGCACGTCTTCCATAAGGAGGCCACGCATTAAACCATTTGCGCCACCTTCAACTACAACCTCGCCCACTCTTAGGGCGGCAAAAAAGCGATGGCATATGCTGAGGAAAAGAGGCGGGCCTCAAACCGGGACCAACAGATTGACCTAAGTTTTTTGTTTTGTTTTGTTTTGTTTTTTGCGTATTTGAGAGAGCAACCCGTAAGAAATTGGCTTACGGCCCTCGGCCGGTTGTAACCTGCCCCAGCCTTCGATAGCTCTGCGGATCAGGAAGTCACTGCATGGATCGGAGGAGAACGTGGCCTTAGTGAAGAAGCTAATGACAGCTACATGTATTTTTAAGGTTTTAGGCGCACGTCCTAAGTCATCGAGGTGTGAAAGGTATTGTAGAACGTAGTCAGTGGTGGGCGACACGTTAGGCGAAAGCCCAGATGTCCCAGACCTGAAGCCCAAGAAATCGCACCAGGCCTTCTTGTAAAACCTGATGGTGGAGGGTGCGACAGACGCTAATACTCCCTTAATCACTTTGCGTCTCCAATGTTCCACAGGTGCTCCGGAAAGGGTTCGGGCAACAGCTGTGCTCGAGGTGCCAGCGACCAGAAGTGAGACATCTGAAAGCGAGACAAGGCATCGGCTATATCATTATTGACCCCCGGTATGAATTTGGCTGAAAAAACTATATTGTACTCAAGGCACCGGAGAACGAACAACCACAGGAGGGAGGAGACCCTCTCAGACCGGGATGACTGCCTCGCTAGAATGTTCACCACTGCCAGGTTGTTGGTTCTGAAGCACACTCTGCGATTTTGGAACTCCTCCATCCAGATATGCACGGCCACTACTATTGGAAAAAACTCGAGAAAAGTGAGATCCCGCGTGATGCCCTTGCCCTGCCACCCCGTTGGCCAATGTTGGGCGCATCATCGACCCTTGAAATACAAGCCAAATCCTAGAGAGCCTGCTGCATCCAAGTGGACCTGAAAATCTGAGGACAAGTTAAGGACATCCTGCCATAGGGACACTCCATTATAGTGTTCCCAAAAATGTCGCCCAAACCTCCAGGTCGGCCTTAACTGTCTTTGAAAGACGGACTCTGTGGTGTGGGTGCTTGAGACCCACCGAGAGCCTGGCTAGGCGGGCACAGAAAGGGCGTCCAGGGGAAACCCCTCAACAAGCAAAATTGAAACGGCCTAACAGGGGTTGTATCTGTCTGACTGTATCTGTCTGAAATGGCCTAACAGGGATTGTATCTTTCCTAAGTGTGAGGGTAGCATGAATTAATTCCTTAAGGGTGTCAATCTTCTCTTCCGGTAAGCGGAATGATTGGGCAACTGTATCCAGCTCAATACCCAAATACGTGAGGCACGTAGTCGGACCTTCCATTTTTTCCGGCTGCTAGGGGAACACCCTGGTCCTGAAAAGGCCCCAAGCAGAGAGGCACATTCCCCAGTGTTTGGATTCCCCACGAAAAGAAGTGTGTGACCCCATTGGCGTTAGTTCGGAATCGTAGGGCCCAATCCAAGAAGGTGCTAAATGATTCAAATGCCGAGCAAGCTACTGAGCAGCCCATTGGCATAGCCTTGTCAATGTAATACTTCTCTTGGAATTTGAAACCCAGCAGCCAAAAGTCCTTGGGGTGCACTGGCAAAAGGCGAAAAGCCGATTCTATATCACTTCAATTGAGCAAATTGGTCAAGCAGGCCAGGCACTGTTTAGAACCGCCAGCCTGTGTCTTTCCCTTTTAACTTAAGCCTTTATTACCAGAGGACACTTTAGCCCAGCCGGCCTAGTTCCGTATTGATTAAACCGACCACACTTGGAAAGAAATCAGATTCAAACCACTAATCCCTAATGGCAAATGAAACTGGGATCAATTGTTTATTATTTATGTATTTTAAAAGGGGTCCTCTAGTCCAGCCCCCTACAAGGCAGGAATCTTTTCCCCAATGTGGGGCTCGAACCCACAACTGTGAGATTAAGAGCCTGATGCTCTACTAACTGAGTTAACCCAGCTGCTTCAAATCTATAACAACTCAATAATGGACAGAGTTGTATTACCTTTCCCCCCCAAAAAAGGACGTGAAAGATACTAAACAAACACCGGCCTTTATGAACAAATAACCCAAATCACTTACCATGAATTAATGTATTCAAGTAAACTGTGCTGGGCGTAAGGCAACAAAATTGCAATGAAATAATTAAATTATTATTATTATTATTATTATTATTATTATTATATTATTATTATTATTATTATTAATGAATTCAATTTATTCTATTCTATTCTATTTATTTATTTATTTATTATTTGTTTGTTTGTTTGTTTATTTATTTTTGGTGTGCAGTCGACTGCGTTCGGTTCAATAGACTTGCCCCTAATGACTACGCCCAACTTCGGAAATAAATTGTAGAAAACAAGCTAATTAAAATGACCGTGCCAACATCAATTAATGAATGTATTAGATTAGCTTTGGTTAGTGATTGCTTTGAATTGCAATGAAATAATGCACCAAGCAACACTTGTGCTGTGCTCAGCTGTACCCAGACCAGTGTAACTTCAGTGCAATAAAGCCAAAAAGTACAGAAAAGCTGTGAAAACTCACGAAGACAAGGTTCCTAGTTCAAATATACAACCCCCCCCCACTGGTCACGAGGTTACTATAAAGGGGCACGCCGCCTTTTACTAATATACCCGAAAACTTAAATAAGCTGTATGAAACGTCAGTTGGCTACTATGAAATGATAGATGTATGAGCAGCCACTTGGTTTCTGAAGCACTATATAAATCTTGCCGCAAAGTAACAAACCGAGGAGTGGATGCTGCGGAAAGTAACTGGGACCTAGTCCGGACTGGCTCTGCCCTGGTGCTTACACCCGCCCTTGTTGGTTGAGAGTCACCAGAGAGTGCAACCGAGGTGCCGGGAAGGTCATCCCACTGAGAAGGAGGAGGGCTCTCTGGAACAACCTGAGAATAGGCTCCACTCTCTGGATTGTATCAGGAATGGCATCAGCGGATGGGGGTGGGCTGGGCTTTTGATCGGGAAAACGTTGCTCATAATCATCCATAATTGACCTAAATGCCTTGAGAAAATGGGAAATGGGCTTTTGGTTATAATTCCTTCCACGTAGCCCCCCGTGATGGATTTCCCGTCGCATTTCCAGTCGCATTACGTGCTGTTTCTGATGCGTGCTTTCTTTAGGGCACCATGAGCTGTGTTGTGCTGTGATAAAGTGTAGTTGTTATTTAACGAGTTGGGTTGTTATTTAATATTTATTTATTTATTTTACTTTTTTGTTATTTTATTATTTATTTTATTATTATTCATTAATATTTATTACTTATTATTGTTATTTATCATTATTAATATTTATTTATTACTTTTGCTATTATTATTTGTTGTATTATTTATTTATTTTATTATTACTATCGTTAAAATGATCAATATTATTACCAGCAATCAATTAATCACTTGATTGTAATGTTAATATGTAATTACTGTACAACCAATAGCGTCCACAGTAAGGTAGATAAATTCAATATTAAACAATTGTTATTAGTTCCTCAAGTAACCCCCAATGAAATTGTATCTATAACTTAGTTTTAATATTACTGTTATCAATAGCTCGCCGCCACTGGAGGCAAATGATTAAGCTGAATGTCAGTGAACTGCACTGTTGAAGCTATTTAAAATATAATAAATTGTATTTGCTTCCTCCCTCCTTTATTTATACTGTATATAAATTGCCACTGAGGCAGATGTGCTCAGAAGCTTACTTAATACAATAAATTGAATGATCTGAAGGCATTGAGGAACTGCGAAATGGGTTTGGGTTTATTATTACGACGGTTGCCATCTGCAATGTGTGCTGGTACTGCACCCGTGCGCTTCCTCTTGGGCGCCATGAGCTGCTCTGTGCACTAGTAAAATGCGCCTACTATTTATTTCGTCACTAATTATTTTATTTTATTTTAAATTTAATTTTCATTTATTTATTTATTTATCTATATTTTTAATATTAATTATTATAATTTTTTATTTTTTATAATTATAATTACTTATTATTATTATTTATTATTATTTATTTTTCAAATTTATTTTATTTTATTTTATTACTGTTGTGGTTATTTTTAATTAGTATTAATATCACCAATCAATTAATAGCTTGACTGTAATTAAATGTCAGTATACAATTATTGTGCATCAATAAAGTTCAAAGCACGGTTGATGAATTAATTATTAATCGATAGTATCTCAATTAATAGCCAATGTATTTATAGCTATGAGTAGAAATTACTATTATCAATTGCTCCACGTAACTGCTGACAAAATGAACAAGCTATACGTCACTTAACTGCACCGCTTGTATTTATTTATATTTATTAAATCACAACCCAGCAAGAGTTCAAGCAGCAGCGCTCAGCTACATATTAGCACCTGGCTCCAAGGAACAATCCCATACACAAAGCAACCCCAACTGCAGTCAAACAGAATTAGAAGATAATTGCCTACAATAAAAAGTTGCCCCTTTTAAATGATAGGCAAATCTAGGTGCAAAGCATTGCCAAGTAATCAAACAGAATTGAAAATAACTGCTTACAAGGGGATGCTCAGAAGCTGCAGCCAAATTAAGAGAAAAGGAAATCAATAAGATTGCAGGCCCACACCAGCGGCCCTCTGAAAAGGAGGGGTGAGGTTGCTCTTAAGGGGAAACTTACACCAAACAAAAGAAACTTTGCCAAACAAAGAAAGTAAATTTTTTGCCCACAAGGTCGGCTCAAGACCAGTTGATGGAAATAAAGGTGCTTAAATAGACAAAAGACTGTAATTGGTCAAACTGCTGGTTAGTTAAACTGACAATGCAACTAGAGCTGCTGAACTGCCCGGTGCTTAAAGACAATGCCTCACAATCTGCCGGTCACTCAAAGAACAATCAAGCATGCCCAGCATCTGAAAAAACCTGTCTGGTAACTGTGATGACTCAGTCAAGAAGCAAAGGGAAATCCAAAGATGCCTTATTTTTTATTTATTTATTTATTTTTTAAGGTTAATGTGATGCATCTCTTTCCTGAAAGGGTGGGGGGTGTAGGGAGGGAGGAGGGGTGGAGGGAGGAGAAGGAAAGCGTGGGGGGGGGAGTTTGGAGGGAGGAGGGGTGGAGGGACAAAGAGGGGTGAGGTTTAAGTGCACAATGTATTCCAAGCCCCAGCAGCCTTTAAATTTTACAGTGGGCTCCCGATTTAAGTGGTACCAATGGAAGGGATGGCAGGGTAAATTAAACCCACGCTAGAAGAGTAATAATCAATAAACGGCAGGCACAAACACATGCTGCAAACACACACACATGACTTAAAATTGGAGAAGAGCCCTGAGGATCATTTAGTCCAACCCAAGCAATGCAGAAATATTTAGCTGTCCCATACAGGCTCTCAAGGACAATGGAGGGGGGGAAACACATAAGCACCCTGGCCAACAAATTAAATGTAAGGCAAACCCACTCAGTCACCCAGACCAGCCATGCAATTGGACAGGCAAGGGCAATAGAGGGGAAAACATACAAGCATCCTGGCCAAAATGGAAGGAAAGCGAGGAGACGAGGGAGAAAGAAAGATGGAGCCACACTCACACTCAGACCTCGCTGGGGGCACGTGCTGGGCACAAACAAATCAAGCACCAGGAGTGGGGGGGAATAGAAGGTTAAATGTAGGTTTTTACACGGAAAAGAGAACACAGCAAGGCAAACCTGGATGCCTGGGTTTTTCAAAGCAGTAAAGCAATGAGCGCACGAAAGCCTCTTAAAGTTAAAAGGCATGCAAGGAACCAGACCCCCCCCCCGACTCCAAACCTCATGGCTCTTCTCTGTGATGACTCTCCTAGCTGACTCTCCTCGCTGCAGGACGACGACGACTGAGGAGGAGGCGGAGCTGGAGCCGCAGCATTAAGCTGCTAAACACGCCCCCCGGAGACACCTGGTTGGCTGCCTCCGGTGGGCGTGGGCACCAGCCAGGTGAGGAGGGGCGGGGGCTAAGGCCCCCGGCCAGGGGCGGAGCTCGGGCTCCCGCCCACAACCACTCCCCTCTCTTCCAGGGAGGAGAGTCTTTGGCACCATTTTTGAGTGAATTGCCGAAAGTCAGGTTTCTTATGAAATTGTGACCCCGGGACTTAGGATTTTTTCAAAAAAATCTTTTTCTGCCGGTTAAGTTGTTGAGGGTTGATTTCTTTTCCTGTGATAAAAAGCCTTTTGTTTCAACCGCCAAACCTTTCAGGGGAGAATTTGGAACCTTTTGGCACAATTTTTGAGTGAATTGCCGAAAGTCAGATTTTTTATGAAATTGTGACCCCGGGGCTTAGGATTTTTTCAAAAAAACTTTTTCTGCCGGTTAAGTTGTTGAGGGTTGATTTCTTTTCCTGTGATAAAAAGCCTTCTGTTTCAACCGCCAAACCTTTCAGGGGATCATTTGGAACCGTTTGGCACCATTTTTGAGTGAATTGCCAAAAGTCAGATTTTTTATGAAATTGTGACCCCGGGGCTTAGGATTTTTTCAAAAAAATCATTTTCTGCCGGTTAAGTTGTCGAGGGCTGACTTCTTCTATTTCGATTCCCAAACCTTTCAGAGGATCATTTGCAACTGTCTGGCACCATTTTTGAGTGAATTGCCGAAAGTCAGGTTTTTTATGAAATTGTGACCCCGGGGCTTAGGATTTTTTCAAAAAAATCTTTTTCTGCCGGTTAAGTTGTCGAGGGCTGATTTCTTCTATTTCCATTCCCAAACCTTTCAGAGGATCATTTGCAACCGTCTGGCACCATTTTTGAGTGAATTGCCGAAAGTCAGATTTTTAATGAAATTGTGACCCCGGGGCTTAGGATTTTTTCAAAAAAATCTTTTTCTGCCGGTTAAGTTGTTGAGGGTTGATTTCTTTTCCTGTGATAAAAAGCCTTCTGTTTCAACCGCCAAACCTTTCAGGGGATCACTTGGAACCGTTTGGCACCATTTTTGAGTGAATTGCCGAAAGTCAGATTTTTTATGAAATTGTGACCCCGGGGCTTAGGGATATTTTCAAAAAAATCTTTTTCTGCCGGTTAAGTTGTCGAGGGGTGATTTCTTCCATTTCCATTCCCAAACCTTTCAGAGGATCCTTTGCAACCGTCTGGCACCATTTTTGAGTGAATTGCCGAAAGTCAGATTTTTTATGAAATTGTGACCCCGGGGCATGGGATTTTTTTCAAAAAAATCTTTTTCTGCCGTTTAAGTTGTTGAGGGCTGATTTCTTCTATTTCCTTTCCCAAACCTTTCAGAGGATCATTTGCAACCGTTTGGCACAATTTTTGAGTGAATTGCCGAAAGTCAGATTTTTTATGAAATTGTGACCCCGGGGCTTAGGATATTTTCAAAAAAATCTTTTTCTGCCAGTTAAGTTGTCGAGGGCTGATTTCTTCTATTTCCATTCCCAAACCTTTCAGAGGATCATTTGCAACTGTCTGGCACCATTTTTGAGTGAATTGCCGAAAGTCAGGTTTTTTATGAAATTGTGACCCCGGGGCTTAGGATTTTTTCAAAAAAATATTTTTCAGCCGGTTAAGTTGTTGAGGGCTGATTTCTTTTCCTGTGATAAAAAGCCCTCTGTTTCAACTGCCAAACCTTTCAGGGGAGCATTTGGAACCGTTTGGCACCATTTTTGAGTGAATTGCTGAAAGTCAGATTTTTTATGAAATTGTGACCCCGGGGCTTAGGATTTTTTCAAAAAAATCTGATTCTGCCAGTTAAGTTGTCGAGGGCTGATTTCTTCTATTTTCATTTCCAAACCTTTCAGAGGATCATTTGCAACCGTTTGGCACCATTTTTGAGTGAATTGCCGAAAGTCAGATTTTTTATGAAATTGTGACCCCGGGGCTTAGGATTTTTTCAAAAAAATCTTTTTCTGCCGGTTAAGTTGTTGAGGGTTGATTTCTTTTCCTGTGATAAAAAGCCTTCTGTTTCAACCGCCAAACCTTTCAGGGGATCATTTGGAACCGTTTGGCACAATTTTTGAGTGAATTGCCAAAAGTCAGATTTTTTATGAAATTGTGACCCCGGGGCTTAGGATTTTTTCAAAAAAATATTTTTCTGCCGGTTAAGTTGTCGAGGGCTGATTTCTTCTCTTTCTATTCCCAAACCTTTCAGAGGATCATTTGCAACCGTCTGGCACCATTATTGAGTGAATTGCCGAAAGTCAGATTTTTTATGAAATTGTGACCCCGGGGCTTGGGATTTTTTCAAAAAAATCTTTTTCTGCCGGTTATGTTGTTGAGGGCTGATTTCTTTTCCTGTGATAAAAAGCCTTCTGTTTCAACCGTCAAACCTTTCAGGGGATCATTTGGAACCGTTTGGCACCATTTTTGAATGAATTGCCGAAAGTCAGACTTTTTATGAAATTGTGACCCCGGGGCTTAGGATTTTTTCAAAAAATCTTTTTCTGCCGGCTATGTTGTTGAGGGCTGATTTCTTTTCCTGTGATAAAAAGCCCTCTATTTCAACCGCCAAACCTTTCAGGGGAGAATTTGGAACCGTTTGGCACCATTTTTGAGTGAATTGCTGAAAGTCAGATTTTTTCTGAAATTGTGACCCCGGGGCTTAGGGATTTTTTCAAAAAATCTTTTTCTGCCGGTTAAGATGTCAAGGGCTGATTTCTTCTATTTCCATTCCCAAACCTTTCAGAGGATCATTTGCAACCGTCTGGCACCATTTTTGAGTGAATTGCCGAAAGTCAGATTTTTTATGAAATTGTGACCCCGGGGCTTAGGATTTTTTCAAAAAAATCTTTTTCTGCCGGTTAAGTTGTTGAGGGTTGATTTCTTTTCCTGTGATAAAAAGCCTTCTGTTTCAACTGCCAAACCTTTCAGGGGAGAATTTCGAACCGTTTGGCACCATTTTTGAGTGAATTGCCGAAAGTCAGGTTTTTTATGAAATTGTGACCCCGGGGCTTAGGGATTTTTTCAAAAAAATCTTTTTCTGCCGGTTAAGTTGTTGAGGGATGATTTCTTTTCCTGTGATAAAAAGCCTTCTGTTTCAACCGCCAAACCTTTCAAGGGAGAATTTGGAACCATTTGGCACCATTTTTGAATGAATTGCCGAAAGTAAGACTTTTTATGAAATTGTGACCCCGGGGCTTAGGGATTTTTTCAAAAAAATCTTTTTCTGCCGGTTAAGTTGTCGAGGGCTGATTTCTTCTATTTTCATTTCCAAACCTTTCAGAGGATCATTTGCAACCGTTTGGCACCATTTTTGAGTGAATTGCCGAAAGTCAGATTTTTTATGAAATTGTGACCCCGGGGCTTAGGATTTTTTCAAAAAAATCTTTTTCTGCCGGTTAAGTTGTTGAGGGTTGATTTCTTTTCCTGTGATAAAAAGCCTTCTGTTTCAACCGCCAAACCTTTCAGGGGATCATTTGGAACCGTTTGGCACAATTTTTGAGTGAATTGCCAAAAGTCAGATTTTTTATGAAATTGTGACCCCGGGGCTTAGGATTTTTTCAAAAAAATCTGATTCTGCCAGTTAAGTTGTCGAGGGCTGATTTCTTCTATTTTCATTTCCAAACCTTTCAGAGGATCATTTGCAACCGTTTGGCACCATTTTTGAGTGAATTGCCGAAAGTCAGATTTTTTATGAAATTGTGACTCCGGGGCTTAGGATTTTTTCAAAAAAATCTTTTTCTGCCGCTTAAGTTGTTGAGGGATGATTTCTTTTCCTGTGATAAAAAGCCTTCTGTTTCAACCGCCAAACCTTTCAAGGGAGAATTTGGAACCGTTTGGCACCATTTTTGAATGAATTGCCGAAAGTAAGATTTTTTATGAAATTGTGGCCCCGGGGCTTAGGGATTTTTTCAAAAAAATCTTTTTCTGCCGGTTAAGTTGTCGAGGGCTGATTTCGTGTCCTGTGATAAAAAGCCATCTGTTTCGAGCGCCAAACCTTTCAGGGGAGAATTTGGAACCTTTTGGAACAAGTTTTGAGTGAATTGCCAAAAGTCAGATTTTTTATGAAATTGTGACCCCGGGGCTTGGGATTTTTTCAAAAAAATCTTTTTCTGCCGGTTAAGTTGTTGAGGGCTGATTTCTTTTCCTGTGATAAAAAGCCTTCTGTTTCAACCGCCAAACCTTTCAGGGGATCATTTGGAACCGTTTGGCACCATTTTTGAATGAATTGCCGAAAGTCAGACTTTTTATGAAATTGTGACCCCGGGGCTTAGGATTTTTTCAAAAAATCTTTTTCTGCCGGTTAAGTTGTCGAGGGCTGATTTCTTCTATTTCCATTCCCAAACCTTTCAGAGGATCATTTCCAACCGTCTGGCACCATTTTTGAGTGAATTGCCGAAAGTCAGATTTTTTATGAAATTGTGACCCCGGGGCTTAGGATTTTTTCAAAAAAAACTTTTTCTGCCGGTTAAGTTGTTGAGGGTTGATTTCTTTTCCTGTGATAAAAAGCCTTCTGTTTCAACCGCCAAACCTTTCAGGGGATCATTTGGAACCGTTTGGCACAATTTTTGAGTGAATTGCCAAAAGTCAGATTTTTTATGAAATTGTGACCCCGGGGCTTAGGATTTTTTCAAAAAAATCTGATTCTGCCAGTTAAGTTGTCGAGGGCTGATTTCTTCTATTTTCATTTCCAAACCTTTCAGAGGATCATTTGCAACCGTTTGGCACCATTTTTGAGTGAATTGCCGAAAGTCAGATTTTTTATGAAATTGTGACTCCGGGGCTTAGGATTTTTTCAAAAAAATCTTTTTCTGCCGCTTAAGTTGTTGAGGGATGATTTCTTTTCCTGTGATAAAAAGCCTTCTGTTTCAACCGCCAAACCTTTCAAGGGAGAATTTGGAACCGTTTGGCACCATTTTTGAATGAATTGCCGAAAGTAAGATTTTTTATGAAATTGTGGCCCCGGGGCTTAGGGATTTTTTCAAAAAAATCTTTTTCTGCCGGTTAAGTTGTCGAGGGCTGATTTCGTGTCCTGTGATAAAAAGCCATCTGTTTCGAGCGCCAAACCTTTCAGGGGAGAATTTGGAACCTTTTGGAACAAGTTTTGAGTGAATTGCCAAAAGTCAGATTTTTTATGAAATTGTGACCCCGGGGCTTGGGATTTTTTCAAAAAAATCTTTTTCTGCCGGTTAAGTTGTTGAGGGCTGATTTCTTTTCCTGTGATAAAAAGCCTTCTGTTTCAACCGCCAAACCTTTCAGGGGATCATTTGGAACCGTTTGGCACCATTTTTGAATGAATTGCCGAAAGTCAGACTTTTTATGAAATTGTGACCCCGGGGCTTAGGATTTTTTCAAAAAATCTTTTTCTGCCGGCTATGTTGTTGAGGGCTGATTTCTTTTCCTGTGATAAAAAGCCCTCTATTTCAACCGCCAAACCTTTCAGGGGAGAATTTGGAACCTTTTGGCACAATTTTTGAGTGAATTGCCAAAAGTCAGATTTTTTATGAAATTGTGAGCCCGGGGCTTAGGATTTTTTCAAAAAAATCTTTTTCTGCCGGTTAAGTTGTTGAGGGCTGATTTCTTTTCCTGTGATAAAAAGCCTTCTGTTTCAACCGCCAAACCTTTCAGGGGATCATTTGGAACCGTTTGGCACCATTTTTGAGTGAATTGCTGAAAGTCAGATTTTTTCTGAAATTGTGACCCCGGGGCTTAGGGATTTTTTCAAAAAATCTTTTTCTGCCGGTTAAGATGTCGAGGGCTGATTTCTTCTATTTCCATTCCCAAACCTTTCAGAGGATCATTTGCAACCGTCTGGCACCATTTTTGAGTGAATTGCCGAAAGTCAGATTTTTTATGAAATTGTGAGCCCGGGGCTTAGGATTTTTTCAAAAAAATCTTTTTCTGCCGGTTAAGTTGTTGAGGGTTAATTTCTTTTCCTGTGATAAAAAGCCTTCTGTTTCAACCGCCAAACCTTTCAGGGGATCATTTCGAACCGTTTGGCACCATTTTTGAGTGAATTGCCAAAAGTCAGATTTTTTATGAAATTGTGACCCCGGGGCTTAGGATTTTTTCAAAAAAATCTTTTTCTGCCAGTTAAGTTGAGGGTTGATTTCTTTTCCTGTGATAAAAAGCCTTCTGTTTCAACTGCCAAACCTTTCAGGGGAGAATTTCGAACCGTTTGGCACCTTTTTTGAGTGAATTGCCGAAAGTCAGATTTGTTATGAAATTGTGACCCCGGGGCTTAGGGATTGTTTCAAAAAAATCTTTTTCTGCCGGTTAAGTTGTTGAGGGCTGATTTCTTCTATTTCCATTCCCAAACCTTTCAGAGGATCATTTGCAACCGTTTGGCACAATTTTTGAGTGAATTGCCAAAAGTCAGATTTTTTATGAAATTGTGACACCGGGGCTTAGGATTTTTTCAAAAAAATCTTTTTCTGCCGGTTATGTTGTTGAGGTCTGATTTCTTTTCCTTTGATAAAAAGCCTTCTGTTTCAACTGCCAAACCTTTAAGGGGAGAATTTGGAACCTTTTGGCACAATTTTTGAGTGAATTGCTGAAAGTCAGATTTTTTATGAAATTGTGACCCCGGGGCTTAGGATTTTTTCAAAAAAATATTTTTCTGCCGGTTAAGTTGTCGAGGGCTGATTTCTTCTCTTTCTATTCCCAAACCTTTCAGAGGATCATTTGCAACCGTCTGGCACCATTATTGAGTGAATTGCCGAAAGTCAGATTTTTTATGAAATTGTGACCCCGGGGCTTGGGATTTTTTCAAAAAAATCTTTTTCTGCCGGTTAAGTTGTTGAGGGCTGATTTCTTTTCCTGTGATAAAAAGCCTTCTGTTTCAACCGCCAAACCTTTCAGGGGATCATTTGGAACCGTTTGGCACCATTTTTGAATGAATTGCCGAAAGTCAGACTTTTTATGAAATTGTGACCCCGGGGCTTAGGATTTTTTCAAAAAATCTTTTTCTGCCGGCTATGTTGTTGAGGGCTGATTTCTTTTCCTGTGATAAAAAGCCCTCTATTTCAACCGCCAAACCTTTCAGGGGAGAATTTGGAACCTTTTGGCACAATTTTTGAGTGAATTGCCAAAAGTCAGATTTTTTATGAAATTTTCACCCCGGGTCTTAGGATTTTTTCAAAAAAATCTTTTTCTGCCGGTTAAGTTGTTGAGGGCTGATTTCTTTTCCTGTGATAAAAAGCCTTCTGTTTCAACCGCCAAACCTTTCAGGGGATCATTTGGAACCGTTTGGCACCATGTTTGAGTGAATTGCTGAAAGTCAGATTTTTTCTGAAATTGTGACCCCGGGGCTTAGGGATTTTTTCAAAAAATCTTTTTCTGCCGGTTAAGATGTCGAGGGCTGATTTCTTCTATTTCCATTCCCAAACCTTTCAGAGGATCATTTGCAACCGTCTGGCACCATTTTTGAGTGAATTGCCGAAAGTCAGATTTTTTATGAAATTGTGACCCCGGGGCTTAGGATTTTTTCAAAAAAATCTTTTTCTGCCGGTTAAGTTGTTGAGGGTTGATTTCTTTTCCTGTGATAAAAAGCCTTCTGTTTCAACCGCCAAACCTTTCAGGGGATCATTTCGAACCGTTTGGCACCATTTTTGAGTGAATTGCCAAAAGTCAGATTTTTTATGAAATTGTGACCCCGGGGCTTAGGATTTTTTCAAAAAAATCTTTTTCTGCCAGTTAAGTTGAGGGTTGATTTCTTTTCCTGTGATAAAAAGCCTTCTGTTTCAACCGCCAAACCTTTCAGGGGATCATTTGGAAACGTTTGGCACCATTTTTGAGTGAATTGCTGAAAGTCAGATTTTTTATGAAATTGTGACCCCGGGGCTTAGGGATTGTTTCAAAAAAATCTTTTTCTGCCGGTTAAGTTGTCGAGAGCTGATTTCTTCTATTTCCATTCCCAAACCTTTCAGAGGATCATTTGGAACCGTTTGGCACCATTTTTGAGTGAATTGCCGAAAGTCAGATTTTTTATGAAATTGTGAGCCCGGGGCTTAGGATTTTTTCAAAAAAATCTTTTTCTGCCGGTTAAGTTGTTGAGGGTTGATTTCTTTTCCTGTGATAAAAAGCCTTATGTTTCAACCGCCAAACCTTTCAGGGGATCATTTGGAACCGTTTGGCACAATTTTTGAGTGAATTGCCAAAAGTCAGATTTTTTATGAAATTGTGACCCCGGGGCTTAGGATTTTTTCAAACAAATCTTTTTCTGCCGGTTAAGTTGTTGAGGGTTGATTTCTTTTCCTGTGATAAAAAGCCTTCTGTTTCAACTGCCAAACCTTTCAGGGGAGAATTTCGAACCGTTTGGCACCTTTTTTGAGTGAATTGCCGAAAGTCAGATTTTTTATGAAATTGTGACCCCGGGGCTTAGGGATTTTTTCAAAAAAATCTTTTTCTGCCGGTTAAGTTGTTGAGGGCTGATTTCTTTTCCTGTGATAAAAAGCCTTCTGTTTCAACCGCCAAACCTTTCAGGGGATCATTTGGAACCGTTTGACACCATTTTTGAGTGAATTGCTGAAAGTCAGATTTTTTCTGAAATTGTGACCCCGGGGCTTAGGGATTTTTTCAAAAAAATCTTTTTCTGCCGGTTAAGTTGTCGAGGGCTGATTTCTTCTATTTCCATTCCCAAACCTTTCAGAGGATCATTTGCAACCGTCTGGCACCATTTTTGAGTGAATTGCCGAAAGTCAGATTTTTTATGAAATTGTGACCCCGGGGCTTAGGATTTTTTCAAAAAAATCTTTTTCTGCCGGTTAAGTTGTTGAGGGCTGATTTCTTTTCCTGTGATAAAAAGCCTTCTGTTTCAACCGCCAAACCTTTCAGGGGATCATTTGGAACCGTTTGGCACCATTTTTGAGTGAATTGCTGAAAGTCAGATTTTTTCTGAAATTGTGACCCCGGGGCTTAGGGATTTTTTCAAAAAATCTTTTTCTGCCGGTTAAGATGTCGAGGGCTGATTTCTTCTATTTCCATTCCCAAACCTTTCAGAGGATCATTTGCAACCGTCTGGCACCATTTTTGAGTGAATTGCCGAAAGTCAGATTTTTTATGAAATTGTGAGCCCGGGGCTTAGGATTTTTTCAAAAAAATCTTTTTCTGCCGGTTAAGTTGTTGAGGGTTAATTTCTTTTCCTGTGATAAAAAGCCTTCTGTTTCAACCGCCAAACCTTTCAGGGGATCATTTCGAACCGTTTGGCACCATTTTTGAGTGAATTGCCAAAAGTCAGATTTTTTATGAAATTGTGACCCCGGGGCTTAGGATTTTTTCAAAAAAATCTTTTTCTGCCAGTTAAGTTGAGGGTTGATTTCTTTTCCTGTGATAAAAAGCCTTCTGTTTCAACTGCCAAACCTTTCAGGGGAGAATTTCGAACCGTTTGGCACCTTTTTTGAGTGAATTGCCGAAAGTCAGATTTGTTATGAAATTGTGACCCCGGGGCTTAGGGATTTTTTCAAAAAAATCTTTTTCTGCCGGTTAAGTTGTTCAGGGCTGATTTCTTTTCCTGTGATAAAAAGCCTTCTGTTTCAACTGCCAAACCTTTCAGGGGAGAATTTCGAACCGTTTGGCACCTTTTTTGAGTGAATTGCCGAAAGTCAGATTTTTTATGAAATTGTGACCCCGGGGCTTAGGGATTGTTTCAAAAAAATCTTTTTCTGCCGGTTAAGTTGTTGAGGGCTGATTTCTTCTATTTCCATTCCCAAACCTTTCAGAGGATCATTTGCAACCGTTTGGCACAATTTTTGAGTGAATTGCCAAAAGTCAGATTTTTTATGAAATTGTGACACCGGGGCTTAGGATTTTTTCAAAAAAATCTTTTTCTGCCGGTTATGTTGTTGAGGTCTGATTTCTTTTCCTTTGATAAAAAGCCTTCTGTTTCAACTGCCAAACCTTTAAGGGGAGAATTTGGAACCTTTTGGCACAATTTTTGAGTGAATTGCTGAAAGTCAGATTTTTTATGAAATTGTGACCCCGGGGCTTAGGATTTTTTCAAAAAAATATTTTTCTGCCGGTTAAGTTGTCGAGGGCTGATTTCTTCTCTTTCTATTCCCAAACCTTTCAGAGGATCATTTGCAACTGTCTGGCACCATTATTGAGTGAATTGCCGAAAGTCAGATTTTTTATGAAATTGTGACCCCGGGGCTTGGGATTTTTTCAAAAAAATCTTTTTCTGCCGGTTAAGTTGTTGAGGGCTGATTTCTTTTCCTGTGATAAAAAGCCTTCTGTTTCAACCGCCAAACCTTTCAGGGGATCATTTGGAACCGTTTGGCACCATTTTTGAATGAATTGCCGAAAGTCAGACTTTTTATGAAATTGTGACCCCGGGGCTTAGGATTTTTTCAAAAAATCTTTTTCTGCCGGCTATGTTGTTGAGGGCTGATTTCTTTTCCTGTGATAAAAAGCCCTCTATTTCAACCGCCAAACCTTTCAGGGGAGAATTTGGAACCTTTTGGCACAATTTTTGAGTGAATTGCCAAAAGTCAGATTTTTTATGAAATTTTCACCCCGGGTCTTAGGATTTTTTCAAAAAAATCTTTTTCTGCCGGTTAAGTTGTTGAGGGCTGATTTCTTTTCCTGTGATAAAAAGCCTTCTGTTTCAACCGCCAAACCTTTCAGGGGATCATTTGGAACCGTTTGGCACCATGTTTGAGTGAATTGCTGAAAGTCAGATTTTTTCTGAAATTGTGACCCCGGGGCTTAGGGATTTTTTCAAAAAATCTTTTTCTGCCGGTTAAGATGTCGAGGGCTGATTTCTTCTATTTCCATTCCCAAACCTTTCAGAGGATCATTTGCAACCGTCTGGCACCATTTTTGAGTGAATTGCCGAAAGTCAGATTTTTTATGAAATTGTGACCCCGGGGCTTAGGATTTTTTCAAAAAAATCTTTTTCTGCCGGTTAAGTTGTTGAGGGTTGATTTCTTTTCCTGTGATAAAAAGCCTTCTGTTTCAACCGCCAAACCTTTCAGGGGATCATTTCGAACCGTTTGGCACCATTTTTGAGTGAATTGCCAAAAGTCAGATTTTTTATGAAATTGTGACCCCGGGGCTTAGGATTTTTTCAAAAAAATCTTTTTCTGCCAGTTAAGTTGAGGGTTGATTTCTTTTCCTGTGATAAAAAGCCTTCTGTTTCAACCGCCAAACCTTTCAGGGGATCATTTGGAAACGTTTGGCACCATTTTTGAGTGAATTGCTGAAAGTCAGATTTTTTATGAAATTGTGACCCCGGGGCTTAGGGATTGTTTCAAAAAAATCTTTTTCTGCCGGTTAAGTTGTCGAGAGCTGATTTCTTCTATTTCCATTCCCAAACCTTTCAGAGGATCATTTGGAACCGTTTGGCACCATTTTTGAATGAATTGCCGAAAGTCAGACTTTTTATGAAATTGTGACCCCGGGGCTTAGGATTTTTTCAAAAAATCTTTTTCTGCCGGCTATGTTGTTGAGGGCTGATTTCTTTTCCTGTGATAAAAAGCCCTCTATTTCAACCGCCAAACCTTTCAGGGGAGAATTTGGAACCTTTTGGCACAATTTTTGAGTGAATTGCCAAAAGTCAGATTTTTTATGAAATTGTGAGCCCGGGGCTTAGGATTTTTTCAAAAAAATCTTTTTCTGCCGGTTAAGTTGTTGAGGGCTGATTTCTTTTCCTGTGATAAAAAGCCTTCTGTTTCAACCGCCAAACCTTTCAGGGGATCATTTGGAACCGTTTGGCACCATTTTTGAGTGAATTGCTGAAAGTCAGATTTTTTCTGAAATTGTGACCCCGGGGCTTAGGGATTTTTTCAAAAAATCTTTTTCTGCCGGTTAAGATGTCGAGGGCTGATTTCTTCTATTTCCATTCCCAAACCTTTCAGAGGATCATTTGCAACCGTCTGGCACCATTTTTGAGTGAATTGCCGAAAGTCAGATTTTTTATGAAATTGTGAGCCCGGGGCTTAGGATTTTTTCAAAAAAATCTTTTTCTGCCGGTTAAGTTGTTGAGGGTTAATTTCTTTTCCTGTGATAAAAAGCCTTCTGTTTCAACCGCCAAACCTTTCAGGGGATCATTTCGAACCGTTTGGCACCATTTTTGAGTGAATTGCCAAAAGTCAGATTTTTTATGAAATTGTGACCCCGGGGCTTAGGATTTTTTCAAAAAAATCTTTTTCTGCCAGTTAAGTTGAGGGTTGATTTCTTTTCCTGTGATAAAAAGCCTTCTGTTTCAACTGCCAAACCTTTCAGGGGAGAATTTCGAACCGTTTGGCACCTTTTTTGAGTGAATTGCCGAAAGTCAGATTTGTTATGAAATTGTGACCCCGGGGCTTAGGGATTTTTTCAAAAAAATCTTTTTCTGCCGGTTAAGTTGTTCAGGGCTGATTTCTTTTCCTGTGATAAAAAGCCTTCTGTTTCAACTGCCAAACCTTTCAGGGGAGAATTTCGAACCGTTTGGCACCTTTTTTGAGTGAATTGCCGAAAGTCAGATTTTTTATGAAATTGTGACCCCGGGGCTTAGGGATTGTTTCAAAAAAATCTTTTTCTGCCGGTTAAGTTGTTGAGGGCTGATTTCTTCTATTTCCATTCCCAAACCTTTCAGAGGATCATTTGCAACCGTTTGGCACAATTTTTGAGTGAATTGCCAAAAGTCAGATTTTTTATGAAATTGTGACACCGGGGCTTAGGATTTTTTCAAAAAAATCTTTTTCTGCCGGTTATGTTGTTGAGGTCTGATTTCTTTTCCTTTGATAAAAAGCCTTCTGTTTCAACTGCCAAACCTTTAAGGGGAGAATTTGGAACCTTTTGGCACAATTTTTGAGTGAATTGCTGAAAGTCAGATTTTTTATGAAATTGTGACCCCGGGGCTTAGGATTTTTTCAAAAAAATATTTTTCTGCCGGTTAAGTTGTCGAGGGCTGATTTCTTCTCTTTCTATTCCCAAACCTTTCAGAGGATCATTTGCAACTGTCTGGCACCATTATTGAGTGAATTGCCGAAAGTCAGATTTTTTATGAAATTGTGACCCCGGGGCTTGGGATTTTTTCAAAAAAATCTTTTTCTGCCGGTTAAGTTGTTGAGGGCTGATTTCTTTTCCTGTGATAAAAAGCCTTCTGTTTCAACCGCCAAACCTTTCAGGGGATCATTTGGAACCGTTTGGCACCATTTTTGAATGAATTGCCGAAAGTCAGACTTTTTATGAAATTGTGACCCCGGGGCTTAGGATTTTTTCAAAAAATCTTTTTCTGCTGGCTATGTTGTTGAGGGCTGATTTCTTTTCCTGTGATAAAAAGCCCTCTATTTCAACCGCCAAACCTTTCAGGGGAGAATTTGGAACCTTTTGGCACAATTTTTGAGTGAATTGCCAAAAGTCAGATTTTTTATGAAATTTTCACCCCGGGTCTTAGGATTTTTTCAAAAAAATCTTTTTCTGCCGGTTAAGTTGTTGAGGGCTGATTTCTTTTCCTGTGATAAAAAGCCTTCTGTTTCAACCGCCAAACCTTTCAGGGGATCATTTGGAACCGTTTGGCACCATGTTTGAGTGAATTGCTGAAAGTCAGATTTTTTCTGAAATTGTGACCCCGGGGCTTAGGGATTTTTTCAAAAAATCTTTTTCTGCCGGTTAAGATGTCGAGGGCTGATTTCTTCTATTTCCATTCCCAAACCTTTCAGAGGATCATTTGCAACCGTCTGGCACCATTTTTGAGTGAATTGCCGAAAGTCAGATTTTTTATGAAATTGTGACCCCGGGGCTTAGGATTTTTTCAAAAAAATCTTTTTCTGCCGGTTAAGTTGTTGAGGGTTGATTTCTTTTCCTGTGATAAAAAGCCTTCTGTTTCAACCGCCAAACCTTTCAGGGGATCATTTCGAACCGTTTGGCACCATTTTTGAGTGAATTGCCAAAAGTCAGATTTTTTATGAAATTGTGACCCCGGGGCTTAGGATTTTTTCAAAAAAATCTTTTTCTGCCAGTTAAGTTGAGGGTTGATTTCTTTTCCTGTGATAAAAAGCCTTCTGTTTCAACCGCCAAACCTTTCAGGGGATCATTTGGAAACGTTTGGCACCATTTTTGAGTGAATTGCTGAAAGTCAGATTTTTTATGAAATTGTGACCCCGGGGCTTAGGGATTGTTTCAAAAAAATCTTTTTCTGCCGGTTAAGTTGTCGAGAGCTGATTTCTTCTATTTCCATTCCCAAACCTTTCAGAGGATCATTTGGAACCGTTTGGCACCATTTTTGAGTGAATTGCCGAAAGTCAGATTTTTTATGAAATTGTGAGCCCGGGGCTTAGGATTTTTTCAAAAAAATCTTTTTCTGCCGGTTAAGTTGTTGAGGGTTGATTTCTTTTCCTGTGATAAAAAGCCTTATGTTTCAACCGCCAAACCTTTCAGGGGATCATTTGGAACCGTTTGGCACAATTTTTGAGTGAATTGCCAAAAGTCAGATTTTTTATGAAATTGTGACCCCGGGGCTTAGGATTTTTTCAAACAAATCTTTTTCTGCCGGTTAAGTTGTTGAGGGTTGATTTCTTTTCCTGTGATAAAAAGCCTTCTGTTTCAACTGCCAAACCTTTCAGGGGAGAATTTCGAACCGTTTGGCACCTTTTTTGAGTGAATTGCCGAAAGTCAGATTTTTTATGAAATTGTGACCCCGGGGCTTAGGGATTTTTTCAAAAAAATCTTTTTCTGCCGGTTAAGTTGTTGAGGGCTGATTTCTTTTCCTGTGATAAAAAGCCTTCTGTTTCAACCGCCAAACCTTTCAGGGGATCATTTGGAACCGTTTGACACCATTTTTGAGTGAATTGCTGAAAGTCAGATTTTTTCTGAAATTGTGACCCCGGGGCTTAGGGATTTTTTCAAAAAAATCTTTTTCTGCCGGTTAAGTTGTCGAGGGCTGATTTCTTCTATTTCCATTCCCAAACCTTTCAGAGGATCATTTGCAACCGTCTGGCACCATTTTTGAGTGAATTGCCGAAAGTCAGATTTTTTATGAAATTGTGACCCCGGGGCTTAGGATTTTTTCAAAAAAATCTTTTTCTGCCGGTTAAGTTGTTGAGGGCTGATTTCTTTTCCTGTGATAAAAAGCCTTCTGTTTCAACCGCCAAACCTTTCAGGGGATCATTTGGAACCGTTTGGCACAAGTTTTGAGTGAATTGCCAAAAGTCAGATTTTTTATGAAATTGTGACCCCGGGGCTTAGGATATTTTCAAAAAAATCTTTTTCTGCCGGTTAAGTTGTTCAGGGCTGATTTCTTTTCCTGTGATAAAAAGCCTTCTGTTTCAACTGCCAAACCTTTCAGGGGAGAATTTCGAACCGTTTGGCACCTTTTTTGAGTGAATTGCCGAAAGTCAGATTTTTTATGAAATTGTGACCCCGGGGCTTAGGGATTGTTTCAAAAAAATCTTTTTCTGCCGGTTAAGTTGTTGAGGGCTGATTTCTTCTATTTCCATTCCCAAACCTTTCAGAGGATCATTTGCAACCGTTTGGCACAATTTTTGAGTGAATTGCCAAAAGTCAGATTTTTTATGAAATTGTGACACCGGGGCTTAGGATTTTTTCAAAAAAATCTTTTTCTGCCGGTTATGTTGTTGAGGTCTGATTTCTTTTCCTTTGATAAAAAGCCTTCTGTTTCAACCGCCAAACCTTTAAGGGGAGAATTTGGAACCTTTTGGCACAATTTTTGAGTGAATTGCTGAAAGTCAGATTTTTTATGAAATTGTGACCCCGGGGCTTAGGATTTTTTAAAAAAAATATTTTTCTGCCGGTTAAGTTGTCGAGGGCTGATTTCTTCTCTTTCTATTCCCAAACCTTTCAGAGGATCATTTGCAACCGTCTGGCACCATTATTGAGTGAATTGCCGAAAGTCAGATTTTTTATGAAATTGTGACCCCGGGGCTTGGGATTTTTTCAAAAAAATCTTTTTCTGCCGGTTAAGTTGTTGAGGGCTGATTTCTTTTCCTGTGATAAAAAGCCTACTGTTTCAACCGCCAAACCTTTCAGGGGATCATTTGGAACCGTTTGGAACCATTTTTGAATGAATTGCCGAAAGTCAGACTTTTTATGAAATTGTGACCCCGGGGCTTAGGATTTTTTCAAAAAATCTTTTTCTGCCGGCTATGTTGTTGAGGGCTGATTTCTTTTCCTGTGATAAAAAGCCCTCTATTTCAACCGCCAAACCTTTCAGGGGAGAATTTGGAACCTTTTGGCACCATTTTTGAGTGAATTGCCAAAAGTCAGATTTTTTATGAAATTGTGAGCCCGGGGCTTAGGATTTTTTCAAAAAAATCTTTTTCTGCCGGTTAAGTTGTTGAGGGCTGATTTCTTTTACTGTGATAAAAAGCCTTCTGTTTCAACCGCCAAACCTTTCAGAGGATCATTTGCAACCGTCTGGCACCATTTTTGAGTGAATTGCCGAAAGTCAGATTTTCTATGAAATTGTGAGCCCGGGGCTTAGGATTTTTTCAAAAAAATCTTTTTTTGCCGGTTAAGTTGTTGAGGGTTGATTTCTTTTCCTGTGATAAAAAGCCTTCTGTTTCAACCGCCAAACCTTTCAGGGGATCATTTGGAACCGTTTGGCACCATTTTTGAGTGAATTGCCAAAAGTCAGATTTTTTATGAAATTGTGAGCCCGGGGCTTAGGATTTTTTCAAAAAAATCTTTTTCTGCCGGTTAAGTTTTTGAGGGCTGATTTCTTTTCCTGTGATAAAATGCCTTCTGTTTCAACCGCCAAACCTTTCAGGGGATCATTTGGAACCGTTTGGCACAAGTTTTGAGTGAATTGCCAAAAGTCAGATTTTTTATGAAATTGTGACCCCGGGGCTTAGGATATTTTCAAAAAAATCTTTTTCTGCCGGTTAAGTTGTTCAGGGCTGATTTCTTTTCCTGTGATAAAAAGCCTTCTGTTTCAACTGCCAAACCTTTCAGGGGAGAATTTCGAACCGTTTGGCACCTTTTTTGAGTGAATTGCCGAAAGTCAGATTTTTTATGAAATTGTGACCCCGGGGCTTAGGGATTGTTTCAAACAAATCTTTTTCTGCCGGTTAAGTTGTTGAGGGCTGATTTCTTCTATTTCCATTCCCAAACTTTCAGAGGATCATTTGCAACCGTTTGGCACCATTTTTGAGTGAATTGCCAAAAGTCAGATTTTTTATGAAATTGTGACACCGGGGCTTAGGATTTTTTCAAAAAAATCTTTTTCTGCCGGTTAAGTTGTTGAGAGCTGATTTCTTTTCCTGTGATAAAAAGCCTTCTGTTTCAACCGCCAAACCTTTCAGGGGATCATTTGGAACCGTTTGGCACCATTTTTGAGTGAATTGCTGAAAGTCAGATTTTTTCTGAAATTGTGACCCCGGGGCTTAGGGATTTTTTCAAAAAATCTTTTTCTGCCGGTTAAGATGTCGAGGGCTGATTTCTTCTATTTCCATTCCCAAACCTTTCAGAGGATCATTTGCAACCGTCTGGCACCATTTTTGAGTGAATTGCCGAAAGTCAGATTTTTTATGAAATTGTGAGCCCGGGGCTTAGGATTTTTTCAAAAAAATCTTTTTCTGCCGGTTAAGTTGTTGAGGGCTGATTTCTTTTCCTGTGATAAAAAGCCTTCTGTTTCAACCGCCAAACCTTTCAGGGGATCATTTGGAACCGTTTGGCACAAGTTTTGAGTGAATTGCCAAAAGTCAGATTTTTTATGAAAGTGTGACCCCGGGGCTTAGGATATTTTCAAAAAAATCTTTTTCTGCCGGTTAAGTTGTTGAGGGCTGATTTCTTTTCCTGTGATAAAAAGCCTTCTGTTTCAACCGCCAAACCTTTCAGGGGATCATTTGGAAACGTTTGGCACCATTTTTGAGTGAATTGCTGAAAGTCAGATTTTTTATGAAATTGTGACCCCGGGGGTTAGGGATTGTTTCAAAAAAATCTTTTCATGCCGGTTAAGTTGTCGAGAGCTGATTTCTTCTATTTCCATTCCCAAACCTTTCAGAGGATCATTTGGAACCGTTTGGCACAAGTTTTGAGTGAATTGCCAAAAGTCAGATTTTTTTATGAAATTGTGACCCCGGGGCTTAGGATTTGTTCAAAAAAATCTTTTTCTGCCGGTTAAGTTGTTGAGGGTTGATTTCTTTTCCTGTGAAAAAAGCCTTCTGTTTCAACTGCCAAACCTTTCAGGGGAGAATTTCGAACCGTTTGGCACCTTTTCTGAGTGAATTGCCGAAAGTCAGATTTTTTATGAAATTGTGACCCCGGGGCTTAGGGATTTTTTCAAAAAAAGCTTTTTCTGCCGGTTAAGTTGTTGAGAGCTGATTTCTTTTCCTGTGATAAAAAGCCTTCTGTTTCAACCGCCAAACCTTTCAGGGGATCATTTGGAACCGTTTGACACCATTTTTGAGTGAATTGCTGAAAGTCAGATTTTTTCTGAAATTGTGACCCCGGGGCTTAGGGATTTTTTCAAAAAAATCTTTTTCTGCCGGTTAAGTTGTCGAGGGCTGATTTCTTCTATTTCCATTCCCAAACCTTTCAGAGGATCATTTGCAACCGTCTGGCACCATTTTTGAGTGAATTGCCGAAAGTCAGATTTTTTATGAAATTGTGACCCCGGGGCTTAGGATTTTTTCAAAAAAATCTTTTTCTGCCGGTTAAGTTGTTGAGGGCTGATTTCTTTTCCTGTGATAAAAAGCCTTCTGTTTCAACCGCCAAACCTTTCAGGGGATCATTTGGAACGGTTTGGCACAAGTTTTGAGTGAATTGCCAAAAGTCAGATTTTTTATGACATTGTGACCACGGGGCTTAGGATATTTTCAAAAAAATCTTTTTCTGCCGGTTAAGTTGTTGAGGGCTGATTTCTTTTCCTGTGATAAAAAGCCTTCTGTTTCAACCGCCAAACCTTTCAGGGGATCATTTGGAACCGTTTGACACCATTTTTGAGTGAATTGCTGAAAGTCAGATTTTTTATGAAATTGTGACCCCGGGGCTTAGGGATTGTTTCAAAAAAATCTTTTTCTGCCGGTTAAGTTGTCGAGGGCTGATTTCTTCTATTTCCATTCCCAAACCTTTCAGAGGATCATTTGCAACCGTCTGGCACCATTTTTGAGTGAATTGCCGAAAGTCAGATTTTTTATGAAATTGTGACCCCGGGGCTTAGGATTTTTTCAAAAAAATCTTTTTCTGCCGGTTAAGTTGTTGAGGGCTGATTTCTTCTATTTCCATTCCCAAACCTTTCAGAGGATCATTTGCAACCGTTTGGCACAATTTTTGAGTGAATTGCCAAAAGTCAGATTTTTTATGAAATTGTGACACCGGGGCTTAGGATTTTTTCAAAAAAATCTTTTTCTGCCGGTTATGTTGTTGAGGTCTGATTTCTTTTCCTTTGATAAAAAGCCTTCTGTTTCAACCGCCAAACCTTTAAGGGGAGAATTTGGAACCTTTTGGCACAATTTTTGAGTGAATTGCTGAAAGTCAGATTTTTTATGAAATTGTGACCCCGGGGCTTAGGATTTTTTCAAAAAATCTTTTTCTGCCGGCTATGTTGTTGAGGGCTGATTTCTTTTCCTGTGATAAAAAGCCCTCTATTTAAACCGCCAAACCTTTCAGGGGAGAATTTGGAACCTTTTGGCACAATTTTTGAGTGAATTGCCAAAAGTCAGATTTTTTATGAAATTGTGAGCCCGGGGTTTAGGATTTTTTCAAAAAAATCTTTTTCTGCCGGTTAAGTTGTTGAGGGCTGATTTCTTTTCCTGTGATAAAAAGCCTTCTGTTTCAACCGCCAAACCTTTCAGGGGATCATTTTAACCGTTTGGCACCAGTTTTGAGTGAATTGCTGAAAGTCAGTTTTTTTCTGAAATTGTGACCCCGGGGCTTAGGGATTTTTTCAAAAAATCTTTTTCTGCCGGTTAAGATGTCGAGGGTTGATTTCTTCTATTTCCATTCCCAAACCTTTCAGAGGATCATTTGCAACCGTCTGGCACCATTTTTGAGTGAATTGCCGAAAGTCAGATTTTTTATGAAATTGTGAGCCCGGGGCTTAGGATTTTTTCAAAAAAATCTTTTTCTGCCGGTTAAGTTGTTGAGGGTTGATTTCTTTTCCTGTGATAAAAAGCCTTCTGTTTCAACCGCCAAACCTTTCAGGGGAGAATTTGGAACCTTTTGGCACCATTTTTGAGTGAATTGCCAAAAGTCAGATTTTTTTATGAAATTGTGACCCCGGGGCTTAGGATTTGTTCAAAAAAATCTTTTTCTGCCGGTTAAGTTGTTGAGGGTTGATTTCTTTTCCTGTGATAAAAAGCCTTCTGTTTCAACTGCCAAACCTTTCAGGGGAGAATTTCGAACCGTTTGGCACCTTTTTTGAGTGAATTGCCGAAAGTCAGATTTTTTATGAAATTGTGACCCCGGGGCTTAGGGATTTTTTCAAAAAAATCTTTTTCTGCCGGTTAAGTTGTTGAGAGCTGATTTCTTTTCCTGTGATAAAAAGCCTTCTGTTTCAACCGCCAAACCTTTCAGGGGATCATTTGGAACCGTTTGACACCATTTTTGAGTGAATTGCTGAAAGTCAGATTTTTTCTGAAATTGTGACCCCGGGGCTTAGGGATTTTTTCAAAAAAATCTTTTTCTGCCGGTTAAGTTGTCGAGGGCTGATTTCTTCTATTTCCATTCCCAAACCTTTCAGAGGATCATTTGCAACCGTCTGGCACCATTTTTGAGTGAATTGCCGAAAGTCAGATTTTTTATGAAATTGTGACCCCGGGGCTTAGGATTTTTTCAAAAAAATCTTTTTCTGCCGGTTAAGTTGTTGAGGGCTGATTTCTTTTCCTGTGATAAAAAGCCTTCTGTTTCAACCGCCAAACCTTTCAGGGGATCATTTGGAACCGTTTGGCACAAGTTTTGAGTGAATTGCCAAAAGTCAGATTTTTTATGAAATTGTGACCCCGGGGCTTAGGATATTTTCAAAAAAATCTTTTTCTGCCGGTTAAGTTGTTGAGGGCTGATTTCTTTTCCTGTGATAAAAAGCCTTCTGTTTCAACCGCCAAACCTTTCAGGGGATCATTTGGAAACGTTTGGCACCATTTTTGAGTGAATTGCTGAAAGTCAGATTTTTTATGAAATTGTGACCCCGGGGCTTAGGGATTGTTTCAAAAAAATCTTTTCATGCCGGTTAAGTTGTCGAGAGCTGATTTCTTCTATTTCCATTCCCAAACCTTTCAGAGGATCATTTGGAACCGTTTGGCACAAGTTTTGAGTGAATTGCCAAAAGTCAGATTTTTTTATGAAATTGTGACCCCGGGGCTTAGGATTTGTTCAAAAAAATCTTTTTCTGCCGGTTAAGTTGTTGAGGGTTGATTTCTTTTCCTGTGATAAAAAGCCTTCTGTTTCAACTGCCAAACCTTTCAGGGGAGAATTTCGAACCGTTTGGCACCTTTTTTGAGTGAATTGCCGAAAGTCAGATTTTTTATGAAATTGTGACCCCGGGGCTTAGGGATTTTTTCAAAAAAAGCTTTTTCTGCCGGTTAAGTTGTTGAGAGCTGATTTCTTTTCCTGTGATAAAAAGCCTTCTGTTTCAACCGCCAAACCTTTCAGGGGATCATTTGGAACCGTTTGACACCATTTTTGAGTGAATTGCTGAAAGTCAGATTTTTTCTGAAATTGTGACCCCGGGGCTTAGGGATTTTTTCAAAAAAATCTTTTTCTGCCGGTTAAGTTGTCGAGGGCTGATTTCTTCTATTTCCATTCCCAAACCTTTCAGAGGATCATTTGCAACCGTCTGGCACCATTTTTGAGTGAATTGCCGAAAGTCAGATTTTTTATGAAATTGTGACCCCGGGGCTTAGGATTTTTTCAAAAAAATCTTTTTCTGCCGGTTAAGTTGTTGAGGGCTGATTTCTTTTCCTGTGATAAAAAGCCTTCTGTTTCAACCGCCAAACCTTTCAGGGGATCATTTGGAACGGTTTGGCACAAGTTTTGAGTGAATTGCTGAAAGTCAGATTTTTTATGAAATTGTGACCCCGGGGCTTAGGATATTTTCAAAAAAATCTTTTTCTGCCGGTTAAGTTGTTGAGGGCTGATTTCTTTTCCTGTGATAAAAAGCCTTCTGTTTCAACCGCCAAACCTTTCAGGGGATCATTTGGAACCGTTTGACACCATTTTTGAGTGAATTGCTGAAAGTCAGATTTTTTATGAAATTGTGACCCCGGGGCTTAGGGATTGTTTCAAAAAAATCTTTTTCTGCCGGTTAAGTTGTCGAGGGCTGATTTCTTCTATTTCCATTCCCAAACCTTTCAGAGGATCATTTGCAACCGTCTGGCACCATTTTTGAGTGAATTGCCGAAAGTCAGATTTTTTATGAAATTGTGACCCCGGGGCTTAGGATTTTTTCAAAAAAATCTTTTTCTGCCGGTTAAGTTGTTGAGGGCTGATTTCTTTTCCTGTGATAAAAAGCCTTCTGTTTCAACCGCCAAACCTTTCAGGGGATCATTTGGAACCGTTTGGCACAAGTTTTGAGTGAATTGCCAAAAGTCAGATTTTTTATGAAATTGTGACCCCGGGGCTTAGGATATTTTCTTAAAAATCTTTTTCTGCCGGTTAAGTTGTTCAGGGCTGATTTCTTTTCCTGTGATAAAAAGCCTTCTGTTTCAACTGCCAAACCTTTCAGGGGAGAATTTCGAACCGTTTGGCAGCTTTTTTGAGTGAATTGCCGAAAGTCAGATTTTTTATGAAATTGTGACCCCGGGGCTTAGGGATTGTTTCAAAAAAATCTTTTTCTGCCGGTTAAGTTGTTGAGGGCTGATTTCTTCTATTTCCATTCCCAAACCTTTCAGAGGATCATTTGCAACCGTTTGGCACAATTTTTGAGTGAATTGCCAAAAGTCAGATTTTTTATGAAATTGTGACACCGGGGCTTAGGATTTTTTCAAAAGAATCTTTTTCTGCCGGTTATGTTGTTGAGGTCTGATTTCTTTTCCTTTGATAAAAAGCCTTCTGTTTCAACCGCCAAACCTTTAAGGGGAGAATTTGGAACCTTTTGGCACAATTTTTGAGTGAATTGCCAAAAGTCAGATTTTTTATGAAATTGTGAGCCCGGGGCTTAGGATTTTTTTTAAAAAATATTTTTCTGCCGGTTAAGTTGTTGAGGGCTGATTTCTTTTCCTGTGATAAAAAGCCTTCTGTTTCAACCGCCAAACCTTTCAGGGGATCATTTGGAAACGTTTGGCACCATTTTTGAGTGAATTGCTGAAAGTCAGATTTTTTATGAAATTGTGACCCCGGGGCTTAGGGATTTTTTCAAAAAAATCTTTTTCTGCCGGTTAAGTTGTCGAGAGCTGATTTCTTCTATTTCCATTCCCAAACCTTTCAGAGGATCATTTGGAACCGTTTGGCACCATTTTTGAGTGAATTGCCGAAAGTCAGATTTTTTATGAAATTGTGAGCCCGGGGCTTAGGATTTTTTCAAAAAAATCTTTTTCTGCCGGTTAAGTTGTTGAGGGTTGATTTCTTTTCCTGTGATAAAAAGCCTTATGTTTTAACCGCCAAACCTTTCAGGGGATCATTTGGAACCGTTTGGCACAATTTTTGAGTGAATTGCCAAAAGTTAGATTTTTTATGAAATTGTGACCCCGGGGCTTAGGATTTTTTCAAAAAAATCTTTTTCTGCCGGTTAAGTTGTTGAGGGTTAATTTCTTTTCCTGTGATAAAAAGCCTTCTGTTTCAACTGCCAAACCTTTCAGGGGAGAATTTCGAACCGTTTGGCACCTTTTTTGAGTGAATTGCCGAAAGTCAGATTTTTTATGAAATTGTGACACCGGGGCTTAGGGATTTTTTAAAAAAAATCTTTTTCTGCCGGTTAAGTTGTCGAGGGCTGATTTCTTCTATTTCCATTCCCAAACCTTTCAGAGGATCATTTGCAACCGTTTGGCACCATTTTTGAGTGAATTGCCAAAAGTCAGATTTTTTATGAAATTGTGACCCCGGGGCTTAGGATTTTTTCAAAAAAATCTTTTTCTGCCGGTTATGTTGTTGAGGGCTGATTTCTTTTCCTGTGATAAAAAGCCTTCTGTTTCAACCGCCAAACCTTTCAGGGGATCATTTGGAACCGTTTGGCACCATTTTTGAATGAATTGCCGAAAGTCAGACTTTTTATGAAATTGTGAGCCCGGGGCTTAGGGATTTTTTCAAAAAAATCTTTTTCTGCCGGTTAAGGTGTCGAGGGGTGATTTCGTGTCCTGTGATAAAAAGCCATCTGTTTCGACCGCCAAACCTTTCAGGGGAGAATTTGGAACCTTTTGGCACAATTTTTGAGTGAATTGCTGAAAGTCAGATTTTTTATGAAATTGTGACCCCGGGGCTTAGGATTTTTTCAAAAAAATCTTTTTCTGCCGGTTAAGTTGTCGAGGGCTGATTTCGTGTCCTGTGATAAAAAGCCATCTGTTTCGAGCGCCAAACCTTTCAGGGGAGAATTTGGAACCTTTTGGAACAAGTTTTGAGTGAATTGCCAAAAGTCAGATTTTTTATGAAATCGTGACTCCGGGGCTTAGGATTTTTTCAAAAAAATCTTTTTCTGCCGGTTAAGTTGTCGAGGGCTGATTTCTTCTATTTCCATTACAAAACCTTTCAGAGGATCATTTGCAACCGTCTGGCACCATTTTTGAGTGAATTGCCGAAAGTCAGATTTTTTATGAAATTGTGACCCCGGGGCTTAGGGATTTTTTCAAAAAAATCTTTTTCTGCCGCTTAAGTTGTCGAGGGCTGATTTCTTCTATTTCCATTCCCAAACCTTTCAGAGGATCATTTCCAACCGTCTGGCACCATTTTTGAGTGAATTGCCGAAAGTCAGATTTTTTATGAAATTGTGACCCCGGGGCTTAGGATTTTTTCAAAAAAATCTTTTTCTGCCGGTTAAGTTGTTGAGGGTTGATTTCTTTTCCTGTGATAAAAAGCCTTCTGTTTTAACCGCCAAACCTTTCAGGGGGTCATTTTAACCGTTTGGCACAATTTTTGAGTGAATTGCCAAAAGTCAGATTTTTTATGAAATTGTGACCCCGGGGCTTAGGATTTTTTCAAAAAAATCTGATTCTGCCAATTAAGTTGTCGAGGGCTGATTTCTTCTATTTTCATTTCCAAACCTTTCAGAGGATCATTTGCAACCGTTTGGCACCATTTTTGAGTGAATTGCCGAAAGTCAGATTTTTTATGAAATTGTGACTCCGGGGCTTAGGATTTTTTCAAAAAAATCTTTTTCTGCCGCTTAAGTTGTTGAGGGATGATTTCTTTTCCTGTGATAAAAAGCCTTCTGTTTCAACCGCCAAACCTTTCAAGGGAGAATTTGGAACCGTTTGGCACCATTTTTGAATGAATTGCCGAAAGTCAGACTTTTTATGAAATTGTGACCCCGGGGCTTAGGATTTCTTCAAAAAAATCTTTTTCTGCCGGTTAAGTTGTTGAGGGTTGATTTCTTTTCCTGTGATAAAAAGCCTTCTGTTTCAACCGCCAAACCTTTCAGGGGGTCATTTGGAACCGTTTGGCACCATTTTTGAGTGAATTGCCGAAAGTCAGATTTTTTATGAAATTGTGACCCCGGGGCTTAGGATTTTTTCAAAAAAATCTTTTTCTGCCGGTTAAGTTGTCGAGAGCTGATTTCTTCTATTTCCATTCCCAAACCTTTCAGAGGATCATTTGGAACCGTTTGGCACCATTTTTGAGTGAATTGCCGAAAGTCAGATTTTTTATGAAATTGTGAGCCCGGGGCTTAGGATTTTTTCAAAAAAATCTTTTTCTGCCGGTTAAGTTGTTGAGGGTTGATTTCTTTTCCTGTGATAAAAAGCCTTATGTTTCAACCGCCAAACCTTTCAGGGGATCATTTGGAACCGTTTGGCACCATTTTTGAGTGAATTGCCAAAAGTCAGATTTTTTATGAAATTGTGACCCCGGGGCTTAGGATTTTTTCAAAAAAATCTTTTTCTGCCGGTTAAGTTGTTGAGGGTTAATTTCTTTTCCTGTGATAAAAAGCCTTCTGTTTCAACTGCCAAACCTTTCAGGGGAGAATTTCGAACCGTTTGGCACCTTTTTTGAGTGAATTGCCGAAAGTCAGATTTTTTATGAAATTGTGACACCGGGGCTTAGGGATTTTTTCAAAAAAATCTTTTTCTGCCGGTTAAGTTGTCGAGGGCTGATTTCTTCTATTTCCATTCCCAAACCTTTCAGACGATCATTTGCAACCGTTTGGCACCATTTTTGAGTGAATTGCCAAAAGTCAGATTTTTTATGAAATTGTGACCCCGGGGCTTAGGATTTTTTCAAAAAAATCTTTTTCTGCCGGTTATGTTGTTGAGGGCTGATTTCTTTTCCTGTGATAAAAAGCCTTCTGTTTCAACCGCCAAACCTTTCAGGGGATCATTTGGAACCGTTTGGCACCATTTTTGAGTGAATTGCCGAAAGTCAGTCTTTTTATGAAATTGTGACCCCGGGGCTTAGGGATTTTTTCAAAAAAATCTTTTTCTGCCGGTTAAGGTGTCGAGGGGTGATTTCGTGTCCTGTGATAAAAAGCCTTCTGTTTCGACCGCCAAACCTTTCAGGGGAGAATTTGGAACCTTTTGGCACAATTTTTGAGTGAATTGCTGAAAGTCAGATTTTTTATGAAATTGTGACCCCAGGGCTTAGGATTTTTTCAAAAAAATCTTTTTCTGCCGGTTAAGTTGTCGAGGGCTGATTTCGTGTCCTGTGATAAAAAGCCATCTGTTTCGAGCGCCAAACCTTTCAGGGGAGAATTTGGAACCTTTTGGAACAAGTTTTGAGTGAATTGCCAAAAGTCAGATTTTTTATGAAATCGTGACTCCGGGGCTTAGGATTTTTTCAAAAAAATCTTTTTCTGCCGGTTAAGTTGTCGAGGGCTGATTTCTTCTATTTCCATTACAAAACCTTTCAGAGGATCATTTGCAACCGTCTGGCACCATTTTTGAGTGAATTGCCGAAAGTCAGATTTTTTATGAAATTGTGACCCCGGGGCTTAGGGATTTTTTCAAAAAAATCTTTTTCTGCCGCTTAAGTTGTCGAGGGCTGATTTCTTCTATTTCCATTCCCAAACCTTTCAGAGGATCATTTGCAACCGTCTGGCACCATTTTTGAGTGAATTGCCGAAAGTCAGATTTTTTATGAAATTGTGACCCCGGGGCTTAGGATTTTTTCAAAAAAATCTTTTTCTGCCGGTTAAGTTGTTGAGGGTTGATTTCTTTTCCTGTGATAAAAAGCCTTCTGTTTTAACCGCCAAACCTTTCAGGGGGTCATTTTAACCGTTTGGCACAATTTTTGAGTGAATTGCCAAAAGTCAGATTTTTTATGAAATTGTGACCCCGGGGCTTAGGATTTTTTCAAAAAAATCTGATTCTGCCGGTTAAGTTGTCGAGGGCTGATTTCTTCTATTTCCATTCCCAAACCTTTCAGAGGATCATTTGCAACCGTCTGGCACCATTTTTGAGTGAATTGCCGAAAGTCAGATTTTTTATGAAATTGTGACCCCGGGGCTTAGGATTTTTTCAAAAAAATCTTTTTCTGCCGGTTAAGTTGTTGAGGGCTGATTTCTTTTCCTGTGATAAAAAGCCTTCTGTTTCAACCGCCAAACCTTTCAGGGGATCATTTGGAACCGTTTGGCACAAGTTTTGAGTGAATTGCCAAAAGTCAGATTTTTTATGAAATTGTGACCCCGGGGCTTAGGATATTTTCTTAAAAATCTTTTTCTGCCGGTTAAGTTGTTCAGGGCTGATTTCTTTTCCTGTGATAAAAAGCCTTCTGTTTCAACTGCCAAACCTTTCAGGGGAGAATTTCGAACCGTTTGGCAGCTTTTTTGAGTGAATTGCCGAAAGTCAGATTTTTTATGAAATTGTGACCCCGGGGCTTAGGGATTGTTTCAAAAAAATCTTTTTCTGCCGGTTAAGTTGTTGAGGGCTGATTTCTTCTATTTCCATTCCCAAACCTTTCAGAGGATCATTTGCAACCGTTTGGCACAATTTTTGAGTGAATTGCCAAAAGTCAGATTTTTTATGAAATTGTGACACCGGGGCTTAGGATTTTTTCAAAAGAATCTTTTTCTGCCGGTTATGTTGTTGAAGTCTGATTTCTTTTCCTTTGATAAAAAGCCTTCTGTTTCAACCGCCAAACCTTTAAGGGGAGAATTTGGAACCTTTTGGCACAATTTTTGAGTGAATTGCCAAAAGTCAGATTTTTTATGAAATTGTGAGCCCGGGGCTTAGGATTTTTTTAAAAAAATATTTTTCTGCCGGTTAAGTTGTTGAGGGCTGATTTCTTTTCCTGTGATAAAAAGCCTTCTGTTTCAACCGCCAAACCTTTCAGGGGATCATTTGGAAACGTTTGGCACCATTTTTGAGTGAATTGCCAAAAGTCAGATTTTTTATGAAATTGTGACCCCGGGGCTTAGGGATTTTTTCAAAAAAATCTTTTTCTGCCGGTTAAGTTGTCGAGAGCTGATTTCTTCTATTTCCATTCCCAAACCTTTCAGAGGATCATTTGGAACCGTTTGGCACCATTTTTGAGTGAATTGCCGAAAGTCAGATTTTTTATGAAATTGTGACCCCGGGGCTTAGGATTTTTTCAAAAAAATCTTTTTCTGCCGGTTAAGTTGTTGAGGGTTGATTTCTTTTCCTGTGATAAAAAGCCTTATGTTTCAACCGCCAAACCTTTCAGGGGATCATTTGGAACCGTTTGGCACAATTTTTGAGTGAATTGCCAAAAGTCAGATTTTTTATGAAATTGTGACCCCGGGGCTTAGGATTTTTTCAAAAAAATCTTTTTCTGCCGGTTAAGTTGTTGAGGGTTAATTTCTTTTCCTGTGATAAAAAGCCTTCTGTTTCAACTGCCAAACCTTTCAGGGGAGAATTTCGAACCGTTTGGCACCTTTTTTGAGTGAATTGCCGAAAGTCAGATTTTTTATGAAATTGTGACACCGGGGCTTAGGGATTTTTTCAAAAAAATCTTTTTCTGCCGGTTAAGTTGTCGAGGGCTGATTTCTTCTATTTCCATTCCCAAACCTTTCAGAGGATCATTTGCAACCGTTTGGCACCATTTTTGAGTGAATTGCCAAAAGTCAGATTTTTTATGAAATTGTGACCCCGGGGCTTAGGATTTTTTCAAAAAAATCTTTTTCTGCCGGTTATGTTGTTGAGGGCTGATTTCTTTTCCTGTGATAAAAAGCCTTCTGTTTCAACCGCCAAACCTTTCAGGGGATCATTTGGAACCGTTTGGCACCATTTTTGAGTGAATTGCCGAAAGTCAGTCTTTTTATGAAATTGTGACCCCGGGGCTTAGGGATTTTTTCAAAAAAATCTTTTTCTGCCGGTTAAGGTGTCGAGGGGTGATTTCGTGTCCTGTGATAAAAAGCCATCTGTTTCGACCGCCAAACCTTTCAGGGGAGAATTTGGAACCTTTTGGCACAATTTTTGAGTGAATTGCTGAAAGTCAGATTTTTTATGAAATTGTGACCCCGGGGCTTAGGATTTTTTCAAAAAAATCTTTTTCTGCCGGTTAAGTTGTCGAGGGCTGATTTCGTGTCCTGTGATAAAAAGCCATCTGTTTCGAGCGCCAAACCTTTCAGGGGAGAATTTGGAACCTTTTGGAACAAGTTTTGAGTGAATTGCCAAAAGTCAGATTTTTTATGAAATCGTGACTCCGGGGCTTAGGATTTTTTCAAAAAAATCTTTTTCTGCCGGTTAAGTTGTCGAGGGCTGATTTCTTCTATTTCCATTACAAAACCTTTCAGAGGATCATTTGCAACCGTCTGGCACCATTTTTGAGTGAATTGCCGAAAGTCAGATTTTTTATGAAATTGTGACCCCGGGGCTTAGGGATTTTTTCAAAAAAATCTTTTTCTGCCGGTTAAGTTGTCGAGGGCTGATTTCTTCTATTTCCATTCCCAAACCTTTCAGAGGATCATTTCCAACCGTCTGGCACCATTTTTGAGTGAATTGCCGAAAGTCAGATTTTTTATGAAATGTGACCCCGGGGCTTAGGATTTTTTCAAAAAAATCTTTTTCTGCCGGTTAAGTTGTTGAGGGTTGATTTCTTTTCCTGTGATAAAAAGCCTTCTGTTTTAACCGCCAAACCTTTCAGGGGGTCATTTTAACCGTTTGGCACAATTTTTGAGTGAATTGCCAAAAGTCAGATTTTTTATGAAATTGTGACCCCGGGGCTTAGGATTTTTTCAAAAAAATCTGATTCTGCCAATTAAGTTGTCGAGGGCTGATTTCTTCTATTTTCATTTCCAAACCTTTCAGAGGATCATTTGCAACCGTTTGGCACCATTTTTGAGTGAATTGCCGAAAGTCAGATTTTTTATGAAATTGTGACTCCGGGGCTTAGGATTTTTTCAAAAAAATCTTTTTCTGCCGCTTAAGTTGTTGAGGGATGATTTCTTTTCCTGTGATAAAAAGCCTTCTGTTTCAACCGCCAAACCTTTCAAGGGAGAATTTGGAACCGTTTGGCACCATTTTTGAATGAATTGCCGAAAGTCAGACTTTTTATGAAATTGTGACCCCGGGGCTTAGGATTTCTTCAAAAAAATCTTTTTCTGCCGGTTAAGTTGTTGAGGGTTGATTTCTTTTCCTGTGATAAAAAGCCTTCTGTTTCAACCGCCAAACCTTTCAGGGGGTCATTTGGAACCGTTTGGCACCATTTTTGAGTGAATTGCCGAAAGTCAGATTTTTTATGAAATTGTGACCCCGGGGCTTAGGATTTTTTCAAAAAAATCTTTTTCTGCCGGTTAAGTTGTCGAGAGCTGATTTCTTCTATTTCCATTCCCAAACCTTTCAGAGGATCATTTGGAACCGTTTGGCACCATTTTTGAGTGAATTGCCGAAAGTCAGATTTTTTATGAAATTGTGAGCCCGGGGCTTAGGATTTTTTCAAAAAAATCTTTTTCTGCCGGTTAAGTTGTTGAGGGTTGATTTCTTTTCCTGTGATAAAAAGCCTTATGTTTCAACCGCCAAACCTTTCAGGGGATCATTTGGAACCGTTTGGCACAATTTTTGAGTGAATTGCCAAAAGTCAGATTTTTTATGAAATTGTGACCCCAGGGCTTAGGATTTTTTCAAAAAAATCTTTTTCTGCCGGTTAAGTTGTTGAGGGTTAATTTCTTTTCCTGTGATAAAAAGCCTTCTGTTTCAACTGCCAAACCTTTCAGGGGAGAATTTCGAACCGTTTGGCACCTTTTTTGAGTGAATTGCCGAAAGTCAGATTTTTTATGAAATTGTGACACCGGGGCTTAGGGATTTTTTCAAAAAAATCTTTTTCTGCCGGTTAAGTTGTCGAGGGCTGATTTCTTCTATTTCCATTCCCAAACCTTTCAGAGGATCATTTGCAACCGTTTGGCACCATTTTTGAGTGAATTGCCAAAAGTCAGATTTTTTATGAAATTGTGACCCCGGGGCTTAGGATTTTTTCAAAAAAATCTTTTTCTGCCGGTTATGTTGTTGAGGGCTGATTTCTTTTCCTGTGATAAAAAGCCTTCTGTTTCAACCGCCAAACCTTTCAGGGGATCATTTGGAACCGTTTGGCACCATTTTTGAGTGAATTGCCGAAAGTCAGTCTTTTTATGAAATTGTGACCCCGGGGCTTAGGGATTTTTTCAAAAAAATCTTTTTCTGCCGGTTAAGGTGTCGAGGGGTGATTTCGTGTCCTGTGATAAAAAGCCATCTGTTTCGACCGCCAAACCTTTCAGGGGAGAATTTGGAACCTTTTGGCACAATTTTTGAGTGAATTGCTGAAAGTCAGATTTTTTATGAAATTGTGACCCCGGGGCTTAGGATTTTTTCAAAAAAATCTTTTTCTGCCGGTTAAGTTGTCGAGGGCTGATTTCGTGTCCTGTGATAAAAAGCCATCTGTTTCGAGCGCCAAACCTTTCAGGGGAGAATTTGGAACCTTTTGGAACAAGTTTTGAGTGAATTGCCAAAAGTCAGATTTTTTATGAAATCGTGACTCCGGGGCTTAGGATTTTTTCAAAAAAATCTTTTTCTGCCGGTTAAGTTGTCGAGGGCTGATTTCTTCTATTTCCATTACAAAACCTTTCAGAGGATCATTTGCAACCGTCTGGCACCATTTTTGAGTGAATTGCCGAAAGTCAGATTTTTTATGAAATTGTGACCCCGGGGCTTAGGGATTTTTTCAAAAAAATCTTTTTCTGCCGCTTAAGTTGTCGAGGGCTGATTTCTTCTATTTCCATTCCCAAACCTTTCAGAGGATCATTTCCAACCGTCTGGCACCATTTTTGAGTGAATTGCCGAAAGTCAGATTTTTTATGAAATTGTGACCCCGGGGCTTAGGATTTTTTCAAAAAAATCTTTTTCTGCCGGTTAAGTTGTTGAGGGTTGATTTCTTTTCCTGTGATAAAAAGCCTTCTGTTTTAACCGCCAAACCTTTCAGGGGTCATTTTAACCGTTTGGCACAATTTTTGAGTGAATTGCCAAAAGTCAGATTTTTTATGAAATTGTGACCCCGGGGCTTAGGATTTTTTCAAAAAAATCTGATTCTGCCAATTAAGTTGTCGAGGGCTGATTTCTTCTATTTTCATTTCCAAACCTTTCAGAGGATCATTTGCAACCGTTTGGCACCATTTTTGAGTGAATTGCCGAAAGTCAGATTTTTTATGAAATTGTGACTCCGGGGCTTAGGATTTTTTCAAAAAAATCTTTTTCTGCCGCTTAAGTTGTTGAGGGATGATTTCTTTTCCTGTGATAAAAAGCCTTCTGTTTCAACCGCCAAACCTTTCAAGGGAGAATTTGGAACCGTTTGGCACCATTTTTGAATGAATTGCCGAAAGTCAGACTTTTTATGAAATTGTGACCCCGGGGCTTAGGATTTCTTCAAAAAAATCTTTTTCTGCCGGTTAAGTTGTTGAGGGTTGATTTCTTTTCCTGTGATAAAAAGCCTTCTGTTTCAACCGCCAAACCTTTTAGGGGGTCATTTGGAACCGTTTGGCACCATTTTTGAGTGAATTGCCGAAAGTCAGATTTTTTCTGAAATTGTGACCCCGGGGCTTAGGATTTTTTCAAAAAAATCTTTTTCTGCCGGTTAAGTTGTCGAGGGCTGATTTCTTCTATTTCCATTCCCAAACCTTTCAGAGGATCATTTGCAACCGTCTGGCACCATTTTTGAGTGAATTGCCGAAAGTCAGGTTTTTTATGAAATTGTGACCCCTGGGCTTAGGATTTTTTCAAAAAAATCTTTTTCTGCCGGTTAAGTTGTTGAGGGTTGATTTCTTTTCCTGTGATAAAAAGCCTTTTGTTTCAACCGCCAAACCTTTCAGGGGAGAATTTGGAACCTTTTGGCACAATTTTTGACTGAATTGCCAAAAGTCAGATTTTTTATGAAATTGTGAGCCCGGGGCTTAGGATTTTTTCAAAAAAATCTTTTTCTGCCGGTTAAGTTGTCGAGGGCTGATTTCTTTTCCTGTGATAAAAAGCCTTCTGTTTCAACCGCCAAACCTTTCAGGGGATAATTTGGAACCGTTTGGCACCATTTTTGAGTGAAGTGCCAAAAGTCAGATTTTTTATGAAATTGTGACCCCGGGGCTTAGGATTTTTTCAAAAAAATCTTTTTCTGCCGGTTAAGTTGTCGAGGGCTGATTTCTTCTATTTCCATTCCCAAACCTTTCAGAGGATCATTTGCAACCGTTTGGCACAATTTTTGAGTGAATTGCCAAAAGTCAGATTTTTTATGAAATTGTGACCCCGGGGCTTAGGGATTTTTTCAAAAAAATCTGATTCTGCCAGTTAAGTTGTCGAGGGCTGATTTCTTCTATTTTCATTTCCAAACCTTTCAGAGGATCATTTGCAACCGTTTGGCACCATTTTTGAGTGAATTGCCGAAAGTCAGATTTTTTATGAAATTGTGACTCCGGGGCTTAGGATTTTTTCAAAAAAAT